>NC_141197.1:15851789-16451789 GCF_054491065.1 Syngnathus leptorhynchus | reverse complement strand
TCACAGCCACCTAGATTACAAGTTCGCTACCTGGCAGTCCACCAATCAGACACCGGGCCATTCGGGCAGCCTTCATCATGCTGTCACCGGATGGAGATGGAAGTGTCTCCCCCTGTTACCCCGGCGTGGAATTCGTCAGGGTGTACAGAGGGAATAGTTAATCCGAGGACATGAAAAGGGGGCCACGGGCTTCTCTATTCCTTGAGCTCACCTGGGTACTCTCCCTGGTGTGACAGCTCGAGAGGACTCGACAAACAAGGAAGAGCAGTGAGCAACTTTGAAACAAACAGGCAAGTGAGTGCAGGCGAACCAAAACAAACTTAACTCGAGAAATTCACAGAATGCGCCAGCCCCCCATCACCACCGTGCGCCCACCCCATCCTTTTCCACTGCTTTCTCCACTGTGTCTTTATTGTGGCTTGATATGTCACCACTGTCTATATCTTCTACTTACTCAGGACTTCAAGTGGCTGTCTGTATTTTGCTGCGCCATAAATTATTCAGCGCCGTGTGTCTCCTTAGTATCTGCGCCTTCCGCTGGGTTGCCATCTTATATCCCCTCCTCTGAAACAGGGGGGCTTTGAGAGAGAGTTTGCAAAAGGTAACACAGGAACTTCAGCTTCGACAACCACTTTCTTAGTCGTGGCTCTTGTCAAGCACATATATTTGTTCCAGCACAAGGAAAATGTGTAAAAGAAAAACAGTAGCGGGGAAAAAAAAAAGTTGTACCTGAATACGACAAGGAGACCAACAAGCTCCACTACTACATCGACAACAACTTGGACGAGAAGCACAACTAAAAATATTGACGGTGCGGCTGAGCCTCCAAAGTTGAACACCGTACTGTTCGCTTCGGTCTCGTTGGGCTAAATTTTGCAACAATTTCCTCGCATAGCAAATCATGTCGAGAGATTGTCACGATCACAAAAAACTTTATTAACAAGTGTTTTTAACCAGTATATTTGCCTTTTATATGATGTAAGTATATAACACAAGTAGACATATCTTTCCCGGTCAGGAATTGTCAGATGCTCAAGGCATTATGAGCAAGCGTGTTGTCCATGGATTGTCCTCCCACAACTCTCATGCTTTCTTCAAAAGCCACGGGAACTCTTTGTGTTGGTTGCTGGACAACTTAAAATGTACATTTTGTGACACCAGTCCTGGAACTTATCTGACATAGAGCTTATGAGACTGCACAACATTACTGTCCAGATATACAGAAGTGACCTGATCCCAATTAATCACACAAGAAGTGTCACATTTGATCTCCACTCTGTTCTGTCATCCCCTTTTACTACTTTATTTTTACTCCTCATGCACACATACTGCATGCATAAGCTAACTGAGGCACATCTCTGCCTCAGAGAGCCCCCTTCCCCTTCTTTTATTTAAAATACACAAGGGTCTGAAGCTGACAGGTCAGCTGGCATGGGCCAGTCGGTCCCCACCTGTCCCCCGGCCTCTTCCCCCAGAAGGCAGAGTGCCAGAAAAGCTGCCAAAACAGGATGAAGCCTTAGGCACCATATCCCCAAAAGAGCCACCATGTTTGCTCTGCACTACAATCACAGAAGAGAGGGTATTTACTTCAACACGCTCTGCAACAACAGCACATAAACTGAAAGATTGCTGTAGTTTTAACAATCTTGATATGTGATTCTATCATCTGATAAAATTTTGAAAACGATCCACCTTTAAATCCGATTTAAAGATTTAGCTATCCAGAATATGAATGAACCGTCCTTCCACCTAGCCATCCATTTTCCAATGGTGAGTAGTTTTACTTTATTTTAGTCTCGAAAAGAAAACGTACTCAGTAACCAGGAAACAAAAACCTGTAATTTTAGAGTTACATTCCCATCAATATCAAGCAAAGAAATCCATGTTCTGGAACTCAAAGGATTTCTCTAATAAGCCTTGTCAGTTGAATCTATGGGTAACTATGATTAAACATAACCCATATGTATTTTATTCTATTTGCAAGTGCAGATCAAAAACGGGAGGCAGGGATGTGGCGCGCTGGATACAGCAGTCGTGTCGTAGCTTTGTCTTGATTTATCCTGATATATCCGTTTCTGGTATTCCCTTTGAAAAGCGAAAAACTTGCATCCCGTGAAATCACACACAAAGTCGGCGGAGTGTGTATTACACGTCGTTGTTCCGCCTAGTTGTTTTTCTTCCATCCCGTATCAGTGTGCTCAAGGTTTTGTGCTATATGTTGTCAGAAGTGGAAGTAAGTGGAAGGGAAATTGAGTTATGTGTCCTCATTCAATCCATACATGATAGTTGACGGTTTAAGAAAGTTACTCTTGTATTTGTGTTATTGTTCCTCCAACTCGCAAACTATACGCTTAGAATGTCAAACTGAATGACGCTCACAGGAAACAAAGCAAAGTCAATTTGTTACAATCTTTATTAACTCAGCAGATACTAGTTTAGGTAACATCTGGGATTGACCCAATTAGAAAGTTAACTGGCTGAATTAGTTCTAGGAGGTGGCCAAAGCTGAGATTTGAACAATGTGGGCCGGATCAAATGTTGCCGTTGTGGGCGTGAACACAGCAAGGCAACTCCTCTGATTGCCAAAGGAAAAATGAAGCACCCTTAAGAGCCTACAATGGTAAAGTCTCCTGAGATATTTTTTGACTCCTCACGACATGAAAAGTTTGAACTCCACCGTTTGTTTATATTGGTTGAACTCCAAATCGTACCACTTTTGGGTGCTTCCGCTTTGGAGGTGTTTGAACACTTGCAGCTGTTTTTCCTCCATTACCTTCAGAGTCCTCATTAGTGTTTGGTTTTCTGGAAGAAGACTACAATGGAAGGAGCTTAAGAACTTGAACAGGAGCCCAGGGAAAGTGATCTAGGAAGTAGAGGTCGGGGGGGGGGGGCTTCGAAAGACCTACATAGGGACCTGGGAAGGAGGGAAAGCTAACATCTTGGGAACCAAACTTTGGGGGAAAGGAGGAAGTGTATGAAAGGTTTGCATTCCCCAAACAGTCAACCCCCCCTCTGCCAGCTTTCTACCACCTCTTTCTTCATAGTATAAGACAGAAAGGGGAGAAATCGTAAAAATGGAACAGTGGGATATGTATTTACTATGCTAATGAAGCCCCATGTGTTTTCCACAGGTGCAAATCTTGCTAATCATCCGTAGGTGAGTGAGAGCTGCTCGAAAAGAAATCTACAAAGGAGCTCAGTGAGAGGAGCCGCGCCAAATAATCAAATATGCATCTTGGATAAAACACCGTGGAAAGTAGAAGTAGCACTGTGGAGACATTAACCTTTACCAGCGAGGGAAAATTGTAAATCTTAATGCAATGAAGCTTAACTTCTCCCCAAAGAAAACTTCAATGAGTCAGTGCGTGTACATCATGTTTTTCTTTTTTTTGTATTTAGGGTTCAGGTTAGGGTCATATACTACATATCTATTTTTCAGATTAATATTCACCATTTTATCAACTACTTCAGCTTCATCTTTATCAACTTCAATACATTGTGTGGGCCTTCCATGGTCCAGCTGTTTTGACAGATCTACTGTAGACCCAGACTGGGTAATTATGAGCTACAAAGCTCAGTGACCTTGTCAAGATCCCCCTGCCCTTTCCGGCAACAGGAGTGTTTGGCAGGGGAGGGGGGTGGGGTACATTCTGTGGTTTGTCTGGATGCCCATGACACAAACATACACACACATGCATGCATGGACACACAAATACCTGCAACATTGCGCTTCTCCAGGCAGGTTAAAGGGCTAAAGTCAGTGACAGAAGGGGATTTTCAAAAAGGAAGAAGGGAGGGCATAATATGCAGGTAGAGGGACAGTACAGAGAGGAAAAAAAACAGGAGGGGCAGATGAATGGGGGTCACAAAGTGATGCAGGGGTTAAATGCCACAAATGCCATGCCTCAAAGCCTCATAAAGACAAGCTCTGCAGTGATCCCAAGGTCAAGCCGTGCACCTGTGTAGTGCTTGCGGCAATGCTAGCATGCGCAAGTGCTTCCACTGAGCCTATTAGTGAACACTGTGTGGAACAAGTGGCTGCACAAAAATAAAGTGGTGGATTAAAGATAAATTGATTATCCTGTACAAAGGGGGGGAGGAGGGTCAGACCACTTGGGATCGACATGGGAGAAATTTGCCTTGTTCAATGAAAATTAAGTAGTGATGACATTAGGAAGAAATGCTTTCTAAAATATCCAATTTACTTGTACAATTAAATAAAAAGTGACAGTTTGTGCTCAAACAAAATAGCCTCTCTATACTATACTATATATTTTAAAGTCAATGAGCATCAGGCAATAGATTATGTTTCACAAGAGCAAAGTGCCAAAAACAACTAAGAAGGACCCCAAAGGACTGGCCAAACTGGGGTCAGTTGACCCAGCAGGACTCCGAGCATGACAAGCAAAGTTCTAAAGCCCTCCTTGATCGCGACAGTGATTAAAAGATCCAGAATTATCCTGATGGCTAAGCCTTCAATTAGAGGTTGTGGAAGGAAAGATCTCAGCGCGTGCTATCTTCAGGCTCACCCAAATTAGAGAATGGACACGAGGACTTTATGCTTAAAACATGAAATGAACACACCCTCGCATGACAGGCCCTAAAAACAGCTCCAGAGCCAGACAACCGACGTCTGATCCGTTGATTAGGTCCAATAGGCGCTAACGTTGTCGCCTAAACCATTATTGTCTCATGAACTTAACAGGCGGGGCGGGGGAGGGGGGGCCTTCAGCCAATTACAGGGTGGCATTTGTGTTAAGCAGGAGTGTGTGTTATTTGAGACAGCCAATTAAAATCACTTATGGCTCGGGTAATATCCAGTGATTTAGACTGGGGGGGATTATCCTCAACGCAACATGATCTCATTCTCTTGCACGCCAACACACACACAGGAGCTACAGGCTTGCAATGCACTCACACACATTTCAACACACACGGCAGACAAATGACGAGGCAACCTTGGCCCGCGTTGGTGCGCGTGCTTTTGTCATTCCCAGACAGGCAATGATGCGGCTCGCTCGAAACCGAGACTATTGTCATTAACGACACGCGCTCCCACATAGTTGATTGGATTCACAGCCACTTGCCTTTCTAGACCTTTTAAACAGCCGTTAATGCAAAACCAACCATTGTACCAAGTAATATCGTTACATACCGACAAGTATAAAAATATAACCGCTGCTCATCTATTCTGGTCAGTGACACTCAGTACAGAATGATACAAATCACTTCCTTTGTATTTTTTTTCATATCAAATTAAAAGAGGAGTAGGATGAACCGTAGTTACATGATCTCGCGCTTTGCAGTTTGCACTTTGCTCTTGGCATCGGCGTAAGCTTGTGAGCATTTGAAATTAGACATTATACCGCTTATTCCCATGCTTCTAGCAAATAAACTGTCATCTTACTAGTAGTTATATATTATACGCAGCCATCTCAACACAGCATGAAGCTCGGTGCACTGAGGATGACACCAGCAGTCTGTGGCCTGTGTTTTTCTTTCACCTACTTGTGGCTTTACTGTGCTGCCAGCACTGCCATTAATTCTCCCCATGGGTCCTTGAAGGCATCTAGAGAAAACCCAGTGAAATGCATCTTAAAACCTCAAATGGACATGTCGGTGCGGGCTTAGCTGGCAAAGCAGAATGGATCCTTTTGCTGCATATCGGATTAAGGGATGCTTGTACGAGTTTCGTCGGCTTAATGTGGAAGTGCAACATTGCGGGGTTGTTGTGGTGAACTGTGCGGCATGACTGATCCTGTCATGAACGAGGGTAGGGCGACCATATGCGACACTAACTTCTGCATTTAAGAAAAAGGGGAATAAAACAAAGCGAGCAAACTGGCAGACAGAACGAGTGGTCGAGTCAACAGGCAAGCTAGGTAACGGGAGTCAGAACAGGAAATAGGTAGCGAGCAGAACCGGGTCACAAACCAACAGGTAGCAAGTCGGACAGGAGTGGCGGAAATGCAGGGTATAAGTAGTTAACGAGCCGGGAGCAGGTATGGTAATTAACAGCAAGCACAGGCAATTAGGGTATAACAGAATAACAGAACGGGAGGGAGAGAAGCGGAGAAATAAAATTGTTCGAGGTGATGATGTCACGGGCATAGGACAAATCCTTGCTGTGTCCTAAGGTCTTCCACTACGAGTTTATCAAGGGTTCGTGTAAGCATAACGTGTTTAATTCTAAAAAGGAAACATTCTACAAAATACGTAAACACCACCATTTATTTAATGGCGCTAGTTTGTTAGCCAAAGACCAGCAAAATGAGTTTGTTGCCCAGAAGTGATTCAATAGTGCCCCCTCAAAAAAGTCACGTTAGTGACTTGTGGGAGGAGCCAATCGTCAGAGTGGTGTTTAGATTTGGAAAGGAATGGACAGACTGTCGTGCCAAAACAATGGCAAGACTCAGTTGTCAACGTTGCAATAAAACAAAACAGCTGAGCAGCACAAAGCCATCTAATCTTTGTCATTTAAATTTATCAGTCTAAAACAAAATCACGGTGACATAGACACTCCGTGACAACATTAATCCAGCAATTTGAAACCATCCGTTTGCAAACGAGCGTACAAAGAGTAACGGCGTTCAAAGCAAAGTGACCTTTCCGATGATTAAGCTGAAACATTATCATCATGTTCCCATGTCCTGTGTATATTTTTTGTATTCCCCGCACAGGATCTGAACAACTGCTCTGCCAGTTTTGTGTTGGCATGGACAAAAGCTCGTCTATGATTTCAACACGGAGCTTGCCGGGCCAAGCTGGCCGGTGCCCATCTGGAGCGGGCCAAATTTCTGCCTCGCTCGGGCTCAATGCACACTGGTGATTACCGCGAGGGTCAACGGCAGTCATGCTATGGTGGTTATAAATATAAGCCCCGACGTGATGGCTGTTGTTCCTAAACAGAGGTTTCCCCGCTGCTGTGGGAACACAGCACAAAGGCCTCGTTGGCCTCTGAGGGCAAGAGGCAGCGCCTCGGGTTTGTGCGGCCAGCTGTTGGCTCTCTTGCCAGAGGAGGATCATTAGGCCGTGGAACTGGAGAACACGAGCGCACGTAAAGAACTGCTGGCATGAAGAAAGATTGATTGAGGAAGTGATATAAAGGCTGGAAAAACTGTCGGATGGAAACAAGCCATCAGGCATCGAATCAAGTTGACTTTGTAGATCTGCTGTTGAGATGTTCACATGGCTTTACAAGACAGTCTGACCTCAAGAAGCTTGGAATCATTTTGTATTAAACGATTCAAAATCTAATTGTAAGGGAAAAAATAGATATTGTATGCACCCTGTGATAGACGGGCATGATAGGCCCAAGCTCACAACATCTCTGAACAGCATGAGCAACTAAAGAGCACATCCAAGCTTAATGTAATTAGAGGGTTAGTGGTTGAAAAAAAAAAAGTGGTAACTCTCTCCCGTCAACTCTGCCATGTTGCTCACTCATCCATCTTGGATCATCATCATCACGCCACGGGTGGCCCTCATCCACTTTCTCAACCCGTGCCCATCATATGGCTCATAATGTCCATCCTAACCTTATATTAGCATTAGCATGGAGGCTTAAAGCGACTAATGCCGACAGCTGTGCTCGGCTACTCCCTCTAAAAACCGCGGCGGTGGATAAAAGAAAAGGGAGCGACATCAGGGGGCAGGGCAGTTTGGGCGGGGTGAGGTGGCATCCCTGGGGGTAAGCCGGACTGTGGTGCCCTCTTGTGCCAAGTGATTTAATATTTTTGAAGGACTGTGGCCATGAGAAACTGCATACATTTTCTGTTTGATAACATTGGTGTCACAGATCCAATTGTAAACTATTTTATAGTTTTCATGGTTATGTCCTTTTCAGGTTCAATTATATTCACAGATTACTTGCAGATTTACTGTACAGCAACTTTTTTGTTCAGAAAATTGTTGGAATTTTATCACGAAAAGTCAAGTATAAGTACGTTCAGGTTTAGTCTACAGCCTCACAACAAAAATGAATCTATATTAAATTTATATTCAAAATGTATCAACTCCAGCTTTAAATGCAGACTGCCGTAATAAAAGGCATGGCAAGGCGAAGAGAGTGCGAGAGTGAGACAGAGAGCGAGAGAGAAAAGGGCAGGGCTGAGCTGGCGACACTGCCTCCTCGGTTAAGTTGATAATTGCCCTCGGTGATGTATAAAAGATATCCCGCAGAGCCTTGTGAAACACTATTAGCGGGCATGGGCTGAATTGTTCATGAGCTGCCTCCAGATGAGAAAGAAAAAATGTCCAAGATTAATAAGATTCTCCTGTGAACGCTGTAATCATGATGTGATGCATGTGTGTGGGCCCAAGTGTAAATTTAGATTTTTACCCCTTGCCTCATAAGACTATTCAAGTATGTTTTTTTTTTTACCCAGAAAGATAATCAATTCTAAAATTCTATCCAATGTGGTGTAACAAACATGGGAAGGCCTATTATCATTGTGCCTCATTTTGGCTAAAACGAGTGGACACATGAAATGGCCCCTGAGGAGCTCTGCACAAAACGGTTGCTCACGAGGCAAATTGTGAGCTCAAATCGTGCGTGGAGATGATATCTTATCACCGAGCGACATGTAAGTAAGTGGCCTTAATAAGGTGAATATTCGCCTTCATAGGCTCCTGATGCCCATTAGAGGGCTGAAGTTGGCGAGTAAAGAGACCACAGAGGACAAAGGAGAACAATTGTTACATCGGAGAAATTAAGTAGAGTTAAAACTTAAACGAGAAAAACACAAGTGTCATGCATTGAATCATAACTCAAATTTAATGGACAGGACCACCACAACTTGGCTCATGGTGGCAAAAACCCTGTTACACATTTAATTCTCTGTCAAGCAAAGTCTTAATTTCTAATTTTACTAGATTGTTATGGAGTGCCCTACATTTATTATATATATATATATATATATATATATATATATATATATATATATATATATATATATATATATATATATATATATATAGTGGGGGATTCTTCCCATTAATTTGGCACATATTTTTTCTGGGATCAACTTCAAGGTAGCTGAAATGCACTGTGAAGATGGATTCTGTGCTTAGCCAGCAAGGAACGATGACACGAGATAAAATGGAAACTTAGTGGTCAATTGTAATGAGGATACGGGTAATTAAAGCACTCATTGGAGTGACGTTTCAGTCAAAAGCGTTATTCATGACAGAAATTAAAGTCCCGCTTAACTGGTTTGTAGTTTGTGTGTCTATGCTTGGATAAAATGCCGTCATGACACCCCCACCACCCTGGCATGAAGCAGAATGAGGGGTGAGAGGGTCAGGTCAGGGGCGCCGGTACGACCTCTCCTTTTCCGTAGCAGGGTGTCATCTTCTGGGCAGGCCAAACAATCATGCCTGGCCCCCGGGGCAAAATGGGTCTTGTCGGGTGGCATTGCCAGGTCAGGTTGTAGCCTGGGACGTGAGAGCGAGTTGGCAGGCCTCGGTGAGATGCTGCTCATTATTTTTGCCTCGGAAAACTGGGGCAAACGGAGATGCCATGGCAACTGGGGTATCTATGTGTTTACGGGCGAGAAGGCTTTTGACATTGACAACTATAGTTATGTTCAAATGAATTCCAGGTCACATGTAACAACTCCAAATTTCAAGGCGGCAAATGTCAATAAAATGTTAAGTTTGGCCACTGAAGCGTTTAGCTAATGTGAAAATTGGCTTTCACCTATTTACAATAAAGATACGTTTTTACAGAACCAATAGTCCCTTTTGTTGTTCCCTATCTTGAACATATAAATAAAATTAACTCAGCTAAATGTTAGCTTGTTTTGTTGTCCTAACTAACGTCATTGCCATAGACGTCAATTTCAAAGTTGTTCCAATGCAAATTACAAATTTGGCCCACCAAAGTTTTGTTTTTTTTAAAGTGTAAAATATTTCAACCATGTCACATCAATGTTCATTATATTTACAATGGTGCAATAGTCATATATACACCAATTATCAGTTTCACTAAAATAGTATTTCTTCGTCGGTTTATTTTACAACACTTGCCAAGTTCGTAAAGTTGTGTTATGAAAAGAAAAAAAACAATCAGCGAGAGCGAGAGGTGGAACGAGGGCCGTGTGTCACGTTATCTCTCTGAACTACCTATATTTACCAGTGAAAGTGAATTCTTTATGAGTGCAGAGAAATCAAAGACGGGTCCGATCAAAGGGGATTTAATAAGCTACCCACTGTTTGACGAAACCTGAACTTTAATGTTATGCGTAGCTTTCACTGGTTTCCTCGTTTTTGGGCTGGGGTCCAAAACAAATTTCACCGGCACACTGACGCTATGGTTCTTTAATTTGTTCATGTGTGAACCGGGCTATGTATCTAATCATGTCGTGTTCTTTTGGAAAAAATTTTTTTTTCTGAGAGATGGATCCATCCGTGACATGCTTTCTATCTTCTTAATATATCTTGTTTAAATATTAATCAAGATACTAACTCGTTGATTTTAACAGTGTCATCCCTCAAAACTGACTTGGTTGTTTTTAAGATCATCTTAAATCAACCTCGTGCCTACTCTGGAGGATACACCCAGACTCTAATCTTCACGGGTCCTGCGAGTGAGGAGGAGACTCCCTACAGAGAGACCTCAGAAGCTTTGTGGAGTTATGCATTCACTTCCTTGCTCCTTGGGGAATTACAGTAGCTCACTGCACACGTCTGCATGTCAGCTCGTGTTTTAGGGTAGTGACATAGACGCTAGTGACTAAACTGCACAACGAGGGTGTATGTAGATTATATTATATTTTATATATGTATGTATATATAAATATATTCAATATATAGCGCTAATATATATATATATATATATATATATATATATATATATATATATATATATATATATATATATATATATATATATATATATATATATATATATATATTATATATATGAATATATAACATTATATAACATATATAACATAACATATATACACCCAGGGATATATATTATATATATATATATATATATATATATATATATAAAAGTACAATTCTTGCCAAATTAAAGTAGGAATAATTGGAGTGGGATATTTTGATGACATTAGCGTTCATTATTTAAAAGGAGTTTATCCCCGATCCAGATCGCCAGGGTTAATTGACAATAACGATGATTATATCACAACAAATGTAATCAGTGAATAAATGACATCTTATTGAATTATGTGACTGAAAGTCCCAAATGTGATGAAAAATGAGTGAAATCAACACGCCATTGTGGATTTAGGGCAATCGCTGAAATAGGGGGGGTTCCGTTTAAGGCTGGTGGGTCGGGGTCGTCATCTATTAAGCTGTGTTTACTGAGACGCCGAAACAACATCATCCATCATTCTTAAAGACTTGTGCTCTGATGGGGAGAATTAGAATGCATTACACATGTCATGCATCATCAGGCTAAACATGACGCTTCTATCTCGCTGTGCGCTTTTGTTTCCTCCGTTGTCTGGCGCTTTGCATCTCACTCATTTCGTCTTTTGTGGGTGTGTGTTTGTGTGTGAGTTTACGCTTAAGTGCTCTTACGGTCGTCCTCCCTGGGGCGAGGTATCCATCACCATCCAAGCAGCGTGTGACTGGCCAGGCCCTCGAGCCCTCTCTGTCCCCCTGAATATCTCCCTTGGGGGAGGCGGGGGGTGGGGGGGCTTCCGAGATGTCAAGGGACACCACCTGCCCCAAACACACTCACGGAAATCACTATGACCCTCATACTCTCTTAATGCCCTCATTAGGTGATTAGTCCCAGAGGCTGGACTAAAACTAACATGGCCCATTCCCAAATATACCAAAGCCTACAGGGTGAGCGGTGGAGTAAGGTGCAGGTGCACGGCACAAACACACAATGACAGAGTCACAGTTGGATGTTGAGCTCATGGAGGGGAGGGGGGGGATGCATTCATAAAACTGATTAATAAGCTTCTTCGATCACATTGGTCGAAAATGGTGGATAGCAGTCAAGTTTACCACACCAAAAAATGAAACACAAAAACTTTGATAAGTCATTGTGTGTGTTTGGTGATTGTGGATGGCTGACACCAACGCAACATGATGTCAGCTTGTGATTTTTTTTTTGGGGGGGTGGTTGCAAATGAAAATGCAAAGACATGACATATGATGCATAATTTTCCCCATCTTTTTGTTCAGTCACCAAATTTTATGTCATTTGGTTCAAGCTGATCTGATGTCGTAATCTATATAGTGTGCTGTAATGGGAAGCTGTTCTTGGTGTGTGGGCATTTTAAATATGAAAGTTCAATATTGCAATTGTAAAAACAGATTGACTTATTAATTCACTCAGTATAACCACAATAATAATACGAGACGGCGCGCAAATTGCCTCTCCAGAAATACGACGAACAAGCTGGTGACATTGCCATCATAATGAAGTATGAAATATTGATGGCTCGCGATGTATATAGGGTGGACACTGAGAGGAAGTCTTGTGGGAACGTTGTGTATTTAGAAAACCATAAGTCGATCAGCTTTGGCCGCTCAAACAACGATGAATAATTGACGACATCATTAGCCATTTCAAAAGCAACCTGGAGACATTTCCGTACCGAGAATGCTTTGAAAATAGACAACTAAGCTGCATGATGTACAATATCCAATCATTGTTAACCTCTCTTTTGACGAAATAGCCTCGTGGCAAACAATTTGAACATAATGAAAGATAATTTTCTAAGCCCTGAACCAAATGGATCCGAGCTAATATTACTCTGTTGCTAACAGTAAAGGAGGCCACATATTCCAAAATGATAAGAAATCACAAGTGAACGACTCGGTAGCACTGCTCAACACTATCCTCATGCCATGGAAATAAAATAATCCCTCTGATCTGCTCAGACTTGTTAACAAAGCTGTCACTAAACAGACCTAAATTGTGACTTGCGTGTGTTACGATTTGCTCTCTATAGCAACACACGCGCGCACACTTCCCTTGTCGACAAAATGTCAACTCTCCTGACATACGGCCTTGTTTGGAGCCAATGATTACCTCATAGCTAATTAATCCTCATTCAATCAATGAGAACTTTTCAGATATTGTGTTATGTCGTGTATGTGTGTGACAGAGTAATCAGAGAAGGGGGGGGAGTAGGGTAGGTGATGAATGATGGATGGCGCTCGCCAACGTTCTAATCAACAAGACCTTTTGTCTGCGCTGCACGAGTGAACGGGTCTTTATTCCTCAGACTTTCCGCTAAATTGTCCCATCAGAGCAGTAACAAGGATTTTTCCGCCATTTCCAGACAACCCAATAATTGTCGGATATTGCCGCTACTGAGCCACACGACATCGCGCAATCAGGGAACGGCAATCAAATCACATTTATTTTTTGTTCTTACACTTTCAAAACAATTTTTTTGTCACCATGCTTATCCAACATTTAATATATGTGTCATGGACTTTGTGTTACTTTGGCATCCATTTTAAAGCAAAAGCTTGTCATGGGAGAACTGCTCTATTTATACTCTCTCATCTGAGCAGCACAAAACCACAAGAGGTCTGCGCATACATCTTCTATCAAACAGCCAAACAGCCGGAGAATTAAAGATGCTTGTCGCCACACGTCTTCTATTCATTAGCAACACTCGAGGAATTGTCGTCCCCTGGTAGGCTCTCTCGAGTTGTTTACTGGACGCACTTTAGAGGCGTTCTATCAATGGCCTGTTTAAAGGAGCACTTGTACAACACAAACAAGACGGCCTCATTTCAAATGTCCGGGCACGGTTTGTTTGTATTTGAGTAAACATGGACGTCCCAAACATTTTACGAAAATATGAGTGTTCTACTTTGTCAAGATTTTTTTTTTTTATCTGAGTAATTAGTTAGCCGGCATTAATAAGTGAGGGGAAAATCTGTCGTCTTATGGCTTTTTTCTCTGACACTTAAAGGCGTGCCAGAGAAACAAACCAGGCACATCAAATTATGTGTATGATTTTCATTTTAGTCTTTGAACAAAACAGTAGTTTGTCACTTGACAGCAAGTATGGCAGAACTTGGCCTGGAGAACAAAAGAAGGCTTGTTCCAGAGGACGATTGTTGTGGCAACACAACTAAACTACCGTAATAAACTTTGGCGCTTTTGCAGAGCTATATTTCTTTTCTTTCTAGCACAGCAGCTGCTGTCACACTTTTATGATACATGAGCACAAACATCTCTCCGTTGACCATGACTTGGAACAAAGAATACCAATAATGTGGAAAATTTTGATTTAACGGAGAGGAAAATGTGTCCAGTACACTCAAAAACCCTGATATACGATCTGGCTAGATAGGGATATACTATTCCTGTGTGGCGGCCATCTTGTCAGGGGCGAGTTGCCAGTTAAAAATATCGATATTCTAATGTATATTATCGCACTTTCAACCATTCTTACCAAAATGGCACCATGGCAACTATGTTTGCGTAAAACTGTAAGAAACTGTGTTTACTGAACTTGTGTGTGCTATCATTAAGGTGAGCCTTCATCAAAAGGAAGCACTACAAAAGCTGTCGATGCGAATCAGACTGCTGCAATCATTACGTTCGTCTTTCAAGGCCATTTTTCTCCCTCCGGAACACAAGCCGGAGGTTGATGATTCCGCTGGAGTTTCTCGGGATGCATAATGACGCGCTCGCAAAGATGCAGTCGCACAAAAAGCTACGCCCACGTGGCGCCATTTGAACATAAGTTGGCGAGAGAACGATACAGGTGGCGCCTCGCGCGGGAGGACCGACTCCACATCAAACAATACCTCTGACACCTCAGATTGCTCGCAAATGATGACGCGCGGGGATCTTTTGCCACTACAAAGGCACAACAAAAGAAGCGACATGAAAGGGAAGTCAATAAACAGGGCGTTTGATAAAACATTTAGTTTTAGCGTTGAGTACAGCACAGAGGTTGGCGCAGTTTCCCTGTCAAACAACACAACAAAAAGATCAGGTGAAAACTAGCTGACAAGAATCCGACGTTGTCCACTAATTGGAGATATAAAGGCAAGACAAGGAACTAAAATATAGTGTAGATACGAAAGATCAAGAAGATTATCTCCTCTCGCAATGTATATATGTCAAATCGAACAGAATCGAACAGAATCGAATAGATTCACTTCAAAATAAGCCAACCTTGGTCTACATTTTTCACCTTTTATTGGAGATGTGTGAGTCCCCGAATATCATTTTGGGTGGATTGTCCAGTTGTCAATGAATACGCACACACAAACACACACAGACACAAACACACGCAAATGGTGACTCAGTCACAACACTCACAAGCAAATGTGACCAGTGTAAATATATGCCGAAAAAGCAATGAAGCTACACCCAAAGCAACAGCAGCTGTGCCGGTGACCAGGGTGAGAGGAGCTGTGCACGATGTACAGATGTTCACCGTCCCATAGCATTTGTCCGATTTATGGCCGAATGCAAACGTCTGCACAGGAGTACGGCGAACGCAGACACAGAATGGAACATGAGGTCACACTTACAGCTTTAAAGTCCCACCGCACCTCAAACTGCCAAAAGAAAAAAACATCCAGTGAACACAAGACAGACGATGACTAATCTGAACTGCCTCACTTTCAAGTACTTTGATATCTATTTTTTTTTATAATAAGACATGACTACATAATGAAGTAATGGTGGGATGTTATCCATGTGGAACACATAAGGGTTGTATTTTTTGGTTCTTGAGAGTCAGTGAGTAAAAGCCAACCACGTTTGTTATTAGGAGCCAAAGATTACTTTGACCGAAGTCTGTTTAGTTTGTTGTTGTTTTTTTTAACCGTTCTCAAGTGTTCATAATTATCTGACTGCATATAAGCATTGTGTTTCCCTGCTCGTGAATGTGTGTATCAGCCGTCCGATCACACAAATACACACACACACACATACATGCACAAGGTGGTCTACCATGAATATTTTGTCTCCCTCGGCACAACGCGTCTTGTAACTGGAGTTGGGGGTGGTGGTCGGGACGTAAGGTGCGAATGGGGGTACGCGCTCTAATGGGCTACCAAGGGACCTGACACGACTCTCCTGAGGCACTTGGGCTCCATACATTGCGAACCGGCAGCCTTTGTCAAAACGAACACTTCCTCAAATATTCCTTTTCAATTCCATTAAGTCCAAACACAAAGCCACATCTAATTAGGCAAAGCGGCCTAACTTTGTATGAGCTCGATCACAGACAGATGGTTTAGGTTCTGGTGGCGAGTAATCACGGACATAACATTTGTGATGAATTGAAGGATATGATGATTGTGTGGAATTGGGTGTTAATTAATCACGTCTTTTAGTTGGGACAAATTGAAGTGCAATACATGAATGCAACCAGCAGAGGCGCTGTTGAAACAATCTCAACTGTCAGAGACCCAAATTGAGATTTCCAAACCACTGTGGACCATTAAAGGTTCCTGTAACTAGATGCTAGAAAGTACAATTAGCCAATCTATTTTCTATGGAAAATAATAATAATAACAGATGAACTATGCTAACCTAAATTGAAGACATCCAGCTGTCTTCTTACATGTTCGTGCATCCTCTCTGCGTGTCATTGAAGTTACATACATTTTGCGTGCCTTCTCGCTATTGAGTGTGTGCACTTCACCTGGCCCTTTAATCAGAGCAACACAATAGCAAGACTAAATCCGCTTTATCTCCACACAATCAGATTAGAGCGGATTGCTTGCTCCACTAAGCACTCCCAAAAAAAAGGAAAAAAAAAAGGATCAAGATGATTTGATTAATAATTTGAGATAGTTTTATCCCTTAAGAAGCATAAATTGTTTTATTCTTATTCATTTATTTTCCATTTGTGTGTGTATTTTACCCCCCTCATAGTTCCTAAGGCTAACAGAGATTGAAAGATTATCTCCCGCACCTGGGCTAAACGCTCTCCTCACTTGCCAGCGGTGTTGATAGTCAGTACCGACAGTGACCAGATGGGGGAGCCACAGCTGCTGCTGCATACAATGGGATGGGGGAGTGTGGGGTGGGGGCTAATCTCATCCAAATAAACATGGCAGCGGTTGTCAGCTTTCGCGGGCAAGGAGGGAGGGTGTGCGCTATAGAAGCAGGTCAGGCTAATCATGCATATAATTGCATTTTGACATTTTGGGCTACTGGGACCAGACCTTTGGATATCAGCTTCTCCTCCGAGCACTTAAGTGATTAACAAATGAAAATGCGGCGCTGAAACTTAATTAGATATTATGTTTTATCCGTGCCTATGGGGCGGGGTTGTAAGGTAGATGTTGTCGACGGGTAGGTAGGGGGGTAAGGATTGTACTTCACAAGGTGAGAGGAGGAACGGTTCATCATGGATTTACGATGGAGCATCTTGATGTTGGCAGTTTATAAAGTAGTCGCAGATTTGGTCTCTTTGAATTTAAGTTTTTGGCTCACACTTATGTGGACATCAGTAAGACGGAGAAATTAGGTAATACCAACTGGATAAAAAATGACTAAAGTACAGATATCTGTAAACAGTTGAAGGGAGTAAAAGGAAAAAGTCAGCATAAAAATAAATGCATTAAAGGAGAAGTCAAGTCAAAACTATCTTTACAATAAAATGTTTGATGCAGCTTTTATGGACAGTGTGAAAGTCCTCTCATCTTGACGGCAACTGTTTCACAATAAACCAAGCTAGGAGGTGTCAGTGAGAGTGGAGGTGGGGGGATGAGTGAGGGGGGGGGGGTGCTAGCTCATGAGGGTCGAAGTTGCAGAGGTGGGAGGGTGGACCACCGAGGACCGTGTCTCAGCTGTCAACTCTGTGACATCACATATGCTTCAGTGTCCGAGCAGCACCGTGCTAAATGACAACCAGCCCTCCCTGCCTCAGCATCGACGGTTGTGTACGTCTGTAGATGCACACACACACACATTCACAATCACCAGAATACTGTACATACATGCCAATCCCAAAAGGCACACACTCGCCGTCACTTTTGCTCATCTCCTGCATTTTGCATAGGTGGCACTTTTCATTATTCAAAGCTTCCTTCTCAGGATGCATGATGCACATGGGGAGGCGACATGCACTCTCTCCAAACAAGGCACTTCTTAATTATGCATGCACAGACTACCGGCAATGCATTCAAGTGTATGCGTATGTGTGTGACTATCCGTGCGATGGTGCATTTTGTACCCAGGTGTCTAATTGTCAGCGGTTATCTAAAGAACAATCATGTCGGGGAAAATGACTAGATGGTTGCACAACACTGAATAAGTGAAGATGGATATCTATGATAGTCTCTGCAGAGTGAAGTGTTTACACAGTGATCTTACATATACATATTTTGACATTTTATATTAGTGGCTGTTGCGTGACTGCTCATTTTAATATTTGTATTATATCAGAAGGGTTGAACTTTTATGAGTCATTTTAGTTCTGCCCACATCATCGCAAAACAAAAAAAAACAAATTGGGTTTCAAGTTTCCCTTAAGAGGCAGCATTATATGTAATTTAGGCGATGACAGCAGATTAAAAGTGCCTTCAACGGCTTAATAGAGTGCGCTTGTACGTCGGAAGAGGTATTTTTTTTTCCAGTGCGGACATTAGAACAGTGAGCAAGTGGCAGCTCAAAGGTGCAGAAAGACAGGGATTTTCAGCTTGATTGGGTTCTGGTCTCAAAGTAAAGGGATGAATTATTTATTTTCAGACTTGAATTTGTGTGCACGCATATGGATGTGTGTGTATTTGTGTGTACGTGGGCGTAAAAGCCCAGACAGAGGTAAATACTTTAAAACATTCTACCTTCAACTTAAAAAACAACAAGCTGCAGGGTCAGAGTGCAACGTTCCCAAAAGTGAAATTCCAGCAATTATTCACAGGAGATCCACAGCGGGCGCTCAGAGCAACATGCCCGCACCCTTGAGTGGGCAGAGGAGACTGACAGTACCATTATGAGACGGCCCGTGTGACAGATAAATATTTCAGACACAAATAAATAAAGGATGCGCGGCGTTTTCCTTCTGAATGACTTTTCACAGTTGAATGCCCACGACCGCTTGCCCCGGGATCTCCTGACGGCAGTGTCCACCCCCCCTCCCCCCACCCACTTCCCCGGGCTCAATACAAGACCCTCAAACAGCTCGCCAGCCCCTCTCATTTTTGGATACATTCAGGTAAAGATGCTGCTGCTCCATTTCAGGCTACAAAGAAGCAATTAATCAAACGTGGCTGAGACATGTCGTTGCGCTTTTGTGTCTGTGCTTCTCTTTCACGCTTCTATTGTTGCCCCTGTAATTACTATAATGTGCAGAATATGTGAAAAATTGCACTTCCAAGGGGGAGGTGGTGGTGGGGGGGGTGATACCATGGGGTGATAGATTCTGTCCTGAACTTGATTTCATTGACTTGTACATCAAGTGTGGTAAACGTCTGTGGTTGTAATAGGCTTGGTTAATCGTCTTCTTTGCCAGTCCTAATAGTTTATTGATTACTTTGCCCGCTATGTTGGGAAAACAGTGTGATAATTCAATTAGAAGAATTTGGGTGAGCTGTAACTGTGGTTAAGAAAATAAAAGTGAAAATGTTCCCGGGTAGTACACTTGGGAATTAAAGTGACTTTTCCACAAAATAAAATTCTTGGTATGCTGTTAAATCTAGTTACAAAACCAATAACGACATTTTTTAGTATGTCAACAGTATGGATGGAATGGAAAAACAGTTTGAGCTAAAACGTTTTTTCTTATTTTAAAAGATACAAGTGCATTGAATAGAAGCGAATCAAATCATTCCACATATACTAAATCACTCATACCAATTATGTACGAAAATGTATCGAATTGTTTTATTCCTTATCTTAAAAGGAAAAAGTCCATTCAAATGTATCACAACAAAAAAGTCCCTCTCAAACTGAGCATTGAATCGGACGGAATCCCACCAAGTTGAACCAAATGGAATCATTCCACTTTCCGATCGAACTGTCCTTGAATTGTTCCACACCTCACAAATCGAAAACCAAATTGAATATTATTTTTTGTACTTGAGACAATTACCCAAGACAGGTTTAAAATCCTGAGAACAGTTCGTCCTTGTGGCTCATTCTTTCACTTTCTCCCACTCCCCTGATCTCTTTCCCAATTCTTCCTCTTCCTGGCAAAAATTGTTTGGAGTGCTGTTGAGCATTGAGATAAAAAGAAACGCTAAAATATTAATGCTGGCTTGCTTTGTTCTGGCGAGCAAGGAGACGTTAAAAAACCAGGTCTGATTCATTAGCCGAGGTGTCTGCGAGGAGGTCCGCAGAGGACTGCCACATCCTCCGAGATTACCTCGTTGCTCCCCCCCTCCCTCTCCTGGCTCCCCCAACTCAAACACACTCTTTCAATCAAATAGTCCTAAAAATTCTTCTTTTCTCTCTTCGTCTATGATCATCCACCACTTTCATTATTCTCTTCCAACTTTCAGTTGTAAGGTTCTGTTTACCTTCCTTCCACTATTACACGTGTTCTATCTGGCGCTGACCCATGAGGATGTTAAGAATGTCTCTACTCAACATTAGAACATGAAGTAAACAAAGCCGAAACCTAAAAGACTGGGATGCGCTACTCTCGACTTTTACCCTCGGTGAGTGCTTTGGAGAGGTAAAATGCTTCGTATTCGTACGCCTCTGGATTGCACAGGAGGAAGATTGTTCCGCCGGGAAAGCTCAGGTTGCTTCCTCACATCTTTTCATCTGAGCTCACCGTTTCCCTGTGAGACACAAACGATCAAACCGTACCGAGTGGACGCAGTCCCTCCGAAAGTCGAAGAAAGGAATGAAAATTCCGAGCTTGCTCCAAATATTTGCCCAAACTAGTCCCTTGTGAGGAAGGTTCATTAGGATTGTCCTGAAAGAAGACAGTGAGACTGAAGACTGTTTCAGATTTTTAGAAATATATTTTTACGGTATTTGATCAATTGTATTGATCACCTAAAGGGAAAATTACCTCACTTAAGTCACAATTAATCAACAATCAGTACCACAACAACCAACACAATCGATTTTACGACTCCTGACTTGATGCCACAAAAATAAAACAGCAAGGAGATAAATAGAAGCAATCAGATTTGGTAATTTATTTTTATTTTTTTGCCTTTGTGAGAAACATGTGCAAGTCTTGTGGATTATTAGGTTGGAATTCAGAACAGATGTACACAAGCTGCAAAGTCTGTTGTGGTTTACTATGTGCATCCACTGAGCTTTGTTGGCATTCGCTGCTATTCTTGTTCAAATGGCTTGTAGTGGTCCAGTGGGAAGCCAGGGAAATGCGGGGGACACATGTTCAACTTGTTTTCTGTGTAAACAAGACTTGACAACCTTACCTGCTGGAAGAGCGCTACGCTATGCTACCACGGCCGCAAAAAGCCAATGGAGAGCCTTTATCATATGACAGAAATAGTTAAGAGATGAGAATTGCAAATGAGGGTTGTCGTCTTTGCTTGAGGACTTATGTTACATCATGCGAACCAGTTACCTCCGTACGGGATTATTCTGAAGTGGAAGTCAGAGAACCCCTATTTTGTCAATATTTTGCCTTGCCCATCTGCAATACCATGATATAGTAATGATCGTTTTTCTCAGCTGTAAGTATTAGAATTTTATCAGTTGATTCTGTCTGAACTGTCCAAAACAACAATGGGACGCTTGTCTGGCAATATACTCATATGGAAAGAGGTTCACAACATTCTAGTAGAGTCCTCCAACCCTTAAAAAAAAAAAATCACCATTAATGGATTGGTTACTCATTCATTTTTCTTATATGGGAATCTGAAATGTATCAATGATATTTTGGCATATAGCTTGGTATTTAAAATAGTCTTGCGGATGCCACATTCATCCATACGATCCGCATTATTTCGGGTAATCATAATTCTAAATAGAAAAGATAAGAGAAGGTTGATACTTTCCAAATAATAGTCACCATAGCAACTGCATTGTACATTTTAAAGTTTCACATGCTTGAATCAAATGCCCGGCAGTAGTACAACTAATGTGCAATCTTGCTCCCTAATTCCCATTTATTATTATTTTCATGTTTTGGGGATTCCACACACTCATGCCCCTTGTTGTTGACACACATACTACCCACACCTACACACAACCTGGTCTCTCACACAAGCAAACAGATGAGCCACTCCAAGCTCCAAATCCCTTTATTAGCTCTCTTTGTGAAGAGGCTGCAGAAGTGGCCGGCCAAGTGCTTTCGCTCGCTGTCTAAAACCTCTTAAAGCCTTGTCCCGCACCCAATGAAAGGCAAGTGCAATCTGTACCTAACCCTGTTCCCATATGGGCCAGCCTGTCACGGGCCTTGTCTGCCTTTGTCCCGCGGATCTCTGAGGTCCGAGACCCCGCATCGCCCTGCCTAGCTCCAGGCATTTATTAAATATGCACCTTCCAGTTGCTATGAAGAAAGATCCCAGACCGGCTAATCTCATCACAGGCTGGGGACTCTCCACATATGTAAATCTACATCTGTTCCCCCTCAAAGAAAGACTGGCTAGGATTATCTCGCGCACAAGCCTCGGCTACATACGCATGAGGAAATAGAAGCTAGCACAAACACTTAAATTTCTTTCACAATGCTACTACCAACCCATGTCAAGACCCCAAAGATGTTTGAAGTAGCCCGTGATGAGCCAAAACCAGGTTTTGTGTCACAGAGTGGGACAAGGCGGACCCCTGCCTCAAGGCTAAGGGTTGGGCCCTGATCCATAAAGAATAACACCAGAGGCTCAAGAAGCCGGCGCCATACAGAGAGCGACATCCTATGGTGCCTTGGGATATCATTATACATCCATACAACAATGAGATTAACTCGCTTTCTGGCCTGGACCTGCCACGTGGAAGTCAGAGGCAACGACGGCTTCATAAGGCACTGACTGATAGATGATCGCAAGAGACAAAATATGAAGGGACAGTTTATGATACAATGATAACCAACATTTGCCATTGGTCGAACTAAAAAGTGAGTAAATGGAAAAATAAAAAGAAAGCAAAACGTAATATGAAATACAGGCATGGCATCATATTGTCATTTTGTAAACAAACTGTTTTGTACCTTTCAGCATTTCTCAGTTGATTTCAGTTCAGCAGCAAGTTTACAGGATACCACACAGCAATAACGTTGGAAAGCAAAGATGTTCATGGACATCTAAGTCTTGCTACGACGGTTTGTTAAAGTATGTCTTTTATGTCTGGGTAATAAAAAAAAGGATACACTCAAAAAACAGATTGGTAGGTCCCTGTCTGTGTCGGAGTAGTACATCCTCTTTACATTACTAAGAAATCTCATAGAGTCAAACAAACCTGTTGAAGCTGACCATTTGTATTAAAAGTAGCATTACTAAGCCATGGCTTGCCCGAGGGCTGTGGAAAAGAGGAAGACGAGGTTTTCCCCAATTTACCCTTACGTGCATGGTGATACCACATCGGTTGTCAAGAAGCATTAATCCGTCAATCAACTTTGCTTGCTTAAACCCGTATGAAATACTTCTCAACATGCCGAGACAGCAGCCATTACACATTGTTAAGGTGACAGTAGCAAATGGCGTAAGGTATGATTTTCACCCGAATATTAATGAATTTGTTGTCATATGTACGGCAAACTGTTTTTTTTTTCATTAGTCTTCCAGGCAGGATTAAACTATTCTATATGACACTGCTATGGAAATGGGAGTTTTGAGGCATTATGAGAATATATTCAAGACATAAATACTTTTACCATTCATATTTTCAATCACCAAATCCAAACGAGCAGATTTTTGTTTTGCGCCATTCAACACAACAACAACCTATAACTACATACTGCTTCACGGAAATCAATCACATTACAACACTTAATTTAATTCACGTTAAGATGGGCCGTGTATTATTTTTTTCCCCACACAAGCTGGTATTACTTAATTAGATTTAAAAACGAGAGCCCCGACACAAAGAAGGACCATCTGACATGACACAACGGTACGGCTGAGACGTGTTCGATAGATCCGATTTGCATGTTTAATTAAGCTATCAGAGCTGTACCACGGAGACGTGCGGAACGCTAAAGCCGCAAAGTCAACAGTCCCTGTAATAACGCCTCCCTCCGTTCAGAAGGGGCTGAGTGGGAAGGAGGAGGGAGGAAGGCAGACTCACTCGCTAATTTAGTGAAAAGAAATGCACAAAGCTTTTCATTAGCGCCCTGTGAAAGGTAAACTCACTCTCCAGCCCACTAATTAAGTCAGGCCTCACCCACCAGAGAACAGAGGAGAGGTAAGGCGGAGAAAAATGAAGAGATATAGAAAAAGTCAATTTGGAAAAAAAAAAAGGAGTGACATGCTTCATGTGGGGAGGTACGGCGATAACGGCTTTGCCTTTAATCAGGTCGATTTTGAAAGTTGCCAGTCCACCGCAGGCCTCATTAGCTCGTCCCTGGCTGGCATCATTGTTCGCGTTGCATTTGAAATCCACCAAAGAGATGGAGATTTGCTTAAATCCGGGGCCCATCAAAGGTAACACTGATGCTGACGCTCTCTGGATTAGGCCGATCTTGAGAAGGGAGAGTGGGCGGAATTAGCGAGAAAGAGAGACCCATCCCCGAGAAAAAAAAAAAAAAAAAGGTGACAGGTCTCAAAAAAAAGGAACACTAGCACCACTGATGACACTTTCAAGCAGAATTTGAATAATCTGGATGGTCTAGGTTACATAATGATGCCATGACAATTTGGGCACATGTGGCAGCCATTTTACGCGGTATAGGGATAAGCGCCACACTGTCCCTGAATTTACTTTACTCCCGATTTGGGAATATTTGCAATTCAAAAGGATTTTTTTAAAGGGAAAAAAAAAGGATATTACTCATCTCATAAATACGGGATTGCCGGGGAGGACGGCAGGATTTAAATCACACTGAGACCATTTGGCGAGGTTTTGTTTTGGCCTAGTTCCTATTTTAAAAATAAAGTTAAAGAAAAATATATAAATATATATTTTCTGAACGCTTCCCACAGAAAGAGTTTTAAGTGGCCTGGTCATAGGACAGGTTGCACAGTGCTCGGTGATAAAACAAGGCAAGGCTAAAATACTTTTATGGCTTTCCCACTATATCTGGAAAATATGATTCCCCTCCTCACGAAGGGAGAACATTACTCTCACAGTAAAGATTAGGTTGATAAAAATACTGAGTGACAGCTCATCTTTATTTATGAGCAAAGCCACTGGAGTTTGTCTATCCTGAGAGGTGCTGAAATGGAGTCAACAATCTGTTGTTTTTATTGTAAGAACATCAACTATAGTGAAGCAACTGAACTAAAGTTTGGCAGTCGGATGTCGAATCGAAATTGAACAAATTCGGAATCATTTGATATCCTGATTTGTTTCCCTTAATGTACAATAATAATACACCTTATATCCCAGTTAATTTAGACTGCGCTTTTAATCGGAAAAATACGGTAATTCTAATTCTGAGATAATTTAGAAAAATTGTGACAAGTTATGTTTTACCATTAAAAGCATACCTATTTTCCAATTATTTTGATGGAAAGAAGTCATTCAAAACCCAAACTGAGGGTTGAACATAATAATGGACAATCCGCTGAGGATTTGTTTTGACTTCTACTGGACTACTGTGCGTTGAGATTGTCTTACTGACACACAACACGCTTATGGCATGTTAAACATGACTTTCAGGTGTCACTGAGTACGCTACACAATGCTCGGGATTCGCAGGCGACTTAAAGGGCCGGGCAGAGAGCTGAGGATAAGTAGGAACGCTGAGGAGGCCAAAGACAGCGTGGGTACCGGGGCATGAGGATCACAAGGGGAGCCAGGTTAAGCCAGTTAAGGGCATTAGACCTCCAAGATGATGAAAGGGGACCCTCGCAGATAAAATTGAAGTAAATCTAGCCTAAATCCTAGCAACAAAGGGAGTTTAGAGTTTGCCATTGTGGAGGCTAGAGTAAACAGGGAGGTCCTAGGGTAAGCCTTCCTTCACGGGGTAACAAAGACAGGGTTGACGAACTGATCTTAGCTCAGTAGGCCAATGTTAGCACACAGATCACAGGGTTAGACACACTCAAACATATCAGCTGCGACTCAGGCTCGGATGGTCACATTGTGCTCTTGGGATTAAAAGAAGCCATAGTGGTTGTGACACTCTTGCTAGCTAACAGATTTTGCGACGGAACAGAAGTAAAATCAAGACGACGTACCTTAGAGGGCACTTTCCTCACGGATTGAACGGTATCACACATCCTGACATGTGGCTTTCGTCGGCTAAATGGATTGAGATTGCATTGTAGTGTGGGGACAGATGACGAATGGAGCCTCCATCATCATTTTCTTCAAAGCATGAGAACATTTTCCCACAAGGCCACTGGGCAATCTGACAACAGGATGTGATTCGGCGGGGATGGGGAAAAAAAAATTTTCCTTGTTGACTTTGAGTCCAATCATCTTGTTAATGGCTCTAATTGAGGCCTCATCATACCCGTCACACTCCAGCTGAACTTATCATAATAAATGTGTGTTCAATTAAAAGCCGTCAAGTGCTCACAGCCACTGCAAAAACAAAGAACCTTCCCCCACTTCACTCATCAGGCCCATGGGCCTTGTTTCATTCACCTGGCAATCATATTAAGACGCTCTCATTTCTGACCCGCTTCAAATTATCTCCGGGAGA
This sequence comes from Syngnathus leptorhynchus, assembly GCF_054491065.1. NCBI lineage: Eukaryota > Metazoa > Chordata > Actinopteri > Syngnathiformes > Syngnathidae > Syngnathus > Syngnathus leptorhynchus. The sequence goes on along the minus strand of NC_141197.1, from coordinate 16,425,129 downwards.
ACAAAAGACTACACTTCGGTATTTGTGCCAAGATGATTGTTCTTCCTGCGCAGAGCCAAAAATGTTGCTTTTCTGCCTGAGAGGTACTAAAACAAGTGTCAGGAACTATTACAGTCAAGTTCCAAAAAGGTTAGAGGCCCAGCAGGCATTTGTGTCAGGTCCTAAAACAACATTGCTTTGGCAATTATCAGCCAAGGAAACCATAATAGTGCTCACACAAGAGAAGAATGCAAAAACAGATCAAGCTGTTCACCGGCAGTAATACCGGAGCTGCTTTCATAGTGACGGCCATCATGTGGGCTGACACCAGCAGCTAGACAAAATGAAAGATAACGACCGCAGGCTACCAGGTGCTTCTTCCAAGCACGTGCAAGGCAATAAAAAATATATTGTTGGATTTGGCGGCGATAAAAAACACATTTCCTTCCTTGTAATTATCTCGTTTAATTTGGTGGTTAGGTGATAAAGTGCTGACTCCACAAGTAAATATTTATGGGCTCATTTACAGGCTAATTTCAGCAAATATTTCTTAAAGTATGCTGTAATTCTGGATTTTTGGATATTTTGACATTATTAGACAGGCACATTTTATACATTGTGTGCAAATCTTATATTGAAATATAAATTCACTTTTAGCAGTTACAAAATACCGGAGAGAGAATGAGCAGATATTTACTGATTTGCACATCACTGGAATCACACAGTAAACCAGCTTTGGAAACTGGAAAGCCTTTGGGTTTTAGGGCCTTATGACAAATCCGTGTGTCAGTGCGCACTGCACACAGATTTGGGCTCCAAATGAGCTACAGTGCAGTGGAACGGCTATAGACGATAAATAATATAGTTGTAGTCGGCCATAGGCAGAGTTTGCCTGTCAGTCCTGCTGGCCCTGAACAGCCTGAGGTTATCATGATGTACTGGCACATTTGGTCCGAGTGTTTGACTGCTTCACCTCCTAATCGTGCCTCCTCCGGGCAGCGCTCTCTAGGGAGAACCACCATCCTTTCCTTTTCCTCTTCCAGCACACTCAGACTGAAGTGTGGATGGAGGGCACTTGTTTGGAGGAAATGTCTTAAAAAAAAAAACCTTAAGAACATCACATGACCGCACCCAAAAGTGAACCATGACGGACAGGAATTATGGTTTTTGAAACCAAATGATTAAGGCAAAAAAAAATTACAACACAACACATATTGGAACAGGCATAAACAACTAAGGTAAGATTTTATTTATAAAGGCTTCCATTATTACCCATAGAAAGACCTGAAAAGAAAAATCAATGGTTGACCACAGTCCCGGAATGGATTGTGCTTGACTTTCCGCTTGATTTCAAAATTGGCTTTTGGTTTAGTTCACGTTTGGGGCCTCTGAAACAATGTTTCCTTTGAGAACATCCTGCTGGAAAAGAAATTGTAAGACGTGTGAATATCAAATGAATACACTGCTCACCTCTATTGTACTGTATGTCTATGGAAGGCCCTATCTTCTTTTTTGAAGTTGATCTGAGGCTAGGTCCGCCTAGATTCTTACCGCTCGTAAAAGAAGCGTGTCGGCTAAAAGAAAAGACACTCTTGTCCACCTGCACAAACTTTCCTCTTAGAGTCCAAAAAAATTTGACAGCTCTACTGGAGAAAGCATCGCGCAGACAGTACGAGTGAGCCGCAACAAGAACTCAGATACTTAAATCATGCAGGAGGGTGGGCAGCTACTCAGGAGGATGAATCAGAATTTTCAGTGCATGGGTATACACTCTAAATATGAATTATTAAGGGGCTATCATAGCCTCATAGTATGAAAATAAATCGAGGGGTGGATGGAATGAGAAGGGCTGAAGTTGTGGACTGGAATACTGATGTGGCGAAAGCTCCCTGAGGAGCGAAAGGTACTAAAAGGCCAGTAGGATGCCTACTTAGATCTCTTGCACCATGTGCTTGGTTGTATCTTTTAACATGAGCATGTGCACAACAGAGCCGTGACGTCTAGTGATGACGCACTTTTAAATTGGAATCATTAAGCAGAGATGAAAGACGTCGTTTGAAAGCATACCTGAGGCTAGTAACAAAAATATATATGTAATTTATTTATATATTATATTTTATTATATTATATTATATTATATTATATTATATATCAAGTGTCTGTTTCCCTTGTTTGTGATGTACTGGATGGGATTTTACGGTCGCTGCTTTCCACATAAAAGAGTCTGGTATAAGCCTGTTAAGAGAATATCCAGGAGCGTCTTGCAAGCTGAGTCCCAAAGCATTCAAACTACACAAAACAAAAGCCTCAACTGCTGCCCATGTTTGACCGTCTGCTTTCACTTTTTGAGTTTACTGTTTTTATCCATCTCAAGCTCCACTTTACTTTCATTTCAGGTAAACTGTAAATTGTTAATTTGAGAAGTTGAAAATAATGAATGATTTAAGGGAAAGATAAAGAAAAATTGAGTAATCTTAACTGATTTCCTTGTAAAGGACTCTGTATATCTTTTTTTTTTTACTTTGGTTTCGAGTACTGCACCGTAAGAGAACTTCAGAAAAAGCCGCCCTAATATACTGGTAAGACGTGATTTTATCTTATTACAGGTGATCCAAGGTAAACCAGCCATGTTGAGGTTGGATCCCTGAAGAAACGTGGACTTCAGAAAGGCTGCGAATTAAGATCAACCTCATTGATAGGAGCCCTTAATAAGCCGCCTGACTCAGGCCAGCTCTGAAGAGCCGTGAAGGCTCTTCATTGGAGGAGAGTTTAACATCATTGCGTGTGATTGACTGGACTCTCGAACATTGTGTGTTAAGGGGGCTCCTGGGGTTAGAGTGGTCAGACAGAACAAGTACGAGACAAGTGAGAGGAAGGATGAGAGGAAGAGGAACAGTAAATAGATGGTCCAGAGAGAATAGAATGTTGGTCTAATGGGGCCTCATCACAGTCTGTCTGTCAGTCTGGTGAAATCAGGTCTAACGGGGTTCTAATGAAGACAGCTTCACACCAGTGCAAAAATAAAATGCAGAAAGATTTGACTCAGAAAAAGTCATTAACAACTACATAAAAATGCTTGAAAGCTGAGACTTTTGCTTGTCTTCTTTAAAAAGAAGAGATTGTCTTTTTTTGTTTTAAAAGGAGAGTAGTAGGAATGGGATAAGTATAAAAAAGAAAAGTATGTAGAGTGACTCAAATCGATAATCTCGAGGTCATCGATGTACATGAAAATTGAAAACTTAAATAAAAGTCTCCATTATTATAATGATTATATCCACGTTCTGTATGTGCTGCTGTTTTGATTAGCAAACATAACCGTTGAAAATGACTGATGGGAAAATGTAGCCGTTTACTTGAGAGAGATTGGAGGTACTAACAGGAGCTTATGATTAGGTATATAAAAAAATACCCAAACTATAAATTTTCCTAAAAACGATGCTTTGAGGTCCTTGCTGCATGTTGAAACCAATTTGAACGTCATCACAAAAAAATTCGTAAAAAGCTTTTAAGTTGATTTGGATGAAAACTCAGCAGCCAATCATCCTCTATGTCCAGCCCAGCCCAGTAGCATTGCCTCGGGACACACACAGCCTCTGGGCGGGACCTCACCACAACTTGGCCTGCCATCTCCTCGGTAAGTGCTTTGTCACAAGTCTGCCAGGGGGCTTCAACATATGCCACAAACTAAATCCCTGGCGTATGCCCACGGTAAACATGTACACTGCTAATGGAGGCAGGATTGTGGGGTGAACTTTATGCCTGTCTAGACTTTTGGTCCATCTGCTCTTCATCTCAAGGGCTTCACGGCTGAAGGACACAAAATTTTGTCATTCACTTCAGAAGGCTCGTATATCTAATTCCGTCTAGAGCAGTGTGGGCATAAACCATCGTTTGGGTCGGTTGATTTTACACTACAAGGGTGAGTGGAATGTGTCTTGAGAACAATTAAAACTAGATAAATCCAGCATGTATACATCAATGACCAATCAATGGCGACAATCTGCACAACTAAGTATTATCTGTTCCATCCCAGTCTATAATTACTTTTACCCCTATTAAAAGTTGGACATATGTTTCATGGAGGAATGAAAAGTCCCAGCCTGTCCTATTACTGCTTGATAGAGTCCATTCAAGCGCCAGGCACAGATAAGAAAAGCGCTACAGGGAGTGGGACTTTATCATTTGTCTCAATATCATTGGGGAAGGGAAATGATGAGCTTGCAGCAGCAGTCTTCAAATGACTTTTCCCAAGAACTCCTTCACTTTAAACCTTGAAGATGTTTAAAGGATTGGCAAATACCACTTACAGTGGCTGTCCAGTTCGTCAATGTGGATTTCTAAAGCGACACCACGATATGTTCTTTATGTTGGCCATAGTGAACCCACTCATGCTGTCAATCAATATACTTACATGTGTTTTCTCTACTCTCACACCGGTCTTGTGTTGGTCATAAACACACAAGGAAGAACAAGTCCTAGACTGGAAGCCCCTAAGCTTCCTAGAGCCCATTCATAATTGATAAGTTCAAAAAATCGATCATATAGTGTATAACCAGTCATAAAATATTGAAATCAGCTCCAGGGTTGTGGATTAACACTCGATGATTTGTTCGGCACAGAGGAAGTATTTCATAGACTGTATTACTTAAATTATGAGTAGCCTTTCTCAAGAATGCAGTTGACCTGAAAAAGTGTCAAACATAATGGCGGCTGTATTGGACACAAGGCCAAAGTAGAACAGATGAATCGGAACTAAAAACCACTGAAGGATACAACAAAAACTGTTATCAGGGGTAGTGAGAGGTTATTATCTTGGGTTTGTGAAAGACAAGTTTGAGTTCTTCAACTTTTGCTTTTATGCCTTTGAAAGAGCACTTGAAAGCCTTTCTGAGGTGAGCAATACGGAGAAGCAGGGGTTGGGAACGGGCAGGGGAGTGTAAAATGGCTGCCTCTTGAAAAACCCAGAGGTCCACTCGAGAAAAGGTCCACAGTGACTATACTACCAGACAATGCTCAGGATTCATCAGTAAGGATGAGAAGAAACTGAAGATGACATCAAAAAACAATGCAACTAACTGAAAGGAATAAATAAGATCTTTGTTTACATTTCAAAAGGGACATTCACCTTTCCTTTACCTAATCAATATCTTGACACTTTTCTACGACCCGATAGCTAAAATTCAATGACAAGACTATTTCCAATATATCAACTCGTTTCAGTGGAACACAATTAGTCCCACAACCCTGGTTTATTCATATTTTGAAATTCTACAGAAACTAATACGTAAACAAAGAATTGATTGAAGCTGTTACCTTAATGACAAAACTTGTTGAGTGAGACAAGACATTTCTTTCACAGTGCAAAACCTGATCGTCTCCCAATTGTGGAAAACTCACAGTCAAACTTAAAGAGGACCCATTACGAAACCCAAACGTGGTTAATTTATCATACTCTCAACAGATATTAGATACAGTCCATTTTTTGGCATTTTAGTCTTTTTCTACCATTACCACATCAAAACAGCAAGCCGCCTTTGAACCCTCGGACATGTAGGCGCAAGTTAAAACTATCAATTATAAAAATCGTCTTGAAAGCTTGGAGTCAATTCTCTGTCAATGGAGTTCTCCGTTGCCAAAAGATTAGAGAGATGAGCTAAAGCTGAGAGAAGACTCACGAGCTTTACTTGATCAAAGTGAAGGTATTTCAACATTGCAGTAATACCAACACCACTATTTTTTTATTTCCAAGACTCGACACCTAATATGGTGACCAAGAAGAATAGATGTTTACGCTTTAATTATATAAACACATTTTTACAGTATAGCCTATAACAAAGCCACACCGTATCAATGACACCTTCAATCTTTCGCTCCCCGAAAGCAGCTGTTACGAAACAATCATGACAAATTGATTGCAAAACAGCTAACAATCATGATTAAATCATTAAATTCTTGTCTATGATTGGGAAAATGGGGCGAAAATTAACTTCCCGCCAACCTTATTTTTTCTCTAAACACCAAATAATGATTTTATGCCAGTCTAATTACAAAGCCAACATCTGATCACGGCCGCATCCAGAGGGGATTATCACATGCGCCGGTATTAGACCTCATTACCAGGCTGAGTGCAGAATTATTACATCTTGTAATTGGATGGTGAGATTTATATACAGATCAGGCCGCTTTCTGTAAGATTGTAATTACAGGCTCCGTTGGTTAGCTACTTATCACTCAGCAGTGGAGTGCCGGAAATCGCGTTTGATTAACCTCTCACCCTGTCGACGGGGGCGGGGGAACACCGCTGTAGCTTCCATGTCTGTTTTAGGAACAACAACATCAAACAATTTATCGCCATGTCGTTCTCTTTGCTGCCTGATTACATCCCGCAGCTGGTGTTCTGCCGTGAATCTGAATGGTGCGAAAATGATCGGCTAACTCGCCACTTACTCGGGTTAAGCATAAAAAGGCTGTTAAGGTGCTACAATTAGCTGGTAGCCTTTCAATGGCTAAGAAGAAAATTACACAAAAAAGTACCTGGGCATGTAGCTATTCATTTGACTTCAAATGCAGTGTATCTAATAAATAATAATTTATTTTTATGCCTGTATTACGTGTTGGGTAAAACATTGGCTATAAAGTTAAAAGACTTTATGATGGCTAGAGACTGGTCCCAGAAATATATAAAATGTTATTATGGTTTTTTTCCAGTAAAATTGACGGGAAAAAAAAATCAAGCTGGAGTTATGTCAATGTAGCCTGGTTTGTCTTTTTTACTCCTTAGGCATGTAATATATTCTACCATTGCTCATAATATATTGTAAATTTTAACAAATTGTCTTGACTGTTTTTTTTTTTTTAGGCTCCATGTTACAGCTTCTTTTCACATTTGTTAATAAATTGCAAAAACAGGACAAATGCATCCACTCGAAATGAAAAAAACAACAACGGGAATAAAAACAAGACATGCACCGGTTGTAACGTGAAGCTGATGGATAACGCAAATCATTCAAGGTGCGGCATCCTGCAACTCAGCAGGAAAAGCCTCAATCCGACATGTCGGCATGACACCACGGCGAGGAAAAAGGAACGCATCAGCACCTCCTCTTCGGCGCACAACTCAGTTTCTCTCTCCTCGCGCTCGGTTACAATCAATACAGGTCTCCATTTTATGAGACAAGGAGTTAACTTGTTCAATTATGCTGCAGACAGCTCTATTCTTTTGTAACAAGTAATCTGGATAGTGAAATCAATAGTGACAGGCTTATGGCACGCTAGCTAATTACATATTAGCTCCAGCCAATGGCGATGCAGCTCATAATGGAGATGTAGTTCCACTTCATTATGGGAAAGACTGGGGAGGGAGGGGGAGGGGGGGATCAATACCAGCATAGACCCACACATGTTAAAACACACATGTAAAGGGTCTGCTTTTCTACACCTCTGCTACTTCACAGGCTCCCCCTTGGGACCATGCGGAGCTGTCTGATGGCAGGCAGATGGGGCAGGGGGGGCCTTTGAGGGTGCGGGGGTCGCAACCTCCTCCACCCTCTCTGAAATAAATTACACTTCCAGTCGTGCACACAAATGCGGCACGCTCTTTGCCAAACTGTCAAGAAATCAAGAGGGTAAATATGCCTGTTTTTTTTTTTTTATCAACACACACCGATGCACACAATTAACGGCGCACAAGGTCACAATCTGAATCAAAGGTTGACAAGTAAGGAGAAAAGGGAGGGTTAAAAACAAAGAAAAAACTCATTAACCTTCTGAAACCGGATGGCGTATTTGACCTCTGTAGCTAATTATGAATGAGACTGCATATCTTCTTTTGTTTTGATAAAAAGAATCTTTCAATTCATTTCTTCCCATTATTGTTATCAGCGTGTAGGATTAGCTGGGGACTAAAGGAGATGATGCCGTCTAAGCCGATGTCAATTGTACAATTACGCATCCGTCCCTTCTGCGAGAAAAATGTAGATTAAGATAAAGCATCTCGAGGTAAAACGGCGACGCAAAGCCTTTGATAATTAAGACAGATACAGAGTTACGCTTATAAAGACCTCCAAGGTCGAACGCTGTGAAACACTGAAAATTTGAAGTTCGACCCTGAAATTCCAGGAAGCAGATGTTTCCTGGAATTATGCAATTTCGATTCATCAAAATCATGAATACACTCTAGCGGGTTAGCCGACAATCGTCATGACAGGATCATCGTTTAGTGCTAGCAGCAGAACAATGAGGCGACACGAGAACACATCTCAAACGCATTAGACCCGAGTCCAATTAAATGCATTTTAATCTAAATATGCCTCAATATGCTTTATTGTTCTCCTGTAATTTCCTCGCCCGCTATTCCATATGGAGCTGCCGGTTATCAAAGAAGCAGACTTTATGACTTGTGAAACACTACAGCTCATCAGTCTTTAGCCATTAATGCGCCAGAGATGAATGGCTCGGTAACGAGGGCACGGGCCCGGAACAAATGCCAGGGATTTCTGGTGAGAATGTGTTTAAGACTACTATTAGCTGGAGGGATTCAAGCGTCATTAGGACCGAGTAGTAAACAGGATTAAAAATGTGCAGAAAAGTACACATAAGCATGCCCTTCATCGGCAATTACGCATTAAAAATGTGTTCACAAAGTGGAAATGTCACTTGTATGCTGAAAATCAACCGCTTTCTTGGTTTTAAGTTAACTAGATTAAAAAATTCTATTAATACAAGTCGAGCAACAGCGGCCACTCCCGTAACGTCTTCTCGAGGTAAGCATATTTTTATGCAGAGGGAAATTAATCATTTTCCATCCCGTCAAATTCAGTGACCTGGATGAGGAAGGGTGGAGACGGTCAGCCCAGGTGGGTTCTGGTGAGAGGGCCAAACCATTTGGGCTGGACGTGGAGGGAACCATAAATCAGAAACAGCGGGACCGAAGAGCAAGTCGGGATTTATAAAGACGTCGCGCTCGGCCGGCCCACTTGTGGACGCCGTGATGAATTGGCGAGCACATTGCCAAGGCAAACTACTTCATTATGGCATGGCCCAGTGGTCATTAATCTCCCCGGGAGGCCGGCATCCTGAGGGGATCGCCAGACCAGAGAATTTATTCAGGCCTGGAGGTAGCCATTTCATTAGCCATTCAATCTGTTCACTCTCCCCTCACTCACTCTTCCGGCTTCATCTCTCTCTCGGCACGTGTTAGCCATCACCATCGTTTAAATAAGCTTTTGGTGACTTGTCTTTATTTTTACAAGATGGATTTTCCTAATGTCGTCCAATTTCTTTTGGGGTTTGTTGAGGTTTGACGAACCCGTACTGAAAGTAGCCATTTCAGCTACCTGTAGGTCGTCCCACAATGGCTGCCACAAAATGTCACTATTCGAATGTTTATTTTTGTGACAGTTACTTGGCTCTCATTCAGGAAACAGGTGGGAGTTGTTTGTGCAAGGAAAAATACTTTAAAGCAGAGTTCAGCAAATGTTGATAAGATTACAATTATTTTTACCATTGTAGGTTTATAACATCAGTCTTGACATTTTCAAAATCTTTAAAAAAAAAAAAAATCTGTTCCAGTTCGACATTACAACAACGGGCTTGAGGTATTTTTTTGTGATGGGGTGAGGAAAAGGTGAGACAGAAGAGGGACTTCCCAAAGGTAAACAAGTGCTGGCTACTTGGAGATGTGTTATTGTGCTGTTACATGGGACGAGAGCCTCGACCAACATGTTATGGGAGGGCCAACACGAACTGTTGAAATATTAATGGCCACTATTCAACACGTACATAGCATCATAACAAAAGAGCCACAACTGCTCTGACCAAACACAAAACATCCATCCATTTTCACGGCATTCTGTATCCCAGATGACTTTGGTAAGACCCGATCTAGACTGCTCCTCTGTCAACGGCAGAAAAACATAACATTCACTGTGTTGGTCATTTAATTTATACAGAGTAGGCTAGCTATACTAAACCAACCACACACACACACACACACACACACACACACACACACACACACACACACACACACACACACACACACACACACACACACACACAGTAATGACATCTTGAATCTCCAGCTGTGAGGCAGACACCATAATGTCACATTTTAACCACTCTACCACCAAATACAGAAACACTAAAAGCAGAATCAATGTTGAAGACGAAACGTCAATAACTGTCTTAAGCCACATGACCGAGGCGGTTTTGTGTGAAACCGCCGACACGGTCCAACAACATCAATGCATGTGCTTTATTCTTGTCTGACAGACACAAACATGAACATAACATGACTCGAAAAATGGTGGTTTCTGTAGTTCCGAACTCATGTGACCGAGCATTTTCAAAAGAGGAAGTCTTCATCTCTATGTACCCGCCCCCTCCATATCCCTAAAGGAGTTGACCATATATATGTGTGGAATAATTTCATCAATGACGCCGCGTCCCGGTGGGCCCTTTCCACTTTAAACACTTAACGGGTTAAATAAATAATGACGGCTCGCGCACCGCATGCGCTAACGTTAACCAGCCACTAGCTGCGGGTCCCACAGCAGCAGGAGTCCTTAAAGTGAATCATTCGCTTTCGCTAAGGCCAACACGCCGCGGCTATTCCGCCAACAGATTATGGGCCTTTAAGTAGCAGCCGAGCCTGAAATGTGACTCTGGGGCTCGCCGGCAAGACCCCCTTGAGGGAAATGCAAGGACCAGGAAGGATGGGAGATAAATCTATCGATAAGAAGACATGACAAAAGGGTTCTCAAGGATATCAAAGACAAGACATTAATGGTCTTTGATAACCACAATGTATCCCAAGTTCAAATTTACGTTGTAGTTGCTCAACCTTGTCTAAAAACCCAAGCTGTAAATTCTATTTTAGATTCATGCTGTGTTGTCAAGCATAAACACACAAAATGTGAACAATCAAAATGAATCTATAGCCCAAAATATATTTTCTAGCTGTTCTGTGTGCACCGTAATGCTGTAAAGTACCTTCCTTATCCTTTCGTTTAAAGCTGATAATCGTATTCCAATATCACCATTTAATTAAAAAAAATAGTCAATAGATATATCCCTAAATCTTAAATGCACCGAAGTTTCCATCTTTAATGCGAGTGCACCACACCGCTTGACCTCTGGTGCCATCTCATTGTAGAGAAGTAGAGACAAACATCCAATCCCCCCCCACTGAAATGACACCTGAACGTCAATAAGTGGTCACCATCCATCCATCGCGAGAGTAAAAGCTCTATTGATTTCCTCGCAGATTAAGCGTACTGCAGGGAGCAATTAAAATCCCAGAGATGAACATGGTAGCATGTATAATCTCGAATGTAGGCTGGTTCATAGGATGCATAAAGCCTTTAAAATACCTTTACGTTTGACATGACGGCAGAGAGACGATAAATCTGTGCCAATGCTTGTAAAGTGTGTACAAATGTGTGTAAAGGTACATTAAGAAGCGTTAAAAACACAGATCTGCTTTCCACTGAGGCCATGTTATTTTTCATTACATAAATGTCCAGGCTATAATTATAATAATGTTAAACTAATGAGTCTAACTATAATAAAACATGTCTAACTTTAACTAGCTTTAATGACTTTAGTGGCTAGGCTAACAAAACTAAGGGCTAATTTAGCATTAGCATTTGTCCGTCATTATCGTTTACCAGACTAAGCACATTGACCCAAACAATAAAGTCATTATATTGAAGTTCTATATTATATTTAAAAAATAGTAACTTTGGACTTATATCTATCATGTATTGAAGTTGGGAGGTCTATAGACATGACTGTGTAGTTCCGATATATACAAACACACACACATTTGCAGTCATTTGGTCGTCCCCGCTGTGCATCAGTGCCCGAGCTCATGTATCCTGATGGCACTGATGATGCGTCACGCAGTCAAGTCCTATGACCTCTGTGCTGTCTGCCGGCTTGAGGACCGCTTTGATGGATAGGCAGGCCTGCAAATGAATCCTGAGGCAATACCGAATGGTAAAACACGGGACAGCCACCTGCTATTTGCTTCATCCCCTGTTTAGGATATTATCTCGTTTCATTACAGAACCAAACTTCTCACATTTTGGTTTTTCATCAAGGTTTACAGTTACACAGTCCAGTCAACACTCACAGATTCCATTTTTTTGTACTTATACATTACATGCATTAGCTCCAATGCTCATATATTGCCCTTATTTACAGATGACGAACTGATCCAGTTCGACTCCCAAGAGGAGATTTCAAAATAAATCCGATACCAGAACATTATGGTATGACTGAACTGTTGTTGTCATCCATAGTTATCAAGTCCTCATATTATCCTTGCAGTTCTACATTGTGGTTACACAAGGCAGTAAATAAAGCGAGGGGAATCAATAACAGTCAGTGATAAGGGCCTAAAGCAGCTAAATATGAAATACAACCTAACAAAATGGTATGGATTTCCAATGAGGCCACGTGACACGGGCTGCTTTGAAATGCAAATTAACTTATGCTCAACGTCCTTCTCAAGCCTCGCCACCTATTGATCGGCTAAAACAAATTCCATTGATCAGTGAATATTTAATAGGGATAATTAAATCTCTCATGGAAGTACTTAGAGGCCAGTTTCAGCCTACCAACCCAACACCTGCCTCAGACACACTTAAGATTCAGTGTGGCGCTCAATTAGGAAGAACAGATAATTGAGTTAAAAATAGAAATAAAGTCTGTTGAAGTCAAAGTGGCGCGCATATTATAGATTTTTTTTGTGGCTAGCTATCATATCCTGACTGACTGATTTTATTAGATCGCATTAACAAACAATATGATGATGAATAAAGGGTCATTTTAGATACGATCCAAAAAAATAAATGTAGCGTAAAATGTTCTGCGATCTCTATATCCGTCATCAACTTTTTTTTTTTTTTTGCTTTGAACATCTTCTGTATTGATTCCAATTGTTTAATGGCAAATATAGCCCTGTTATCTGCAAGAATGTAATTTCTCTCAAGAGCCTCCTCATCTGAATGTGAAGGGAAGGGTAAAAAAAAAAAAAAAACATCCCCTTCATCGAGCGACATGATTTATGACAATAGCAGATGGGCAAACAGGAAAAGGTTGCTGTCAGGATAGTATGAGAGGGCAGCTCTTACTTGCATAGAGCGCTGTTATACAAAGTAGCAATCAATAGGCCTTTTATTAGTGACTGCAATCAATGTACCTGTGACTGAGTGGGCCAATTAATGCTATCGACCCACGGGACAAGAAGAAAGCAGAAGATGAGTGCGGGGCAAAGGGGAAACACGGCACGGGAAAAGGACGGGCAGCATCTCACTCAGATCCTGTTTTCTGTGTGTGTGTGGGGGGGGGAGAAATTCCCACAGAGTCTGCTGCCGAGGGTGCCCTGACAGAAAGCAGAGGTCGCATATCTCCAGAGAGGAAGCGAAAGTGTGTGTATTGGCGTGAGGGGCGGGGAGGGGGTCCGGCAGTCTACAAACAATTCCCGCTTCCCTCCCCGTGCCATCTCCGGATGATGAGATGAGTCGGACTGGGAATGCACCGCTACGAGTCTTCTCACCGCCGCTTTTGAATGGTAATGAAGTCATCGGGTCACCGCTGTGCTGGCCCAACTCGAGGCCTCACTCCCCAAGAGAGTGACCAGAGTGACACCTTTACTCTGGCTCATGTATTACATCAAATACCGACATTCTGCACAACTGCAAAACAAACATGCAAAACTGTAGATCTTGTTGGGATTTGCTCTCTTCATATAACATAATCGCAACTTTCTGTTTTTCAGGATTTGGTCAGATGTGTTTACTCCCACAATGATGCAAACACCCCTTTTCCAGCTAAGTCTGTCTGTGAAAAAAAAAAAGTAGGCAAATTTGTGCTGGGCACAAAAATAAGGGCCCATCTCAAAACATTAAACAAAAATAATTTGGTCCAGTGTGAAACTGATATCATCATAAAACATTATTCACAGTGACTGAGTTATCACAGAACACACTGAGAAGTGAAAACTTGGACACCATCAGGTCTTATTTTTAGCATAAATATCATGAAGTAAAAAAACTAAGTCTGAAGTACAAGGCCATGGCAGAGGTGCTCTTCAGACATGAACCTCTCTCAGTATTTGCACATGGCGTGTCCCATCCTTGAAGAAACAGAGGTCAGGGGTTGGCCGCCTCATGTCAGTTGGCAGTGTAACACTCACCTATCAGCCTCCCTCTATCAGCATTTCACTCCAAAACACAATCCTCCCTTTCCTGTAAGAAATTCCGTGGGCCGCCGTGATGATGGCTCGAGAGGGGTGTCAAGAAGAGAGAACCGGAGTGAGGCGGAAGGAAGGAAGGAAGCGGCCATGGTGAAGGAGGAGCAGGACAGAGACTGTAGGAAATGACAATGTAGTGATAAGCCCGCGGCAAAGAGCCCAGCACCCTCAGGGAGGACTCGGGGCTACAAGGCTTTAGCCTCAGTGCTCCGTCCGACCACATTCCCGATGACCCCCGGCCAGTCATCTTATTGCCAAGTATGTATGGACCAGACAGAGGATTTGTCTGAGATGTTGTGTTCATAAGAGTTTTTTTTCTTCTTGTGGAAAAAGATCAGTCTTCCGTACAGTCTGAAGACATTATTTCACTGCACACACATGCAGTGTGAGTCTACCGTCATGAAAATGGCGGTTTAAATATTTCTAAAATTAAATTAATCAACCTACTGGCATTTATTATTTAAAAGACAAACTTTGTTAAATTGTAGATTTAAACAGGATGACTTATCAAGTCAAAGTCAACTCAAATTTTTCTCAAATTTGAAAAATGAACTTTTTAAACACCAAAGTAAAGATTTTCATTTTTTTATTTTACAAAAATAATCACCAAGGTTCATGTCTAGTTGGTGGCAAACTACAAATGAGCTCGCCTTGTCATTTTGACATATGCGTAACATATCACACACACATATGGATCTGTTTTACAACGAAGACTCATCAGTATATAAAGAACAGAGGGCCTAGCTGCATTAGTCATAAATACGACTCCAATTTGGGGATGATAATCTTGTCCTTGGCTACCACAAGAAGTTAAAACTTTCCGGATACAGTAATCACCTGCCAGGCAAAATTGTAGAATACCCGTCAGGTCATCGTCAAAGTACAAAACTGAGTCAGTGGAAAAAGTAGTGTGCTAACATTACGATGTTAAAACATTTCAAGACTGTTTGGGATTACTTTTGGAGGGCCTAAAATTAAATTTTATTAGCTTCAAGAATTTTGAGGATTAATGTTTGCTTTCCTTTCAAATGCTTAGCTCTTTTGTTCACAGCATGATAGTGTGCTCTCGTTACATAATAACACGGAACGTAGCACTTTGTGCAGATTTTACTGATTTGTCCTGTCAAACCTGATTTACTTTACAGCATAAATGTGCGTTCTCTTGCTTTTGGTATAACGTCCAACAACTGTATGGCACAAACATCAAGACTCTGAACTTTTAGTGGCACTTTGAGCATGTGTTAAATGTTACTCTAATCAAATTAAAATGGACGCCATGAAGCAGGAACAAACAAAAAAAAAAAAAACGATTCACATTGTTCAAATTCACGTGTATGAGGCACGAAGGGGAAAAACATTCCAAACAATCTAGTTTCTTTAAAAAAAATAATTCAATACATCAAAGTTTGAGCTCAGAGCTCCTTCGTCTTGAAATCTACACCAGAAATTTATAGTGAAGCCTTCCAAAACTTTGTTCATAAAAAGCAAACATTGGTTTTGTTTTGCACTTTTAAAGAGTGTTCAAATATTACTTTGTCTATCAAAGACATTTGCATGGTAGGAAAAATTGTCATGTTGCGAGTTTGTTTGGTTTTAATTTGGACTTTAGTTTTTCTTGTCTCTTGTTGTTTTTGTGTCTTGTTAGATCATAGTTCCCACCTATTCTTGTTAGCCCCGCCCCTTGTGTCATCCAATCAGATTCCTCGGCCACATTTGTCTCATCCAGGTGTTCCTCATCGTATCGTCCGTTTGTTGATATTTAGTTCCTCCCTTTCTATTCACTCTGTTTGGTCATTTTCATCTGTTCAATGTGCTGTCGATGTCACGCCTTGTCTACTTGTCAAATTTGTTCATGCAAGTGTTTATTCTCATACTTCTTTTTTCACTCCTGCCCTGCTTCCCTGCATATGGGTCCTCAACCCTGCCACAAACCCTGACAAAAATATCCTCCATCCTGGCCTTAAATCAAGCATCTACCAATTTAAGGTGTGATGGTGTTATTAATTTAGAAAATGATCTTGTGATCATATAAGGTAGTTCGCTTGATACTGTTACTCTGCTGCTTTTGAGATTGTCAGTGTCACACTCGCATAAGTACTGAAAACACACAATTTAAAGTATGTAAGAAGAAAAAAATCATTTTCACCACTATGTTGTTATCGTGCAGGTAGTGACATATAGTGTACGATACAGAATATACATTTGCAAAACCAAAATGGCGTACTCAGCATTGACTCACCAGTCACTGAACAAAAAAGCCCAAGGCCTTGAGATAAAAGCCAGCACATGATCAACTGACACGAGCAGTGGAGACTTCTCTCTCTCTCTCCAACACACACACACAAACACACACTGCCTGAGAAGCTATTTCCCACAGTTACTGAGTGTGTGCATGTGTGTGACAGGCTACAAATTCTTGACACCACCACTGATGATGGCTTTACAGTAGAGCCTAAAGGAGACTCTGCCAGCCAGCTCACACACACACAAACAAGTTATAGTCACACACACACAAACACACACACCTCCCTCTGTGTTTGTGGTTGTCACCTTTTCCCAAGAGCCCCCGGGGGCCTCTGGGATGCAACACAAAATGCCTTGGGTTTGTTTGAGTTAAACACGAGAATACGAGCCGTCACAATGACATGAAACACGGATTATGCGTCTCATCTACGTATTGTACGAAAATAAATATAGATGGATTTAATTGTGCGTTCACAATGCACTTCCTTGTCTGTTTAGTGTCCGATCAAAGCGAGCAACAGAGGAATCTGTCAAGTCATACAATTTGTTGGGACCTCAAGATTGATGTTCTTTTGAAATTGTGACAGATTTGAAGTCAACCATTATTGTGTCCAACTTTAACTTGCATGATTATTTTTCCTCCCTTCTCAGATTGATGGAGACAGTGGTATCATTGGCCCTCTATTTTTCATTTGATGACTTATTGACACACCCAGCTGACTGTTTATTGAAGCATTAACAGGCCACTAATGTGTGATCTTTGTGTTATTATTTCTCATTACAATATTTATTACTTCTCTTTCCACATTGGCTAATTTAGAGCTAATCTTCACGAGTCCGCTCCGTGTGTGTAATAATTCCACATGACGAGGGGCCTTTGGATTTATTGGCACATAGCAATTTAGGATGTAATGAGATCACACACCTCCAGGTAGGTGCCGCTCCTTCCCCTGCTTGGTTCATGCTTCTTCCCTTCTATGCGCTTATTATCATTTCATACTGCCACCCCTTCTACTTAATTAAAAAACTCCTGAAAAAGGCTTTGTAGTTGACAAAGTCAGCAGAAGAAATGTATGAAATAGGGGAGTAAGGACCAAGTGCTATTGAGTGTTGACTTAACCTTTCCAGTATTTGCGTTTCTACAGAGTGATGCTTTGATTGAAAGACGGCCGCATCGCTCAACCTCATTAGTCAGCTCCAGATAGAAATAGACGAGTAGGTCACATTCAGTGAACATGACTGTATGGATGGTCAAGGCTTTTTCTGTTAATAATGATTGAGGAACACAGTTGGTCAACCTTAAACATGCGTGGTGTGTACTTAAAAATGTAATTGCACGTTTAATTTTTCTTACTAAAAATAGATGAAGATATAGCTGATATGCGCCACTTTTTTCTCAGAAAGTCAGTATAAATTTGTTGTCACGACCCTGCAAGGTGCCAGGCCAGGTTGACTTTTGGGTACTTTCAGATTTTTGGGGGAATTTTATTCCACATTTCTACAGTCCCCCATTCGGATGAGTGTTCATCAGCATTTTGGTGAGAATTTTTTGAGTTTTTTTTAAAAAGGTTTTGTAGACCCCCTGCGATCTCATTGGCCACCCCATGCCCCCCCCACCCCGAAAAAAAATCCTAGATCCGCCAGTGGTTGAAATCAAACTTAACGTGAAGCCACATTTCCGCAGTTTACTATGAATCTAAAAAGGGAATCTTTTGTGATTATTAAGTCTTCAAGTCCACAGACACAGATGTGTGAGAATTTTTTGTCATTGTGAAGATGTGACGGAAGGCAAGGTCACCGTGGTCAATCTGCCAATACAATTAGTGTTCATTTCAGCCAGATTCAGGGAGATGTACGTTGACTGCTGGGCATGCATTATGCATAAGTGTCCATGAGTCCATATGCACCCAGGCACTCTTGTCCTTGTCGCACCAAGTGCATCAACCAACATAGCGAGCAATCACATTTCGGTTGCTGCAATTTTCTCTCGCTGCCTAATTGCTGATGTTACACCACGTAAAGCAGACAAGATGAGCCTTTATGGATCACCATGACCTGGATGACTGAGAATCTACACCAACAATAAGCATTTTTTCTTGTCTCTTATCTATGCACTTATCAAAGGAGATCTTTATTCCCTCTTCGAGGTGACTCTTCAGTGCCCCCCGAAGAGAAACTTTGTAACTGCAGGCTCAGGGAAAAAGGAGGGGGCAACACACGTCAGTCACGGTCATGCCCGTGGGACCCTCTTTTTTTTTTTTTTTTTTTTTTTTTTACAAGTCCACGCAGTCTTTCACAATTGTGGCTCACGTGATTCCAACTCAGGAGTGTGTGCGACGGAGCAAAGTTGTTTACTGGCGATGTTGAACAAAGCTTTAAATGACTTCTCCTTTCATCGTGTGAGCATCATTCAATTAAAATACATTTTCATCCTCCCCCACCTTTTATTTAATTAGACTGTCTCCTTTCTTCTTTAAGCGCCACCTCAGATTTCACCCCCAAGGTATCTTCACTCTCACTCGTTGGTTAAACAAGGTGCTTGGAGTCATTTGTTAATTGATACAATTACGCACGCAGCGCGTAATGGTCCCGCTGGTTTCAAGGAACGCATCAATCACAGCTCTATTGACCTGTCAAAAAATAAATAAATACAAATTATAATCCTACTAGGGGGTTACCCTCTCGCTAAAAGAGAGACAAGAAGGGGAAAATGGGAAATATTTTAAATATTTTTTAATAGTCGTGTTTTCATAATTTTTGAATGGAGTGTTAGACATATAAGAGTGGCAGTGACATGAAGTGTAGTTGTACAGCTCTGCAAAGTACAACAAAAGTCATGGAAATTTTGTTTGAAAAATAACTTCAAAATAAGCATTATGGTTTATAAAGGTGACACATTATATCTTGCATTATTTGAGAAAAGGTAGGGGTTGTCCTCTCCAAAAGAGTACATTGATTGTGTGATTTAACTCTGAACCATTGAAATTAGTGTAGGTATAGTTTTGTTTTTTTTACTTCATCATAAAGAACATATTTGATAGTACTTATACTTATGCTGTTACTACTTGGTTCCCACTGATAAAAGAAAAAAGAAAAAATGCATTTAAAAAAATGAAATCACAAATAACTGTTCTTGAATTTTTTTTTAAAACTAATTTAGAAGATTTTCCAAGCGTTAAAGAGTGATTAATATGTTGCCATGGCGATTAATTGTCCATTTGTACGTGTGTGCACTTTAAGGAGGGAGAGAAAAAGCGCATCTTTATATTGCACGCGACTGGCAAAGATTTGATCCGCATCCGTGGTACACCACCGTGGCGTTTCGGGATTACAGTGACGTCACGCTGCTACCCTTGCATGGATGAATGCTAAAGAACTATAGAGGCACAAATAATAGAACAAGCACAGTCCATATCTTGCAAGTCTTACGTTATCCTTTAAGCCTCCTTCGCCTAACATAATTTTTTTTTTCAACTAATGACGCTTAATTTCATTTCTCATCAGATCCTCGGAAGGGATTATTCATTCGTATAAAACAATCCGCGGCGAAATCTCCCCTCCTATATGGGCGAAAGTCATGTATTATTGAGAGGGGCGAAGAGCAGGGCCGTGCGCGCGTGGAAATGCGTGGAAGTGTGCGGATTTGAAGTGGAATTGGGAGCAATCGATCCCGGCTGCATGAGGAGGAGTTATTGCTGATGGTTACAATAGTAGGCGCGATGTCTTTCTCGCAGTTTGGATATCCTTACAATGCAAGTTCACAGGTAAGACTTTTTCCTCGCTTTTTAAAAAATAACCTTAAAATGATTTCCTCCACTCAAAAACGTGTCTTGTTTGAAATGTGAGATTTTATTGACTTTTTTCACCATTTGCGTGGTGCTTGTTGTGCCATATCGACATACGCACCCTTGTCCAATAACACTGAATTATGAATGAACTCACGTGTTGTCTTTTTTTTTCTTCTGGTGACAAAAGCGAGATTGATGTCACCACGCGCGCCACGCGTAATTACGCATCTTTCGGCTGAACTTAAAAACGATTCAAGAGTGCTCACTGTGACCAAAACTCTCGTTTTTATGTTTGTATTTGGATGTTTGATGTGAAAAGTTAGTCAATGGAAAGTTTTGAGGTCTCAATTGAACGTCAAGTACGAGTTTAATACTTAAATTTGGACAGAAAAGTGCCGCTTAGTTTATATAGAGTTGTTTAATAATAATAGAAAAAAATTAAAACACAAGTTTACAGCCGCTAAATATATCACCCAGAATGTATAAAGTTTAATTTAACCAACAATGTGTCACATCAATAAAAATGTCAATTACACGGCACAAACTAAACTTAGTATTAAATCAGGAATTGTCATAAAAGTGACTTACCTCATATAAAGAGAATTTACTTTTTGTCACAATCTAATTGAACCTCATTTGGCTTCAGTTACTTTTTATTATTAGTATTATTATTATTCATTTCAAGACTTTTATCCGACTGTTCTGTCCATCATTCTCTCTGTGCAGTTTTTCGTGTCGGCAAACCCCAGTACGACTTGCTGCGATTCGATTTCCAGGTCAGTGCCGCCCGAAGGCTCCACCGGAGGAGCCCAGACGCCCGCAGCCGTAGCGGCGGCCGCCACAGCCGCCGCCGCCTCCTTCTGCTGTCCCGCGCCTTACGAGAACCGGCTGCTGGCTGGGAGCCGCAGCGAGCTTAATGCGGCTGCTCTGGGGGTGTACGGCTCCCCCTACGCGGCGGCGGCTGCAGCCAGCCAGAACTACGCCAACTACTTCCCCTACGGAACCGAACCCTCCGCCGCTATCTACTCCTCTCTGGTGGGCTCACCTCTGCTTGTTGAGGGGGAGAGTGGGAGGAAGGGAGAGAGAAGGGGGTGGCTTTGCTTGGCTGAATCGATCCATTAGGGAAAATGTGATGACAAACTCTTAAATCCAACCGACTAGCCTTTTACACCTCTCGGGAAAGTTAGTAGAAATATAGAAAAAAATGGATCAAATAATGTCTGAAAAATGACATTTTTTTCCCACATAACTGTTAAAAAAACATTTTGGAAGGGGTGTAAAAAATATAGATAATAAAGTGAATATTTTTCTTTCATGTAGCCATTTACCCAATAAACAAAACAAAACAAACAAAAAACCCAGACATATTATGATTCAATTGTATCATGTTAACAGTAGGAACATTTATGTTTTATATAGATTCTATTAATTTTGTGATTCATTTTAAACTCTATCGTTCCAATCAATGCAATAAGTAACGATATCGCAGTCCAATAAGTCTCCCAGTTTTAGAAGTAAAAGAAGATTCGGTGAATAAATGTGTGCAAAAGTTTGCTCCAACTTGTAACACAACTTAATGTGTTTGTATTCTTTAAAGCAGCCATACTGAGTGCATAATTTTGATCTGTTACATTATACAGAATTTCCCTCCGGGGATTAATAAAGTATCTAGTAGATCTATCTATCATCATTGGGTTGTATTAAGGTAACAAAACTGAAAGAACTGCATGAATAATCAAAAGTTTCACTCTTACACAAAAGGATTTTGTCTAAATATACTGCAAAGAACAATGTAATGTAAAAAATTATTTTACCCTATCGTATGTGTTTTCACGAACAACTCTAGAAACACCCAGGCTCAGGTTTTTTTTTTCAAATGGAGAAATGTAAAAGGTTGCACAACATTGAGCTATATTTTTTGTGTGACAGAATCCACAATATGACATGGAGACCGCAGGCACTTTACACTCGGGAATCAGTCAAACGGCTGCGTACTATCCCTACGATCCGTCGCTGGGCCAGTATCAATATGACAGGTGAGGTTTATGCTCCACTTTCTGTCCACTTTGTGTCATTCGAGCTCAGACGGGCTCGCTTGCCAAAATCTGCTACACTTCCACTTTTCATTAGCGAGCCACACTGAGGTCAACGGTCAGGCTGTTACTCGGATACTTGGCTTCGTGTCTTTGTGTATATCGATTTCCAACATGAGAGGGGTAGTAGTGTGCTATCATTCAGCCGAATCCTTGTGTGTGCTAGATACGGGACGATGGATTTTAACAGCACGGCCAGGCGGAAGAACGCCACCCGAGAGACCACCAGCACCTTGAAAACTTGGCTCTATGAGCACCGCAAGAACCCTTACCCCACCAAGGGGGAGAAAATCATGCTGGCTATTATCACCAAGATGACCCTCACCCAGGTTTCCACTTGGTTTGCCAACGCTCGCCGGAGGCTCAAGAAGGAGAACAAGATGACGTGGTCGCCCAAAAACAAGGCCGGCGATGACAGGAAGGACGACATCAGCAAGAGCGACCATGACTGTCCCACCAAAGGTTTGTCCCATACCAATTTATTTATTTATTCAAATATATGTAGGGTTTTTTTCCTCAGCCAATTTTTGGCATCATCAATTGAGAAGTTACATCTGGTCACCTTTTGTTAAGTTAGTCCAAATTTTGTTCCATGACCTTTTTTCCACAATTGTTGCATTTTTTTAAAATCGAACACCCTCCAGAATGATGAGTCTTTTGAGAAACATCAAAAAAAGAGTACTTTGCCGCCCCTCATGGATGAAGTTGAAGTGTGTTTAGGAGTTTCATTTGTTCTGAATTTTCATTTCTTATAGATTCCAATGAGTGCAAGGAAGAGAAAGATTTACATCTCAGCGATTTGGAGGACATGGACGAGGATGAGTGCGACAAGCTGGATGGCGAATGCGAAAAGGGCGTCCCAGACGAGGCTGTGGCACTTCCCATTTCACCCCACAAAAGAGACTGCGCCTCCGAGCTTCACTTGAATGTGTCCAACAGCTTCCACCACGCCTTCCCCTGCGCCATCAAACCACCACTCCCTCCTCTTCCTGCCGACTTCCTCGATCCCGTGGCGTCCAAGACCCCGTCCACCACAGGAACCTTAACTCTCTCTCACTTTGAAGCGTCGGACAAGCCTCGGATTTGGTCTTTGGCTCGTACGGCGGCGGCGGGGATCATTCTGAGCCCGCAGCACGCCTCTGAGCTCAGGACGAGCAACTCGAGCGGGGACTGCCAGCTCCAAAGGTTAGCGGGCGCCCCCGCTGTTCCCGGAGGACAATGCGGGCTCATGAGAGGCCTCCAGGAAGCAAATAGTGTCTCCGGTGCTGTGACCCCTTTTCCTGAGGGCCCCCCTTTGCACTCCAAAATCTATGGGCCAGGCAGCTTCAATCACAAAGGCTTCCAGCTGCACAGTCCGTCCTACGCTGCCATCACAGACACATGCCAATATTCCACAACTGAAGGTAAACGACATTTAACAACAGCACTACAAAAAAAACCCGCACATTTCTTAAATGTATTTTTTTGTTTGGTTGTGCAGGATTCTCCAGCGCCAAAGCAGCGGAGGCGTCGTCAGACCTCAGTCAAGCGTGTGTGACCTTGCAGGACGACAAGGTCACTGCGTTCAGGCCTGTGATGAAGAGGTGAATGCACACACATGAAGCACGCATGTAGAGATTCATCTGATGGTTGTTGTTTTTTTTAACTGTTGTATTCTTCTTCATACACAAGTACGAATGATATGCAAATCTGCGGTTTGCACGAGTGCCTCATAGTTCCAAAAACGGAAAAATTACAAATACGCTTCTGCACACAAAACTCAGCATTAATTTACCTTTGTAAAGGCTACATTTCCACGACAGCACTTTCGGATCAAGCCTAGGTCATTCGATCCTAACGCATACTTTTTTACTTTTAATTGTAGTGATTTTAATGATATATTTCTTTTTTCTCCCTTTAGGTGAATGGAGACCGTACGACAAATAGGAGGGTAATTATGCACTAATGGGCGTAAAGGCCTCAGAGGGACAATTATGAGCGCTGCGTGTTGCAGTCGGAGCAAACAAACTGTGGAACATTTTGCACAACTTTTTGTTTTTTATATGGTGGTGAAGACTTTATGCAAAAATCATACATGTAAAATTGTATGAAAATTTGTTTGTAGCAATCGTGTATCATTGCGAACTAATTTATTTATTTATTTGTTTTTCATTGATTATTCTGTGTCCCCTTTAAATGTTCTTTTACGAAATATGTATTGTGGCGGGAAAAAAATATTACGTTGAATGTTGTGTTGTCATTGTGTTATAATGTGAACTGTGTATTTTTTTGTTTTTATGAAAAAAAAATCTTTTTGTCAAAGACTTTACTGTGCGTTGTGATTATTTCAATAGCATTGAAGGGACGTGCATTCAAACATGGGAGATGCACATTTGATCAAAGTTGACCGCCTCCACTCGACGTGCGTGAGCCAAATCTACAAGTCGCACAAGAAAGGCGTCGTCGGCGCGGTTTAATCACCGGTGGCGTCGAGCGCTTTGTAGCCAAAGCGTGGCAACGCATGCTGAATGATGGCGCGTCCCTCGTGTGCTGAGCTAACTTGGCATTGTGTTCATTAAAAGGTCATTTGTAGCATCAAACCGTTCACACGGCCCATCAGAGTTGCTTTGATTCGACTCTTTTGCTTTCAGTCCGTCTCGTTATGGCTAACGAATAAAAGATCATGATTAGTAGAAGGATGATAAGATTAGAAAATAAAGTTTTTATGTACTTATATCGTTTGCTCAGATGCTAATGCTAAATACAAAAGTGATGTGTCTTGGCTGGTCCATAAAAATAAAAAAACAAATACATATATAAGCCACTGTGACAGCTCAATGGATCTGGTGGTATTTTAGAATTAAATCAACTACATGATGTTGGTTGAAGGCACACATATGCAGATAAACACACACACGGGATATTTTATTTTATTGCATTGGAAAAATTGAAAAAAGACAGGATTGAGATACAGTATCTTAAGCACATTTTTTAGTATGGGGTATTGGGGAATGGGGTGAGGGGGGCGTATTATTTGTCCTACATGTCTAATCTGAGGTCAGACATGAAATCTGTGGTAAACTTCCATGTTTCGCCTTAATAAGTTCCTTAGGTAGCTTCAATGCGGATGGGCAAATCTCCCCATTACACGTTCATCTTGGTAAATTACATTTTTCTTATGGGAGGGGAGGGGGGACAAGAATGGTGGGTCAGAGGGAGGGGGGTTCTCCACTCTTCATAATCCAAAACAGATTTGCCATAATCTGAGAATGAGGCACAAATGTGCAAAAAAGAAAAACAAGTGAGGGTAAACATCAATGCTTAAATAGGTTTGACAGAATTATTAATCTGTGATATCTCTCATGAAATGTGATGGAGGTAGATAGGGCGCCACATTCTGCTGAAGTCATTGATCTTTTGAGGGGGGTCATAAACTTTGCTCTTTTCCAGTGTCACAAATCACATAGTTGGATTAAGCAGGTTAGAACCATTGTACACTTATTTAATGGAACATTAAGACTTCTTCGTTCAATATTCTGCAAAGATCATTGATGGGGTCCAATATATAGAAGCTGGTAGATATGGGATTTTTTTATGTGATTAATCAAATAAATTCATATTTTTTGGGGTTTTATTGATTTTTCCATTGACTTTTACTATTTTTTAATGAAATGAAATAAGATTTAGTTTTAAATAAAAGCTCATTTTTATTGCTCAGAAACTACACTAAAATTCACAAATTTGTAATTGACAACCTCATAATATAGTTAAAAAAAAAAATTAAAATCACAGCCAAAATGTGAAATAAAAGTCTGGAGCGGAGCATAATGTGGGAACAAGAGTAAACTATTGACGCATTTGTCTTGCTCCCGTGAGCAGGGTCACGGAGGGGTCGCAGGCACTTACACAATGACTGTTTACATTGTGTGGAGGAATGATTCATGTCCACTATGGGTTAACTTCTGACAAAGTGCTCTCAGTGGCATCCATCATGACCCATTGAGGTCTCGCTCCTAATGAGCCGGTAGCCGTCGTGTAAAAAGAATCGGAATCATTGTGACTCGACAGCGGCGGCCTCTCGGTCTAAATAGTAAGCCTGCGTAACAACAACAACAACAACCTCGCAAACAATCGTTTCGGTCGAAGTGCCAACCGGGAGGTGCCATTTGATGTGTCCCACGCCGGGCAGCTCGGTCTTTCTGGAGTTCAATGTGTACCCTTCATTACATTTGTTCAATGCAACGAGGATGCCATATTGTTTGGGTTCATGTCTCTCTCCGTGGAATTTCAGATTGACGATGTCGCTACAAGGTCCCCGCTAATGAGTTTTGTCAAAGACAATTACGAGCCCGTCGGAATGAAAAGCTGGCTTTGTGCGCTTTCCGGG
This sequence comes from Syngnathus leptorhynchus, assembly GCF_054491065.1. Lineage (NCBI taxonomy): Eukaryota > Metazoa > Chordata > Actinopteri > Syngnathiformes > Syngnathidae > Syngnathus > Syngnathus leptorhynchus. The sequence goes on along the minus strand of NC_141197.1, from coordinate 16,398,399 downwards.
GTTGGATGTTCTCTAGCCCGTCTTTGACCCGCTCCTCGTGTCCCAAAACATCCCGGCCTTCATTCCAGAAGTAGCGCCGGCCTCTGATCTACTCCAACACCTTTGTCTTTGCCACATTTGTTCATCGACGTGACGTTAATTGAGCGTGGCACAAATTAATGCTGGTGTGCCGCCATTTCCCAGGGACTGTGTTTTGCATTTAAACTCCAGCCCCCGGTACGCTCTGTGGGGCGTCGTTCTCCTTTGGCCCGCTATCTGACCTCCAGCGCCAATTCAGATCACTGACAATGTCTTTGTAAGTAGGTTCATAAGTTAAGAAAACGTCTAATTTATTTCTTAGTTTGGATCAGGTGGGGCACCAGCAAAGTGGCTAGACTCAAGACTCACAAAGAAGTTGTAACTGAAGCTCGTATCTCAAATTAGTTTCTGACAGCCTCTAACCATTTCTTTTTAACCAAAATTATGCTATATATTGGTTTCTAGATATCTTTTTAGTCGACTTTAGCCTGTCACACTCTCTCCCTGTTGTCAGTGGAAGCAGTGAAATGCAGCGAAAGGTCATTTACGCTGCTCGGACTGTGTAACTACTGAAAGAAGTGCAAATGGTTCTCCGGGGACGCTGCAAGTTTGGATTGCCGTGTTTTCTCTAAAAACACGCACAGCGGCTCGCTTGCAGACACTCGGCGAGTTCAGACCGCTGGCGGGAGCCAGTAGAGCTAAGATCACTCCCTTATGAAAATATAGTTTCTTCCCCTGCAGGAGTCCTAGTCTAACGTTCACGGTAATATATTTTTTTTAAAGAAGTCTATGTAACATTACTTGTGGAACTGGTGAAGAAGTCAAAAGATGCTTTAGAAATGCACAGGAATACGCCCAAATATGTTTTTCCATGACTGTTTGCCATGAAAAAAAAAATCAGCTATACGGTTTTTGTATGTACCTCAGCTCGCTGGTAGGTAAACAAACCTCTCACACAGTAAAAAGCAAACAATCATAAATCTCAGCGCCAAAGAGGCTTTCATTTCTCTATTTAGTGTTAAACTCCTGTTATCTTGTTTGTTGGGTTATGTTTGTCCGTTTTGCTGCCGTTGACCTTAGCGAGGATGCCGTCATGGGCATCAGCATAATCTTCTGTGTCATTTTAATGCCCTTTCATAATCCCTACACCGCACACACATCTCCTTTTTAATCTCAATCGCTCCTTCTGTTTTTCTTCCCCTAGATGTTGGGCATCTGCTTTTGCAACCAGGGAAACATAACATAATAAGTAAAATTGTCTAGCGCCAAATGTTGGTCAGACCATTTTATAGTAGTATGATTTCACTGTTAAGGTTCAACCTCGGTCAAAAGTCCATTTTAATAGTGGTAATTTAAGAGTTGCTATCAATTCTATATTTATTAAAAACATTTTAAAAAATGGTGGCGTTTAAGAGGGCTGGGACGAATTAACGGCATTGCAATTCATTTCAATGGGAACTACTGACTTGATAAACTGAGACAAGTTTGGTCACTCACTGAGTGAATCAAACGTGTAAATCTGGGTACTACTATAAATAATAAAGTTATCTTGAGGACAAGAGAGGGGAAAAACTGCGTCACAATGTCTTTACTCATTGTCATAGTTATGATAAGTGAGAATCTGCTGAGAACGCCATTTGGCAAGCAGACGGCAAAAGCCTCACAATTGTCTCCAATTTATGTCTCCAATTTCCTGATCCCGTGCCAACACCACCAGTGCACATTTGATGGCCGCAGAGCTGCGTTTTCTTCCACTCCCCTGAAACGACTCGGCGGTGGCACCTATAACGAACTGCCTGGACTACCCGCTACTCCCGCTGTATTAGCTTCATTGGCATCACCGCAGGCAGAAGAAAAGCTTACACCTAACAGTATGGTTGTCGACAGCACTTTTTTTCCGCACTGTTTTGGGCTTCTTGCTCTCATCGGTGCTCCGGAGTCCCTAATGGAGTCTCCACACCTGCTTGATGGCTGTATTGACTCTGCTTACTGTTACTGCAGCAAACATGCCAAGGAAATATGAAATCAGCAGAAACATGTTGACGGAACGTAATCATACATTCTGCCGAGGGAAACAAATACATTTGAATGTAACATATTCAAATATATTTGAAATGTACGCAGAAATAAGGAATTTCATTCGGTAAAACTTGTTAAGACAGCATCCTGGTTGTCTGGTTGTGCTGCACTTTGACACTATCGTCGTCAAAGCTACTTGTGTTCATGGAAACGCACTGAGTGATGACCTCACGACGACTCAAATCACAAGCAGCCCGTGTCGAACACAAACAAACGTAATTTACGACACGCGGCCGAGCTTCCCTGTCAGTAAATCAAACGGGCCCTCCTTTTAAATTTTATGCATGGCGGCTGCCGTGTGTCTGTGGAAACAAAATGGCTTTGTTTATGGCAAACAAACAAAATAAATGGGCCAGCCTAAGCGCCATCAAGACGTAGGCTGCAACTAGTAGACGAGCTAAAAACGCTTGTTTGCGGCTCTAGCGTGCCAGCGCTTGACGTGATTTTGACACAGAGGCGGCGGCCACAGGGCAGTCCTGACTTGCTCTACATTCTGCAGCAGCGAAGGTAAACAATGAGCAGGAGGAGGAGGAAGAGGAGAGGGGGCATACAAAGACCACACATTCTCCACTTTCCTCCATTTATAAAGGCTCATAAAAACAAAAGCCTCCATTATATCTCCTGGAGCCCGGAGCTACAGCAAAAGATGGCGCATCATGATTATTTTTATTGGCCCATCTTATTCCGGCTATGACTGATGCCTGTAAATGTTCCCTTTCACACTTTCATGTGCGCTGAATGATACTTAAGCCCTCGCTGACCTGTTCCGAAGGAATCTGGACCCTTTATCTCCCTGATGCTAATAAATGAGACTTCAAAAAGGCCCACCGTGCTCGCATTATCTAAATATAATAAGTGACACATTGCTTTGGTTATCAGTCATCATCATCAGGATACACAAGCAAGAGCAATGACTTCCCTCTGCTGGTCCGAAGGAAAACTACATTCAAGTCAATCCACGGTTGTTGAAAAAATAAAAAATAAATAAATAAAAGAGATGGAATTTTCATTTGTGTTTCTTTGAGATTATCAATTAAATAAATTGCCATCAAATAGTGGTTACTATTTTGTCCTGCAGTATCTATAAATGTACTTACTGTATATTATTTACCAATACACATGATAAGATGTGTAATGGTAAAACTACTCCATGGAGGAGTTTTTTCAGATATAGGGTTAAGAATTTTTTAAATATACAATGTCATAGATTTTCAAAACTAAGCAAAAATATTGCGTTGGAATGTCAGTCTGTCAGTCAGTCAGTTCTGACAATATACTACTGTGCATCCAGTTTTAGAATTGAATGATGGACCGGTTCACGTGTTCCTTTTAGGGCCTCATTTGGGCCCCCTTGCCATCAGTTTACAACCCCTGCTTTAACTCATGGTCATAGCTTGCGGTTTGCCGTTGGGGCTTTGCAACAATAAAAGAATGCTGCCAAAGACATTTTAGCGCTCGTGTTAGCACTTCAGCTCACTTAGCCTCATCGCACTCGTCATTTTCTGCATCTGCTCTGGATTTTCTGTGGGGTTTCTATATTGGGCCCTTCGCACCGGATGCCAGCGGAGCGCATATTAAATTTGTTACTAATTTTGAACTTGGCATCGGTGCTTGTTGAACTCCCGCCGCTACTGCTGCCACCGACCACAATACAAACAAAGCATGTGGAAGAGCGGCTTTCAGTGTACGGTGCACTGTAAATGTTTAGACTTTTTCAAAATAACTCTGTGTAATAGAATTAGTGGCCAAGAGGCGCCCCACTGCATGTTTTTGAGGTTTGGGAAACATATAGTGCAGCCTTATACAGCTTTTTCCAAAAACAAATCACATCATGAAAGGACGGACGGATGGATCAATCGATCGATGGATACTTAACTTTTATTTCCAAGGTTACTCTCATGCAACTTTATTCACTTTTCCAATGCTTTAAAAAAATAAAAACAGATTCAACACATAGTCTAGCCATGCCCTTGCCTTTTGAGGTGTAAAATAATCATAAAACAACATCCTGTTCTCATGGACACCTTTCATTTCCCACCTAGATCATCCACATAGATTTTGTGGTGTTTGTGAACAGTGTGAAATCACTGCTATTAGCGTCCAACACAGACGCATGTGGATTTTAATCTGCAGCCTCTGATGACAGGCACACACACACACAAAATCGCACGAACACACAATTCAGAGGTGAATGGAAGTGAATGTTGTTGAACGTGTCACCCATGGAACTGCAGTGACCTCTAGAGACAGCTCCCTCCACATACAGTGAGGAGGCCTGCTGAAGCGTTGTTACACCCAGAAGGTGAGGTGTTCGAGTCCGTTCATGTCACCCAGGGCAAACTTACAGTAAGCCGACTGGATACTTCATTCTTGTCTCCTCAAGTGGCATTTATGTATGAAAAACAAACAACGACATATCCCTATCCAAAGTTAAGGTCAAATTTAATCCATGTTGACATTTGACAGCAATTAAAAATGCCCCAAATGTTTTGTTTTCATCTTGAGATGTGATGACTTTTTGTAAATTAAACCCACAACACACTAAAGTTAAATGTCATGATTACATGTCAGGTTAAATTTGACCCAGTGTTACAAAAAAATAATTTTATGGAAGCTCTTTTTTTTTTTTTTGCAGATCACAGAACGTATGGTTCACTTGACACAACCGTCACGTTTACCGTTTTGTTATTATTTCTATTGACATGGTTTTATCTACCTTCCCAAACTCTAAATCACGCACCACAGCGAGCCGTCCTGAAATGAACTACTTGAATTAGAAAATTGTTGTTAAGTAGGTAAATATTTATTCATGCAAGGGGTCAAGTAGGCGATCCTGCCAAAAAGGTGAGGATGTGCTAACCCCCCCGCCCCTTTCCCCCTTTAGCCTATAGCGTACAGTAGCGGGGTCGATGCACAGATGCCCTGAGTGGTGCCATACGGCTGATGGTTCATTAGAGCTGCGAGGGAAGACATGAATCAAAGTGGGAGAGGAGAGGAAACAATCAATCTGCCTAATGGGAATTCCCTCCGAGGAGCACGGGCCAGTCCCCCTCCCTCGCATCACGCAGCTGCAGACGCTTTTATACGTGACCCACCACCCCCACTTGGCATCCCCAAAAAGACACCAAAGAATCCCCCATAAGATGCTATTAGCACAGTGGGTGGGGTGCTCCCGTCGGGTGATGTGGTCTCCCGATGTGACACCCCTCGCACATATGTCCTCATCCTTCACGATGTGGGCCGCGGTAAAGGAAGTGATGGGATTTACGGCGTGGATGGCAAGCATATGTTCGTGTTTACAGTGCGCAAGGTCAAGGGCGGGACATCATTGTAATGCTTTTGGGTGGAATGTTATTGAGGACTACTAATTTAGTAGTCGCTGCCTTGAAATCGGAGCTACGCTAACCAGAGGCTAATCTTTGAACCGTGCTTGAAGGATAATGTTCCAGGCAAAGGAGAGCAAAGTCTTGTTAGCGTCTATGAATCAGGCCACCCGCTGACATTATTTGAAAATTGCTTAGTTGCATAGAACTCCCTTTAGTGCTGAACGGACTTTCATAAAATTGATTTTCCGAGTACAGCCTTTTAGCAGCTATAAGCTTGAAATATGAACCCTTCATAGCTGAGAGCATTCCGTTTTTTTTTTTTTTGTGGCTCGGTGACTAATGATCCCGAGGAAAGGGGAGTGCGTTTGAAATTCTCCTCGGCGAGCCATTTCCATAATTAAACACCGCTAATTATAGAGCTTCGGTTGACTTTAAACAAACACTGGCTGCTTTTCACGCCTTCAATTAGGAGATCTATGCAAATGGTGTGACATTGGTGCAGATGTCAACCGTCACCGTTTTTTCCAGGAGACGGAAATCGGTACAATTTCTGATATGACAGACGTTAAATTTTCCAATGTCTACGTTTGTCTCTCAATGTTTTCTTTCACCATAACGACGATTCTCCATGTTACTGTGAATCGAATCAAAAGCCCACTTTGCACGAATGTCAGATAATCTTGTTGATTCGTTTATAGATAAGAATACATTTGTCAGCATGAGTGCGCTAGTGCATACTGAAAAAGCGCACAATATTTTCATGTTGAATTTGTAAGGAATTTTTCACAATGTATGCAACCATTCAGCAGCGAGACTGCAGTATGTAACGTAAACATTCCAACATTATCGTCAGAATGTAAATCATTTGCGTTTTTATGTTCCTCACAATGAGGCCTTGCAAAAATATCTGAATTTAAATATTTGACCTAATTTATGAAGTTAAGTTAATCAATGGCGCTGTTTATGAAAAAAGCTAAAAACGCTGATTTCTTTATACTGGCATTGTTAGCAAAACAGATAGGCAGAGACACGACCTGCATTTCTGTATTTCTTACAATGAGGAGTCACCGAAATATGATTGAATGTGTATAAATTTATGAATATGTATTCATTCTCCATCCCGTCTGGAAGAAAAAGCCGAGCAACATCCACGCGTTGCGGCAGATAGTCAATTTATCTAGCCTTCAACAGCAAGCCACTAGAAGCCATTATATCAAACAAATTATAGATGAAGATTTGTTATTTGTCCGAGTCTTTTCAAGTCATTTGTTAGAACGGGAGCACGACCAGTAATTCACACATCAACAGCATTTAAATTATTAAAAAGATGGGAAATCATAATTGGCCGTATATTTCACGCCGCCATTCTTCTCTGCCCCGGATACTTGACATTCAGTGTGGGTTTGTAATGTAAATGACATTGGAGGGGGGAAGGGGTGGGTGGGATAAAATCTTAACACTGGAAAGTGATTGACTCGTGAATGGATGCGCGGCGTCTACAGGTGGCGGTCAATTATCATTTGAATAATCGAGTATCGGCGCGCTCCACTGCCGAGTGTGACACATTTTTATCTCCATGCATTTCAATGAAGTCTGAAGACCGGTACATAAAAGGTTATCACCTAGGAAACATATTTGCCCAGCCGCAAGTTAAACAGGCGGATGAGATCGGCATAGATATTCAATTTAACCAGTCAACCCTGACCTATAAATATTTTAACAAAAACCCCAGTGAGGATACCCCCCCTCCTCCTCTTTCACGCAAATCTATTTCGGCAATGAGAGATGTGAGGAAGGACGTACGGATAGAAAGTCAAACCCATTGTAGCTTATCTATTAGGAGGATTGTTTAATGCATCTGCCCCTCGCCCGAGGGATGCGCCTAAGCTTGAAAAAGGGACAGATTTACACTAAAGGGGCCCCCCGAAGTTGAGCTGGACTAATCTATAAGTTGTGAGCTGACAAATCTGGCCTGACACGACGGCGCGTTCGCAAGTAAGGCTCGCGGGATGGGCATTAATCACAGCGAGAGCTCGGGCACACCGGGGACGCCTCAAAGTGAGCTGGAGGTTACACGGGCGAGGATTAATCAATACGGGCCCATCACCAGGGCGCACCGGCAGCACTTAAAGGCCCCCCCGTGGTACGCCAGGCATCACGTGCTCCGCTGAGGCGGGACTGGCTCTCGAGTAGTCACAGAGAAACAGTTCAGAAGTAGTTCATGATGTACCGCAATTTACACATAGATGTTGTATAGTATTTACTTTCTCACTTTTGAAGCAATATAGTGATGTCGATCCATCCATTCATCCATCCATTTTCTGTACCACTTTTCTTAATATATAAGCCGCACTGGACTATAAGCCTCAGGTGTTTCAATGTTTAATTTCCATACAAAAAAGATAATATGCACAAATCATATAATATCATAGAATATCCATAAATAAGCCGCACTGGACTATACTATACTGTTCATAGTTTCTGCAAAAAGTAGCGGTTTATAGTCCGGAAAATATCGTAGTCTGATTGAGCAATAAAGCCAGTGAAATTCGTCATTTTGGAAAAGAACAAATGCTAATGTTCCAGATTAGCAATTTTATCAAGACCAAAACATTACCTTCTATACTTGTTGATCTGATTTGCTCCAACAAGATTATGCGAGACACAAAACCAGCCCAGCCATCTCTGTACTTTTCCGAACAATTTCTATTGTATGCTTCCCGCACGGATTAGCTTCATATCTGAGATCTCAATTCACCGCCATGTTGTGATGACACAGTGGTGAGGCGACAAAGGCCGGTGCCACCCACTCGTCCTTCGGGGATTTGACTCTTCTACCCACTCACCTAGCTACCCACCCTCACGTCCCGACAGCATATCTGTCAACCCCCACGTCCACCCGCCGTCGACGAGGACCGCCATAGCAGAAAGCAGACAGTGTAGCAGGAGGTGAAAACTGCAGCTATTTGTCAATGTGGCGCCCATGTCAAGATGTCATGCCCAGGGACATCACCCCCCGTGAAACTACTCCCACCCATGTATGTGCAGCTGGCATGTTAGCAGACGAGACAGGCCTTATGGTTGCATGCTGTCAAAAGTGCTCCAGTCTGGCAGTAACTGAGCGTTTCCTCTCCCTTGCTCTTTATCCATCCAGTGATCACCGCTTCTTATCCACTCCACTCACCCGTCATGAGCAATTTTTCTCCCCGCAGAATATTTCTAGGGCTGCTTGTTTTTATGGTTCATCCGCTAAATCAGTCTTCTTTATCTGTTTTGCCCTGCAAGAATGGAAATGAGATTTTTTTTTTTATTGCATTTCCTTGAGTTACCATCATTTTTTGCCTCCTTGTTTTTTATCGTCGTAGCATCTTTTGTTATTCTTGGTCTTTTTCAGTAAAATCAATTGGAAATTTCGAGAAGTGAATGTGGTTGGGGTTCTTTGACAGGAAGCTATAATGCTGTTATGTATAATGCTGGAGTATTGATTGATTGAGTATTGATTTTTATATTTATATATTGCAAACTAAGCCCAGGGCAAACTAGTGATGGGAAAACGAAGCTTCAAATTTCTTTCATGAACCAGTTTTTGTATTTTTCGACCCAATGCGACGAGATTATAAAACTGAAATACCAACAAAAGTCAAATCAAGCAACATATGTGATGTTAAAAACAACATTTACAGTACATTATTCATGAGCAGCAAATTCATCGCCCCGGTTTGTCTTTTAGCTGTTTTTTGACTTTTCACAGTAGAAGTGAAAATGTGCAGAGTTTAACATGAGATTATATCAATTTTTTTATTCATAGTGGGTTTCATAACCTTGTACGGCATTTCAGAGTAAAAATCTTACTTGGCCATACAAGATTGGCTTCTCTTTTGTGACAACTTTGACAGCTCTGTAATTGCTTAGGTGCTTTGTCTCTTTTTCGAGGGACGACAAGAGGGTGCCTATCAGTCCCTGTTCTGTCCATTTTTATTTTACAATTTTACCTCTACACCCCTGCCGAGTCCATCTGCTACTTTTGCTCCCCCTTCCAAAAAAAAAAAAGGAAAACAGTAGAATTCCCAAGCCTAATTAACAACTGCACCCTCACAGACGGCCGAGGGGGTGCACCACCTTGCTTGCCTCAAGAGCCCCTTTTATTAAAAAGGTGAATAAATTAGTATACTCAGTTATTCTGAAGTTTCGTATGAAGTGTATTTATTATTTTTGTTGTATTTGTTTTTCATTACAATTTTACATACACACTTATTTTTAATTAACTGTATCAATTATACTTTTATTTGAACTTTAATTTCATTTTATACATTTTCATTTAATGTATAATGTGTCTCACATTATGGAAAAAAATAGCACTTGTCTGACAAGGCATTATCTTTTACGAGTATAGATTTTTATATCGTTCTTTTGCTGGATCTCATTACAAAGTGGATGCGTGCCTAATGAAAAGGCAGCCACAAGCATTGGAGTGGACTGGGAGGGTGTGTTGTGTGTTCTTTAGTGCCACCATGCCGTGCCTCAGCCAGACATCCTGGACAGATCTGCGGCCGGGCCTCACGCCGATCTGCTCCACAAGCTCACATCAAAGTTGTGGTGCTGGCATGTCCGACTCTGCGCTCTCTCAAAGGCATCTGCTGAGCACGTGCATGGTGGTCGGCTGGGAGGCAGCTGAAAGATTCATGGGGCTGGATGTGACATTAGCTAACTGCTTGATTGATGACCCTCATGAGTCACCATTGGAGACCAGCTTAAATGTTGCAGTGTGGTTTGATGGCGCCATAGATAGACTCTGATACAATATGCTTTCAGACCAAGGATAGCCACCCAAGGTAAAAAAAAAAAAAACTCTAAACATATCCATCTGACTCCATCCATCCTTCCATTTTGTCTATTGGGTTTGTCATCATTAGGGTCAGGGAACTGGAACTTATCGTTTAGGATGGGATACGGACACACCACGCACTGGTTGCCAGTCAGTTGCAGGGCATTGTATATATCCACAGCTGTGGACAATTTACAGCCTTCAACATTACTTTGACCTCATTCAAACACTTTTTTGACTGTCTCAGAGTGACATAAATTTTGCAATCATCTGCATAGCAATGGAAAGACACATTATATTTATGTAGGATGGCTCACAGCGATGAAATATACAATGGAAAGCAAACGTAAAGTATGAAGAATTGACCCCTGGGGTACTCCACAAAAGAGGAAAAGATAGCCACTCTGTATAGTTTTCTTCTACTACAGTATATTGATCATTGATCACTGTAGCACAACGTTTAAGAAATAATGTACTCATGCTACCAAACGAGCAATCTCCCTTTGCTGATTGTCTTTTGGTTGTGTTTCCCGACAAGCCAGATTTGAGGAACAGCCTGCATCATTCACTCCTGACATACTTTGCCGGTTGATGGGCGCTCCTGTGGGCCCTCGCAAGGGGGACCATCAAGCCCCTGTCATGAATCGAGGGTTGGTGGGGACGCAGACAGCACAAGCGGTGACCAGGGCGGGTGGTTGGTGTTGGGCATCTGTGACTGGCACTGGCATTAGAGTGCTTTTCATTTCATTTCCCTAAACACAGCGCGATGGGCAGCCATACAAGCCGAGGCACCACAACACATGTTAGGAAATATTTTCTATGTGATCTGAGCTGAGTTGATGCTCTCGTGACACTTTGGACAGCAACAACGTGGAAGCTGCTGAGAATTCTCAAGAGACTTTTGCAAACTCTGTAGACACTAATAATCAACTTGCAGCTACCGAGAAAGCTATTTCATACAAAAGTCAAAATATATGAATGTACGATATATTTCTTCAAATTTCATTACCTCATTTTATTTATTAAAATTTTAGTTTTGCATTTATGCCACTCAAATTCAATCTGATTTGAATTTAAATTGTTTTACATTTTAAATTTTAAAAGTATAGTTGTGTAATATAAAATGTTTGCATCATTAAATTAACACTGTTTAAAATCACTTGATTTATTTCACTTTCAATTTCTGATTGTTATAGAAAAAAAAAACACATCTGTGAAGTGCAATTCTAGTGTCAACACTAGATAGAACAAGAACACGCTAGCTATCATTTCATTCTCTATGAAGCAGTATGTGAACATACAACATAAAAAAAAAAATCCAAAGGATTATCTGGTGGAATACATCGCAGTCTCCAACCATGCATTCTAACTTAAATGTATAGAATACATTTTGTTGTACCTAATGATAAAAAATGCAAGACATTTCTCCCGAGCTAGCTAACATGGCGTGCATACGTGTTAACATGCATTAAAACCCGTAAAACACGCGTCTCCCTTTCTTCCCTTAATGGTCGATCATTAAACATTCATTAAACATTCACTGGTAATGACAAAACCTGCACCAAGTTTAATTGGTAAAAACATCAATAAATGAATGTTTCCAACAATCCAATTGATATTAAAGCCAAAGAGAGACGAAGCTTTGTCTATCCTGGTCCACTATTTGGCCAACTACAACTTTGTCTTACGTTTGTGTTGAACAGGCTTTTTTTATGTCAGTTGTGGTATTTCAAAGACGTATGTCATGGGTTGAATAAACTGAGAGTCTAAAATAATGCGATTGGTACCGATACAAGTCATAAGTTGTCAGAAACCATCACATCCATGAAGGCTAATATATGGAGACAGGCTGCAAAACACACACACACACATACACAAATACACGGACAGTTTGACACAACTCTCCAAACACCGTACCGCACTGAGTCGTGAAACCTTAACCTACGTTCAGAACAAAGTGATGGCGACACAGGACCAGTTAAGAGGGAATCAAAGGGGAGGGGGCTGCGATTTAGCAATTCAAGGGGATCAAATGCTCGTCTCACGAGGACGCCGCGTCGGGTGGAATGAAAGCGAGCTCTGTGGCGGCGCTTAAGTCAGGCGAGACACCCGCTGAGAGGGAGCAGTCAGGCCTGGAGGAGCCTTCACACTGTCAGGGGTCAACCCCCCCAAAGCCCACCTCCCTCCTGCTTTCCCCCACCTTGCAATTTCTCAGCAGGTACAGCAGCCAGGTAACCCAACACGGATGGGAGGGATCACTCGCCGCAGACAGAGCGGCGGAGGAGGCAGGGGCACCTTTTTTGTCATTACCGTGATGGCATAGTTTGATGAATATATTTAATATACAATTTATATATATGTATTTTATGTATTTAATATGACCTACACCAAGTTGAACCTGTTAAAAAAATGACAAAATTAATTTATACATTTAAAGTCTATTCTTTAAAAAAAATGTTTTTTGGGGTATTTTATCTTTTTTTCCATTCAGCAATATTTTTATTATGTTTGCATTTAAATGGGTGGGAAAGAGACACAGGTGAAAAGAAGTATCCCACATTTTACAAGGTTGAGCGGAACAAATCCAATTTATTGCGACATAAATTCAGCCAAATAGGATATTGTTCTTAATTGCAAGCTAAAAGCTTCCCCGCAGAGTACAGCAACAATGGCTTTAATTCCATTTTTTCCCTGCTATCCTCAAAGTAAAACCACACAAGGAAAAATTTGGCATACGGTGATTTTGTGTGCCGGTTTTTGTCTTGACGTGCCAAGACAAATCATATTAATGTGTAACCAAAGAATACGTTTGGCCTCAAAGCGACTGACTGGTGCCAGTAAACTTCATTAAAGAGAAAATGCTTTTAAGGGACCTCTTCTTAATGAGTGGTAATTATAAATAAGCTCCTTCGTGAAAGCCCCCCCATCATGGGTGGGCTTGCCAGCCTGAAAGAAGGGTCGGCTCCGATGACAACTTTGTCGCTATAGCTTGCAAAATGGACAAAGGGCCATTTGTCAACATGCTTAAGCAATAAAAAGCTAGAACTGTGGTGCTGATGAACGGGGAAAAAAGTGACTGGATCAAATTTAAAAAGTATCAAAAAGGGGAGCGCTTGAACTCCTGTGAACACGTAAGACGAGATGATTACAACTACAATACTATTTAATGATAGCAAATACCAAAACGGCATCGAAGCAGGACACGGCGTTGAGCTTTGACAGTTTAACGTTTATTACTGGCGGAACAATAAATTCACTGCTGCTTCGACAATTTTTGCTTTATCGTGTTCAAGTTGCTGAGCGAGATAACAAACATATGGAAACATAACCAACTCAAGAGGTTGCAAGTTGTCTTTAGTACACAAACAGGAAGTCATCTGAGACTGACAGTGACAGGAAGTTGATCCCTTCACCTCTCAAAAGGCGTTGCCGCCTCCTGACATCTTCCCTTCATTGAAGTGAGATGCCAAAGCAAGCACATTTAAAGACCACAGTGACACGTGAGCGCCCCAAAAGATGCTAAGTAGCACGCGCCTAAACGCAAATGATTCTTTGAGGTTCATCTCGCCTCGGAAGAGATGCTAAAACGACGCTACGGGGGAGAACGACACACTGACAGGAAGTTCAGAAGACGGCGATGATGCGCGCTGATACGACAGCTCGCACCTGTGATACCTGCTTAGACAAACCCTCTGACGACAAGCTAAGCGTGCAACAACACGGATTTGTTTGACTTACTCCGAGTCTCCCAGCCTCTCTTGTTGATGCTAAGCTACAATGTTTACACGAGCCCCTCCGGGCTATTTTCACTTTCCAGCAACCAAAATAGCAGTCAAACCCCCCCACCACCACCACCACCACCACTCCCCCAAAAAAGACAAATGTGCATTGATGAGGATAAGAGGAGAAAGGGACAAGACAAGCTTGGGGGATTAGCGGCCCTAAAACTCAAGCGAAGCACTCTCTCCCGTCTGTCTTGACGAGGGGGTGGAGGGGGTGCCTTTTTTTTTGGAGGAGGTAAAACAGGGGGGCCTAAGAACAACGCTTGGTGAGGATTAGGAGGCGCTTGTTTGCTTCCAATCAAGTCGGATTACAATGAAATAAGCAGCTTCGACACATTGTGAGGTTAATTGTGCTCTATTGACCCGTTGATAGTGTTATGACCAAAATCTGCAAATGTCGACATCGGCATCATGTATCAAATCTCAATACTTAATTCATTTGTCATTGTGTGGGACTGTACTGACCAAAGGTCCAAGGTGGTCCATGGGAATCTTAAAAGCGGGCCTAAATATTTTTCGAGCCGGACATATGGACTCTAGTTTGTGTTTGAGGTTCACATGAGAGCTCCTTAAAAGGTCTGGCTGTGTTGTGGAATTCAAAGGTGAATGAGGTGCATCAAGAGACATCTGCAGACCCTTCACAAATCCACAAGCCAGTCTTCTTCTACTTATTCCCTTTTCCTCTTTTTGCCTCAACAAAGAATAAAGGGAAAATTCAATAATGCCTTTGAGAGGAAGGATTACCTGAGGAGACACAATCCCCTCCTCCTCTTCCTCTGTCTCCCAGCATCCCTCTTCTAGCTCCTTCCACTTCCAAGCTTGGCTAAAGACAAACATCAAAACTCCTCTTTGAAGCCATGACAGGCAATTAACCTCCCCGGAGTCCGACGGTACAGATTGCATGGGATGTGTGACACGTTTCAAAAGGGTGGGGTCAAATCTGGCTTGTTTGTTTGTTCCTTTTTATTTATTGTTGATTTCTTTAATGAAGTGGCAGATTGGAGACAACCCATTTCTGTCAGTGCGGGAGAAGTAAAGTAGGCTAATTCTCAAGAGGAAGGTCCTCGCTTCACCGAAGTATTCCTGAGCGCTTGCGATGAACAACGCGGCAGACAAAAGGAGCCCGACATCTCACCAATGTTAATGAAGTTGTGGGCGTAGCCATGCAATGACAACGTTGATCATAATTTCGGTTAAAAAAAAGAGAGGGGGGGTTGGTTATATAAATATATAAATACCAAATGTCTCTGTTAAGTGGGACTACGTACCAAAACTATTCTCTCTTACTTCATAACACCCGGGATTGGTCACCAGCCAATCGTGGGATAAGTATAAACAATCAGTCACACATAGAATTAACAAACAAATTTCGAGACAAACAACAAATATGAAAATCTCCCCGTGTTGATGAAAATAACCAAACACCAGGTGGGCAGCGATAGAAAAAAAAAAAAAAGAAACAAAAAAATTACCCAAGAGGCTGATTTGAGATAGATTTGTAAAGAATTGCTTTTAGCGCCCCCTCTTGGCTGTTCTTGGCAATGTCAGATGTCACATTAAAAGAAACTGGTCCTATTGCATGAAAGCTTTGCGCTCATTTTCAGTTTTAATGAGTTTGCCATTACTTCTCTTGTCTTTTCTTCTCCGACAAAATGCACGTGTGTTTTCGAAAAATGTCTCACGCACTTTCGTCAAGCTCGGGGAAGACCGCGCCAGATCGCCTCAGGCCACAACCAACGCACCCCCAACCCACTCTGCCTTGTTACCCTTCCGTGTGCACTCCTCTAAATATGAGGACAAGTGCTTCCTGCCATGGTGCGGCCTTCCCCAGGTAGTGAGGCGATGAGGAGACAGCTGTTCTCTTCTTCAAAGAGGGGCGGCTATAAAAAAAAAAAAAAAAAAAAAAAAACTAGATAAATCATTCAGCTTTTGATCCACTATGCCACAGAGCTGCGATCACAAATCCCTTTTTTCCGGGCTCCTTTTGTTTCCCAAAAGTGAGAGCGAGTCAGGCTGTGACAGTAAATCCGACTTCCTCTGCAGGATTTGTTTATGCGGCTCCATCACTTGAAGTCGTCAAATAGGAAATGACATGGCTGTCATGCTCCCTTTTAGGCAGGTTTAGCGGTGAAAGTGCCTCACTAAAGTCAGGGAATAAGATTATTATTGACTGAATTGGTGCGAGTGCCTTATTGTTTATCACACGTTTGCTTAATCAGCAAACAAAACATACCTTTTTATAATCAAAGTTGATTATTTACGATGTATGTTATAGTCTCTGCATGTTTTTTCTTTCGTGAAGGTTTTAGCGTTATTGCAAGACCCACAATGTTGTAGGTGGGTGATTGTTATGCCAACACACAGCTTTAAGAATATTTGTTATGACTCAATTGTCCTTAAAATTGTCTATGTGGCACCATTTTTCTTCTTTTTTTTTTAAACTTAAGGTAATTTTTATGCCAAAACAATGATGTTGGACATTTTAGCTTTTTATAAGGCTTTCTGGGGGGTAGAATTATTGCTAGGCGTATAAAAGATAAACGTCACGCTCCTCCCTGTTGAAGAATCCATAAGTTCAGTGTGATTAATAGTCAAAAGCGACAAAGTGACAGCTTTCTTTGTTAGCGTGTAATTAATTTATTCATTCAGGACTTCTTGTCTCATACAGAACAAAACAATAAAATTAGAAATTTGGCTAATACATAACTGAGATTCTTTTTTTTTGAGACTGCGATAATTGAAAAACCAATAATTCAATGATTCCGGGTGCAGTCTGGCATTAATAATCTTTTTATTATTTAGTTCTTCATTCCCAGCATAACAATAGCGCAGCGTATAATAAGATCAAAGCGAGCGAGCTAATAATGGGCGAGCTGAGGAGGAGCAGAGAAGGAGGCTTTTACACTATGTCAGTCAAATGCTTTGAAATGGCGTCTAATTCCAACTCGCTCTGTTTTTCCTTCACATCAATGGCGCCCGGTGCCCCCGCCAACAGCACAAAACTGTCTATTCTGTTCACGTTGAATTGTTTCATGATCACATCCTCGACCACTTTTAGTAGCACTCGTCTTACATTGTCACTACACCGCTTCATTTCAAAAGATGATTCGCTTTAAGTATATTTACAATATATATTTTTTTCCATTTGTTTTGATTGTTATTCACATCATGGTAGGGAATTTGGGGAAGAAGGTCAAACACGTATCCCGGTTGTGTTGGTTGGTCAATCTCGGCAATGGGATATATTGGATAAAAAAAAAGCTTTTTGTATATTTCAGGAAAATATAAAGAGCTGAAGTTACTAGAAAAAATGTTATGAGTATGGTTTTTGTGAGAAAATCCCAATGTTGGCTTGTCCGTAACAAAGTCCGCTAGCTAGCATGTCTCGGTTGTCTTCCACTGTGCATTTTCTGATTGGGATATATTAGATAAAACATTTTTTGTGTGTTTCAGGAGCATATAAGGAGTTGAGGTTACGAGAAAAGAATTTACAAGTATAGTTTTTGTCTGAAAATCCAAACATTAGTATAGTCCATAACAAAGCAAGTCCACTAGCTAGCATATGTCGTGGTTGTCTTCCACCATGCATTTTTTGATTTACTCGTTTTTCTAACAAGGCCGGAAGGGAGAAAGTGGAGTCGTGATCTCGGGTCCCCGGAGGCAAGCTGAGAAGCAGAAGCTCTGGCCACTCGCCAGCACTAACTGTACTGTCGCTCCACTTCCCGCTGAGACAATATCCATCTCCCTCATCAAGGCCGACACTGCGTTTATTCCCACATTCATTTGTTATGTCCCCAATCAGCCGGATGAATGAAAACGCCACGGCCATGATGGATGAAGGTTCTAATTAAGATGAAAACAAAAGCTCCGCTCGTCTGTTTAGCCAACATAAGAGGTGTCGTAGTTACTGTCACTCAGATGCAGGTCAGGTGACAGGATGTCGAGAAGGGTGTGTTTTTTTTTTGGTTTTTTTTGGGGGGGTGATGATGCTTTTGTTTGTTTAAAACAAAGAGTGTATGGCACAGAATTGTATCTGAAGGAGGTCCCCTCGGATATGAGTTATTCAAAGGCATGCAAATGACACAACCATGTGCTGCTTTACAAGGGGGTTGTGTTCATTTTGGATCTGCTTAATTGCTTCATTTCTAAAATAACTCAACGCTTGTTTACTGGCTCGAGCGAACGGGAACACGGAAGCTGCATTGCATTTGATGCATCTGTTTGATTTCCTTTATTGTTTCGGTATTATTCCACTAGCTGCCACTCACACGGAATGCTGTTTAGCATTTAAATTGTAGGGATGTTTTTTTTTTTTTCAAGGGTTCGTAAATTAGGAGTTTTGGGGCCATACTGACAAGAAGAAAAAAAACTATTTTACCAGATACTAGTGTGTGTGTGCGTGTGTGTGTTTGCGTGCATGTGTGTGTCTGAGAAGGTGTTGACAAGAATGTAGGAAAAAGCAAACACATTGAGTGGAGGAGACGCTGGTGGAAGTTAATCATCTTGGTCAGATGCAGAAAAGCCATATTGAATTACACACACACACACACACACACACACACACACACACACACACACACAAAGCATATCAGTGGAGGTGAGCCATGCGTGACACGCCTGTACTCTCTTTTAAACATGCAGCAATGCCAGCAGAACTTTCTGTGCTTTTTTTTTTCAAATCATTGAAAGGAATCAATTATTGTCGATCCAACAGAAGCAGCCAAGCGTGTAACACACGACATATCAGCGCGTTGCACTTTGCAGACTCGAAAGCGGCCATCTTTTGTCACACCAAGTTGCATCGGCAGACATTATTCACAGTTAATACACACCGCATACATCCGTTCATCCACACCGGATACATCAGCAAAAGCTTCGTTGTTAAATCAGTGTATCATATTTACTCTCAGGAAGTACAAAATGAGAAATGGCAGAGTTATTTTCAGCTTTGCTTCAATCAGTAAGATAACCCACAAATGCCAATTTCATAATCAGCAACAGAGTAATGTAAGCATGACCGATAATATAAGATCAAATAAATTAAATTGTCTAAAGAAAAGGTTTTCATGCATGGACCTAAACTTTGAAAGCCAAATACAAAAAAAAAATCCAACTGAAGCTCAACAGTCCAGATGGGACCGTGAACATTTGTTCCCCTCGGTTGCCATCCTAATGTAAGCCCTTCAAAATAACCCCAATATTGCCTAAATATTCTTATTATGTACATCGCATAACCTGCTCTGCTTCTAATCATCCCCTAGAGCCGCGCTTGAGCTTCATATCGGCGGGGACACGCGTAATCCCGTGTTCGCCTGAATAACACATCACGAAAAAGAACACAAAAATATAAAAACATCATCCCGAGTCCCAGAGTGGCAAATCTCTTTTTTCGTGTTCTCTCTGAGTGGACAAGCCTTGTTATTTATTTGGGAACACGGATCAGAGTGCCTACTAAGGACTTCCTAAGGACAGAACCGCTGTTTTCACATCATATCCGGTGTATACAAGCTGTAAAGCAACGTTGCTAGAACCCGAGGCCTTTGTTAACACTTGTTTATTGGGCCTTCTCTCCACCAGACACACTTGCAAATATTGATCGCTACACGTTTTTGGACATTGTCCTTATAGCCAAAACATCAACCTGGAAAGAGAAAGATTGACGGTTGTCACTGCGTATTTGGGATGGCAACCACAGAGTAGCCCATGACACGGTCACATTCTTTTTTTTTTTTTCTTCAGATTATTCAATTGTTACTAAAAGGTAGGAAAACAATGGAGTGATCACATGATATATGATGTAATAGGAGAAAAACAACTTTACTTGACAGGGACAATGAACATTAATGAACACGTGCTAGCTACGAGCTAAATGAGCTAAACCACAAAAGATACGTCTCGATAGCTTATAAAACCAAAAAGTAAAGTCTGCTTACTTATAAACAAAATATGGATATGCTCAAGTTCATGAAAGCCGTTCTTGTTTTAAGAGCGGCTTTGCTGCTTGGCCGTCTACATATTATTGAGCTCACCTCATCTGTCAACGCAAACAATGAACAGACCATACAAAATGGATGACTATATAAAAGTGCGTATGAGCAAAATGGTTTAGTCTCAATGTAGGGGGGTGGCAGCCATGATGGATACGACACCGTGTGCCAGATTTATCTTGGGAATGGAGTAATTAATACCCGACTGGTGCTCTGCACTCATACTGATAGGAAAAGAGGATAAGCAGAGAGAAAGGTATGGTGACTAGAAGGTATGCTTGCTTTAGTCAAGGTTATGTTACAAGTATGGCGAACGATGCTATGTAATGGCGTCCCCTATTGCAAGGTGACCCCAACAACAGCTAATGGTGACTAATACACCCCATGCGCAGAAATGTAACAACGCCAGTGATCAATGCGCCGCATTACTTTCTTCTTTCTTTGTGCCCTGACACATCATTTTGGAATAATGTAGATTTTAAATTCGACAAAGGGAAAGGGCATAAAACCTCAGTTTCAATAGAGCGACTTTCCATTACGTGTTCAAACTGCTTTTTCCACGCAGCACCGCCTCTAAAATCGGATGTTCCTTTTTTCCTTTTTTTCATTTCTGACCTCACTTCATACCTCATTTTTTGCAAAACAAACGTGGGTGTTATTTAGAGGTTTCAGTCATTTTGGTGCCATCCCTTCACACGCCACTACCCTTCAGCCCGCATCGTGCACCCCCTGAGTTTATTGTGACACAACAGGCTGCATTCAATTCCATGCCTTCTCATAACATATACAGTGATATGCACCAGTGATATGTAGAATTTTTTATTTATTCATTCAGCATTGTTCCAAAACTATGGAAACATTGATCACAATAAATTGGAGTACATTTTGTGCATAACCAACATTAGAATAAAAGCAAGACATTAAAAGGGTCATGAGAACTCTTAATAGTCCACATTAGCTGAAATATGTTGGCACACTGTGCTACTTTGTTATAATTGCAGTCATTAGCCTGTTTTTTTTTCTTTAATAATAGGCTACAATCCCCAAGGTCCCAAGGTTTAGCATAATAATGTTGTTTTCCAAAGGCTGTGCTGCACAGACACTCTGATAGCAAAATTTCAGGTACCAGTGTGATGAATAGCAAAATAAGATCCTATTCATCCGTCTTCCTGTGGTTTCGTGCGGCGATGGCGCACCGTCAAGGTCTTTGATCAACCCGGCGGAGACAATTCAACCCCCAGCCCCTCAACGCCTTGCGGCACGCCGGCTTTACCTGCTGCTAAGTCAGGTAACACAGCCGGGGACCTTAAAGAGGCTTTAACCTTCCCGCCTCGTCGGGCTGACATTGATTCACGCCGGAGTTGCAGCGTGGATTTGAGTCCCTGACGCAGGAACCCTCTTTCATGTCGGGCTGTTTATGAGAATATGAAAACGGCGTTCTCGACCCGGGGCTTCGGGCCTGATCTCCTGTAGCGCTCAACCGCCCCCACCGCCAAGACAGACCCGACCCCTCGACGAATCTCATGTAGCACACTTAATACCCGTAAGAACATGGCGCGCGACGCTCCTCATCTTTGGTAACAGAAAGGAATTTGAGAGCAGATTAATATTATGAACAGTAATATTCCCCCCGTGGCATCTGCATGTGCGGCGGATTACAGGGCTCCGCCGCGATTACCGGCAGGGGGAAGAAGGGTTACAAGTCCAAAAAAACTTTTCATCTTCACCCTTGGCACAAGAGCGCACGCATGCAAAGACATATAACAGTATTAGCTAGCAATTGCATGCGCGCTTGCTGGCTTTATTAATACGCTTTATATTTTTAGATGGGTACAGTACTTTTCACCTTTTGTGGTTTTCTTTATGTCGTCGTGAAAGTCAATATCCTACATTGCTGTGCATATTATTGCACATATGACGAAACACTTGAAGGATGCTGGAGTTACTTTTACATACTTCACCTGCTAAAATCAATCCAATGAAGGTCAAGATTCATTAAGCATGAAAAAAAATTACAAAGTGCGCTCTGTTTTAACTGTCTATCAAGACATGCAGGAGAATTTCCATTTTGTGTGTGGTGGGCTTTGATTGTCACATCACCACACAATATACAACCTTTTATAGCGTATACCGCGACGGTAAATCAAATGCTGTCCTGTAAAAGTGAAGTCAGCGTTAATTACAGAAATAAAAGACTAGCATATTTGTCGCTGTCCTATTGTCAGCATATCACGCTGTCTCGTAAATCCATTTATTCTCCGTAAAAAGATTCCCTGTGCAATGTAGTTCCTAAATGTCCAAACAGACCAGTGTCTGGACAAATGTTGAGTAAACTATTTCTTGAGCTCCGGTCTGGGTTTCTCGCTTGTGTGTGCTTATGATTAGCCTATCAAAAAAGGAAGCATACATACACCGCTAATCTCCCATAGGACTGCATTAGGGACCCCTCAGGGCTCGGTGTCAAGCCCACTCTGGATATTAGTTTTCATCGAGGGGCTAGGGGGACCTGCCAGGGTTTTTGTTGGTTGGGTCGCCTTAAACCTCATTATAACTACTTGCCACCAGGCTGACGCCAAGCCACGCGTGCGAAGCGGGTCGAGGAAATCCCCCTCGGGAGTTGTCTTTTTGACGCGAGACTCTGCAATTTCCTCGGCACCTTTCGTGTGAGGATAACACTCGGCCCACTGTGGGCCATGTGCGAGCAATAAGTCAGGCCTAATGAATGCCAGGCGCTGAGGGCAGGAGAGGGCAAGAGGGGGCCTAAGAGCGGGGCCTCTCGTGTCTGAAATTATCCGCGGGGAAACGCTCTGACACGCTGTTCTGCTGCGTGAAACGAAAAGAAACAACACTGTTTCCATTTAGAGTTAAGTCGGAATCACTGCGCGCCAGAGATCGCACACGTTTGTGACAGATAAGCGGCGGGGCATTTCCCGTCTTTAGCCAACCGTGTTGACTTTGTGGATTCCTGCTCCGTCTGTGGGATTGAACGGAGGAAGGAAGGCAAAGAGGCAATGCTGTGTGCCACCACGCGGAGTCTGAGCTCGTCAGAAGCTCATAAGCCTCCAGTTCAAAGAGCAATCTGATAGGAAAGCTGCCTTGGCAGCGGTTTCCTCCCATGTGGCTGCCAGGAGACGGCTTCTGTCGGACTGCGCCCAGTAGGCATCAATTAGAACGCTGAAGGGTGCCATCCACTCACTTACAACACATGCGGCATTTGGATGGATTGGAAAACAATCGTGCAGGGCTGGACAGTAAAAGTGGAATCTTGGACGCCACAGGCTTTTTGAAAACTCTTTTAGATATATATACGAGTAGTATATATCTAGAGAGAGAGAGTGAGAGAGAGAGCGAGAGAGAGAGAATAGACGGCAGTATTGCCTTCTGTTTGTAGGTTGTGTCCTCAAGTGGTCAACTAAAAGAATTGCAAGGTTATAATCTTTCTTTTGCTTAAATTGTCAGCATTTGATATCAAAAATAGTACTCAACCTTTATTTAATATTTCTATAGTTTACGTTCTCCACTATATTAACATTTTAGCAAAGGTACGTATGATATAATCATGCGTGGCTAAAACAAAACAAAAACAATGGAAAGGTGTTTTAGGTGTTATTTGTCGTGGTATTTTTGAATACTATGTAAATATGTAATGTCACTTACATATTTGATATAAGACAGCCACAATAGTTTGTATCATTTTATGATATGATTATGTTTGCTCAAAACAAATTTAACAAAAAACAACTAAACTGTTAATAAATTATTTTAAAGAATGTTTTATGTGACAGCCAATCAGTATTCCAAAATGTGAGGGATACATACATTGTCATTTCCCCTCCTCCCAATAGACCACATTATAATGCATGAATCACAGCTGCTTTGGCATTGACAGGATTAGCATTTAGGACACATGATAGAAAAACCATCTGTTACAGCTCTAAACCCTTTCAAATCCCCTGATCTGCCATTGACAAGTTTTGGATCTGCAATGAGATATAGAGATTTGAAACAAAAGCATTTGGAATAAAAAAATCTACGAATAAACATTTATCATGTTATATGATTGGGATTTACAAGGAGAAAAGCATTGCGTGCCTCTATTCTGGAGGACAGAGACAACTGGACGATTAATACAAGTTCTGGGAATGGAGTAGGAATGGAGAATGTGGCAGAAATCAATACTTTATTCCATTTGCATGGCTTTGATGGTGCACATGAAGAGCCACAGATTAAGATTACTAGTGACGGGTTGATCGTTAACACTCGTTCATGAGCCGCCAGCATTCCCGCTTGTCTAACGCCTTAGGAAAGACAAGTGTTTTACATTGGCCTGTTTAGAAGGGCACGTTCTCAGACCGTGTTAGCAACAGGATGAACAACATGCATGGAGCAGCATGCAAAAGTCAAAAAGTAGAAAGAAAGAAAGAAGAAAAGAAGCACACAACACATGCCTCCCATTTGGAGTTCCTCAGGGTTCAATGCCCAGCCCATAAGATGTTTTTGTTAAAGATTTCAATAAATACCTGAGGACCTGCTGTTCTCAAACATTACTAAAGATGGTAATAAATAATTGCTGGTTGTATCAGAACAAGACATATAAAAAAGGACCTAAAACAGGCAGGGTTAAGAATAATGTAGGTCATTGTTGTGCTGTACTCACTCCGAAGCGTTTACTTTTTCACCAGCTAGACAGCCAGCAAACGATGCCCGAAATAATCAGACTTTGTTGTCTTTAATGCTGATTTACTGAGGAATGGCCTCAAATCATTGCCCTCTTCAGACCATCGTATAACTGAAATATAATAAGAAACACCGCGTGAGACAATCATTACCTTGTAGCATGTTAGCTAACGTAACTTCAATATGTAGATAAAATCAACATACAATCGTTTACACAAGTTCTAACACAAAAAAATAAGTTCACAAGACTTACGGACAAATCTTGTCCAATGCAACAACGTTTTGAAGAACATCAACTTCGTGCATCCACCGGATGTATAACTGATGCCGTCAAAAGATCTAGTGAGCGTCCACATGAGGGCGCTCTTAACTAGTAAAGGGAAAATTATGACGTTTCAATACAAAACATCCAGTGAGCGCCCGGCGCGCTGCGGTTGCTCGATTGGCGGCGCGGTGCAGTTGCGCGATCAGACAAAATTAAGTTCCCTGCACACTGAGGTCCACTTAAATTTTGGAAAGTACATCAGGACTTCTAAAATATTTTCTAAATTTCAGCGACGGCTCTGTCACAATAATGCAACCAACGCGGGACAGTTGCGCGTTCGGCAGCGCGCTACGGTTGCGCCTTCGGCGGCGCGCTACGGTTGCGCGTTCTCTGGCGCGCTGCAGTTGTGCGTTCGTCGGTGCGCTGCAGTTGCGCGATTGGACAAAAATGAGCAAATGAAAAAATGTTTAAAAAAGGCGGGGTTTTTTTAGTCTTGGAACGGATTTTTTTTTCCATTATTTGTAATGGGAAAAATAGATTCAGAATTCGACCGATTCACTTCTCGAACAGCTTTCTGGAATGGATTGTGGTCGAAAACTGAGGTTCCACTGTTTGTCTATTTTTTTCTGTTAATAATCAAAACAGTCGTGTCAAGAATGGACAGACTCAAATGGATTAAGTGGATAATTTATATTAACTGCACGTAAAACGTAACTCGCAGTAAATTACATTAAGCCCAGTAACGTTTCTCCTCATCAACGCATTGCAATTGAAATTTTGGAGGCAGGAATTTAAGAGTACAATAGAAATATGTGTACCAACATTACAAGGGGCATTGTAGGCATAAGTAGTGTGCTTACATCAAGCAAGTTGAAAGGCTTTAATATTTCATCATAAAGCCTGATAAAGACAGCTACAGAGGAACCTACAGAAGAAGGAATGGAAGCTGTTGGATTACAAACTAATAC
Source organism: Syngnathus leptorhynchus (assembly GCF_054491065.1). Taxonomy (NCBI): domain Eukaryota; kingdom Metazoa; phylum Chordata; class Actinopteri; order Syngnathiformes; family Syngnathidae; genus Syngnathus; species Syngnathus leptorhynchus. The sequence continues at coordinate 16,372,472 of NC_141197.1, read as the reverse complement.
AAAAAAATGTGGAAGATGTCAAAGTTAAATTGGCTGTTGAGTTTGAGTCACTGAATGTTTGTTAAAGGGCTGTTGCAACAAATAGTCAAGATAGGACGCAACCAAAGATCAGCAGTGTTGGCTTGAACCAATGACTAATTTGTTTCGAGACTTCAATGAGTGACTGCTTGGCTAAGTGCATCGAGATATATGGAAGACTCAAATGAAGTCAATGACAATGTCTTTCTTTCTGATAGTGTACCAGTGGAAACATTGAAGAAGCCTTAAACTCAAAAGATCTAAGTTGACTTCTGGTCATCCTTTAACTCTTCAACATCATCTGCTGTATATGCATGCTTGAAAGCCGAATTGAAAAAGGATGCGCATCAGAATAGGAAGCAGAGTTTAAAGCAGCCGCACTGAAACAGGAAACTAATATTAAAGCCACAGCACTGGAATGGGAAGCCAGAATTGTAGCACCTCAAGGACCTGAAATGGAACAGGAAACAAAGTTTAAAGCCACAGCACTGGAATGGGAAATTAAGATTGAAGCAGCTAAAGCAGCAGAAATGGAACAGGAGGCTAAGTTTAAAGCGACAGCTCTGGAATGGGAAGCTAAGATTGAAGCAGCTAAAGCAGCAGCACTGGAACAAGAAGCTAAGCTTGAAGCAGCAACACTGGAATGGGAGGCAGAGCTCGAAGCAGCTAAAGCAGCAGCGCTGGAACAGGAAGCTAAGCTCAAAGCAGCAGTACTGGAAGTGGCAGCATTGGAACGAGAAGCTAAGCTTAAAGCAGAGAAGGAAGCGATTGATATTCAGACTTGTTTAGCTACTGCTGACGCAAGGCTCAAAGAGTTGCATTTTTACGAGGAATCCAATGATTCCCAAAATGACAACGGTGTCGAATCACAAGAGGAGCAGCCAAATATGAAGGATGAGCCAAACAATTCTGGAGGAGTTGTTCCACCAATTCCTGTTCAAAATGATGAAGCTTCGACTCAGCACATTTCAGCAACTTAACACCCAAACTGCCGAGTAACACATGAAGTAGACAGAGGTGTCAAATCCATTTCCACAAAGTGAAAACCTTGCCACAGTTTGACTTTAGCCACACGTGCTTTAAATATTGACTGAGTTTATGTTTATTACTAATGAACTCTTACTCTGTCTTACTGTGAGTATATTTTTTCTGCGGATGATTAAAGCAGTTTTTTTTCAAAGCATCTTCGGAATTCCTTGACAAGTAATTGGTATCTGTAACTCAAACTGTACGCCATCTTATATTGCCATCGTGTCAAACTCAATCTGTGAGTGCCCATTCATTGCTGCTTGCAGTTTTAGTTTCTATTCATGAAGTTCCTATGGCGTAATTTAATAATGTAGAAGTTTTACTTGCATATGGGTGATAAATCATAATAGGAGTGTAATCCTAACCTCACTTCATTTAGTGTAAGAAATAATCATGGGGTTTGTGTAAGGGCAGGATTGATGGAATTTGGGTCAGTGTTGAGCATGTTGGGGGAGCAACCTTTACCCCTGATTCAGTACAAATTGACCCCCTTAGATACACAAGGCCACACATCCTACAATGTTGTTTGCTGTTTTAAACTTGACCTCATACATAAACTTGCTCCTTACCTCACCTCTAACCCATTACATTCGATTTTGTCTTACATGGAAGAATTACTTTAATCACAATCAAGTTAAATCCTACCATGACCCTTACAGTTGACCTTTATCGGGTGAGGAACCGTATGCCTCATTATAAGAACTGAGTTTTTCCTATAACATTGTCACCCCATGAGGGATTTATTAAATAATATGGTTTTGAACCAATTAAAAAACTGCCTTGCAATAATTGAAGCTGTGACATTAGGTTGATGTAACAGTGTATTTTTTTAAACTAACATTGGCGGCCACGGATTGTATTTATTTATTCTTTTTATGTACTGGAAGTAAACAAAGGCAGGAAGACACATATGCATCCACATATGCGCACGCGCATAGAGATAATGAAATCAGGTCTCATTGTGCCCCAGATACTGAGGAATATTTCAAATATAATAATAATAATAATATGTTGGATTATGGCTCCATATCAGCTCTTGTGTGTGCAAGGAACGCAAGCCGCCCTTGGTATCAACAGGATCAGTGGATTAATCACAGTGAGATACACACAGATGGTCAGACAGGCAAAATTAGAAAAATATGCAATATGAATACATTTGTCCCACGTAATACCAAGTGTGATTCATCTATCACGAAGATGTAATGGCTTGATGCATTGGTGTACTTAGCATAGAGACAAAGTTAATTTCTTTATAGGCCAAACATTCCCAGTGATATTGCACGCCGCCGTATAAACGATTCTTCTGGGAATATTACGTAAATTAAATGAAAGCCATCTATCTAGTGAGCAAAGCAGCCTTGCGCATTAATTCATTTGTGTGCGGCTCTCGAGGAGCGCTTGGCATGTTATATATTGTTTTGTGGAGGAATACGGACTGTACGTTTGCATGAGTGCAAAGTCAAGAACAGGGCTTTGCATCAATTTGTGTTGCTTGAATGAGACATTTTATCAAATGTTTCAAACAATATGAAATACGGTGCTGTTTTACTTCTTGGACATTTTTAACTGTCGTACAAAAAATACTCTCCAAATACCACCATAATGACCACTGTTAAAATATAGTGACATTGTAGGCTTTATTTTAATTTTATCTTTATTGTAAACTTTTAAATTGCTTTACATTATACACGGGTTGAACACTGAAACTGGAGCATTTCCCTTACATATAAGAAAACACAGAAACTATATGGTACTCTATAATTATTCAATCAAAATGTATTGCACGTTGAAAGTTAAATAAATACTGTCCCATTTTCCCATAAAGCACATTTATATCAAAATGAGTTAAAGGTGGCTCTCCAATTAATTAAAATAGTTTAAATACTTTGTATTATCGTGCTGATTTTTATTATTCATTGGCCGGTATGTATTTTGTCCATCTTTAACATTTTTGTTCTACATCTGGTTATTGAATCCCGTGTTCTCAGTTTGAGGCGACACAAAACATGTTGACACGGACAGGCAAATACCCCCATTTGTCGGATCAACAAGCTTCCTCAGATGTACCGTTGACCCGCTCAACCCTCGAAGGCATCGCTTTATACTTCCAGGAAGAGCTGATAGTTTGTGATGCTTTCAAAGAAACTAGGAAGAGGACAACTAAGTGAATCCAGCTGTTGTTATTGTTGTCTAGGAAGCCCAACGCAAGCTCTGAAAAAGATTTTTAGATCCCACGGAGGCTTGGATTATATTCTCGGGCCTGCTCGTCGTCTTTCATGAGTGACAGGGAAAGATTTCCCCCGCGAATGCACGGGTATCATTTCGGAAATGTCTCATCCATCTGTCTATGTATGAACTCCAAATACATTTCCTCAATTAAGAATTAACAAGGCGCAACTATTAAAGCTTCACAAAAACAAACAAGAGCTCCCTGACGTACAGGACGCCAGCCCATTTTTCCCCCCCTACTAACTGCTGTCAGCGCCTTGCCGCCACATCGCGTTCCATTTCCATCCTGGACAAAACATTCCACATGACAACCAAATGGAATTACCTACAAAAAAAAATTGGTGTAGCATTTTGAATATTTCACAATTACTAAAAGCAATCCCAGTTAGCAATTCATATTTCATGCCTATGTCCTCACCACCACAAAGTATCTCCAAGGCTAATTTGTCTATGATGTGAGTAAGACATCAATAATTGAGTTCCTTGAAAGATTGCACAAGCAAAGCCCTTGATGACCCCCCCCTCCCACCTCCCATCAGGGAAACCACATACGAACAGACTGTTTGCTTGTCCTCAATGGGAACAACCCTCTTTATACACTGTAAATAAATCTCGGAAGTACAACCAAAATACGAAAATGGGCGGAGTCAAACCAGATTTGAAACACTTTGGTTCTATAACCAACTCTGATGTTTGCTTAGCTTGAGATTTCAAATTATCTTCACAAATATAATCATTCACTTCTTTTATCCAAGTGTTCGATCAACTTAACCTCCTGATAAAGTTGAACTTCTAGACTTCCTGGCAGCGAGTGCAGGCCAGTCCCCGTGTCCTACAAACACACACAAATCATTTACACGCTGTACTCATCAAAGGCAACTTTCCTTCATCCCCGCCGAGGCCCAACGTTGAGCTTCCAAATCAACCTCCCTAAGCACCAAAGCCAAGGATGCGATCCATTTTTTAAATGCAGCTGTTGACCTATTATCGCAATACCATCAGAGACCCCTCCATCTTTTCTGTAGAACGCTGTGCGTTTGCTGCATCGGTGTTTACAAGGCACGCTTGAGGGGAAAACAGAACGACGCCGTTAAACGAGGCAATCGGGCTAATGTCGCTGCGGGCCTGGCGCGCAAACAAAAACAAATTGTCAGTCAAATGGCGCCATTCTTTGATTCGGCGACACAACGCACAACAATGATTACCCCGCCAGTGTTAAACTCCTCCCGTGTCTTGCTGGCATCATAAATAAAATATGCCCAAGATAATGGATTTACTGTATACTCAATAATTCATCATCCAGTGATATAGTGTGTATCGCCGGGTTCTGTAACACAGCGCTTAGCCAAATTAAGTTAGCATGAAACAGATTTATTGACAGCTTGTTGCAAAGTTCATTTACTCAGCAGCCATTGCTTAATTACTCCTGCGAATGGAGAAACAAACAATGCCGGAAGACTCTAAGATTCTAAAACGCACAGTGTCATGAGACACTAGAAAGCATTGCATTTTTCAGCCTTTTTTTTTTGTCTTCATTCTGTATCATGTTAAATAAAAATAAAAATTCCATTTTCAATAGGAGCTTGGCCAGGTCAATCTGACAATTTGACACAATTTCTCCATATTATTGTTTTGTTCAAACTGCACTGATAGCAAACTGAATGTTTTATGGGGTTTTTTTGAGGGGGGGGGGTCATCTGTTCTTTAAAATGCAGAATCGGGATGTGGAATGGGATGGTCTTTCTAAATTGCAGAAGGAATGGGCAGCCCTGATATGGAATCCATGGAGGTGTCCTGTCCTATCCAATGAGTGAATGATGCCATATGCTCGTTCAGGGTCATCCAGTCCAGCACATCAACAATTCACACCATTAATAATAAGAAGGGGTGATTTCTTCCAGAAATGCCAGCAGGATGGCCACAAATGGGACATTCTGGAAGTAATGCCGGGTCAAGTCATTGGGCTCCAGCTGGCTTGGTATCGTCATGCCCCCTGCCTGTTTGACCCCCGTCCAGCTGAACAGACTTCAGGCCTGGATGTAAGACTTCATCCCCTCTGCCCCAAACTCCCATCAGTAGCTGAGAATGATTGCAATGGGATAAAATGAATAAATTGATTTAACTAACTAACTGCAAAGGAAAATGGAAAATTAATCCCAAAAATATTATTGCACGTTTGAGTATGGAAATTGTTGGTGAGCGGGATTTAAGAATGGAGCAATTCACTGGTAATTTACCGACTGGTGGCTTTTACACCGAAATTGCTAGAACTGTCACAACTCTGATATTACCTTTGCGAGCGTAAAATTGACAAGTCGACCTCATTCAGTGTCAGTAGGTAGCCTTTATACTGGACAGGCATGTGGCATAATGCCAACCTGGGATTGTGTATTAGGTGTTGATAAGTAGATATCAGCTCCACTTGAGTCTGCCATCTGTACAGCAAATAAATACAAATAAAATTCAACATCTAAACACTTATGCTAAAAAACAACAGTTGATCAAAACACACAGATTGTTGGTTACAACCCGAAAAAAACAATTTACATGCAAATCAAAACATTATTTTCTCCCTGCAGAACAGTATTCATATGCACAGATATGTTCAGTTGCGGTTAGGCCTAACTTCTCTCATGTTTTTTTATTGGAAGAGGCAGGAGGGCCTGTGTGTATTCATAGGCAGCCGTTTTGATATTTCGGTCTCTGCGAGGGATCAAGCCTTTTAAGGAATGGCACACATGGAATAAGTGACAGAGTGGATGTTGTCTGGTCAGAAAAATTAACTATATGTAGCATGGCTAAAGGGGAAAGGGGTGGGGGGGGGGTTGCTTTGTGTGATAAACCACCAAATCCTGTTTGGGGTCTGTCAAAAGTGATTCATTTGAGAATCTGAGCTTGCTGTGGTGTGTTGGCAGTAATATGCCACAAGAGCGGAAACAAAGTGATGTCAAGCGGGAATGGACGTAATTGGAAATTTATGCCAAAGATCTCGATTTCAATGGGACGGAGACGCTCCAGGGGCTTGGATTTGCAGGTGCAAGGCACACGTTGGCCACTAGAGGCCAGTAAAGTTGCATTAGAAATAGCTTTACAGTAAATCTATAAATACTGAATTATTATTGTTATTCACGCATTCATTTATTTTCTCCCTCATGGTCTGAATTATGGTAATTTAAACATATTGACTATTGTTTCTGACGTTACAGTTTTTCCATTTATAATGTATGTGTATTGTAAAAAAAATCATATGATTAGATTTAATTATTTATGAATAGTGACTCTAATTTCAAGATACCCTTGATTTTTTTTGTCCCTCGGGTTGAACTCAGAACAGTCGCATAATTGCATATTACGACATAAAAACAACAACTAATGCAAAAATCATAAAAATTTACATAAAAAGCTTCACTACTAGTTACAATTTGTGAATACACAATCTATTGAATTAGTAACTGTGTTCAAACTTTAGACTGGGAGCATGGATATTAATAATTATATAAAAATACTTTTTATTATTTTGCTTCAGTGGACCTTTCAAGATTATTTTTCAATTGGGCTTTTCCCACTTTTTGCCACCAAACGTCAGTGTTTGAGCAATTTACGTACTTGCTCGTTTTTGCCGCCAGGTGTCAGTGTTGCTCATAAAAACGTGTGGCGTTGAATTTGAGGTTCATAAAAGCATCAACTCAACTTTTCCTACCGTACAATTACGTGACATTAAAAGTTTCAAGAAGGCATTCTAACTGAAAGTTTAATGAAATCCTAATTCATATGTTGAGTCATATCATTATCAGGACAGTAAAAAGAAATTATTTCTGCAAAATAAATTAATTAGACAAAAGTACAAGTACGAAATAGTCAGAAAACATATGTGATTATGGTCATATTTTTCACAAATGCTATCACTGGTATTAGTTGCACTTAACCTCTGAGCTTATTACTTGCTTCAGAATGGTGCAAAATCATTTCATAATACAAATACATTTGTTATGAATATCAAATGTATTAGCCAATTGTATAAACAAAACCAATGCAACAACTAATGCAAAGGTCCGTATGTGGCCCTCCAGACATATTTTATCCACTACTTAGATCATCATGCCTCCCACTTTCAGCTCTGCTTTCGTCACGGCTCCAAGGCTGCGCACAAAGAAGGAAGAAAAAAAAAGTGCTTGTGTAAGCAAAAAAATGAGAAAGCGCTTGAGGTGAAAGGAAAAAGAAAGAAAGAAAAAACTGCAGAAGAGCAGAAGCTGCACACACAGGAGGACCTTCGAGAAACTCTGTGCAACTTTTCAGGACACCTAAAGGCTTTCAAAATGGGTTTAGTGTCAGTTTTTGTAAGTGTGTTTTTGCTCCATTTCATCCACTTCAAATCAACATCTGCTGCCCCTTCTCCTATCATCAAATTTCCTGGAGATGACACTCCCATAACAGACAAAGAAGTTGCACTGGTAAGTTTTTTTTTACTTTTCTTTTGCAATCTCCTTTTTTTGCAACTTTGTAATAATTTTCCGCAAAATTTTCCTCACCCTATTATAGCGCTACCTGAACACATTCTATGGGTGCCCGGAAGACCGATGCAATCTGATGGTGCTCAAGGACACCTTGAAAAAAATGCAAAAGTTCTTCTCCTTGCAAGAGACTGGCGAGATTGACGCCAAGACTGTTGAGATCATGAAGAAGCCCCGCTGCGGTGTGCCAGATGTGGCCAACTATAACTTCTTCCACAGAAAACCACAGTGGCAGAAGAAAGACATCACGTATAGGTCAGAGCATGAACTTTTCTTCATTTGACTCCTTTAATTGTTGAAATGTGAAATTAAAAAAGAAACTAAATGGATTATATATATATATATATATTATATATATATATTTATATATATATATATATATATATATATATATATATATATATATATATATATATATATATATATATATTTATATATATATATAATACGATGAGGGTCATTAAAATTCTAAAATACTGTTATGCTAACATGTAAATAATGTAGAATTTATTGTGTGGTGGTGTTTATTTGTCCAGCATGTTGGGGAGGATAAGATAGGCTTGGAAAAGAAAAGTTTGTCTGCATTAACCCCCCCCTCCCGACCCACTTCAACAGCCCCTCCCTCAACATTCCCAAACAGCCCCCTCACCACCATCCACTGGGCCGTGAAACTGTTTTTTTTCTTCTTAAAACCGTCATTCTTATGCTGGACTGATCCAGGTGTTGTGTTTCGAGGTTTACAAAAACGTTTGGTTTCTCCAGATGAGCGGTTTTATGTCCCAAATAAATAAATCAGCTTTATTTATTTATTTTTTTACCACATGACTCATGGCCATGTTGTTAGGCAGCACACACACATGCACACACTCCCCCCTCCAGCCAAATTCCTCTGAAATCTCTGTTGCTTTGAGATAGTGGTTGCTTCTTCTTGTCACAATTCTATTTTAAACTCCACAGAATCCTCGGCTACACTCCGGATCTGGATGAGGAAGTCATCAATGATGCTTTCTTCAGAGCCTTCAAAGTGTGGAGTGATGTCACACCGCTGTCATTCAGTCGCCTCATGGACGGAGAGGCTGACATTATGATCAATTTTGGCCGCAATGGTATGTCAATAAACGCAGTCCTGTTTTTTGCTGGATCACCGTCACAATTACTACAAAAGCAGAATTTAAACATGACTTCAATCTTCATCGTCAAGTTAATTTCTGTCACCCTTAATTACAGAAACTTCTCATGCCTACAGTTGACAAATATTCTCAAAATTCCCCGATCATAACCCCAAAGGAAAACTAAATTTTCTACCTGAAATACTGTATATCAGGAGTGTCATGGGCCGCATCGTAGTCATAGTTTCCTTCTTCGGGCTATTTTGACTGTCAAACCAAATAAATGTATGAACGTCATATTATATACAGTATAGGCTACACAACAAACTAGTAAAAACAGTTCAAATGTTTAAAAAGATGAATGGTAGTAAAATTTCCGAGTAACATCTCTCTTTTTTAAAAGTCAAGACAATTTGCAATTTTTGTATCGACACAGTCCATGCACAATTTGCCTTCGCAGGCCGTATGTAATTACACTGCGGGCCAGATTTGGCCCACGGGCCAGACTTAGACACCCTTGCTGTAGATGCTTATGAAATCCATACTGTGCCATCAACAGAGCATGGCGATGGTTACCCATTTGATGGCAAAGATGGTCTCTTGGCGCATGCCTTCGCACCCGGCCCAGGAATAGGTGGCGACTCCCACTTTGACGACGACGAGCAGTGGACGCTGGGAGATGGCCAAGGTAGAGCTTTGCCAAAGTGCTGCATTCTCTTTTGCAACAGGTGACCCGAATGAGATTCAAGCAGTTGAATCCTTTTGGTTCTTTTTCAAAACAGTGGTAAAGGTGAAATTCGGCAATGCGGACGGAGAGTTCTGCAAATTCCCCTTCCTGTTCCAGGGGACCGAGTACAACAGCTGCACATCTCAAGGCCGCGACGACGGATTCTTGTGGTGCTCTACCACTTACAAATTTGACGATGATGGCAAATATGGCTTCTGTCCTCACGAATGTAAGTCATGGCCCGAGAGACTTAATCGTAATGAATGACATCTGTTCTTTTGTACTGAAAGAAAGTACATGTGAGACTTTGCCAGGAAATAACTTTTTTATGTGGTTTTATAGGGGAATCATTTGCTTTCCAAAATGTTTGCCCCATTTTAGGAAATTGTCAAACATGTAATGATCGCTTGAGACGAAAGGGAAAATTGTGCCTGATTGTCGGAATATACTGTACCCGGTTTAACGCTTTATTTGTCTCAACCTGGACATTGCAGTGCTCTTCACCCTGGGTGGAAATGCCGAAGGCGCTCCATGTAAATTTCCCTTCACCTTCGAGGGCGAAAAGTATGACAGCTGCACCACCACAGGAAGAACTGACGGCTATCGCTGGTGTGCCACAACCGAGAACTACGACCAGGACAAATCCTACGGCTTCTGCCCCGAAACCGGTCGGTGGTGCATTCTTCTTTTGGATTTTATCGGTTTTGTTTACAGGACTGTGAAGCGTTGATCGCCCTGATGGGTGTTCTCCTCTCCAGGGAAGATTCATTTGAGGGTTTCCGGTGTTGTTCATGGTCTACCCAAACCATGTGAAAGTATTTTGATGTTCTCTATTTTATGATCGAGAAGTATGACCACTGGGATTCTGTGTGGTTCGCACTTTTGCTGCTTGGAGTGAGAGGCTTCTGGTTTCCAAGCTTGTTTAGGCCATGTGAAGGTTCTCCACGAAAGTTAGTTACATTACGTTACGTCATGTTACGTTACGTTATGTATATCTGGTTTTAGCTGTGGTTAGTCTGCCTCATGGTTTTGTAATTCCAGGTTTGAATCTCGACTCTAGACCTTCCTGTGTTTTGTTTACATGTTCTTCTGCTTCACATAAAATCCGTGTCATGTTCTCCATTGTTAGTGTCATAACACACGAGTTTGTGGTTCTCATAAGCGTTATTCAAATCGGAATTCTTTTGCAGCCATGTCAACCGTGGGTGGCAACAGTGAAGGCAGTCCCTGTGTCTTCCCATTCACCTTCCTGGGAGACAGTTATGACTCCTGCACCACGTCCGGGCGTAGTGATGGCAAGAAGTGGTGCGGTACGACCAAGAGTTACGATGATGACCGCAAGTGGGGTTTCTGCCCAGACCAAGGTAGTGACCAATCAATGCATATCGTATCACTCAATATTATATAGTATTACATATTTCATCACACAAATTGTTTTCAGGTTACAGTTTATTCCTGGTGGCTGCTCATGAGTTTGGCCATGCCCTTGGTTTGGAGCACTCTGATGACACTAATGCACTGATGGCCCCCATTTACACCTACACCAAAGACTTCAGACTCTCTAGCGATGATATCAAGGGCATCCAGGAGCTGTATGGTGGGAACGAAATGCCACACAATCATAAATTGATTTTAAAACAGCCTAAGGAATGACAGAGGTCTGTTCTATTTCCAGGCGTCCCTACAGACAAGCCTCTACCACCAACCCAGGTACCTGTTACCCCCATGGACATCTGTAAGGAGACCATTACTTTTGATGCTGTTGCCCAAATTAGAGGAGAGACTTTCTTCTTTAAAGACAGGTAAATGAAATGAAATTTGGAAGATTGTTTTGGACCAACTTGGATCCCCGTAACCACTCAGATTTGGTGATTGGAAAATGAAGCTTCAAGATGCTTCATGAACCTGTAGTAAATTCCAAATTAAATTCCAAGTGGTTCATGAAGCATCTTGAAGTTTCATTTGCCATCACTAGTTGCTACAAACACTGCACCTTCTCATTCTGCTCCATCTAATAGCCTAACATTGTGAATATATCGATTTGAGAGAGTTTTTATTGTTGTCTATTAGGATTCCTTTCCACAGCTACTGTTCTCTCTGCTACTTTAAAATCTTATGAAGATCTAAGGCTAATGCAAACACTATTTATGGGAAATGGTAAGTCCAACCACTTGAAGCTAGCGTTTATTTACGTTACGCGTTCAAACTAAAAACAGCCTACAATACAAATAGCTGTGTACATTAGTACGCATGAACCGCTGAATAAGCAATTACTCATGCAGCAGAGAAATGCTGTTTGTGCATCAGTCTTCTTGAAAATTGGCCTAGCGGTTGAGCATTTGGCTGACTACGAATTTTCGGGGGATGGCAAAGTAAATACAAGCTTTGATATTTAGTTACTTTGATACGTACTACTCTCTGGAGGAAATAGGACAGCCTGACCAAGGAATGAAGTGTTTCTCCCGGACAAGCTTGAGTTTGAATCAAACTAGAATCCAACTCGGAAAATTTGCTTTTATTTAACAACATTTACAGGGGATCAAATTCTTTGTAGGCCTCAAAATCTTTGGCTCATTGCTTGGAAATCAAGCTGTGCTGAAACCTGATTCCCGGTGACTCATTATGCTGAGACGTCCAAGCAGATTTTTAAGGTTTAACAGTCTGATAGCTTAACCATATTTTTGTTCTTGAGTGTACATATCCTGTTTGTGTATTTTTCTCTCATACTAAGTGACCGTTAGACATATAAAGATCTTATCTCTTGCAGTTTCAACATGTTTATTCTTCAAAGTGCACTAAAATATTTTTTAGCCGGCCACTCAACCCGTGTTTACACATTCTCTGCTATACTAGTTTTATGCTCATTCCTTGCTTTTATTGGTGTAATTTATACTTGTTTCATGCATGTTTCTAAGGTTATTTAAAATAATAGATGGATTGCATTTCATGTTTTTTACTAAGTTCTGGAAAGTCAGAGTATTACTGTCACGTTGAAAACAATAGAAAAGTTCAATAGAGATCTTTAGGAACATGCAGACAGATTCATTAAGAGCAAAATTAGATCAGCACTGATGCCTGTTATTTCTCATTTTGATTTGACAATTCTTCCTCTCCTTAAAAAAAACTGGCATTCCATTTGCCTTTTGAAAACTGGGTCAGTGGAAAAGCGTTTGAGAAGTGGCCGTCGCCGTTGTTGTTGTTGCGTAGCTGTATTGCGAATCCGGGCAAGAAGGGTCTTGTTCCACTGGCGCAGCCTCTGGTCTTAACGGGAACCAGATGCTCGTGAATCACGCCTTTGTTGGCTGATGCGACCACAAGTCGAACAAGCCGCCCACCCCCTTCTTCAACTCTGTACTCTTAGGCCACCCTCACCTCCCGCCCTCTTTTTACCTCTCTTGTTTTTGTGCCAGGTTCCTGTTCAAGTCAGTAAGCTTCAGAAGCAAGCCCAATGGACCCATGCTGGTGGCCACCTACTGGCCTGACTTGCCCAGCAAGATAGACGCCGTCTATGAAAACCCAGTGGAGGAGAAAACAGTCTTCTTTTCAGGTTTGATGAATAAACGTGCTGATTGTCGGAATTTTTCTTTTTTCATTCGAAACAAATACTTGTCTTTGCTCCTTAACCACTTGGATGACTTTGCTTTTAAAAGGTCAGCCATTTCCATTTTCTGGAATTGTTGGTGGGGTTATCCCATGTGCCAATTATTAGTGGTTCTTCAAACATTCTTTGGGCTTGACTAAACTAAATGAAATAATAATGTCCTAGGACTAGGATGGCCTTTACATAATATGTGTCAGCTGTAAAAACATGCCTAGTCTGTCGAAGTTATATTGTGCATTTTATGTCAAGAAGGGCTTTTGACTCAATTTCCTTGTTCAACAATATAGATTGTTATTTCTTTGGGATGGTGAAATCTCCTCATTGGAGCAGCTACACTCTTCTTGTGTTGTCACCCATTTTGTGTTGATGGCCAACGGGCTTCATAGTTGGTTACTTTTAGCTATCGTGCTTATGTCATCCAGGCAATCAATTGTGGGTGTATAAGGGGACTGAACTGGACAGAGGCTACCCCAAGAGGCTCGACAGCCTCGGCCTGCCAGGCGACCTGGAACAGATTGATGCCGCTTTTAGCTTTAGGAAGAACACGAAGACTTACCTCTTTGCTGGGGAGCAATTCTGGAGGTGAGGAACAATTTATTTGTCAAATGACCTCGATTTTCGAATCGTTTTTGCTAAATGAACTTGTGACTTGCAGATATGATGAAAATACAAAGTCCATGGACAGCGGTTTCCCCAAACTTATTGCTGAAGCTTGGAATGGCATCCCAGATGGCGTTGATGCTGCCTTCAGTCTCAACGGAATTGGTAATTGATCATTTTGTCCCCTCATGTTTACTTTACGTGTAGTTGCGTGTCATTAGATAAAGTGAAGTTACCCAAAAAACATAATTGGGTGATATTCCTACTTTTATATTCTGGATGCAATGATGACCCAATTATGTCGACACGATCAATTCAGTACTTAAAGCAGTAGACGATGTAGAAGTCAACTAAACTATATGTAATGTTAACAGGACAGGATAAAAGCAATACAGGCAGGGTAAGTTTTAGGAATGGACGTTGATGAAAACCTCCATGGGCCTCCCTTCTGAATGGGAATATTTTGCCAGTGACACGTGACCAAGGTTTTTCTCCATTGCAGCTTTGCTAATCTTTATAAAAGTGAGTCTGTGCAGCTAGACAGACCAGCCCCTGTCTGCAACATTTGGAGAAGCCTTAACAAGTGTGGCCACTATGCATCAAGCAGTAAAGTGGGCCAATGTCAAAACAGATCCATCCAAAGGCGCTTTTGCTCTAAATTGTATTTCATATTTAAAATTAATGCAGTTTATGAGTAACTCTGAGTAAGCAAGTCTCTTTATGGAGCGTGTACATTTTTCAGTATTTTGTGTTCTTTGCTCATCTTTACTAGATTACAGCTACTTCTTCAAAGGCAACCACTATTTCAAACTGGAGGACAGCAGCTTGAAGATCGTCAAGTTGGGCGAAATCAAAAAGGACTGGCTCGGCTGTTGAGCACATCACCTGTGATGAGGACAATGCCAAACACTTTATCATACTCAACCCGAGGCCGCTGCGGCGCACGCTACGTTTTAATCCTGCCTCGGAAGCCTCCGTTGGACTTTCTATACAGCGAAACACAGCTTGGTTTTAATGTCTGATGTTTCATTTGTCAAGCCCATGCACATTTACTACGTCTTTTACTCTTTCTTTTGTATAGTTCTTTGGTTTTAACCCAGTTTTTTTTAACAGCGACATCAGGTATGTCCACACTAAAATGAACATGTTTTTTTTTTTACCGTGATGAGCTTGTTGTAAACGGTATGAGGATTCCACTTTTGGCTGAGATGAAGATTAAGTGTTTAAAGTAGTTTTATAAAAAATGTATTTGACTATAGTTTATTTGCGCATGGTTGTGCACTACATTTGAAAAAAATGACTTTTGCACAATCTCTGTGACCGAATATGGTGCTTTAGAAACTTTCTCAAGAAAATGCACACAATGGAGTGTCAAACTGAAGGATATGTTTACGCAATAAATAGTTGTGATCTTTTAATTTGACACTCATTTGTAGATAGATGCATTTTTAGATTCTGTGTCATGTCTGAAGTGGGGGAGTTTCCAGGAATATGTTTAGACAGCCATTAATTTCCTCTTATTTAGCACTTTGTAGAAGCTTTGATGTTTTAGTTCGGTATGGAGGGACTGAAGGCACAGGTTGGCCCTTCAGGTCTTGTTTGCTGCATGATAAAATCATGACAAAAGTACCGCTTTAGTATTTTTGTTTTACACTCAACTTGTTGATACAGTGGTAGTGTTTTTTTTTTGTCTTGGTTGCCATGCTTGTGCACTTTGTTATTGTCATTAATAAAGATGGTCATTATAAGGTAATAATGTGAGACGGGTGTGATTTACATATGCAGTAAACCAAACCGAAGATAGCAGAAACTGAAAATCTGTCCCAAAATCTTTGACCATAACCATCCATGCTGTTTAATACTTTTGTTAAATACATAAAACTGCCCCACCTTGTGGAAATTTTAATACAGTACAATAAACTTACTTAAAAGTAAATATTTTTTTTACAGTAATCGTTTCTTTAGCTCATATCGCACAAAAAAATAGGTTTGACCTTTGCAAGTTTACATTTGTGAATATGAGACTTTGTTAGAATTATAATGATAAAAAAAATTGTGTTGATTTTCAAGTGAGATGTCACACTTTAAAAAGCCAAAACGTGCATTCTGCAAAGTATACTCGAAGTTACATGAGACATTATTCACAATACATCTGCAGATGTACTCCCACGGTTTACGGGTATAAGTGCATTTCCAAAGCAGAGGAAACATTCTCATTATGGGAGTCACAGAAGGCGCAGCTTAAATCTCGATCAAGATTAAATTTATCATAGGGTAACATTAATGAATGAATAATTTTTCATGAAACGTTTTTCACCCTATTAACTTTTTTTTAAAGATTTTTTTATCATGGAAAATGTCACAACTAATTATTAAAAATTATAGAATAATTAATTTTTTAATTCTTTGTTTAACAATCTGTCAAATCGGTGACGAGGGAGGGCGGAGCTTGAGGTGGGTCACTTCCGGGATTGCTTCGGCTGACTGTTTTGCTAGCATGAACGCTTAGGTTTTCCGTGTGCAATAGGCAAAAGGAGAAGAAAAGAGAAAGCGGTAGATGAGGCCCTCCGACGCGGAAGTGAAATGATAACATGAAGCTGCTCCTGTAACTGCACCCTGCATCTTTTTCCTGCCTCGCGATGCCGTCTGAACGCGTCTTCGCCCTGCCGAGGCAGCAATCACTGCTCCTGCCTGCTGTCATCAACCCTTTTGTGCAGGATACCAAACTGTCCAAGGCCACCATAATCAAAGTGAGTGACAATGGCGCGTTAGTATCAATGCAAAGAAGGAATAAATCGTGGCAACATGCGTGGGATTGCTTGCATGTCCCTTCCAGCCTCTGTAATCTGCTTTGCACAGCCAGAACAATAAGAGCCTTTATGTGCTGCTTATTGATCTGGATTTGACGCATGGAATGTAAACATGGAATGTGTCTTTCCTGACACAACTATTACTGTGTTTGTGTAGTGTGTCCTCCAGGGAATCTTCCTGGTTCCTCTCCGAGCCATCCTCATCTCATTGGTCCTCATGGTGACCTGGCCAGTGGCTGTCATCATCACCTTCAAGCATCCTCTGAAGGGAGCAGTGGCACCAATGACAGGATGGAGAAGGTAACCTGTCTAATGGTTGAAGGAAAGAAAACAGATACTTACAAATGTAATTTGTTGACCAAGCCTGTAACTCAATTTAGTCATTCGGGCCAAAAAGGAAATGTACTATGCGGATGTTATCATTGGTGGTATGAAAATGAAGCTTCAAATTTGCTTTATGAACCAGTTGTATTTTTGTGACTCCTCTACATGTTGGTTTACATTTTGCGATTTAAGAAATGGTGGGCCAGTAAACTTTCAGAGAGACTGATGAACAGAGAGTGCCATCTAGAAGAGTCCCAAAATACAACAACTGGTTCATGAAGCAAATTTGAAGCTTTATATTCCCAACAGTAGCTATCAGCACAAAGTGACCATGACAATGGGTAACCTAAAACCCAATGAAGGCATCACCAATGCTGAACGATGTATGGTCTCTATATTATTGCTTTTCACATTATTCAGGGTAGGTCTGGAACGAATCCACCATGATACACGGGGGCTTACTGTACATTTATAAACGGAAATTAGGATTACGGCATTAGACAAACAACATTCAGTATGATAGCAACCCATTTAAAGCGAAAACACTGTCCTGCACAATAACAATATCAACCCAAATGCATTTTCTATACTGCTCATCCTGTTCAGGCTTATGAGAACTTGAGGCGTATCACAGCTGAGAAAAAGCAGAGACACCCCTTGGGCTGATCGCCAGTCATATTTACCGGTATTGTAGAGACAGAGAGCCTTTCGCTCTTATTTTCACACCGTCACTGAGTAGGAACTGAATGCATGAAACATTACACCATCAGTGACAACACAAATGATCAAAAGAGTGATGAACTCTTCCTGACTCGCATCACATTATCTTCCAGTTGTTGAAATAATCCTTGTAATACTTTTAGAAAGTCATTTTGTAGTCTAAAATGCTCATTTAAAACTTTGGTCGTGGAAAATAAAAAATCAGTGCTGTTAATCATTGGAGGATGTACTCAATTTTATGTCCTGTGAGCTTGTTCTCGGATATGCCTTCCAAAACAAAAATGCCCGTCAGGCAAAGCAGCGTATCATCAAAACAAATAGATATTGACATTGTTTGTATTAAGTGCTTTGATTTTTGATTTTTTTTTTGGGGGGGGGGGGGAGATCATATCTGCACCAGCAGTGTTACTTTGGCTGACTTCCTAGAACACGCGCAGTGAGTACCATAAAGCGTTTGGTTTCTTGCACTGTTTAGCTTTAATTCCTCCATTATCTGAATGCTGTACTCAAACTGAATGTGAACGGCCGAAGCGGTTGTGGAAGCTGATGACTTTAGCAATGAGGAAGTGAAGGGCGGAAGTCAAAAGAGGTTGCAGACTGAAGTTGTGCAATGTTTTGCAATCCTCATTGCAAAGACATTGGAAATAATTACAAACAAAAAAAAAGACCCTTGTGGACTTCACTCTTTGCTAATCTCTAACAAAAATCCGTGCCATCCGCAGGCTGATGTGTCAGAGCGTGATGGCCGCCCTGGGGAGAGCCTACTACTTCTGCATGGGCTTCCGGGTGGTGGTGAAGGGCAAACAGGTGGGCAGCGCCGAGGCCCCCATTCTAGCCGTGGCCCCCCACTCCACTTTTTTCGATGGCATCGTGTGCATCGTAGCGGGCCTGCCTTCCACTGTATCCCGTGTGGAGAACCTGGCCACGCCCATATTTGGCAGTGAGACACTTTTTTATTTTTTTCATACATTATATTCACTTTTGGTGCAGCAGCCACACCTCTCATTCTGTTTTATTTTCTTTTATCTTTTCTCGCAGGGTTTGTACGCTGCCTCCAGCCAGTACTGGTGTCCAGAAAAGACCCTGACTCAAGGAAGAACACCATCCAAGAGATTGTTGGCAGAGCCAAGTCAGGAGGTCTCTGGCCGCAGGTATAAAAGAAAAAAAAATACACCAATTTAGGAGTTTGACATAGAAGCTGGTTGAATATGTTTGTTGATTTACTGATTTGTTCCTCAGGTTTTGATATTTCCTGAGGGGACGTGTACAAATCGCTCGTGTCTCATCACATTTAAACTAGGTATTCAAATCATCCCTCCTTTTTTCTTGTTTTCATTAAGTTTACTGGCAAGCTGCAACCTCCGATGCACATTGGATTAGACCCAAGATGTACACAAACAGTCATGCGAATATCCAAATCAGATCACTTCAACATAGTTCTATGGCACCAAGATGCCTCAAAATGGTGAAATAGTGAAACATTTTCTTGTCAATGTAAAATCTTTGAAAAAAAATTCTCCAGAAATGCTGACTTTTTTTCTTTTCTTACATTCTTTCCTGTAGGTGCCTTTATTCCGGGCGTACCTGTGCAGCCTATCATTCTGAGATATCCGAATAAAATAGTAAGTTGCGACATACGGATCTGTGTGCATCCCTAACCGTGTGTCAACTGAACATGCGTGTGCTTTCCCAGGACACAGTAACATGGACTTGGCAGGGTTTCAGTTCGTAAGTGTGCTCATTACACCAAAATCATCTTTCCTTATTAAATAACAACCGTTCACATAAACCAATCCCTTGATTTGATGCATTTCATGTTACCAACTGATTGAATCGTGTGCAGGAGGACCTTGCTACTTCTAACACTGTGTCAGCTGTACACCACAGTGGAGATCGAGGTAAATTAGCCTTCAACGTAAACACAAAGACACGATAGACAAAAAAGTATGTTGAACAAACAGAAAAAAATGTTGTATGGCGGCTTTTCTTGCGCAATTATGTTTCTATAATAGATATGTGGAAGGCTATTGTTAAAATAGCTGCGGAATGTTTAGATCACGTGACCATCATCTTGTGTTTTTTTTTTAGTTTCTGCCTCCTCACATCCCCACGGAAGAGGAGAAAAAAAGCCCCGCTTTGCTCGCCAGCAAAGTGAGAGACATCATGGCCAAGTGGGTAAAGAAACACATGCAATGAGTCCAACTGGGATTTTCTGTACGTATCGTGCTAAAACAACGCCTGCAGGGCTTTGGGCGTTCCCGTGACGGACCACACCTACGAGGACTGCCGTTTGATGATCTCGGCCGGCGAGTTGACTCTGCCAATGGAGGCCGGTCTGGTGGAATTCACCAAGATCAGTCGAAAACTCAAGTAGGACGATGAGCAGCTTGGCTTTGAACTGACACATTATGAACCTGCTGTTTTTTTATTTTATTTTGTAGTATCAAATGGGACAACGTGAGGAAAGAACTGGACAGTTTTGCTGCCATGGCCACTTCCTGTAAAGGCGGACGTATCACCATCAAGGAGTTTGCCAGCTTCCTAAAGCTCCCCGTCAACCCTGCCCTGGCGGAACTCTTTGCACTCTTTGACCGGGTACAACAATTCATATCTTTGTAATGCATTTTTAATTATTCACAAGACATATGGCACAATTTTCACTGATGTAATGCTTTTGTCATAAGACTCAAATAGGCAGGTCAAATTTTTGGTGTTTAATTTCACACTAGCTCGGTGGACAGGCCAATCTATTGGGATGCAGCAGTGGCAGAGCTAGAAGGGGGGGCCACAGGGCCAATGTTCTCCCTGAAATATGATTTGACCAGATAATATAAATGATATTAAAATAATTTACTGGCTCATCTCTACTTTTATGTGTATGGTTCTTTCACAGAATGGCGATGGCACCATAGATTTCAGAGAATATGTCATTGGCGTGACCATCTTGTGTCGACCTGCTAACACCGATGAAGTGCTGCGTATGGCTTTCCGGGTATGTTCATTTTGCAATCTAAAATGACGATTGAATGCTATTCCACTGATGTTAGAGGAGCGTTAGCGTAGATGAACTCAGACGACTGAAATCCGAGTGTGTGGCTCTGCTGTGAAATGGAAGCAGACAGCCGCATTCAAAGACATTTGGATCATGTCATGGTAATAATCTGTGTCTGCTGCCGAGCGCCTTGGGAGTCTTGGGAGTCAATTTTCCCCTGACCAGGACAACAAATGTAGTTTCGGAAAAGGACTGGAAAAAAAAAAAAACAATAGAATGCTGTTACAAAGTTTCACTTTCAAGATGAACTTGCACAGGAGAAACTTTGCGGTATGTTTACCTGCACAGGCGTATCATTCAAATATTTCTTCTTGTTTTAGCTGTTTGACACTGACGAGGATGAGAAAATCACCCGGGAGGAGTTCACGGCGCTGCTGCGCTCCGCTTTGGGCGTGTCTGATCTCAACATGGTCAAACTTTTCAAGGAAATTGACGCCGACGCCTCGGGTTTTATCACATTCAGTGAGTATGCCACATTTATCAAAGCTAATATATATAGCCTTTTCTCACTTTTGGAATTTACACTGGTGCATTGGGATATGAGTTGCAATAGGTGGATATTTTTATATTGTAATATATTGTCTGTCTACATGTGTTGCTGCACCGTTTATGTGTAATTTTCTGTCAATCAAAGCAAAACGCCACTACATAGATGCTATTTCTTAGCCCATCTTTGGCGTTTCTTATCATGGTCTAGCTAGGCAAAGTTGGGTAGTTGTTTTAAATACTAAATGTGTTTAGTAAAATTTTGCAGTACAGCGAATCATTGCAGTTTTACGGTGGATAGAAACTGAGCGCTGTCGTAAAACAACTCAATGAAATGACACCCCACAAAAAGTTTTTAATTGTCTACAAGATGGTGTGAAAGATCTACTTATGTTTTAAAGAATAAATAAACTCACTCCAACGTAGATCCCTGACACCAAGATGTCACCAGATGACATTCAAATACTAAATGCAGAACCCATGACCACGTGGAGTTTATTGGACACGCTTTTATGTATTTAAACAAAATTGAATTGTCTTTAGGTGTTCGAATGTGAGTGCAGATGGCAGCAATGTCCACCAAAAATCTAAATTTCCAGTCTTGACTCAAACTCTGAAAATAGTCCTTCCATTTGGCATTTCGTGACGAGTCCGCATATAAATTAGATCATATTTTTTGGGGATCCCTCAGGTGAATTTCAAAGCTTTGCCACAAGCCACCCGGAGTACGCCAAGCTCTTCACCACCTATCTGGAGCTTCAGAGGTATCAGGCAATCCAGGAGGCCACGCCTGGCGAGTTGGAGCTGAGCGGTGCAGGCGAGAATCAGGAAGACAGCATCTCGGACAAAAAGGACGACTAACCCATTTTGTGGTCCGCTCCTTCTGGTCACAAGAACCACGTCGCAGGTCATGTCGCTTGCTTTTTTTAATGGACATTTTTAAACCGCTTTTCTTTTCAGTCTTAGTAGTGCCTTAGAGGGCAAACACTAATTCCATGCATTTTGGAGCCCCTGTCAAAAATTTGTTTGGTCACAACACTCCCCCTTTTCTTGTACTTGCTTTGTTTCGTCCTTGAATTCCTTAGGGCACAAAAAAATGGCGGTTTGGAGGGATACTGTGGGATGATACTTTCAGAAATTCAACCACTGGCAACGGTTATTTGGAGACAGGAAGTTACCATCAGTAGACAGACCAAAAAAACGTAAGAAGTGAGCCATGCTGGTTTGAAGCCAGTATTTTAGCCATCTTGGCCCTTTTCTTCCCACAGTTTGCTACCGAACTAAGCAAAACTGAGCTTTTAAAAATAAAATAAAAAATTCAGCCTTTAAGCCTACTTTACTTAGCAACATGAAATTCGTTTTACTCGGATAAGGAACCAATATAAATATAGAGAAAATTTTGATTTGTATAATTTTAGCAAATAATTGGACAAACAAATTCAAAATAATTTTTACGAATAAAATCTATCCATTTGTTGTGTTCACCCACAAAAGACAACAAATTAAAAAAAATCTGTGTTTGGTGTTTTTAACTGTTAATTATTGTGCTTTGGCTTGCTCTGTGCATTATTCCTTGTGTGCTTTCCACCTTATGTGACTTTCTTTTGAGTTTACCGCACCCACACCTTCCTTTGTTTTACATAGAGGCAAAGGGTTTCAGTGTAATTAGTCTACACGAAGCTTTATTAGATTTCCAAGCTAGCAGATGTTGTATGTGTGTACTCAGGGACAGGGACCTTTGTAAGACAGCTGTATAATTAGCCAGAGGTTTTGCTTTGCATGTTCTGTTTATTTGCATCCCCGCTTGACTTGCTGAGACAGCACTAAGTCAACTCCAGCGCAAATAAAATAGGGCAATTTGTGAGCAAAAAGCCAAGCAGTGTATTCCAGAGGGCGTTCACACGAACAAGCAGTTATGTTTTCTGTTGTTTTGTCGACTTTGCAAATTTTGAAAGTAAAACAAGACTATGTGTTTAATTAATATTGTTTTGCACACAAAAAAAAACTTTTATAATGAGGCACGCACTGACTTAATAGGCTCTGTCATTCACCAAGTCACCACACGGTGGCAGCAGTCATCTCGCTTGGTTTTCTCCATATTTGTAAACCCCACCTCAAGCATGATATTACTGTACTCCGAAAGACATGATCTTCATTTCAATGTTACTACAAATGTTTATATTGTGAACACAAGAAAATGTGCAATTGTGACATTTCATTGTGATTGTACTAAAAATAAAAACATTGAACGAGTCACGAGTGACTTCTCCTTTCATTCATCAATACATAAAGATTATAGGAAAAAAATACCCAACCAAGACAGCGGCACCATAATGTGATATGTTGCAGATTGTAATCAAGCATCACTATTTAACCAATACCTTCTCCATCTGAAATGAAGCTTCAAATATGCTTCACGAAGCAGTTGGTTGGAACCCTTTGGTTTAAATAAATGGATCTAACTCAGGGTACTCTTATCCTAATGATGAACAACCACTGCCATCTAGAAGAGTCATAAAATACCAAAACTGGTTCATGAAGCAAATTTGAAGCTTCATTTTCACATCACCAGTGCCCTGTGAATATTTTATGCAGTGTATATTTGAAATCCAATGATTCTACATATAATGTTGGATCCACGTTTTACTGTGCATGTCGTTTGCACGCGCACCAGCGAGATAAATGATTTTGGGGCTGGTGGCTTTATTAAAAGCCCCACCGCTAAAACAAACTTGTGAATTCCACCCTTCAATTGGATTTAACCTTTTCAAAGCGTCTCATTTCATTTGGATCCAAGATGATGAGATCAATGGAGGCACGTGCCTCTTGTCCCTTTTAAAGACGCTGGGACTTGGTCCTGTGTGCCCCCCCCCCCCCCTCCCTCACCCTCTCACTAACACGCATGCAGGTGCACATACGCACACCCTTAGCCATCCTCCCTCTTACATTGTATATTGCTGTATCCATTTCAGCAGCGCCTAGGGGCTGATCCTGTCGCAGCAGATTGTGGGAGATACGCACCCACTAATGTGATTTGGTGGCAAGACCTGGCTGAGCAAGCATGCAGCCTCGGTTAGGAGCCCACGCCGCGCACGGGTATCGAACATACAGCGAAGACAATGGGCCGGCCCGGCAAGTAAAGGTCAAAAGAAATGGAGCTTGTTGGGTTTTTGCTAAGCACTAGAATTCATTGATACTGATTTTTAAAAGAGATGTCAAAAGTGGCACAATTTGGAATTCAGTAAGAACAGGCCTCAAAAGTTTCATAACAAGACTTTAGCTCAGTGAGACGTCTCAAGTGGGTGTGCCAGCTCTCTGTCAGGATGTTGCAGGGGAAGGAAAGGCTGATGTTTAAGATTTATTATTAGTAGTGAACTGAAAAAGTCATGTTAATTTTGGGAGGTTTAACTGCATTATGATTTAAAATCAGGATGTCATCATGAAAACATTACATTCCACTAGGGTGGGTATTTTTAAGGGAAAGTTGCAGGAACAGGAACAAACTGTTATTATATGTGCTCTATGTCCTTGGAATAGATCATTCCTTTTTATGAAAACAGGATGAAGTCTCAAACACACGCACAGACGTTGACTAAATCCATAAAAACACTTTGCTAATATTAGCTAAGCATATGCATGTTAATTATTGTCATAAAGTTGTTAAAGATATTTAGATGTAATATAAACTTGATCGGAACATTCTGGGTTGATGTTTGTAATGCAAACCATATCAACATGACTACAAGTTTAGGGTAACTTCTGCGGAACAAGATAACTTTTTCACTAGAAGGTCTTACATGGGCTTGCAGCTTGTAACGCCACCGGTAACAGAGTATGCTAATGCCTTGCTAATTTTATTAGCTTGCTTTGTAGTTATCATTCAAATCTTCAACATAATATTGTTTGCTTTCTCTGTGCATGTCACCTCAGAGATTAGCAGCTTGTTAGCATGGGAAATTTGCTTAACTTTGATATATTTAGCCTGTGAATGACTTGGTTTTTACAAGGCAAGCTGTTCACAACATTGTAAATGAACTTTGACTGGTCTAGTGCTACCTTTGGTACCAAAGTGCTTGTCTTAGTGCTCTGTCAGCAGGTGACGATCAAGGCTAGCAATTTAGCATACCTCATTAGCATACCAACGCTTTGTCAATAAATGTCCATGACATCCAGGGATCATCTCTCTCTGGAATCATTGCCAGTTTACTTTTTTCATCCCCCGAAGGCAAAAGCCAGTGTGCCGTGTTTTATTATTATTATTTTGTGTCCAATTTAGAACATAGGCCTCATGAAAATCCCCTTAACTCCTGAGGTCTTGGTCTCTGGCAAGCTATCTGGTAGGGCTCATCAGGGAGTTCCTCCAGACCTCATTGTTAGGTTTCCTTATCGTGCCAGATGACACCTTGTTGATTCTCTCCCTACATTATTCTCTCAGCGAAGTGATTGTTCCCCATTTCCTGCGTGATGGCTTGTCCAAACAGTGAAGGTCCCGGCCGGGGCAGGTCCGCATGAAACGTCAGTGGTGTGACGGTGCTAGCTGCACAAGAGGTTTATTTTCTTGCCCCTGTGCTTCGGGTGGTTCACAATTGTTTGATTGGGTCACTTGTTTTTGGACGAAGGGCATCAACGGACTCATCAGCGGTTATGTGTATTGGCAGTGTGAAACGGTAAATCACAATTTGGCTTACCTTGCTTTTAACGTTGGCAGGTTACGTAAACTAAATATTATGTAAAAAGGCACACAAATTCAATCACAACTAAATCCTCAGATGAAAAATCCAAGAATACGAAAATCCTAAAATGAAAATGCATGCAAAAAATTACAAATGTAATATTTATTTATATGTTTATTGATTAATTAATGAAACATTTAAAAATTTTAATAATAGGTGCAACAACAGTACTTTGTCTTTAGTTTTTACAGGTTTTAGTTTAATACCCAAAGTTCATTTGTGGGTTATCAAGCTCATGGAAGATGGCGCCATTATGTTTCTAGGGCATTGGACCCTCTCACTAACATCAAAGTGAAATTAAATTTCTTTATCAACAACTTCATTCGAATGCACATTTTCAACTCCCCCTTATGGACTACCATGACCAAGATCTGGACTTGATCTCCACATATATCCAAGGAAGACCAAGATCGGTTTGATGTACAAAATTCTCCCAACACACAGTTTAGTCAATATCCAGAACAATCAAGGATTGGGAAAAATGTGTTCCCTCTCAATTGTCGTTCCTCAAGGATCTTTCTGAACAGTCTGGGAAAGAACGCCAATACTTGAGAGGAAGTAAAATCCCACAGATCCTCCAAAATCCTTTTTTGCGTGCAAGTAAGGATACTCCTCACGCACGATGTGGGTCAATACGGTAAAAGGCAGAAGGTTGTGACTGTAGCTGGATGCACCAGAGGTTCATGGTGTGACTTCTGCGAGGCTACGTCTGGTTTCATTACCTTCTCATCTTGAAGGTCAACAAGCCGAGCGACTAAACCTTAAGAACGGGACAGACAGACCGAGGAGTGCGATCGAGGTAAGGATGGATTGAAATCAACTTGACTTTTAAAGCAGCAACGGCAAAATGTTACGGGTTCAGTCAGCGCAGTCCAGTCGGAGTTGCACCCGGTGCCTGCTGCCAGATGTACAATATGCCAAACAAACAGAAGTCATCTTCTTTTCTTGTTACCTGCTCCTCTTCACTGCAGTTAATCAATCTCCACACAACACAACAACCGAGCCTATTAGGCTTTTATAAAACAAACCCCCCGAAGAGCAAAGAGGACAGTCATTGACTTTAATGGGATGAACTGATCAAGCATATCTAATAGAAATCATTCCCTCTGGCAAAAGCTGATGTGCAATTGAATTACGTGTGGAACACAATGCTTTTACTGCTTCTTAGAAAATCCCTAATTTGATCACTTTAGTGCAGAGAAGAAACAGATAATGTAAACATTATTTTTTGCAAGTTTACTTGCATGCAAAATTGGAGTTAGAATTTGTGTAATGCTAAATGACAACTCAAACTAAACACTCTGATGCAAACAAATGTTTTGCGAAGGCTGTATTTGGAAGTTTGGGATGAGTAGAATGGCAACGATGAATCGATTAATCAAATTGGTTGGCAAATAGATGGATTTTTAATTTCTATGCTTAATTAATCCTGAAAAAAACTTTAATTTAAACTTTCCAAATCATTAGAATTTCAGCTAGTGCACCGATTGGGTCACGCCACTTGGTTACCCACAAAATTACCCACAATTTTTTTTCTTTTTTTTTTTAAGAAGCTTTTCTCAGCACTTTATTTTTTAAATAAATAGCTTGGTTCAGTACAATCTGCCTTCCTGCCTCCCTGCTTTTGGGTCCTCAAGCAAGCACCATGTAAGATAAATGACCAACCGTTTTTCTTTTTGTTGAGTTATCTTTAGATCACTATTTGTACCTGAAATAAATTGATTAACTCTTTGATTAAATTATATACTGTATTAATGGCATGAAAAGCCTACACTGTAGGGGGCAGTAATGAGGGGCCTTGGGGTTGCGCGAGGGAGGCGGTGTGTGGGGGGGGCGTGTGTGTGTGTATGTGTGTGTGTGTGTGTGTGGGGGGGGGGGGGGGGGGCTATGCCGACATTTGCCCCCCTGTCAACACTGGGGGGCATGATTGGAATCCAAGGAGTGTGAGGTTAAACCTGGACTGGCTAAGGTAAATAGAAATGTTCCGATTAATATTCGCATGATTTGGAATAATAATTGTTTTGACTTCTTAGGTTGGGTGCATGTGACGGGGTGCTCCAACTGTGTGATGGTGCAGCGGGAAAGACTCGTTTTCATGATTATACTAAATAAATGCAGAGTTGACAGAATGCACATGATGCATTCATGAGAATTTGAGCTCTTTATGCACAACAACAAAATAAATAAACACAAGAAAAAGCGCATCCAGTTGAAAGTGGAGACAAAGTGGCCAATTATGGTACATCACGTGGATGGGAAACCCGGTTAAAAAAAAAAAAAAACACAGCCTTTTTTTATTAGCGTCTCTGGTTGGATGAAGGCGAGTCTTAAAAGTTTCTTCAGGATGGGCCAGCTCCCTTCAGACGCATCCAGAGCAGACCGGCACCGGGTCATGGAGACTTGTACTTAAGTTACCAAGTACGTACGTGCTTTTACGCCGACCGAACCTTTTATTGGTTTACCCAAAAACTTAACGAGACATTTCTCTGGGTGATTTTATGAATTGAGTTGCTTGTTTTTAGTGCAATTAAGAAATTCTTTAACAAATATTGATTCATTTGTGTCTTGTATGTAGGAGAAGCTATAAATGACAACACTCGCAAAGTGTATTTTTCTCCGTGCGTAATGGCGCAACTTTTACGCACGGTGACTTAACCTTACCCCACCTCCTTTGCCCTTCGCAGCCCATGTACGCGAAGGTGTCGCCGGCTTTTTTTCCCGTGGAGAGCACCCGCCCGCTCGCACACCGCCCGCACACCACGCCAAGTGGACCGTGAGAGCGCACCCCTCCAAAGATGAACATCCAGGTTGTGCCCGAGAACAAGCTCTCGTCGGTGGCCCCGCTCAAACAATGCAACGTGGAAAAAAAGGAGGTCGAGCTCTTGTTGGTCAAGGACCAGAACGGCGTGCAGTACACCAGCTCGTCAATCGCTCCAGCGCCCAGTCAATCCCCGGGGCTGCCAGGGTCCAACACCGGGGAGGAGCGGGAGTTGTGGGGCAAGAAAATTGACTTTCTGCTCTCGGTCATTGGCTTCGCGGTCGACTTGGCGAATGTTTGGAGATTCCCTTACCTGTGCTACAAAAATGGAGGGGGTGAGTACATACTTTTTCCATGCATGCAATTGATAAATCGTGCACCATGGGCTGATGTGGTGCAGAAATTAATTTCCCAATGATGAGTTTGCATGCACAGTGCATTAAGAAATCTTCGGGCACCTGTCATCAAATAGAGAGTGGCTGGCTGTTTGACTTTAATACGCACTCTTTCTGTTTGTGTGCTAAAACTAATGTTCAGGAATGTAAGTGAATATAATTTATCATCTTCATCAAGAGATAATGTGCTTCAGTATTTTTTGCCAAATCAGTGATTTAAAACTATTGATTCTGTTTAGCGATGCATAACTGTGATTTTTCTTAATACAATAATAATGTGCTTAACAAATTTCTTTTTTTTTTCATAAAGCACTCAAATTGAAAATCTGAGAATAAGAAAAGAATAATATATATAACATAGGAAACAAAAACCATCCTTTCATGGCTTGCGGTACAAAAGAGAATTTGGATCTGTTCTTGGTCAGAGGGGTTGGCAAGAGTTTCAAATAACATGGCGGGTTGTGTGTATCATTCCATACAATGCTTTTAGTCTCTCTCGCCAGTCTGCTTTTGTAAAAGTGTTCAGTGCTTAGTAGTGAACAATATCCGAGGGAACTCTCTGGGCATGCTGAAGGGAGACGCACAGCATTTCAGTCACCTCCACTCCCACTGTAGACACCACTTGTTCCGGATGAGCAAACAGACCCCGCCCCCACGGGTCTTCTAAGTGAATGTAGGAAGAGAAGCTGAGGGGGGTCCCACCTCAACAGACTTGTTGTCCCGCCATGTTTCCGTGATAGCCATGACACAAACCCTCATGTACTCATGTGGGTGGTGAATATTCACAATCAGCTTGTTGATTTTCACATTTCAGGCATCGATGAGCAGTGATACGGGTAGAGGAATTTGTAAAAGCAATATACGTACACCTCACGATAACCTCCATGCTGTAAGTTTATGCTTGCCTTAC
The DNA here is from genome assembly GCF_054491065.1 of Syngnathus leptorhynchus. Lineage (NCBI taxonomy): Eukaryota > Metazoa > Chordata > Actinopteri > Syngnathiformes > Syngnathidae > Syngnathus > Syngnathus leptorhynchus. The sequence goes on along the minus strand of NC_141197.1, from coordinate 16,342,460 downwards.
AAAAACAGTTCACTCAACAGGTTATAGTTAACAAATAGTGGAAAGAGAGAAGCACCTTGAAGGATTGAGCGTGTGTTTTATTCAAGCCATTATGTCTTAAAATATCTTTAACCAGCGACATGTGCCTCCTGTTGAACACCAAGCTTTGTTTTTGTTGGCTTCAAATTCTGAAGAGGATTTGTTTCTCCGTGCTGCGCGAGCGAGAGTGACGGCTTTACAGCTTCACTGTTTTCTTGTATCACATTCTCTTTTACTAAAAGCAAAAACTTTGTCTATAAAAATAAAAGTTGCCGTACATGGTGGTTTGGCACAGATAGATGGTGTATTTTTTCTTCTAGACAAAAAAACAACTCAGACTGTTTCAAAAATTTCTAAATAATTGGGATATACAGACAGACAAGTAGACCTATAGATGGAGGATAGATGAATGGACAGAGAGCGCCTTTTAGTCCTTAAAGGCAAACAGGAAGGCAAAAAAATGGACATTAAGAGGTTTGATTTGACAGATTGACGTACGTACGGACAGACAGACAGATTGATGTATGGATGGGCGGTAAATAAATGGACAGATTGACATAGGTTAGGGGTCACCAACATGGTCTCCACGGCCAACTGGCTGTGACCTCCAGGACCACTTAAGTAGCCTGAAGGCCTGTTCTGAAAATAGTAAAAAATAGCTCACCAAGTCAGTCGAATTTGTAATGTGGTGAGCTACCATTCTTTTAAATGACATTCTTAATCAATGATATTATCAATAATTAACAATATTCATACTAAGAATACAGATCATGCGAATGATGTCTCACAAAAGGTGGACAAAAATAAGGATTAATGTATGGACAGACCTGGTTGATGGAGGGACAGACGGATAGATAGATAGATAGATAGATAGATAGATAGATAGATAGATAGATAGATAGATAGATAGATAGATAGATAGAGAGAGAGACAGACAGACAGACAGACAGACAGACAGACAGACAGACAGACAGACATATGGTCAAGATAGACGGACAGACGGAGTTTATGAACAATTGGAAAGATGGACGGAGGAAGGACAGACAAGCAGACAGACAGAACGACGGATCGATATTGACTCGAATGCGTGTACCAATGGGACATACAGTAGCTAGACTGACAGACAGCTATTGATTTAATCGCAGGTAGTCATTGTCGTGTTAAAAAGTGAGCCTTAAAGCTGGCGGGTGAGCCATTAAAGGTTCATCATTAATGACAATGTTGAGTCGAGGTAGAAAGAGAAGCACAACTTTGTATCAGGTAGGGTGGGGGCAGCATGGTGAGTGTGTGTGCGTGTGTGTGTGTGGCCCCCAAGAGTACTCAGCTCCACCACCGGACTGTCAATCATATTAGCCCGCGGCAAAAAAGCTATTTATTACTCTACATAATGTGTCGTTTGCAACGTGAGGGAAAATCCAATTACTGGAGATCATTTCCTCGTTGTGCCGCGTTGTGCCTTTCCTGCTTGCACGCATGTTGACGTTCCCAGAATGTCAAGATGGTCACCTCTCCAACATACAAGCACATCCAGCTCATTCTATCATCAACCTGTTGCCTCTAATTATCACGAATGGCCTTGTTCCGTTATTTCCTTAATTCTATTGTCCACCAAATCACTGTGACATTTCCACATCGTTATGTCACACATCCACATGGTGCTATGCTCACTTGATTGTCTTTTTTCCCCCCAATGCAATTATTTCTGTTTTTCTTTTTTCAGGAGCTTTTTTGATCCCCTACATTCTTTTCTTGGTCATCGCGGGGATGCCATTGTTCTACATGGAACTGGCTTTGGGCCAGTACACAAGGGAGGGGGCGGCCACCGTGTGGAAGATCTGCCCCATCTTTAAAGGTGAACTGGAATTTGCACCACACACTGTGCTCGCTCATCATCATCCTGTTATTTACTTTGACTTTTGTTTTTCAAAGAGATGGACAATAATAATAATACAAAAGTTTCGAAAGAAAATGAGAGTAAACTAGATTTGCCCTCTTGAGAACATGGACAGAGAGCCAAACTGGGCTGGACCATATTTTTCACTTTGATACAAATATAACGTTCCATTGTGATGCAAGCATGTACATTTTGAATAATTAACTAATGTGAAAATTTTGCAAAGCATTTTTTGTCCATTATTATGTTAATCAGGTTACTTCCTGGTTCATGAAGAAAACAGGACTGTACCTTTTTTCTTTTTTTTTTTTTTTTTTACTCTCGACAAAGGCAAAAGCTTCTGCTCAAAATGGGAAAAAAATTGTAAAGCGATATATTTATATTTGTCAGTTTTTTTTATATATATATATATAAGTAGTAGGCTCCTTGTTGATGGAGTATAACAAAATACGACTCCCCCATGTTTAAAAGGTTCCTTTGTGACAAATGGCAAAAACATGTAAATGCCGCGACCGAGACCAGCGTTCATTTCCAGCCATGTGTTTTGAGCTTAACGCCAGACAGCGGATTGACCGGGAGTCCTGCTTATTTTCAGTTCCTGTTATTATCAGAACCGTGACAACCAGCCCACCGTGTTTTTGCCTTCATGTCTAGTAGCGGACGTCACAAAAGTCACTATGTTTAGATGAGGCGCATCTGCAGGTACGGCCTCATCCTAAATACACATGGGATGTGGAACTTAACACAAAGTTGCCTAAAGCTTCAATTACTCTGAGTCTTGTTTCGATCTATTTGCAGTCCTGTTTTATTTTTTATTTAATTCTTTCACAGAACATTTCGACTGTTTCATATTTATACCATATTTCAGGAGACAATGTAGTGTGAATAACACCGAACATGCTTGATGATGATCGTGATCGTAAACCGTATGAGTTATAGAGTACCCCAAGAGCTGTGATGTCTTTCGCCAACTTTACATCATCTTTTCAACAATTTTACAAAAAAATGAGACGAGCAGCTTCCATTAGCAGTTTGGTTATGTGACGATGACGAAAAGCAGACTAAGATGCGTGTCTGTGAAAATACCACAACAAAGTCTAGCCCACCCCTACGCAGATTAGACCGTGCCTCGTGCCAGACTTTTGCTAGTCTTAAAAATAAAGTCAAGGAATTAACTACACTTGAACCAATCCAACAAACTTGCCTTGCCCCACAGGCGTAGGCTACACCGTGATCATCATCGCTCTTTACGTGGGCTTCTACTACAACGTAATCATCGCCTGGTCACTCCACTACATGTTCTCCTCTATGACCCGCGAGCTGCCGTGGCTCAAATGCGACAACCCTTGGAACAGCCCCAACTGCACCGACCCCAAGGCCATCAACAGCTCGGTCTTGGGCAACGGTACCTCGTATGCCAAGTATAAGATCACCCCGGCAGCAGAATACTACGAGTGAGTGACTTTTTAATGTTGTGCTATTTTGAGGAAACTGAATTCATTCTTTGGAACAACCTTGTTCTTTGACAAGCGTTTGCAGGGAGGAATTCTAGTCTCCTTTCATGAGGTCACCATTTTATGGTGCTGTCAAGTGAATAAGTGTCATCTCAAGTTGATTTGTGTTCTCTTGTAAAACTCAGACTCTGACTTATATGTTTACATAACTTTAGATATCGTGATACTCGGGATGCAATGGCAAAAAAATCATTGGCAAAAAAGTTCGTAATGAAAGGAAAATTAGAAATTGTTGTGAGGAGAAAAAGTTTCATGTAAACTGAACATAAAGGTTCAGCACCCTAACTTGCCCTATAAGTTGTCCTGTCAATAGCACAGATTGCCCAACAAAGTAAAAAAAAACAAAAAACAAGACAGTGTCGCTAGCAGAAAAATATTTTGTGGATGAATTAAACCAAAATTGTGTCATTTGGAAAGAAAACAACTAAATCTAAGTGTGGCAAAAGCAAAGCACAGCGCCAACTGTGAAGTATGGCGGTGGGGTGTATCATATGTATTTCGGAACTGCTTTGCTACTTTAGAGCCTGGACGCGTCGCTATCATCTATTTTATCTAGACATTTTGTAATACAACTTCCTTCCTTCTGTTTGCCTCCAGCATTTTGTTTCTCAAGTCATTCGTTTCAGCCTTGGCCTGAAATGACTCGATGTTAATATCAATGAGATACTTTATGAATAACCTTCTGAAGAGGTCATCGTTTTCACTTGTCTTGGTTTGATAATGAAACCCAGATGGTTAACTCTCATCCAAATGAGGTTGACCTGATTATGAAAGACAGGAGGTGTTATTTTCCCCCCCAAAAAAACCTTGTAGCAACAACAAAGCCATCATCAGATTGATTAATCTCAGTCAAATTGGATAAAACATCTCATTTGTGTTTTCACTTAACTCCCTCTAACGTTACATTTGAAGACTCCGTTCTTGTTTCGTTGTTTTGTAATCACCGCAAAAGACAAAGCAGCATACAACCAACTGACTCAATGGCATCATTGAGAAGCGAGCGCAGCAGCAGAACCGGATCACTTTGTGATGATAAGAGAAAATGTGCTTAGAGTAACTGGGCCAAAGGGACTTGAATTGATGTTACCAGTGAGCGTTTACAAGCCGCACGCTATCAACGCTATCGGCTGGACAAGGAGGCCTTGGGGCATTGCAACACCGACACACTGCGTCCAGGTCAGAGCGTAGGCTGCGCATTTATCATTCCAAATGAGTCTGCGTCCTCCAGTGGCTATCTGGCTCCCAGAAGTCCCCCCCCCATACAAAAAAACCCTTTGAATATATAATCAGCTCTCTGATAAGACCACATAAAAGTGGATGTCGTTCTGCTTGTTTGTGCTCGGTTGTTGTGTTGGGTTTCGCCGGTTATCAGGACCGCATCACATGCTGACTCAATTAAATCTAGAGGACGGGAAACAAACAGAAGAAAATATATTGAGGTCAAAAACAGTCGGGGCCTCGGTGGTGTACATCTCGACGGGCCGTCTTTGGCGCCCGTGTTTCTGTTATGCCTTCATCTTGAGCGTTTCTGTCTGTCGGGGTTAGAAACCGGTGTTGTCCCGTCATGATAAGACTATTTTGAGGGAGTTACCAAATCCTTAATATACTTTGAGGTATTTGTCCTTCAGAGATAAAGAGGGGAAGAGATTTCCACTACAATTTTACTCCCTCCGCTTGAAAACACGCAAAGATGTCAACAGGTTGTGTCAACTGCGGTCAAGATCTTTACTGATTGATCAATGGAAGATTCATTTCAGGGTCTTTTCCAAGTCTGAACATCTTCTGATGTACGAGTCGTTAGAAGATATATGTTGTCGTAAGCGATATGACTCCTGGCGCAAACAGCATTTAATAATGATACATTAAGTACATTGCAGTCAAATAAACCTATCATTTAAATACTTCTACAACAGTTGGAGTCATACTATATAAAAAATGGAGCTAAATTCCATCTCCCCATTTTTCCCACTGTGTAATCTGCTATATTTCCAGCTCAAAATCTTATAATGGGCCAAGAAATGTATCTCATGGATAAAACAGATTATACCTGAAATATATTCCAAGTATCTGCCATTGTGCGATCAAGACCATATGTTTCATAGTATCTCATATTTATCATGTATTAAGAGGCATATTGTGTGGTAGTTGAATACTTGTTACGTATTCAACAACATAATGTATCTTGACAGACAGTATATCATCCACATATAATTGACTAAATCTATATCTCTCCATATGTGGATGGTTTCAATTTTCCTGTCTTTTTTCAAAAAGGAAATCTGGAGTTTGCACTTAAGGGATAGAAGCCGGAGATGGTTTTGATAGCTTCCTTCTGGAAAGAATTTTACAATGATTTGGATTGTGTCTGAGGCAATTTGTTGCCACTTAAGGCATCTTGTGAAACATCTCATTCAAAATTGAAAATCCAGACGCGGCGTGCTGCATCTCCACGAGAGCAGAGGCATTGAGGATCTGGGCCTCCCTCGCTGGGAATTGTCATTGTGTCTGGTGGTGGTGGTTTTCATTCTCTACTTCAGCCTATGGAAAGGTGTCAAGTCCTCAGGGAAGGTATTCGAGCCCACTTCACCTTAATCTTTCCGTACTACTGCACGGTTCCAATATAAAAATGTTCCTGGTTTTCCTTCAGGTGGTGTACATCACGGCAACCATGCCGTATGTGGTCCTGTTTGTGCTGCTCATTCGAGGAGTAACATTACCGGGCTCCATGGATGGCATTCGAGCCTACCTGCACATCGACTTTAAGAGGCTCAACAATCTAGAGGTCAGCAAAAAAAAGACGCACCTGAAATCTGTGTTGGTGCCACAGGCAAATAGGATTAAGATTTTTTTTAATTTTAAGATTTTATCAAAATGAATAGAAGTCTAATTAATGAAACAATTGTTTAACATATGTATTGAAAAGGAATTTAAAAATACTATATGTATTTGGAAAAAAACATACTTAATGCAACAACTATCTCAGAAGTCTTGATAACATAAATGCTTGGTGGGACAGTTTCAAAAAGAAAAGGGACAGATTTTACATGTTCTCAACCTTAATGACAAATATTTTGACCAATAGTGACAAACATCAAGCCAGCCACCATATACTGTATAACTACCGGCAAAGTTAATCCAAAGTTACTTAACAGTAGGGTCAGACATTCAGACAGCTCATTCAGAGACACATTTTCCAAATTAGGCAGATCAAAGATTTACTTGTGGTTTGATTTTACCCTTGGTTGGCAAGCAAGTAGTCCAGAGAAACAGCTAAACTATGCAAACAAATAACATGTAAATTTTCCATCATATGTGACTTTTTGCTTATGCTACTGGTCAACATATTCATTTATCATGGCACAATATTTACAGGCGGTCTAAGACACAAATTTAGGAAACCATTTAAAAGTCTCTATAGAGAATTTATTGCGTAATTGTTCTTTTTTTTGCACACAAGATTTGATCGTATTTTCTTATGTAACCCCATTTGTTGAGTACAGACTGTAGAGACCTTTTCCTTCTGACTTAATCAAAGTTGTTTGGTACTGAATCAAGACCTCGGGGATAATGAAACCGAAATTTCCAATTCAATACTGAAGATAAAATCTCTCGCTCGCTGGGCTAACGAGAGGAAAAAAAGAATTTTCTTGGAAAAATTGAATTGACTTGTGGGACAGGGACATTCATTACCACATGAATCTTTGGAAGCAGAAAAATACTCTTTGTTTTGTCGCCCAAATATGCTTTCATTGGTTCAAATTTCAAATTTTTTTTTTTTTTTCTTCACCGGAAATAATCTTATTTTCTATGTGATTTTTTTTGTTTTTGTTGGAATTTGTTATTTATTATTAGCCAATAAAAAGCTGCCTCGTGTTATTTTTTTCCACTAGGTGTGGATCGATGCAGCCACGCAGATATTTTACTCCCTCGGCGCAGGATTCGGGGTGCTCATTGCCTTTGCTAGCTACAACAAATTTGACAATAACTGTTACAGGTAAGCATCCTACACAGTACTCTATCAAAATCGGTCTTAGATTTACAAATATAAACCCAGCAGCAGAGTGCATTACCGGGAAGCACAACTGCCTCACAGGCGAGAGGTTCTGGGTTTGAATCTGGTTTCAGGTCAGCCTGTCAGATGTTTTTATGTTCTCCCTGTACCTCCTCCCACATGCCAAAAAAAATAATGTTAGATTATCTTGATGACTCTTAAATTACCCAAAGGTGTGAATAGACGTGCCAATAGTTGTTTGCCAAATGTGTGCTGCGATTGACAGGCGACCGGCCTCTAACCCTAAATCACAATTTCAAAGTAGCAGAATTATTAAACACATTTCACATCATTTTTTATTGCCAATTATTTTGCCTTGCACATAGTGTAAGGGGGGATTTCAGGGCAGACCTCTTTTTGATAAATTGACATTTTTTACATTTTTAAACCTCCGTTTGATGGGTGTGTCAGCGTTGCAGCCAACATTGCTCTTGGAAGCAATCTGTGCTCCCAGCTGCGGGTCAAAACTATTTATGAAGATATAATTTTACTTTTCCAAAATAAACGGATGAAACGCTTGATTAGAGACACCTAACCATTGGAATGTAAGGAACTTTCAAAGTAGAAAGGTTAAAACAGACTTTGCCATTGACATTGTTTGGACTTTATTTACAATAATATTTATGGATGTTTTGTCTCTCCAGGGATGCTCTGTTGACCAGCACTGTCAACTGCGTCACCAGTTTCTTCTCAGGGTTTGCTATTTTCTCTGTGTTGGGCTACATGGCGTACAAACACGGAGTGAAAATAGAAGACGTGGCGACTGAGGGTGAATACATGCCATCAAGCTGTATTATCAGAGGGCATGGGCCTATGCGTCGCGTTTTAACATGTTTGGTTGTGCACAAACAGGTGCAGGATTGGTGTTCATCATCTACCCAGAAGCCATTTCTACCCTCCCGGGCTCAACGTTTTGGGCTATTGTGTTCTTCATCATGCTGCTGACTCTCGGCATCGACAGTTCGGTGAGTCCCGACCGACGACTCAAAATGGATGTGAATTTTAACAAATTAACCAGTTATAAGAATAATTGTTGCAGCCCTGTAAATTTGTATCCAAGTTATTTGTATTAAAGGCTATCTGGAAGGAAGCATATCTTGTTTACTACAAAACGACTGATAAAACTAACCCAAAGCAGCTGTGGAAACACTTTTGATAATTCATGCATCATTCCAGCACTTCGTTTAAATGTCAAAGTTGGTGGGATGTCTTGTTTGTTTTTTGATCTCGGAATTTCAAGAGCATTTGGGATGGGCATAATAATGAATTAGTCCGTCAAATAATCTTTAATATTTGAAAGAATGGTGTGAAATTCATTTTCAATGTCTGGAGACTGTCCAAAAAAAAATTAGGTACACTGATGATTCAGTTTTAGATAGTTTTATCTAATAGCTGCAAAAGGATGCATACAACTCCTATATTAGATGTAATGCTAAAAAAGCTAAAGTTAAAAAAATGCTATGCTCATAACAATAGGCAGCGCAATTAAAAACTGACCCAGGATCTGTTTTTTGTCCCTACCCTTCGCCCGGGTCAAAGTAATAAAGCGCTGCGTGTTTTATTCATCAGATGGGTGGCATGGAGGCCGTCATCACGGGCCTAACAGATGACCACAAAATCCTCAAAAGGCACAGGAAGCTGTTCACCTTCGCCACAGTCTTTTGCACTTTCCTGTTTGCGCTGCTTTGCGTCACTAACGTGAGTATCACAAGGTTCATCATCACCTAAATAAACAAATGCTTGTCCTGCTTTGATAACAAAATTTATTGTTGCTATTGCTTACAGTGGAACCTAAAGTCAATGTTTCAATTTGGAACCCGCATATGAAACCATGCCTCATCTTTTATTTTGGAATTTCTTTGGCACTTTGAGATTCCTAAAGAAATAATAAAATGTGTAATAATAATAATAATAATAATGATAATAATAATAATCATAATAATAATAATTGATTTTTTTTTTGCCCAAACTTGAAGCTCTAACCCTATTTTGAAACCTAGATGGAAACCTGAAATAGAGGAAATGAATAGTATCAATGCCTGTTAATATTCTGAGAGCAGCCTAAATGATTTTTTTTCTTAAATTAAGATGAATATATCGACATTCACCCATTTGTTATTGATTATCCATGAAAATCTGCTGGCTTTAGCCACGTATCAAAACACAGAAAAACAAACTTGTCATGGCGACTTCAAAAAAATCTTATGACCTAGAAACGTCAAAGGAGCTCCTTCAAGGGAGCGATCAAAAGAAGAACTCTGATGAACCGGTTAGTGTTTAATGAAAAAGGCATTCAGGATGCGAGATCAGCTTTCCTATTCCCCCCCACCCCAACTTCTGTAAGCCTTCCAATGGTAACAAAATTAATTGTTAGGCCTCTGTTAAAGAAATCAGTCAAATGATTCGAAAAGGAAGCTAATATCTTCCTCCTGCTTCTTCATTCACATGAGATTTGTAAAGTAAGATACAGCACAAGTCAAAGTGCCCATTCACTGAAACGACTTCTGACAAGCACCACTGAGGACTCGCTTATGAATAATTTGATCTTAAAAGAAATACAATTGATGGCAACAAAGTTTGGCTTTAATTCTGGCAAACAAACAACCACATAAACAAAATATATATTCTTTATCCCCTTAGGGGGGAATCTACGTGCTGACTCTTTTGGACAAGTACGCCGCCGGGACATCCATTCTCTTCGCTGTGCTGATCGAGGCCATCGGCGTGTCGTGGTTTTACGGTATGGAATTGTATTATCTCCCCGCGTTAGGAACGACCTGATCGCATCATCTGTCTTGTTAATTAAAACGGGCGGAAATTCCGACCACGAGTGCCGATGGAAACAACAACAAAGTGTTTTGTCCTTTTAATGAAAGGTGACGTTCAAGAGCTGCACAAATTGTGTTTACCTGTAAATGAATAGACTTGATTGCGATGATTTGATGCGGGTCGTCAAGAACTGTTGTGAATGATCTCAGAAATATTACTGGTGAATTTGTGTGTATCTATAATTCGATAACGATCTAATCTGTTTTAAATTTGCTACTCTTGCTTTTTTTCCAATTAGCTATAATCAGCTTTTTATATTGAGTTGTTCACCTTTGCGTGACCCTTCAGGTGTGGCCCGGCAATATACAACAAAAGATTTAATGGGGGTCCTTAATGGAAATTAGAAAAGAAATTGCCATTTTCCATTGCCTGATTACAAATCTATGTTCTTTAATTGGGTTTGGGAATTGTCATACTAATATTCGATTTTGATGCAAATGTAACAGTAGATTTCAGTTATTTCAGTTATTTATTTATGTTTCAGTTCTTCTATCCTCCAAGTAGATGAAAGAATGCAAGTCAAAATACCAGACATAAAGTGTGAAAAAATAAACTGTACCCAGTGGCTATGAAGTCAACACACGCACACACACACATTCAAATGTCAGAGTTTTATGATGTAAAAATTACGACTACTCATTTGAGGGGAAAAATTCAAGAAGTCAAATATAAGCAAAACAACTGAGATGTGATTGCATAAGTGTACATAAATTATAAATGATGATTTGGCTGTGTTCCATATTAACCAATCATGTTAAAAGGGAGTCAGCACACATTTTTCACAAAAAAATATCTAATTTTCTAAACCAAACAAATCTCAGATGTTCTTGTAAGCTTTTCCTGTACAATACAATACAATTTTATTTATGGTGCACACATGGAGCTTTACATATAACAATGGAACAACATAAAAGACATTGAAAACAGTCAAACCACAAGTAAGTATTAAGTGTTAATATCAGTTAGTTCAATCGAGTTTTAAAAATGGACACAGAGATGGCTTGCCAAATAAAGTTAATTCCGAACACACAGCCACATGACACATCTCCAGTCATAACAGGGTATATACTGTTGTGAAACCAAAATATCTCAGTTGTTTAGTTTGACTTAGACAATATCCAAAAATATTATTTTCAAATTGAGTTCCACAGATTATAGATTATCATATTTTTCATGGCCAGTAGAAGGAGATGCGAATCCATTGGCGGTAACGCCAAGTAAAATCATAACAAAGAATATTTTATAAGGACTTGATTATTAGCAAGCATATGCCAATTCCATCACGTCAGCTTAGATCACATCTGGGGTGGCTTTGAGGGTTGCCTGCTGGGAGCACAGAAGTTGGCTAAGGAAAAAAAGTATCATCTTCTTTCAGGCGTGGACCGCTTCAGCGAAGATATTGAGCGGATGATGGGCTTCAAGCCGGGACTTTACTGGAGACTGTGCTGGAAGTTTGTCAGCCCTGCTTTTCTATTGGTAAGAGAACTCGTTCAATTTCAGTGAGATCTGGTCATTTATCATTTTGAAACCTAACCCAAATTTTTAAAATTTAATTTATTTTATAGCTATAGTTGAGATGGCTCACTGCAATTCTTATCATTACTGTAATATGGAAGCCATATTGTACTGAGAAGCAAGGAGAGAAACTGAACTTTCCCGTGTTAGCTAGCCTCAAAATTTTCCATTTTGGGATGGAAACAGGGCAAAACACTGAGATTAATACTTTTCAAGATGCGTGAAATCAACCAAAATATGGCTCCAGCCTTGTGAGGACAAGTGCTATAGAGTAAGTGGATGACTGTAGGAATTATGAGAACTATTTAACTACTGTTTCATTTGTTGGTCCATTAGAGTCACTTGACTCTCAAGAAGGCAATGTATAAACTCTTCTCTTGTTGTCGAATGATTTATAGACAATAATGAAAGCATTGTAGCACATTAAAAAGTCGAGCTCACCATCACGTTGCCTCCTTCAGTCAAACAACACTTTGTCCAGAAATGAATGGTATGATAACTTCAATATTTTGTTTTTGTTTTTTGTCCCCCCAACTACCACCCATCGTTTTTGTACTTCACGAAAACTTTTCCTGGCACCGATTGGACTCTAAAAGTCACAACCCCACACCAAAATAAACCAATCTGGTGTTTAGTTTTTCTTTGTGTTGTTGTTCATCATATCAAAAGAATATCACCGGGTATTCTATCTCCTAAGTATTTATATCCGCAGGGGCTATATTAGAAGAATGTCTTTTCCAACAAAGAAAAGTTCATGCAAAGCCAGCCATGAGCAAGTTACATCCAAAATAGATAGCAAGAATTGCCATGAAGGTAAATGAAAACGTTTCCATCAAAGTCTGAATCAAAACTCAGCACTCTATTGTGAATCCAAAGGAATAAGATTCCTGTTATTATAAATATTGAATGTACCGCAATTTCCGGACTATAAGCCACTACTTTAACTAAAAACTGTTTTTCAGGCGTCCCAAACATAACATGCCAAAACTCACTCAAGAAAGTAGGACTCAAATAAGTAATTGTCCCAATCAGAAGCAGGTCAACAGATGGCCGACACCAATTCCTCCCTCTCAACCCTAAACATTTGTCTTCCCCCTAAGTCTTCTTTGGAAAGACGAAGAAAAAGAGTTCAAACAAATCTCCCAGGGAATTGTGAACATACTACATTGGAGCCTATTTAAACTGAAGACTATTTAGCTCCGACGCTGTTTAAGCTAACGCTGTAGTGCGCGTTTACTTTAGCTAACATACGGCAAAGGTCTGCATTTTACTATGTACCGATATCCCTTTGAAGACCTTGGGTAGATGGTTTGGTACATTCTTCAGTGATTCAATGCTTTTCAAATTCACGTTGTTGTATATGAAGAACGTCATTGGAAGCAAACCATAGCCGACGGTAATGTATACACCGGGACAGCTCAGGCTAGCCTTCTGTCTAATGCACTTAACACCTTGACAATGCCCAGGTAAACACACAACAGCATTACAGCCCCCACCTCTGTCCCTGAGCCAACTTGCCTCAGGCAGACACAGTGCAGTCCCAGCGCGTTCATAACTCATTTATCCTCCTCGACCTTCAAAGGTCCAAACTACTGGAAAAACGCAGTAGAAGAGAAAAGCACTTTGCAACAAGTGGACATGATTGTTGGAGCACTGAGAAAAAAGGTTCATATGAACTCAGCTACCTGAAGCATGCACGGTATACTGTACTTTTTAATGACTGTATAGCCGATATTAATTTACTTTTGCTTATTGGTTGGTGTGTTGTGTTTATTCTGGAGTTTTACTTTGGAGTTGGCCGGTAGCACTCCACCACAACAATTGTTTTGGCAGCTACCATGACTGCCATCTTTTTACTTCAATTGCTACATAAATCAGTAAATACAGAATGTGCCGACCTTTGTCGTCATTTTAGTGCCAATATGGCAGCCAATATGGAATTTAGTCAAAGTTATCCAAGCTCAGCATGGCAGGATTTGGAAAATTTTGTCATATATTTCTCTGGTGACAACACTTGACAATTTCTCGTCCTTCCCTTGGCAGTTTGTAGTCATCGCCAGCACGGTGACCTCATCAGGCCTCAAGTATGACGATTATGTCTTCCCCCATTGGTCCAACGTGTTGGGATGGGGTGTGGCCATGTCCTCCATGCTGTGTGTACCCATCTACGCTGTGTACAAGTTTTGCAGTGTGCCAGGAACCTTCAGAGAGGTCAGTGAAACTCATTTCACTGAGGTAAATAGTCAGAAACACATATGGGGGCAATTAGTGTGATGTTTAGATAGTGATAAAACACGTTTACAAAAGATGTTACATAACGGAAGCAAGTGTAATTGCTCTTACGCCTACGCTTTGAAGCTGGTGGGGATGTTCCCTGTTGAAAAATACATCCAAAATAAATTTAGTTCGCTTTCAGATTGAAGCCTTCAAAAATTTACGATGGCAATCATCAAAGTACCGGAAAGTTGTTTTCATCCGTTCTGTGTCAGCGTCACACTGCCGTAAATGCAGCCCGCATCCTCACTGGCTCTTCCTGTTGTCATTCTGCACTCAAAACGTTGCTTCTCTGCTTCTCTGAGGTGTCATTTCCTCTCCCTATCAACCCACCAATCAGCTTTTAAATACATCCACCATTCGCGATAATGGGAATGTTTGAAGATCCTAGTACAAATGTTGCACTAGAAGGATTGATTGCATTCCTTTTGGGCCAGTAAAATATCTTCAGAAGTCTGTTTAGACCTCACTTTTATTGGATTTCAAATACAATTTCTACATAAGATATGATGGAGAATATAATTGTAATTTAGCATACTGCATTTTCTTCCTTTTAATTTTAGAGGTAAATAACATTTTAGTGACACGTATCGAAAATAAAATTTTCCGTGATGCTGACAGCTTGAGCAGCCACTTTAATTCCAAAAGGTTTCACTGTGTTTCATTGTGATTGTTTTGCAGAAAATAGCCTATTGCATCACTCCCGAACACGAACATCACTTGGTAGCAGAGGGAAACATACGGCAGTTTAAAGTAAGTAGGTTTTTGCCTGAAAATATCTGCCATTGTTTAGAATTCTCCCGTAAACAACTTTTTCTTTTTTCCGTTTCCCAGCTCAGGCACTGGTTGGCCATTTGATGAATAGCCTGAGAATCATTCGTGGATTCTCGCCATCGCAAGACAAGAGGGGCCTTTTTTTTTAAACCCAGTTATATCACTCGTTACTCAGCTAGGTTTTTTTTTTGTCAAGCACTTAATATGAAAGTAGTCCAAAAGTTGTTTCACGTCATTAAACACGTACTTGTAGACAATGTTTAGTATCATTCGAATCAACTTCAGGAATCTTGACTGTTATCTCCTGCAAGACACTGAATCAAAACCAAAAGTTGACAGATGACACGCTTTTTGTTGCCTTTTTCGGCCTTATGAATGTTATTGTTCTTATTTAAGTTACCATTTTTGCAATTTTTTTTTGTGGTGGGGGGGGGGGCTTATCTGTGCCTTAATCAAATAGGACGCTATTGTTTGTGCTTTTTGGGAGCGGTTTGATATACATGTATACATATATATACATGCGGAACTCCAAAGAGTAAAAAAAAAAAGAAAGGTGAAAATTTAGAAGAATAAATGAATAAATGGTGGTAACTGTTTCAAAATCTTTTCAATGAAGGAGTTTTAAGGCCTCTCTGAAAATAAAAAATAGATTTATTTATGCTACAAGAATACAAATTGTCTATGATAAATAGTTGTAAGGTTGCAAGATAAAGGACATGAGGGAAAACATTGTTTGGTGAATTTCTTGATAAAATACAACTTCAGTTGTTCCCAAATTATCATTTATGTTTTTTTTTACCTTTCCTCAGACAGTTTATTCTAAACAAAATTCAATTTTATTCTCCAGAAATGGAATAATATTCTCATAAATAAAAAACAATTATAACATTTCATCCTAGTTTAACTGCCCAAAAACCTCATGATTAGCAAAAAAAAATGTATTCTTGCAATACTGACTTGATTCTTGTAACATAATTATTGTTTTTTCATTGAGGCTCCAACACATCTTTGTGGTTGTAATGTTTTTGTGTGTTGTCCCACGCCTGTGAGGCTGTACAAGAGAGAGGCGAATGTACATTGGGTTTTTTAAGTTTCCGTCAAGCAGGGTTAACCACCAAACAGACGTGACCGTACCGAAATGCGCGTAAATTGTCAGATCCAGTATAACTGTAACATTACTGTACTGTTCATCGTCATTAGTCACCATGAATCAAAAACTGTGTGATTAATAAAATAACTTTCAAAAAGTATCCAAATCCCACCCCAAAAAATGCCCATTTTGGACCCCAGATCCGTAGTTTGAAGACCCTGTTATTAGTATGCTGGGTCGTCACACGCATCTTCAATTCGTTCTTTTAGCTACCATACAAGTGCCATGATGAAATTTAATCTGCTTGTTTTATTATTTTAATTTATTTTTTTAAAGCTGACTTTACGAAAAAAAGTGAAGCCACAGAGTAAAAAAAAAAGATATATGTATAAAAATCCAATTATATGTGGAATACATAAAATATAAAGATATATTCTTTTGTTATATCTAATCTTGTATTAATCAAAATGGTTTATAACAAAATGTGAATGTAAAGTATTTCAAATGTCCTAAATGTCATATCATGTGTGTTTGATGTGTAGCTAATATTAAAAAAAAAAATCCAAACTATTCTTCAGCATAATCTTGGACTATGGAATATGGACTTTCCTGGACTATGTTTACAAAAATAGTGTGTATAATAATAATAATAATAAAAATATCCTATGATGTCCTGTTGAACGTGAGTTGCAAATATCTATGAAGACATAGTCACACGATCATAATAAAGTATTTCTTCTACACTCACCTGACTGCCATCTTAGGTTGTTTTTATACTTAATAAAAGGTCCAGTCACCTCATTCCCGGCAACAGGAACTTACCATTTTGTTCTGTTGCTGACTGGGCCTTTCGTAACGGATGGCTGTGCTGTGCCTCCCTTTTTTCAGTCCGCTGCACTTTTGTGTGGGCTTTCATCAGACTGACCTTTTCCTACCATGATAAGGCTTACAATGTCCACTCCTGCACATTTATTCTTTAATTGATGCACTTCAGCTTTGTCGTAAAATTCACTGAAGACATATAATATAAAGTCGTGACTGTACACAGGTAGAAGAATTTTCAAGACATTTTCTAAATTGGTCATGAAAAATAAAAAACAGAACACATCCATATCGAAACCTTCGGATTGGTCAATCTTATTTTCGTGATGTCGTCGTTTGGCTTTACAAAGGTCAAAACAGCTTCAACTTTAGCCAAATGTGTTAAGCCGATCGAAGTCGTTGCGCAGCCAGTCTTAATTGGCAGCCTAATGTGATTGGGCCAAAGCAGGCTCGTTCTTTAACATCCTTCTCCATTGTGACCGCTTGTTCTATCCGATTGATCCAATTTTCAGGAACTCATCCCTCTCATTGTGTTGCCTTTTGCTGGTTGCTATGTCAGCAAAACTCAAGCTCAGTGGATTTTACCAGTGAGGAAAAACTTTGATGGTAACCACTGAACACGATACGATGCGGAACGGTATGATCCAATACGATACTAGACAAGACCGTAAATAATAAATAAATTACACAGTTAAAGGTTAATAACAATTAATTAATTACCAAAACACTTTTTGTGCTTTCATCAAGTATGTTGATTTAAAAAGAAGGTACTAAATGTAAAAACCATGGCAATGTTTCCAAAATAGCACTCAAGTAACTATTTGTTTTCACCACAGTTAGAATCATATGTACTCCATGTGTTTATTGCGATTCAAGATAACATTGCTATTCTTGGCAACTCATCGGCTCGAGAACGTAATAGCAACTTAGGAACACTTAATGTACTAATGGCCATAGGCCATACACTTCCTGCCACCTCGCCCATACACACCACCAATGAGGATCTCCTGCAATTTGTAAACACCATGTTCGTAAACCCTTCTACCACCTTCATTCCATTCCCTTTTATCCACAAAAGCAAAAATTAAGGCCTATTTCCTGCCATGGAGACACAAATCTAATAGAGGCCACATTCTGATGGCAACAAAAGATACGGCCATACATGGAAAGGGCTTATCGCTTATCCCTTTTGACCTCTTGTCGAAGAAATTAATTTGCAGAAAATAGGAAACATGCACAGAGAAACAATGTAAGTGGTGGATAATGTCAGTGCGGTCAAGAGTGGTGGTAAGTAATGCAGTACAATTCGGGTATTTGGTCCGTGTACTGATGTCGATTTGTCAGTATCTGGACTAGTTTATTTTTCTGATGGCTTTTGACCCGGCACAGAGTCAGCTGCTTTGTGGGTACATTTGACTAGCAGCCATTGGATGATGTCAAGCCATAATTGGACTGTCACAACTGATTGGCTGTGAAGTTTGTTTAATAAATCGCCTGGTTGTTTACATTTTGCAGTTCTATAAAACCAGTCCTCCAATTTTTTTTGCTGAATACTTCATCTTTACATGTTTTGCTGCTTTTATAAATAAAAATAAAATGTGCTTTTGAGACATCCATTTCACTATAAGAAGGTCAGATATTCTGTTAAACTTTATTTTTATTATTTGAAGAATACTTTTATGAACAAATATTGGTCATGCACGCTTAAATAGATTAAAATTCTTGAATTTATTGAGGGCATCTTGTGTTTTAAGTGTGAACCGCAATACATATGACAGACAACATTATTCAGTTAGCAAACTGAGCTATGTACTGTTTAACAAATATATTTTGAATATAATAATATATTATTATATGATATCAATTGATAATTTACGATGACAGAGTGTAAATATTAAGTTTGGCAACATCCCAAAAGACATAAAATTGCACAAACACAAGTGTAAATATTTTCTCAGCAACTACCCACAGTTTTGTCCTCCACTGAAAAAATACAAAGTGCAATGAAAACCTCAAAGACTTGCTTAGAGGGGGAGTGACCCACATCATAACAGGGTGTACAACAATTTATTACCTGTTGCAAACAATAAGACTTTTTTAAATTATGTGCCATCGTACTGGTATTTGTGCAAACCACTTATATGCGTCAGATTTTCGTTATCCTGCTCCAAACTCTGGTATGGACATCAAAAGCACTTTATAGTGATACTGACCTTCACATTGTTATTTACGTTAGGCAGGTCCCTGCCTTCACGATCTGGACCATTTATCATTAATTCAAGCCAGATGGGACTCAGTTAAGTTAACCCTTCAGAAGAATTAAGATTTATTTTTACATTTATTTTAGTCACTAAATACATTGAGGAAGTTCTAATGATATACACAAAGATTTTTAAGCAAGATATGGAAGTTTTGAAACGTTGGACATGATGTCACATTTGACTCATTGGCCCCACCAAGTAGTTCTTTGAATTTCTGTCCCTCCTTTTCTTCTGCAATTTCATACCTTCTACTTTAATGTTATACTGTAGAGTGTAATTACATTTGAGCTGGTTCTTCGTCTGCACTTGGTCACACAATAACTGTCTTGTTACGTTGTCCATTCATTTTCTGGGAGGACAGCTTGTGCACGTAACTGCTTTTCGTATATAATGATTCAAAACATATCGTATGTAATTTTGGTTTTAAGTGAAGGCGTACCGGAAAAAGTGAGCAATATTGAACCTTTGATTTATGATTTTCACTATGGGACATCATTTTTCTCCCAACATAAATGTTTTTAATAGGAGAGGCAAGTGACATTTTTTCACATTATTTACTGTCATAGAAGTGTAAAAATAAGTAAACAGCTTTTAATATGAAGACCTAAAAAAATCACTACACTTTTTTTCTCTCACAATTAGCAATTGGTTCAGAAATTAGTATATGTGTCCTTGGCTTTTACACAGTAAAGCAACTTTTTGTATTATCTTTGGTTCGTCTGCTCCGTCAGATACGCCGCAAGATTAGACTTCATCGTAGACATCATAGACTTTCTCGTCAGATAAAATCAAAAGTGAGCTTAGGCGTCTGGTGGCCTTTAGATGGAAAGACTGATGGGAACATTGAGGGTATTAAATATAGTATGGAGACAATAAACAAGGTTTTGACAGGCTGGCTGAAGGCAATATGGAAAGTATTCTGTCATTTATCAATGAACTCAGCAGTTCTTCATAAAACTTAAAGGTGTGAAATACCACAGCCCTGTAATTCATCTTCATCGTCTCATAAAATTGTATGTTTAAAAAGATACATTGCTTTAATTTTGTGCTTTCAGGGGTGTAGTCCTTGGTGTGGTAACTTTACAAATGTTTTGTTCACATTGACCTAAATCATTTGACTGACAAATGCAATGAACTCAAATAGTCAATACAATTTAATAATAGAGTGTGCAGTTGTTTTTGTTCGATCTCTACCGTGCTAGCGTGTCTTTTACTTCTGACATTATTACATATAGAGTTTGGTCATTCCGCTTTTTCTATTCAACGTTTACATATCGTCTTTTATATATTTTCCAAGGTACAATTTCACAACTGATTTAATCACAGTCCTTAAGTGGTGCTTCCAACAAAGAGGGCAACTATGCTAAAAAAATTGACTACACATAACTTTGAGGGGTTGCTACATGTAATTATGCTCAGATAAGCACCACCCGGTGAAGTAAATGGGGTGTGAAAACATACATGATAGGAGACGCAAGGGATCACATCAAAGGCAGGCCAAAAAGTGTGCGTGTCTTGGTTTGACACTACTTACAATGGACCAATCATATTCATTTGGATTTTGAAATTATTTGTTTTTCCATAGGAACATATTGGACGAGAAATAAAAACCTTTTTTTGAGACTGGTACTTCTTTTGGAAAAAAACTTGCAAAATAGTTAAATAAAAAGAAATGTATGGAAGCTTGCTGAACTGAGGTCTCCAGAGATATGCTGAGCTCTTGCGTGACGTCATGCATGATTCAAAGCGTGAAGTTTTGTTCGACTTTAAAGTTGGATTTTTTCCCAGAGGCATTTGAAAAAAAACACAGCCTGCTCTTGGGTACTGCATTAAAGCTGCCACAAGCGGCCATTGTGTGACCATTGCGAAGCAGCCATGTCAAGCTATTGATGGCAGCCAAAGTTAATTGGATTGACTTAAGCCCCCTCAGGCTCTGTATTAGAAAATCCAAATCAATGTCACTGGCGGACGGAGGCAAGAGGAGCTTATAGCCTTCACTCCCAATTAGACTGAGCCATGAAGTAGCATTTATTTGTTCTTTATCTTATGACAGTTTGAAAAGTAGACATGAGCGACTGTGGGAAAATGATGCATTGTCGGGGAAATGCTGCCAGTTATTTTGTGTTACATTTCTGCACAATCAACATACAAAAGGATATTAAGAATGATAGTTTAACCAGAAGTGCAATTACAATTACTATTACTACAATTATGTAGACTTAAGAAACTTAATTTCACAATTTAAAAAAAAAACAAAATCCACACAATATACATTTAATTAGTAACATCTGTCGTATCAGATCATACAAAATACATCAAATAATATACATTTAAAATGATAATGACAAATGTTAAATTTTGTTATATTAATTTCAGTGGCAACTACGTAATTACATTTTGTAGGCGTTCCTAATGGTTTGGCTGCAGCTCGTATTATATTTTCTATCACAATTCTGACCTCTAGTGGTCATAACTAAGCAGTACAACAAGCAGCGGTGAGGATATGTGAAGCGATTCAATGTCGGCATCTAGCGGTTGACGGCATTCATTACAAGTCAAAAGTTTGAAAACTACCGTAAAAATAAGCAACGTGAAAAAGTAAGAGCCAGAAAGGTGAGCGATTCAGATCGGAATCAAGCCGTTTTCAAATGTGGCTAAAAATCAGATTCCTATCAGATTGGTACCATAATGCGAGTAATAATAATAATCATAATAGTGAACATATGAGGCTTTTTATTATTTTTACGAGTCTTACGTATTATGTTTGTATTGTGACGACTTGCACAATTTGGCTTGTGTGCACATGGAGGTTGTTTGTGTCGTCTTCTCCAAACACAATCACAACCAACCTCAATAGCGGACTATGTTCCACAGACCATTTATCATGCGATCCTAACAATAAAAGTAAAAGACAGCTCATAAAGTGGCACCCAAAAAGTGTCGTTAGCAAGCTCTTAGAGTGCCTTCCTGACAGACGTTTTGCTTTCATCTGCCAGTTTTATGGTTTTAGGATTACTCTTGAAAAGCGTGGGCAGAGCGAGAGAGAGAGAGCGAGAGAGAGAGAGCGAGAGAGAGAGAGAGAGAGAGAGAGAGAGAGAGAGAGAGAGAGAGAGAGAGAGAGAGAGAGAGAGAGAGAGAGAGAGAGAGAGAGAGAGGCAATGGTTATGCAAACATCTGCAAACTCTTTGAAATATTATTGATTCTGCCACGTAGCAGTCAAAAGGCCCACACAGTCCGGACCTTGAACATAAAGCTGACTGTTGACGAAATTCAGGATGGACACATGCAAGGCTGAAGGCTCAGTGTAACCTTTGCAAAGGGAGGATGACTTCACTTAACCCAACCCTCCTATCGGGAAACTCCTCCTGCTTTGTCAGCGAACCCAAATGTCTTCCCATGGTCTTTCCCAGTGAAGAACTCCACCTCAGAATCGGGGCCGGTCGGTGGGCGTGGATTGCAATCATAGCCAGGGCCGGGGGAAGTGAGAGCAGGATAGTGGAATGCAGTTGCCATTAGTGGGAAGAGGAGCTAACAGCTAACCTGCTATGCCAAGCTGGAGTTGGGGATGAAATCATGCCTCATTTTACGGTGGTACCCGTGAGGGATCGAGCCCAGTCTGGCTATGACAGTCTGGAGGGGATCAACTCCGTGGACCACAGCGACGGTGGCCCACCGGATAATCAAGACACGGTCAGCTCTGACGGTAAGCCGCATAACTTTTTTCCAAAGTTTGGAGCGTAAGCTCAGCGTGACTAGTGGCGACCACCACTGCTCAACAGCTGTTTGGACGGTTACCATGGCGATTCTAACAAGGCCAGAAACACGTTTTTCCAAATGCAAATCGCTTTACATGTTTCTAAAGTAGACTTAAAGGGTTGAGAGCTACACAACTGGGGATGTGGAGGGGGAAGGGAGGGCTGCGTTGATAGCACACCAAAAAAAAAAAAAAAAAAAAGGCCTCTAAAGGCCGCCTGGCACAAAAGATGGTGCTCACGTCTGGGAGGATTTGCTTTCACCAAAATGGGCTGCAGCACATTTCTGCCTCAGCTTGTCACTCACGTGTTTCTACCGTGTTTGCACAAGAGGGGAAGGATTCAAAACAAGAAGAGCAAGCAGGAGGCAAAGAGTGTGATTATGTGGGATTTGTACATGGGCTGTAGGAAAGAAACATGTTTTGGAATAAGAGACTCACACTGGGTGCGGTCTTTGAAATGAATCGGACAGAACCAAAGGCTTTATTTTGTTCAAACCCACACGCTTAACTGAGCTGCATTTGAAATTTTATTTCAAAGTGAAGAGTGAGCTCACTGTGACAGGTTAAAGACTCACCTTAAGTTCAAATAAGTTATTTACCTTGTATTATATTGTATTGAACACTTTCACAGAATCCGTTTCCTCACACTGGTCACAACTTTCTATTATTTCTCTTGTCACTGATCTTAAATATTGCATTGCATAAAGAAAGCATAGCAGACAGTAAATACAGACATTTTAAGGCTTTTACAGTGGCCCATTGACCCGGGGTTAGTACGTGACTGTGTTGAGTCATCTGAAGTTCACTGACACCGGCCCCACTAGGCCAGTACACATTTCTCACATCAAAACGATGACATCAACACATTCTTGTTTTTCTTGCACATCAGGTCCTTTCATAAAGAATGGCTTAACCAAAATGAAAAAGGTTAAAGATTCAGTTACTGCAAAAAATACCAATGCCATGCAAAACAACAACAAAAAAATAATGAAGTCATATTTTTTTAAAGACATAAATAATAGTTTGTCGCTGAACCAACTGGACCTGTTGCTGTGTGGTGAGCTTCCTGCAGCAATGACATCCCAGTTCACGGGCAGCTGCCATGATGACTACATGCTGTCGAAAAAGGAAGTGAGACTGTGGTGAATGAGGAGAACAGGCGTGGGCTATAATAAGGAAAGTTTGCTTCATGGCCATGGAGATCTACGACAACAATGGCATGATCATTCTGCAGTTGTCATTGTTTTTGTGCTTGACGTTTGCCTTGCTTTTTTTTTTAATTTTAACTTTAGGTCATTGCAGAAACAAGATTTGTGTTTGCACAAGCGGTGTAGAAAAAATAGAAACAGTAAATGACATATTTGAGTCTAACGTAGTTTTTTTGTTCTATTTTAGTAATGTAACCAGGGAGGAAATGACAAAACTCAGCTCTGTCGGGCCCAGAATCCATAACACTGCCGTCATTGTGGTAGAGCCAAAAGAGTACTCCCATACATTCACCAGTTTGGGCGGATAGTTTACAGTTGGGCAATGTGACTGCCAGCAACCTCTGGCTATACTTCCTCACTCAATGTTTTGCTTTGTATTCCCGTTTTGTGATATCGACAGAGAAAGGCACCAGTGATGGCAAAGAAGGAACATTTGCTCATTATTAGTGTTGATCAGCACAAAAATATTTTGCTGTTAGCATTCTTTCGATGTTGTTCCGCATGGAAAAAGTCCTTAAGACTACCAGAGATGCCATCATAAACATCGGCATCTGTAGAATTTGACAATCTTGTGTAATTGTTAGGATATCAGAGAATTTATGCGGTGGAGTAGAAACAATATTAAATAGGAAATAGATTGAGCTAATCGGCTTCTCGGTGCTAAACCTTTAATGCAATCATTATTGGGGAAGTTTAGCAGGTAAGCTGCTTTTCCAATATGGAGCTGATGGACACTTAAATTGTTGAGAAAGTGCACTGCAGATGAAAAGCTTGAAAATATGAAAATATTCTTCTTGCAAGTATAAATGAGTAAATGAGAGATGTATTCCTCAACAACACGTGAATGAACCTGATAATAAACATGTTTTAGTTTGTTTAAAATTGCCTTTCATGTATTGACTCCACCCAAACACTAGATGTCAGTGTTGTGTACTTTTTATTTCCCCACCTTTCTGCAACTCATCTGTGAAGCATTTTGATGGTGATTAAACAAAATACATCAATTCATTTGCTAGTTCTGTCCTCTACTTATATATGCACATCAAGTGAGAGACAATTACATTCACGTACGATAACACAAGGTTCTGTGCTTCATCAATGAGCCCGGCCGGCCTCTTGTGGCACCACACGTGTTTGAATCAGGCCCCACAGTGGGTGTTGACCCAGGGTGAGCGGGCGTTCTGGATAGTAGTTAGTGATGTGAGTGCAGCGTGCACAGCACTGCCGCTCATAACTATGCTGAGCCTCAGTGACACCACCAGCAGCAGCGGCATTGCCACACTGAGCACAGGTGAGTGGGGAGTCATATTTATTCTTAACCAGTGGTGCTGCAGGTGATTAATTCTTGAAACACTTTTTTTTTCTCCAAAACAAGTGATGCAAGGTTTGTTGCTGGTGTCATTTTGGGCTCGTACATTTGCATGCATACATTTTTAGTTTGGTGCCATCTTGCGTGTTACTTGAATTAGAAGTTCTATTTGGCAAAGGCCCTTACATAGTAACTTGAGTCCTTACGATAAGACTGTACAGTATGTGATTTATATCACTTTGAAGAAGGGAGCTGAAAGAGTTTGGAGAGGATACACTTGAAACCTGAGACGGGTCGAACACTCTGGGCCAAAAAAAACTCCAGTAGTTGTTTCAATGGGCAGTAAGATGGCTTTGTCGTCTGCATTTCTGCCTCAAATCTCAAAGTTGGCCCTACTGTGTGGAGTTTGCATGTTCCATATATTCCCAAATCATACATGTTAGGTAATTCATCTATAATGCCTATATGTGTTTTTTGTTTGTCTATATGTGCTCAATGTTCGACTTGCAATTCTACTAAGAACAACTGCATAGGAAAATGTGTATGCGCAAATTATTGTCCTAAAATAGCATCATTGTCCAGGGGTATGTCTGCAAAATGTTCCAAGCAGATCCTTATATCAATGTAATTCTAATTTGTATCGTTTGGTCCCAATGATAGGACATGGCAATCACAAAGAAGACCACCCGTTTCTCAACAGTCCTGAAGAGAAGAAGGACTTCTACGATAGGAACTTGGCCTTGTTTGAGGTATTTATTGCATTGTTTATCAAAATCAAATAACAACCTTAGCTCTTTTTAAAAAAAAAAAAAAGTTTTGCATGATTTTTTTCCCCCCTTGTTCCCCTTCATTCAGGAAGAGCTGGACATCCGACCCAAAGTGTCTTCTCTGCTCAGTCGCTTGGTCAGCTACACAAACATCACCCAGGGAGCCAAGGAGCATGAGGAAGAAGAGAGCGCGGAGGCCTCGCGCAGAAAGACTCCCAAGGTCAGTGCAACGGTGCCGGGTAAAATTAAACAACAGGTCTTTCCTGGCCAGCTTTTATATGAAAACTTGCTGACAGATTGTCCAGCAAGCTTGGCTTGGATTGCATCCACTGTTCATGTAAGAGCAGTAACACTCTGAAGTGACCTTTTAAAGAGTACACCAATCAATAATGATCATCAATACCACTGTTTCCTGAATTATTCAATAATCACCGCCCCCCCCCCCCCCCCTCTTTTTGCCTCCCCCTCAGTCCCCCAACATGGGCACTCTGATGGGTGTCTACTTACCGTGCCTCCAGAACATTTTCGGGGTCATCCTCTTCCTGCGGTTGACGTGGATCGTCGGGGTGGCCGGCATCATGCAGTCCCTGTTGATTGTTATCATGTGCTGCACGTGTGTAAGTACGCACTCGCCCACACAAACTGGGCTAATATGCCGGCTGGATTTCAAGCCCAATGTGGGTCATCAGCCTGTGCCCACCGGGTACCGGTCAATAAAATCTAAACGAGCCGCAACATTAGCATATCCGGTTTTGTTGTCATCAATAGTGGCCACTTAGACTTTTATTTCTGCAGCGCGAGCCATCGTCTTACGTAATCAGCGTTGTAGGCGTATGAACTGTATTTCCAGGATACAGCAATAATAAACGGTAGTAATTATTTCAGGCGGGATTATGCTTAGTCAGTTGGATGATGATGTGCCCAGGCATCATTTTGATGGGCGGATGTTAGCGTGCCACACAGATGTCCCTGCCCGATATCTGTGCCAAACCTTTTTATTATTATTTTTTTTTAATTGCACTGTCCCTTTTCCTTTTGCAGACCATGCTCACGGCCATATCGATGAGTGCCATCGCAACGAATGGTGTCGTTCCAGGTAATGTTTGAATCGCTGCGGCTACAGATAATAGTCTTATTTGTTATTAAAATTGTGTAAAACTGCATTCTGGAGCATCTGGTTTGTAACAATGTGTTTCCTTTTTGTAGCCGGCGGGGCCTACTTTATGATCTCGCGCTCTCTGGGTCCAGAATTTGGAGGAGCTGTGGGCCTGTGCTTCTACCTTGGCACCACCTTTGCTTCTGCCATGTACATCCTCGGAGCCATTGAAATATTCTTGGTTCGTTTTTTAGCACAGGAACCATATTTGTTTGCTTAGAATGTTAAAATAAAAATGTATTCCGTTCGTTTATTTGAACAAGTTAATATTACCACAATATTTAATTACATTTTCTCGTAGTATTTTATAAATGGGGGAAGATATAAATTCTTTCTTTATTTTCTTTCTTTCTTAGCAATACCTGGTGCCCCAGGCCGCCATCTTTCATGCTGCAGACCACCACGGCACCGACAGCGCCATGTTGAACAACATGCGCGTCTACGGCACCATCTGCCTCAGCCTCATGGCTGTGGTGGTTTTCGTAGGGGTCAAATATGTCAACAAGTTGGCCTCGCTCTTCCTCGCCTGCGTCATTATTTCAATCGTCTCCATCTACGCCGGCGCAATCAAGTCTGTCTCTCATCCGCCAGAATTCCCGTAAGTTTGTGTAAAGCATCCTACTGAGAGCTGTTTGAAATCTTTTGGTGACTTTGATTGTTTTTTATTATTGCGTTAGGATTTGTATGCTTGGCAACAGGACCTTGGTCAGAGATCGTTTTGATGTGTGCGCAAAAACTGTCACCACTGGCAACGTCACAGCACCCAGTCAGCTGTGGGACATGTTCTGCCTTCCGGGTAACGCGAGCAGCACACAGTGTGACGACTACTTCCTGCAGAATAACGTCACAGAGATCCAGGGAATTCCCGGATTGGCTAGTGGAATATTTAAAGGTATTGATGAGAGCCCTTTTGTGGAGGTTCCCAAATGGCATACCTAATAATAAAGTGAAATCAAATCAAATCAGATAAAACCTGCGGCAAATGTCGGTAAATAAAAAAAAAAAAACATGACTGACTCGTGTTTTCTGTTTCTGGTAGACAATTTATGGGGCGACTACCTGCAGAAAGGCGAGATACTGGAGAAGGATGGCCTCGTGTCGGTGGACTCCCACAGCACCATGGAGCACTTTGGCATGTATGTTTCTGCAGACATCGCCACGTCCTTCATGCTGCTGGTGGGCATTTTCTTCCCGTCGGCTACAGGTAAGACATTGGGAAAGGAAAATTGGAATGTCATAAACTGTGCTATTTGGATTTCTTGTGAATAAAAAAAGACATTTTAGCTTTAACTCATTCACAGCCATCGACGACTATAGACATCAAATATCCTGAATTATATCAAATATCATGAATTAATATTAAGCATTATGTTGTTGTGCTTTGTAGGCATTATGGCAGGTTCCAACCGGTCTGGAGATCTCCGGGATGCTCAGAAATCCATTCCCATTGGAACCATCTTAGCTATTACCACCACTACTCTTGTCTGTATCCTTATTTGGGTGACGATATCAATTCAAATCTTTCGGTTGGAAATTCATCTGCTGTAACTGCTTGTAAATTCCTTGACCTTTTGCATCAAGATCTAAGTTCTGTGATCTTGTTTGGGGCCTGTGTGGAAGGGGTGGTCCTAAGAGACAAGTAAGTCATGTATTTGCAAGCTGTCATATTTGCTTCTATTATTTGTTAAATTCACCTCGTTTGTACCTTTAGGTTTGGTGATGCCGTTAGGAACAATTTGGTCGTGGGAACTCTGTCCTGGCCATCCCCTTGGGTTATTGTCATCGGTTCCTTCTTCTCCACGGTGGGGGCAGGTCTACAGACACTCACTGGAGCGCCTAGACTTCTTCAGGCCATCGCTACGGACAATATCATCCCGTTCCTGAGAGTGAGAAAAAAAATCACATTGTGGATTATGCATTTCAGAACAGAACCTGAAGATCAACCCTGTTTAATCAGAAGAGAGAAGGAATGTATGATTTTTCTTTGCTGATTATTTTTTTTTTGTTTCAGGTTTTTGGTCATGGGAAGGCTAATGGTGAGCCAACATGGGCCCTATTGCTGACTGTTTTCATAGCTGAGCTTGGTATCCTGATCGCCTCATTGGATATGGTGGCACCTATTCTTTCCATGTAAGTTGACTTGCTTTGTGTTGCCTCGACTTTGTACCTTTTGTTGTAGCCAATTAAACGTATTTTAACTGAGAATGAAAAGGTAGCAGTTTTTTGACAATGATACTATTGTAGATACTTTTAATAAGGATTACAATTTTTTAGGATGTCTTGATATAAAAAACAAAACAAAAAACTATTCAGTCTAATTGTTTGGTCGTTGGTTTTATAAATGTCATTTGATTGTTTTGGCCTTGATAGCTATATGAAATAAAATGATGTATACTTGTTTCGATCCAATCACCAAACCCAATGAATTAAGATCCATGTGTTTGTTTTTCTTGCAGGTTTTTCCTGATGTGCTACCTCTTTGTCAACCTGGCCTGTGCTGTGCAAACACTCCTTCGCACCCCAAACTGGAGACCGAGGTTCAGATACTACCACTGGTGAGAACAACCTTGAACTGCTCCATTCCACTTGGATAAGCTTGACTAGTTTTTTTTGCTAGATGCGAGTGTTTCCCTGGATCTGAAGGAATAAACATTTCATCATGTTTTATCTCACAAAGGACTCTATCCTTCCTCGGAATGAGCATGTGCGTGGCCCTGATGTTCATCTCCTCCTGGTATTACGCTATTGTGGCCATGGGCATTGCTGGGATGATCTACAAGTACATCGAGTACCAGGGGTATGTTCATAACTTCAATGTTTTGTGGCTCTTATGTCTGCTTTTTGTTTTAGCGTATTGTATTTTTCCACACAGAGCAGAGAAGGAGTGGGGAGATGGCATCAGAGGACTTTCCCTAAGTGCTGCACGCTATGCCCTGTTAAGGTTAGAAGTGGGACCCCCGCACACCAAGAACTGGAGGTACGCTGAAGTCTTCCTGCAAATGATTTATGTCATCTCCGCGTACATCATCTTGAAAATAATGATGTCCCTGTTGCCCAACAGACCTCAGCTGTTGGTTCTGTCAAAGCTGGATGAGGATCTCCACATTAAATATCCTCGACTGCTAACTTTTGCCTCGCAGCTGAAGGCCGGGAAGGGTCTTACCATTGTGGGATCTGTCATCCAGGGACATTTTTTGGAAAGCTATGGAGAACTGCAAGCAGCAGAACAGGTACATGAAGGTGTTCTTCAACAGTTGTGCATTGTGATCAATATCTTGTTGATTATTATTTATTTTTTTATCCCCCCAGACCATCAAGAACATGATGGACATTGAGAGGGTCAAGGGTTTCTGTCAGGTGGTGGTGGCGACCAAGGTGCGGGAGGGAATCGTCCACCTGATCCAGTCCTGCGGTCTCGGGGGGATGAAGCACAACACGGTGATGATGGGATGGCCGTACGGCTGGAGGCAAAGCGAGGATCCTCGAGCTTGGAAGACTTTTATCAGTAAGCCCTTGAGACACAGATGCAGTTATAGGCCTATAGAATCGAGATAACTGGGTTAACCTTAGGTCAAATGTTAGTCCAGTTTGTTTTCATGGCAGGTTTTATTTTTTCTGTAGAAAACACATTTTATAGACAAGCTAACTGAATTTTTTTTTAAACAAAAGAACATGAGACATTAAATAAAAAAATTGACATAAATTAGTTGCCGAGTAAAATGACTAAAAGAACAAACAGTGCAAGAAAAAGATACTGGAAACTTTATTTTGAAAATACCTTTAAAGACCTCAATTATGAGTTAAATATTTAATGAACTGGATTTAAAAACAGCTTTTTTTTTCTTTTTTTTTTTTTTTTACTTTAAACTTCCATATCAGATCCTGTTCTTACATTTTTACTGATCTATTTTAAATTGAAGTATATTTTGCTAGTTGTATACATCCACCCTGCTCTGTTACTCTGTGTAACCTTCAAAGTCCTAAACTTAATAATTGACTTGAATTGTGAACTGCCAAGTGGACATCCTAGTATAATTGCCGCTTGACATATTGTATATTGGAACATTAAGACGATAAGCATCCTCACATCCTGGGCCACTATGATTCAATTAAGCCCTAAACGGTCTTCGTGTTCTCATCTCCGCACAGACACAGTCCGTTGCACCACTGCGGCCCACCTGGCTCTAATGGTACCCAAAAACGTGTCGTTCTACCCGAGCAACCACGAGCGCTTCACCGACGGCAGCATTGACGTGTGGTGGATCGTCCACGACGGGGGCATGCTCATGCTGCTGCCTTTCCTGCTCAAGCAACATAAAGTACGGCGGCGCAAATTGAATGGAGAAAAATATTTGGGTGAGAGTTTGATTATTAAACTCTGGCTTTGTTTTTTTTCTCAGGTGTGGAGAAAATGCCGAATGCGTATCTTCACGGTCGCCCAGATGGATGACAACAGCATCCAGATGAAAAAGGATTTAGCCACTTTCCTCTACCAGTTGAGGATAGAGGCAGAAGTAGAAGTGGTGGAGATGGTAAGAAATGATCTCATGCAGTGAGATGAGAAGCCCGACTGTGAGCAGAGATGATCATCAAGAAGTTTAATATTGATGTTATTGATCAAGAATCCACTGATGCCTTTCAGCACGATAGCGACATCTCGGCGTACACTTACGAGCGCACGCTGATGATGGAGCAGAGATCTCAGATGCTGAGGCAGATGAGACTGTCCGGCGCAGAGAGGAAGAGAGAGGTAACACACACACAAGTCTCATCAAAATGGCAACGCCTGGAATTCTGACGAACATCCTTTCTCCTCACAGGCACAACTTATTAAGGACAGACACTCACTGGTGCGAATGGGAAGTTTGTACTCGGACGAGGAGGAGGACACATTGGATAGTCCTCTGCCGGAGAACGTTCACATGACGTGGACGAAGGAGAAATGTGAAGCCGAAAGGAGAATCAGAAACAATGCGCCTGAAAACTTCAGAGAGCTCATGAGCCTCAAACCGTGAGTCGCATTTTCTTAACATTGAAATACTCGCAATGATGCCAAAGTTCTTGTATGTAGTTTGTTCACACTTGTAGTATGTCCGGCACCAGGCACGGGAGTTTTCTTGAAGGTTACTTGGGCAAAAGTATTTGCTGTGTCGTGTGTTCTGCACCATGATTCACATTTAAAAGGCTTTCATTTTCTCAAAAATCGAGGGCACCTTTTAATAAGGTTTAATACGTAGAGTACAGCATCAAGAAAGATTGTGGATACCTGGGCAAAAGTATCGGCTTTAACCCTTGTCCGAGCTTTCTGGAAAACTGGGCTCATTGCTGAAGAACGAGACAAACTCCGACAACTTGACGTATTTAATGGCGAACTTTCCCAGCTGTTTATTTGGGAAACAGAAGATGAGGACTTTGATGGATTTGTGGATGAAGATTTATTAACAATAATGTGAGTACAGTATATTAAATAGAAGAATGAAGTTGAAACGAAGTCTTTGTTTTTCTCCTGTTAACTTTTTTGTGTTCCGTATGTTTTAGCCGTATGACGCGGTGCGCCATATATAATTAATTCTGCGCCTTTTAACCCAAAGTGCCTTATAGTGTGTGAAAATATGATACTTTTTGAAGAGTTTTTTGATAAGCGTAGGTAGCTACAGTATGGTAAGTGGTTAGAATTTCAATTATATTTGTATTCTTTATCATCGTGTTTTCATTTAGTTGGTTTACTTCAGAAGTATAGAGTAGACCCACATGCTAATGAGCGAAGCTTGCCCGCCCACCACGCGACACAAAACAAAACAGCTTTTTCTAACTTTTTAAGAAAATGTATTATAACATGTACATTTTCAACTCCAGGGACCAATCCAACGTGCGGCGCATGCACACTGCCGTGAAGCTGAACGAGGTGATAGTCAACAGGTCCCACGATGCTCGGTTGGTGCTCCTTAACATGCCAGGACCGCCCCGTGACACGGACGGAGACGAGAATTGTATCTTTTTACCGCCGCGGCAAGGGACGCAACATAAGAGCCATTTTTTGCCATTGTTCCCTTCACTTTTGCGCTCACTTCAGATATGGAATTTTTGGAGGTTTTGACGGAAGGTTTGGAGAGGGTGCTGCTCGTGCGAGGCGGCGGACGCGAGGTCATCACCATCTACTCGTGACCAATCAGAACGGATCACGGAGGTGCTTCAAGGGTTAGCTGTTCACATTAGAATAGGGTGTCTTTATATACATATAATATAATGGTCCAGTAGATTATCAGAACATTTATTTTGAGCAGTTAAGGGGGGGAGGATCTTTTCCCTTCTGTGGGTCATTTCAGTTCACCGATGGGGGACCGGATCACGTGACCCATGGGCTGTCGCTTCCCCGTCCTGATGCAATGTATAATAGAAGCAGGACGACTGCCTATGTAGCGTACACAAGGTCAAGGAGGATTTTGATTTTTGCGGAATTCCGAGGGGGAGGGGCGTGCACTTTATTTATTTATTTATTTGACTCTTAATTTTTTTCACGTTTATAAGGTAAGAGAGTTTACTTAGTGTAAGACTTAAGTATTCAATTTGCATGCATTTTTTTCTTTGTTTTGTTTTAACTTATATGTACATAGTTTTTGTTCTCAGATGATGTGAGCAGTTTGTTTTAAAGGGAGCATGGGTGACAAGTTGGGTAATGACAGAACAATGCCAAAAAAAAAAAAATTAGATATACTTTTAAGTCAGTTCAACTTTATTCCATTTGGTTCCCTAATTTTACTTTTGCTTTGTTGATGTGTTCTGCCCCGACACCAAACTGGTTTGTATCAATGTTAAGGAATATCCACCTTTGTACAGTAGTTACTTTTATATTGTAAATTCTTGTCGGTAGTACTAACTTTGTTAGATTTTTTTTTACTAAATTACAAAACTTATCACATCAAAATAGTATACATTTCTATGATTTGATTCCCTTCAATAAATTATTTTACTATACGTTTTTTTGCGCTTGTGCTTTGTACTTTGTATAGTTAAAACAAACAAAACTCAATATATGAATATGAATTATCACACTTAATAGCAGTTCTTAGCACACATTTCCTAGTGGGTGAGGCGCATATGGATGAGCATAATCTCAAACAGCGCCACAACCTATTTAAGTCTCAATTTTCACCATTTAATTATTTTATCTATATTTATTCATAGAATCACAGTACGTACTATATTTCAGTATGAGCATTTATGGCATTTCAAGTTTACTGTTTCCTAAATATCAGTTGTGGATTTTAGAAGTGTCGCCACCAGAGAGCAGCAATGTACAACTGTCATTTTTATAATTGTGATCGTTAAAACTGTTTATCATCCATTTTTTGTACTTGTAAAATAAGCATATTTCAAAGGATGGTTTACATTTGATAGTGCAGTTTCCGTAATGCTGCACAGCCACAACCTAGTGCTTTGTAGTATTTAATTAATTTATTTATTTATATATTTGACTGTCAAAAAAAAAAAAAATATGACTGTATATAACTTCAATATTTTAATATATATATTAAAGAACATTAATATATATATTAACAGCGCATTAAGCTGTTATAAAAAATATATATTTTAATATATATATTAAAATATTGAAGTCAGTACTCCTAATTGAAGTTTTAACATATTGGAGAGTTTTTTTTGGTCACTAGTGAGACGGAAGTAATTACAAAGTGCCCTCATTTCCTAGTGAGGCTTTAAATAATGCTGAAGTCACAGTTTTGTAACTTGTCATTTCTTCTGCCCTGGATGTTGGCAGCCTCACGGCCATGTGTTCATTATCTGCAATTCCAGCTTTTGACTCCAGCACTGCAATTACATCCTCGGACGCACTGATTAATCCAAGGCGGAGGCTTTATTGTTTTATTTATTTATTTTTCCTTCAAAATGAAAAGAACATAAGCGGACACTTTGCCAAGGAGTAGGTGCTCGTTTGTGCCATAGTCCTTATGTCACAATAAGACATTTCAATGGCTGCTTAAGTGTTCTCCTAAAATCTTCAATAACGGAGGGATTTAATGTAATGGAGGTTCACACAATGGCGTGTTTAACTAACGAACGTTTCTTAGTCTCTTGCTTTACTTAAGCCACTGTATTATTAAGCTTTGAATATATTCATGTTTTTGGAGGATACAGATTTCCTAAATCCTCATGCAATTTAAAATGTCAATTCTCTGGGAATAGAAAAATCATGTTTATGAACTTTTGGTACTGATGTTATGGCGGCCATGACACGCTCTTCTTCATAAATCCAGCCTAGGGGTTGGAGGTGCTGGTGAGTGGTCCGTGCAATCCCCGACAACAACAAAAAAGTTGAAATAGCAAAGCAGCATCTCGTGGTAAAATTACAGATGAGGCCTGTGGAGTGCTTTTTCTGTCTCTCTTCATGTCCAATATAATCTCAGACACTTGTAATATGCATTCGGTTTCATATATATATATTTTTAAATAATTTTAAGTATATTTTTGTTTATGTGTATTCTTGTGCATATAAAGTAACAAAGCCCAGTTTGTTTTTGTAATTGCGTGGTCATCATACTCCCCCTCTTTTTGCGTTCAATGCAAAATCGCAAATGAAATGTTTCCCTTTGTAGATTTCTTCATTTTGTTTGCCATTTCTTCCGCTCCTATTCTCTCGTCTCTGTCACGTAATCAGTCATCACCCCCCCCCCCCCCCCACTTGAAGAGTTAAACGGAAAAAAAACAACAACAGCGGCTAAGCAACTGACTGGAGCAATGTCGACTCCACTCCCGCACAAAACATAGGCCTCTGTAAATATTAAATTTAAAAGGATTCCCAGATAAGGCGGCTTGAAAAATTGAGGCAGCACCCCATTCTTCTAGATAAGAGAAGACGGAGCCATCTGGAGGCTGCCAGATAGCGAACTCCCACGCCATCCGCGAGACCTCACTCTCATCCGAGGCGGCGGCCGAACGAATGAGTACCAACACTTTCATTATGTTAACTTTCAAAATGAACTCATTGACATTCAAAGCATATGCTGCTTTTCCCCACTTTTAGTAAACACAATGTTACTCTTGCATCCGTTCATAAGAAATCACCAACGCGTCAGTCTTAAAACTAATGTTTATTACGAGGGTGTCGTGTTTACCTTTTAGTAATACTTTGCTTTAAATAAGAAATAGCCATCGATGGGATGCATTGCACTTCTAAGCCCAAGCGAAAAAGAAACATGGGACAAATATATTTTCAAACCCGATGTGTGGACATAAGGCAGAGTGGGGCCTGAAACACTTTTTACGTACTATGAATAAAACAGTAAGGTGAGAATTTTTGCTGCATGCTTTGAATAGGAAAAGTCGTGCCATCTGGTGAACGAAATAAGCTAGGCCACACATACCGACATCAGTAACAACACATCAGGCCATTATTTCAATAGCAGAGCACTCTTGCATTAAGCTGTAAAACATGTAGTGTTTTGCTGCATGCTTTTCACACGTGCATATCAGGAAAAAGTAGCGCCGTCTGGTGGTAAAATAAAATACACAGACACTAATATCCAGCTTTAGGTGTGCTTATTTAAGTTGAAATCATGCATTCTTGCAGAAAACAATATAAATTCCAATTTATTTGCTGCATGCTTTGAATGGGAAAAATATGGCTGTCAATTAAAATGTGAAAATAAAGGACTGTATTAGTTTACATGGTTTTCAATAGTAAATTCTACATGTCATTTTTTTGGAGACGTACGCTCATATAAGGTATAGAGATTAACCGTATAAGGGTTGAATATACAGCGTGCATCACGTATAAACGTGTTTTGGGTGAGGGCCAGCATTTCCCCCAAATCCATGTTGACTGTTTGCAAACAAAAATTATAACTGTAATCGACTCTCAGGTTGTATGAATAACCTTGTCCGTATTGCTACTTGCTTGACTCTTCTGCTATTTCTTCACAGCCACATTGAATTTGGCTCCAGGATAATACTTTTGTCACAATGTTTTATCTGCGCTCTCACTCCGCTGTTACCCCTAATTACCCCCACCTCGCCTCTGCATTTTACGCTCGGCCCACCAGAATTCCCAGATAGCAGATGCAGGTCGATTGGGGAATATCTTTTTGACCTGGATTGCGCAACGATTGTCCTATCGGTTCCGGGATGAAAGCTGTTACCTGCTTGATAACGGGCGACCCTGGAGCGATAACCTTCGGGCTAGTTTCGAGGACACGCCGTTTTGCTTCCCACCTGAGCGCTTGCAGTCGCAGCATTTCTTATTCAGCCTTGTGACATTTTTTTTTTCCCCCCCAAATGGGATTTGCCACGAGGTTAATCATTAAGTTCGGCTCTTCGACTGTCCGGGTGACCGCCGATCACTGGTTGAAATGTGATGAAGGGCTACGAAAAACGATCCCAAGGAAAATGCAGCGACTTCTTTCTTTCTTTCTGTATGCAGAGTCGATTTGTCGCTGCGGTTACGCGGAGTCACTTTGATTAATTTACTTAAGGATGCTGACATCTGCGTTTGCAGATTTTCATTAAGATCAATGGCAAACGGCTTCAGACACGCTTCCACTTGTCTAGGCTATTATCCCCAAAAGGCACGGTAGATTAAGTAGAAAAATAACTCGTTGATTAGGATAAAATCTCCCTTTCAGAATCAATTGTTTTTGTTTAAGGCCATTTTGAGAAATATAATTAGAATACACCTTGTTCAGAAAATGTGCGTGCAGGCCCCGAGGCTAAAAGTGACGGTGGTAGTGGGGGCGGGAGGATAATGTGTTACATACTTTTGAGGAAGAGTGCAGTGTGAGCCACTGTCAACCCTAGTTTTAATCCTTCCCTCTGCTGTGTTGTGCGATGTTATGTTGTTATCTTAATGATAATCGCTGCCTGTATTTCTGTGCCCCCCCCATCCCCACCAGCCGCCGGGCTCCTCTGCCAGGCTGGGGCGGGGTGAGGAGATGTGCCTTATCAACAGCTTTGTCATTAAATCAGCCTTTTCTACGCCACGTCCAAAAAGTTTACCGCCGTCGCTCTTATCAGAAAGGATCGGCAAGTCGGTTTTCTTTTCAATCACAGCTTTGCGCATTCAGCCAGGCGGAGATAAAATACAGCATAGGCGTTTCCATAAGGGGCGGGAATAGTGTTTAATAGTGAGGTAAATTAAAAATGGACAATGGTGTTATTTGCATTTGTCGACAGACAGACGCACACACACACACACACACACACACACACACACACACACACACACACACACGATGTGTCAAATTTTGCTGCATGCTTTAAATAAGGAAATGTAGCGCCATCTGGTGGATAAATAGTAGTCGGTAACTCGGTTAGGTAGTGAGCCAAAATGAAACTTTAACTCATTTTTTTTTTCCAGGTGGATTAGTTGATTAAATGCATGATTAAAAATAGACAATTTCACCCTTTTTAATGAATATCCTCTGGCAAGTTTGACAACCCAAAAAAAAGCGTAGCGGAAAGAAAACATGTTTTACTAAAAAAATGGTCAATGTCAAGATTTGCATTTATCATCAGTAGTTTCCAGCAGTTTAATTTTTTTGTAACCTTTGTTTGAAACAAACGAGAAAAATGTCTTTGCAGTTCATGGCTTATTCTCAATCTTAAAAGTATCGTCGTCAGGTTTAAGGTTTTACAGCGGGTATATAATCGACACAATTTTGATGGCTGTCTGTACAGAAGGCAAGCTCAGAACTTCCCAGTTAGGCTGCAATTGGTAGTTAAGTCTTGTGCCAAAGCGCTGCTCCATCTCAGTGGCTCTTCTGATTGTCTCAGAGTTGTGCTCAAGTGGACTCTGACATCCAGTCAATGCAAGAGGGGGGTTACGGAGACCCCTTCGCCCGAGCACACACGCTTACAGTGCTGTAAACCTCTGAACGGCAAAGTGTCCGGGGGTCTCTTGATTGCCGACACCGTGGCGTGCTTGTCTCTGTCCTCCCACAGTGCGCCAAGAGTCTCTGGGGGTTGGTAGCCCGGCTCCTGAGGGTCCAGGGGGTCTTTAGATAACAGGATGCTGATGGAGGGCACGGTTCTGTGCACGGTCATCTCTGATGTGCCCCCCTCGGTGTTCTCCCACACCTCCTTGACCACCTTGTACTGCAGTTTGGTCAGCTGGTGCAGTGAGCCCACTTTCCGCTTCATGATCTCAGCACACGTGATGGTCTTGGTGACGGCGCGGCCTGAGCCGGTGAAGACCACCTGTCTGAGTCCGCCCTCTCCGGCAACACAAAGTCCTTGGTCGCCTTGCATCCGCGCCATAGCGAAGCCCATCAAGTTGCGGATCTTACTCCCTTCTTTAACGCGCATCTCCAGTACCCCCGAGGCCAGTCCGGGGAAGGGACTGGGGCCGTGCTCCTCGGTCCTGCAGACTTTCTTAAAGCCTTCCTGCCCTAGTTTGAGAGCAGCGGGAGGCCCCGGTTGAGGTGTCGGTTTAAACGGAGTTGTAATATCGTTGTTCTCCACTTTGGGCAAGCTGGCATTCGTGACGTTCTGACCCTGGTATGGAGGAACGGTCCCAAAGTGTTGTCCATTCTCCATTTGAAGCGAGGCATTTACTTCCAGTCCCTGATGGGGCTTGAACGCACCCCCGGTCAGGAAGTGGCCACTGACCACGCTGTCCCCCGTGAACATGACTCCAGTCCTCAACAGCCTCACTTCAAGTCCAGATTTATTTACTTTCCCGTCATGGCAGGCCATTCGACTCTTCCTCCTGCTGACAGCTGTAAAGTTTTACAAACAGATTTCATAAAAGAAACATTACCCTCTTCTCTTCTCCCCCGACAGTGATATCAACGCAGTCTTTAATGCAGACTCTCTGAAAGAGCTGGAGAATTAAGATAAACGCCCGGCTAGTGAATCAAAAGCACTGCCGGGACCATTCAAGACATTCTTTAAAGAGTGTCTCCATTTCATAGCATTTGGAAAGCGCTTCAGGGACAGATAACGATAATGAAAACAGCCTATATTGTTACTTTCATTTGACTTTTTCCTGAAGTAGCTACCGAATATAAGTACTTTGCCTGTAACTTTAAGATGTGACCTTTCCTCAAGCAGTCCGGTCCATT
Organism: Syngnathus leptorhynchus; assembly: GCF_054491065.1. Lineage (NCBI taxonomy): Eukaryota > Metazoa > Chordata > Actinopteri > Syngnathiformes > Syngnathidae > Syngnathus > Syngnathus leptorhynchus. Next base: position 16,302,151 of record NC_141197.1, on the reverse strand, counting down.
CGGGGTATCGCTCTCAATTCAGAAGTGACCTCTCATTTCAGTCCCGCTCAGAAGTTCCGCCGTCAAAATTTACACTTTTGCCCATTTCTACTCCGGCACAAGTCCTTTACTGGAGTTGCGTGGAGTTCCCCGGCGCGTTGATCTGGATAGTCTCCAGCGATGCCGCGGGAAGTATGTTGATTCTCCCCACAGAGAGACATGAGGGACCGGAGCTGCCTCGGCAATGCTCACAGAAGGAAGGTCTGTGTGGCTGAGTGAGGGAGGTGGTAGTGGGAGGGGGGGCATTTGGATGAGGGGGTGGGGGGGTAACCCTCTTAAAGGCACATGGCATTTTGTCTCGCATCCAGAACACCGTCCTCTCCTCTGCTACATCAGCTCGCTGTATCCCTTTAAGGAATTTCACGTATGTCCCCCCCAGGAACTTTGTCAATCTCTTTTGAGGACATGGCACTTTTCAATGTAAACGACTGATTAAATCTGAGCACCCGAATAACACCTCTGTAAACTGTAAAAAAAAAAAAGTAATTGCCCAATATGGATTAAATTAGCTGCATTGGAATTGCAAAGATCCTTCAAAAGGGTCGGCTGAAAGGCAGCTGCATAAAATTGTGGCGTACTTTAACTCAGCACGGTCCAAATCTGGTCCTCGAGGGATGCTGGCGTGTATGTTTTAGATGTCTCCCTTCTCCAACACACCAAATGGCGACTCTTGAGAACTAGAGACGGACATACACGCTTAGGAGATTGACACACACGATAGTCTGAATAAATAAATAGAACTAAAATGACGAAATAACTGTTTACATTTGTATTTACGTTTTTACTTTTGAAGAAATTGAATCATTATTTCAACTTTTTCTACTTGAGTCTTGTTTAGTCAAGAATCTGTACTGCTACTTTAATACACTACTTTTTACCGCCTATACTAATTTTGGCGATAGCGCTGAGCCACCAAAAAAAAAAAAAATAGGTCTTTCGCTTTAGTGATCAAAGACTCATTACACGCAGAAAGCAACTCTTCAGTGACAGTCTTTCTTCACCCTTTTAATTGGATGGATACTAGATGGATTGATAATGATAGGTGTAGAGCAATCTTAATGAGCTTCCCGTCACCAGTGGGTGGCGCTGCCCAACTCATTTCTCACACCCTCGACAGGCCCCGACAGGGTGGCGTCCACCTAATCTGCTAAGAGGACAGGTGGATTTGTTTTTTTCTCCATGTGACTGACAGATGAGAGAATGTGTGAGGACAGCCCACTGAGGCTGAACCTATAAGGCTGGGAGAGAGACCGACGAGTCGTAACTAGCTTTCCACTCAGTATATCTCCTGGTAAACAGTAGTGCCCAGACAGCTATATGAGGCTAATATACAGGCCTGTGCTTTGTGCACGATTTATGCTAATAAGGGAATCCCTGGCCTTGACCTTCTTCCGAGAGCTTCCATCTTGTCACCTTCAAATGTTTCCATTGTATCTCAGACCCCTATGTATTATTCATATATGGGTATTATTATCCAACTGTTGCCCATAAACAAACATAAAAGTTGAGTGCCTTTAAACGCTGTTATTCGTACCAAATGTGTTTAATGGGGCTCTCGGCATTATAAGAACATGAGGAGTAATTTTAGATCAATGTGTTTCCGTTGGAGGAGAAAGGAAAAAAAAAACATTTCTTTTGTTGCCTTTTGTTTTCCCTGTCTGAAAAGAAGACACGAGAGCAAGGACAGGAGGAGGAAGGGAGGGAGAGGGAGCGATTTTAAGCGCTCGCCACCAAAGTGATCATTCTGTTGTTTGGGAGAAATTACGCTCATCAGTCATACGGAGATGCACAGCTGCCTACAGGGATGTGGTAATGTCACTGCGTAATAAAGCGTGTGTGTGCATGAGAATAGCAGTGGCGGGAGGGTAAGGGGGTTTGGTTAGGCGGGGGGTGCAAATGTAGGAGGGCAGCGGGTGAGAGGAGTCTAATTTAACCACAGAGAGCTTTAAATTGATGATGAAAACTGCTCTGTAATCATCTGTATTTACCACATCATCACGGCGCGTAGTTTACTGCTTGTGGCGTCTGGCGTCGACATTATTGATGAACAAACTCGCTCCTTTAGAAAGAGCCCGCTGTGTTTTGAAGTGGAAAACACATAGGGGAAGCTAATATAGCGTCAGCTACACCTTTTGCTTGTTTTTTTTTTCTGTTAAAACAGAACAGATGTCATTTGCTCAGAAAATATTGGCCAGGAGACTTCCAAAATGAAGATGGTAACTTTTGATCATGTGTGACAAACCTGACAGCTAACAAGGCTACGGCTAATACGAAAAACTAGCAAAGGAGTTTACGTCTTTGCTGATTTGGTTGTCGTTACAATTTTCCATCATATTCTTCTTCACTTCATTTTGTAAAACCACAATCTTGGGGTCTAAAGTGGTACGAAATAACCCTGTTGAGAAAAGACGGTGACAAACCTGACAACGAACCGGTCTACGACGAATAAGAGAAACTAGCAAAGCAGTTCATATCTTTGCTCACCTGGTTGTCTTTACAATTTCCATCATATTCTTCTTCACATAGTTTTATAAAACAAAAATCTTGGGCTCTGAAGTGGTATGAAATAACCTTTTTGAGAAGAGTGTTTTTTTTCCTTTGCCTTCCCTTTCCCTCCCTGCATTGTAAGTGCCTTCATTTAATGACGGGAAAAGGCGGCAGCCGTGTCGGGGACGGCGGCTGTGTCGGCAGCGACGGGCACTCACGCTTGGTCACTTGCTCCTTTGCAATTTCTCTGCACTTACACCTCACTTGATCTAACCTTGGTTCATATCTGTGACTTTCAGTCTTCAGGGAAAGCCAGACCAAAACGTTTCGCTCACCTCAGCTGCGATTGAAAGCAGTAATAAGGATGTTTTTCTTTCCTCATAGACTTCAAAAAATGTTTTTTTTAGAACGTGTATTAATCATGATCCACTTTTAGCATGTGCTAGTTGTTAGAGGTCCTGTAGTAAAGCAATTCTAAACCTTATTTGTTTGTGAATATTTTTTAGTTATCCTTTGCTTCCCTTATGTTTTTAATTGGTTTTGAATTTGACAAAATCTCGTTGATAGTTTTTCATTAAATGGAACTGCTCATAGACTTTAAAGCACCAATATGAAGTTCCGCTGGATGCATCAAAGCTCGTCAAGGTGACATACAATACAACTTGGTGTTGTGGTGCATAGTCAGGGCTACGCATACACACGCACACATACACGTGGCCTCCCCCTTGACAGCCGGTCACTCACTTTGCGTTAACCGCAAGTGTTTTCACGGTCATCAAACAACGGTGGCCTGCAGGCGCTCATTTTCGCTTCGTGTGGCGCTCGCCCTGCAGCTTGGTTCTGCCCCACAAATTCACAGCCGGCCCCTCGGTTGGCAAAATTGTGGGAGTAACCACACACACCCACACACACACACACACACACACACACATGCATATGCACATAGCCTCTGGATAGGGAGACACACGAAAAAAAGTATACGCTCAGCATAAGGAAGGCTGTTGGAGCAATTACAAAAACATGGCAGAACACGAGCGAGCAGGGCCGCGCTATCAGAGGGGAAATAGAGTGAGCGAGGGAAAAATGATGACGCCATTAATAACGTTTGTGGGAGGCAGGGTGGATGACCCTCCCTCCCCGCCATTTCTATGTGACAGCACTTTGAGGTGCAAATGGTCGCTGTGTTTGATTTTTGGACATTTTAAAATGGGCCATGTTTCTGCAGTAATGGCAGAAAATAACAAAACAGTGCTATTTTTTGACTTAGGGGTTGAATTCATTCCTTGACCAAGCTCTTAACTCAATGTTGTTGTATTGCGAATATTTTTTAACTATTAACAGGAATCATAATAACATTGTATTGTAATGTATACATTTAAAAACAGAAAATATAATCAAAGAGAATTTAAGCTGATTCATAAAACAGACGTATGTTTATGACTGCCTTTTCCAAGAGTGACCAATCGAGTGATATAAATTCACGCTGAGTCACGTTGTCTATTTACTACAGCGTTAGCTCACAATTAGCATCTCCTCCATTTTCCTTGCGAGTGTTTTCGTTTGTTCAATTAACGGCAGAAAATGCATCAGCGATTTTAGCGCTTTCTCTTTTTTTTTCCAAACAGCAGCTCATTCAGAACTCAAACTTTCTCCCACAACACATAGCAAAAAAAATCCACCAACTCATGGCTTGTAACTGAAAAGATTCTACTGTTTTTGCCATATGTAATATATAAAATTCTTGAATGATGTGAGAGCTAATGTGTCTGTCCCCCAGGCATCCATCTTGTTGGTTGACAACACTTGCATCTTCTTTTTTCTTCTCGCCTTTACTTGTCTTCTCCTACTGTTCACGCACACACAGACACAGACACACATGAGTTCCTGTTCCCTCGGGTGCAACCATTCCCTCGGCACTGCATTGCAGATGCGTCTCACAGTGAGCTGGAAGTTTCACTGAAGACACACGCAACATGACACAGCTTGAAAAAGATGGAGAGATAGATGCTAGTCTGCCTTTCATTTTGTTTGATTGTAATAATGGGAATGGCAATAATCTGGTCCAGGGTCAAAACTGTCTCCATTATGAAATCGTTATCTGCTTTATTGAGATACGGCAAAGATTTCGACAACTTTGGAGGGCCTCACTGTCATTCAATTTTGAAAGATGGTATATCAGATTCTGCCAAGCAGAAACCTGTTGCAGATATGTTTATTTGTTATTGCAGGCGGTTTGATGAATGACACCCATTTAAATTGACAAGAACCGCAGCAGCTGATAATGGCCTTTTGTGTCTGTGTCTCTTTTGACTGGCCCCCCCAGGCTAACAGTTAATGGACGCTATAGAAAAATGTTGATCAATTATATTGTGAATTAATAGACCGTACGGCGGGAAATTTGGAAGGCATAATGAAAGCCTCGAAGCCACAATCCACCATCTCTACTTTTCTATTTGGAAGCGTCATGCCTCTCCACTGTACATGTGCGGACAAACATTGCTACACCTGAATGGAAAGATCAACAATCGAGGTGACGAATAAAAAAATTCCGCGTACTTGCAGCCTGAAGCCAGACGTGTTGTGAAAATGAAAATGTTATCTAACAAATCATTCTTATGTATCCGTTGGCCTCAATTTGGTTCTGAATTTTTGTGGCTTCAAACTCATCAGAAATACATTTTCTTATCTGTAATTACGTAGACGTTTCCTCTCCAATCAATCCCTTCTTCTTCAGGGAGGAAGTTAAATTTTGAAACAACCCTGACTGATTTGTGATTGCTCTGCGGTATATGAGACCTTCATCTGACTTGCGGTTTGATTTAGTAGAAAAATCATCGCAAAAAAATTACGCATGTCATAAAACCTTCAAAAACACAAACCTGCTACTTTTTTAAAAACTCCATTCTATACCCTCACTGATTCTGACTGCTGGCCCAATCATTCGTGTCCATGTTTTTGTCTTCCATCTGAGTTTAGACACCATATCATTTACTTGGATATTGATTTTTTTTTTTCCACTCAAGCCCCAGTGTAAGCTTTTCAACCCCCGGCTCTCCCGAAGCCTTTCGACTACGCTGCGCCGGATCAGTGACTTGTGTAAGACAAATAGAGACAAAGTAGGTGGTCTCTTTTTCTGCTATGCCGGGTCTAGTCTCTCATCAACATCCTCCTGTTTTTGTAGTTTTCCAGATGGCCTCACCCCTTCTACATCCCACCGTTCCTCACTTGGAACTTCCCAGAACACACATTTGCATCAGGTCACTGCTCGCTTCCGCGAATGCTATAATCCTGCCGAGCTCGCCACCCTGAAAATGCTCTCTTTGCAAGTACAGCGGGAGGTCGATCACAATCCGTTCCAGGGAGCCGGTCAACCTTTTCCATTTGTGCACGTTTCCGAACCATTCGTCCCATGGGTGTGTGGGGTGGGGTGGGGTGGGGCTGGGGTCGGCAAAATTCAGCAGTATCATATTTCTAGGATCAAAATTGTAGTGACTCAAACAATTTTATCTGTAATTGTCATCCTTCTACTACTTTTTTATTATTGATCACTATGACTGACTTACAGTAGCCATATTGGACTGATAATTTTAAACAAAGACATCGATGACTTCATGTTGAACACAGAATATATTCAAGTGTACATTCTGCTTCTATAATGTCACAATTCACAAAGGTAAATTATGAAATACCATAATTTTTGGATTATTTAACGCACCAGCTAAAATCCGGGGAAAATTGTTCATATATAAATTGCATTGGACTATAAACCGCAGGTGTTTTAATGTTTAATTTCCATATGTTATAGAATATGCACGAAGTATGCGATAGCATAAAAATCATGAAAATCCAAAGATAAACTGCACTGGACTATAAGCCGCAGGATTCCACGCAAAAAGTAGCGGGTTATAGTCTGGAAAATACGGTAAATAAATCAGCATAATACTAACTGAGCTGAAATCTGCCTTTAGTGACCGGCTACCTATTTAGATTTTGTTTCTTGCTGGCTTTGGTGACAGAACAATAGCAGTCATCTTGAAGGATCTTCTCACCTGCATCACCAAGCAATTATCCTGTGCCCTACAAATCCTTGGTAAAGCCGTTTTTTTACAATAGAGGCATAATTGCGGGAGTTTAATTGCCTGCCAATGCTCTGCTTCCACAGCCCGCTAGCGCTGAAGAGCCCAATAATTAGAAACAGGGAAAAATTAGGCAGCAATTTTGTCTTGGCAATTATCATAATGCAAAAGAAGTACCATTAGTATTGATAGCCCCACACATAATCCTTTGACATTGTCATCACTTTGGGTGCAACCACTCTAGCCTTTCGCACTGCTTCTGTCACTTAAGTCATCGGGACAGACCAACGGGTTCGTAAGACATCCAACCTCGGAGTACTCCGAGGATTAACCGCGAGCTCCTTCGAAGCCCCGTGTTTCCCTTTAAAGGTATATAAATTGGGTGGTAATCCTTTTTCACCACGTCACCCATGAAATTGGGTTTGATGTAACAGCAAACGGTGGATTCATTTATGCCTCACTAGCACTGGATTTTCATTGTCATGCATGAGGTTATACTCCATATTATTTGTCCAGTATTTGTTAAGCGTACAACCAAAGATTTACTTTAAGAAGGCAAACATCGGCACAGCAAATGCACTTTGCATACTTTTAGTACATTTGGACATTATACAAAGAAAGAAAACAAAGTCTCAGCTGTTTGCCACACATTTTAATCTTTGCCTCAAGCTAAGCAAAATGTGTATTCTGCAAAATCCCAACAAAAGATGCTGTTTAACATCCGCACGTTTGGCGATTAAACAAACTCACTAATCTCAAACACTGGGATTCAGTGTTCATTTATTCTTTCTTTAATACTCAGCAGAAAAGTACTGGGCGGAAAGAACAATGTTTTTGGCTGCAGTTCATCAAGTCTAAAGATAATTTTAGACTGTGCTCACAGGTCATGATTGTTCCAGTGAAATTACACAACAGCGCACTCTCGGAGGTCAAACAATCTGTTCCGTCACAGTGGTCAGCTGTATCCCACGGCGACATTGTCGCCCTGATAAAACCTTTATTGGCCGTGATATTTGAAGTATCAAAATAACATTCTGAAGAGACAGAATGGACCATGCATAATTGATTTTCAATTGGCAATGTAAAATCCGATAACTGCTTGTTTGTTTTTGATCGTTTTCATTAGCCAGACCAAGAATGGCCTCTTGACTAAGCACTCCGCTTTTGGGGTTGAAAAACACCACTGACCAACCATAGACAAAAACCACTTTACAGTGTGTGGGACCAACCTGTGCCTTTTATTTACAAGCTTAGAAAGTTTTATTGGATTCTACATGACCGACCATAAGGACCAAACCAAGATCTGCAATGCCCAAGTGTAGGATTAATTGTGCGTCTCCAATACGGTGGAAGGAAATTACTTTGGGTTTTAAGAATCTCCTCAACATTAAAGTTAGCTAACTCTCCATGGCTCCGAGTAATCAAGCAATGGGATTTGCGTAAGATTTTAATTGGGATGCATTATCCCAACCCCTCACAGACCCCCAAGAAGCAGGCGAACGATACGCACCGATAAGTATGAAGGTCAACCAGCTGCTTAGGCGGAGCTACCCGCGCTCCCCCTACTCGGTATCAATCTTGCAAAGTCGAGTGCGTATTCGAATTAGCCGGTGACCAGGTGGCGATAACATTTCCAAAGAGTAAAACGCTGAGCACAATTAGTCTGTTTTCCCTCTTCGTCTGGGTTTACGATCACTCCGGCACTTGTTTCATCGCACGTTTGGTGCGCCGGTTACAAGATCCAAATGCCATAAAAGGAGAAGAGCTAATGAAGCCGTATGTCGAGAATAAAAGAGGGATAAATGAAAAATATTTCAAGAGCCTTTACAATACACCTGCATTTATATACTGTATATATATACACTAGGTGAGAATATTTGCCGGTATTGAATGGTCGACGTTGCGCTTGGAGGAGCATTCCGTTGATGGAATCAAAACCCCTTTCACACATTCAAATGAGGCGCACTCGGCTGTGATTGGTATTGGAAAGGCATTTGTCGGAACACAGGCTCACAGAAGGCTTCTTAAATACAAGGCAATCACAACGACTGACGGCGAGGCGAGAGAGGTGTGCCCGGACTGCAGAGTGGGGAAATGGGACAAAGGATTATGATGGTAATAAGCAGTAAACCAAAACAAAGTCATCCCCTGATTCCCTCCCCTTCACTCTCTCTCTCTCTTTGTCTGTCCCCCCCCACCCCCAAATCTCGCTCGCCCTTAAATCCTCCCGCTCACCGGCTGCATCTCGTATTGACAAGGCCCATTTTTCCCCATTGCTGCCGGAGCCACAATTTAAAAGTCATTTCTCATTATTTGCCGCGAATCCGTACACACGGGCGCACAATTTCTAATCTGTCGAGGCCATGATGGCTGCTGGCAGAAGCGTAGGCTCTTTATGCAGATGCCTGACTGTACACCTGCACGCAATGTCAACTCTTGCACACCCGGATGGCCTTATTTTATTACAGGCGTCAGCGAATCTGCAAGCCGTCAACTGTGAAGCTTTTTGTGCTAATGTCTTTTTTTCTCCTCCCCTCTCACCCCTCCTTTGACTGGGCTTGTCATGCTGAGGTTTTTTTTTTACATCCCAGTCATGTGTCGATCTATACACTACATTTTTTGAAGTTAGCAGCGTGAGTAGACTAAAGCGCAATATTCACAAATAATTGAATAGTATTCCACGTATGGTGGTTGTATCAGATGGTATGCAACAGGAAGAAAGTCTGGTTCTGATACCAAGTCCAAAGATGGAGTATTACATCCTGGGACAGCTTCAGGCCTGAGCCCCACTCCGTCCTGTGCATGTCAGTGGAATTTATCGAGAAAACCACCATGAAGCAAATGAGACTCATTATGTTATGAGACTCAAATTATTGACCCTCTTGATGCATTGCATTGCTTTTTGGAGAGGAGGCAATTATGTTTCTATAACAGTTTGCTTGTATATATAGATAGCTTGAATATATTCTACACACAACCAATATGACTCCTTACAAGTTGTGTCCCTGTTTGTGGCATGAGATCCATCTTGTTTATGTGAAGGCATACAAACGCGACAGTCAAGTAGGCGGCCTGGTGATCGCAGCCATCCATAAACAGGGTTGTTAATTCAAGTGAGTCTTATTGATCGTTGCACCTCTGAGTGGATCGACAAAGTAAATGCCCACCAGTGATGTATTGTCGGGAGAAGAATGGATGAAATACTGACTTTGGCTGAGGGAACATGGACAAACTACTCTGACATAACACCTCTCAATTCTGGATGTAAACTCGCAAAGTCCCATGTAGTGCACAAGGCTCTCATGATGGCTCAATAGGTTTCTCTTTTATAATTTGTGTTTTGGCAGTCACTCATGACCATTTTATATAGATTTATTCATTTATATTATATATATATATATATATATATATATATATATATATATATATATATATATATATATATATATATATATATATATATATTTTATTTATTTATTTATTTATTTCATATATATATATTTCATATATTTTTTTTCTTTTTCTTTGCTTTTCTGAATATAAACCAGGCGTCGTGTGATATTTATATCTAAGCGAGTGGATAGCGCATGTGGAGAGCAGGTCAGGTGTGGTAATTCTTCAGTTCTTGGCAAATCCACAAATATGGGATTGAGCGACAAGAAAAGGGTGTGTGTTGAGACAAAGAGTGGTTTTGGGCTCGTGTTTGCGCCACCTCTGCTGAGGGAGGGAGTGTTGTTGTTTTTTTTCTCCACACTCCGTTAAGGCGGGAGAGTCGTCGCCGGGCAGACGGATGAAAGGAAAAAGTGCTGCTGTGGCACTGATAAAGTGACTGAGGACCACTACCGCCACACTTGGACAATTCTGCAAACACACACGCATGCACACGCACACACGCGTACACAATCCTATCCCCTTGCTTTTCTTGACTCGCCTGTGCTGCCAAAGGCAGTGATCTTGCTTGCGTAGTCATGACTCTCTCAGTCATAAATAAATACACACGAGGTATTGCTTGCACATATACATTGTTCATAATTTAAAATTGTTCGCCATTGCTGTTTACTCTGATATTCTTCTGTCAAAAATACACAAACGATGAAGAATAGTCATGAATATTTGCGACCAAAATAGTTGGTTTTGGACAGATGTTCTTTTTTGATACGACCAACTACTGAGTGTGAATACAGTGAATACGTCGGCATTTGCAAATCTCTGTCTTGTCGTACGTATTCTCCTGCTCAGACCAAAGCTTTGGCGCTATCGCAGTAGTCACCAAATTGTGGTAAGATGTGGCGATATATGGCAAGTTGTAACCGCAAACTAGTTGGGAATGCGTCAACAGTATCTCTGCATGTTGCAGCCAAGAAATGTGCTCCATTAGAATTACTTTGAGACGTAATTAACCAACAAGTCTTTCCAAACAATTGACTATATTCCAAACAATCAATTACTCCATTAATCGATTAAGTGCCCATTGTGCTTTTGCTCTTATCTGTTGTGGTTTGAATAGAAAATCAGCTTCAAAATCATTTCGATCCTTTTCGCCTCAGGCGGAGTTTAAGCTTGGGCAATCGCGACCGCTTTTTAAAGGCTCCCGAAGGCGTGAGGAGAGATGATAATCAGTCACTGCCAAGGCAGGCTTGCCTGAAGGCCGAGTGTTGACGAAGGTGAAGGGCGATGTAAAGTTAAAAGTTGCCCAAAGTTTATATTTATTTATATAATTATAATGTATTGATCATTTATATCATTATTTATATAATTTATATTATTTATACATATTTTATAAAATGATTAATATATTTATATAATTTATATATATTTATTTGTGTGGTGCCAGACTATATTTAGATACTGAATCTGTTGTATAGAATAAAACAATGTGGTTTTTTTGGGCATGTTTACTTAGCCTTCAAAAAATCTAACCCAGTTAATATTTGTCAACGCGCAGGTGTGCCCAATGTTGTGGCACAAGAGCATAAGATCCATATATATGGACGGGAGAGTTGCGAAAAAAAGAAAATACAATTTCTCCATAATTCTCCGTTCAGCCGGAGTAAGTGGCTTTCCCATTGTCGCACATGGGTACAAGCCCTGTTGGAGAATGTGACGAGCTCGAGCGGATAATTGATCAGTCTGAAATTACCAATGGATTTCTTTCACGAGCCTGTGCCTCAGAATCCATTGTGTTTTCAGTGGTAAGGGTTGTCTATTGAGAATCATAGCGCCATTTAATACAGTGGAATGGGCACACAACACCGTGCTAATAATCTGTTTACACAACAGCCCCACTTTTCACATTGATTTCCTTTGGTGCAGTGCATCACAAGCTCGGGCTTAGTTTTGAGACATTTGGAGCGAAACAAATATGAGCATTCTATACGTTATATATTTTTAGTGCAATACATGGTGTCGACAAATTCGCCTCGCATTTAAAAATAAATATTCGAAAAGCGGTTGATGAGGAATAACCTTTACTGATTAGCATTAGCATTGCAACTGTGGCATAAAGCTAACATTGTCTGCTGACGTTATCCATTTGTTGAGCAATGTCTGTGTAAATGGAAAAGAAAGATTGAATTGTTTTCCTCATATCAACATGTAGTGCAAACTCTATTTACAAAGAGCATTTTGTGTTTATCTTTTGGCAACTCACACACTTAATGCTAATTAACTTCACTTGATTTAATTAGTTGCGGGCGCACTGATAGCTCTTTCCTTTTAAATGGCCCCTTGGAAAAAAAATATCGACTTCTTCGGGACTTTTATAATTTGCTGCGTGTTTATGATGCATTCGTTGCGTAGTTTTGCACAGAGTTGAAGAGCAAACCCCTTCAAGACTGAACAATTCCAATTTGTATCACCATCACAATACTAAACCTTGATATTTGGTTTAAGTCCAACTTGTTCACATTGCAAAGTAATTTTGGAAAATGAAGTGAACTAATGCATTCTGGGTCACAAACCGTGACCTTCATGAAACCTTTAAATGTACAGGTAGTTTAATTTGAAGATATAATTATAACTAACCAGCCTGTGAAATAAAACATAAACTTTATATTTTTTTATGAAATGGATTTGGTCGCATTTTTGTTGCCAATATTTTCCCCACCAAATTTCATCTCGTTTGCATGCTACAATTTACCACAATGTCTCATTTTAAAATACTGTAAAAAAAAAAAAAAAAGCTCAGAGCTAAAATTTGACTTTTGAAGCATTTTTATTCCCCAGAAAGAAACATTTGTCTTTCCCACGAACACATAACCCCCTCTCGGGTTATGTTTACCATACTAGGCATTAAGTCTTATGTGTGCACTGCGCCCACTCAGAGGCACGTTCATAAAAATGTGTATGTGTGAGTGCCACGCGACTCTGCATCTGTCTTCAAAAGAGGCCGTGAATGATCTTATTTAGCACACCAGCAGATTGCCGCTTTAACCTGTCAGCCATGTTGGCTGCCGCTGCATTAACGATCACAAGAAGAGGCGGGAGTGTAGCTAGCGACGTCCACACCTTGTTCTTCGCTCACTATCTCCACACCCCGGCCCGTAGCGCGTGGAGAAGGAAGAAAGAGCAGGGGAAGCGTGGCGGAAAATTACAGTCTTCACATGCCAGCCAGGAAGCCTGCTGTGCTTCCCAGCTAAGGAATCGGGCACACGTTTTATCGTATCATGTACGTGTGGAGTGTGCGCATCCTTTTGCCACATTTTTCTTCATTTTGAAGGCGTTACTGTGAAATTAAGTCTTGAATGTTAATTCGTTTGAAATAGAACAAGGCCATATTTTGATGCATATCGACGCGGTCCAAACCTTACATCTATTATATCTATATATTTATGTCTATATAAGTTCAAGCATTTGGATTGAGAACAGTTAGGATCAACCTGAGCTACAATGACTTGTTACAAAAGCAACAATTTCCCAAAGGCATGAGCAAATATCAATAATTTGGTTATAGTCCGGTAAAGTACTTTGTTTTTGATTTCTGGTTTTTTTTTCCGTTTTTATTTTTTACTTGTACTTTTTGCTAATTTGCATGAGTGATATTATGAGACACAAAATGGTTGAAACTCTTTCTAGGTGGCAACAGCTCCATGACCCCCAACGCCGCCCCCCCCCCCCCTCGCCACACACTACGCATTTCCCGTGCAGTTCCGACGAGGCAACGTTTTGATTGGCCGTGCAAAGATTAAAGCGTTGCACTCTCTACCAAGGAGAAAACTATAATTGATATTTCAGCTCTAGGCAAACTTGCACTTGCTGGCCACTGGCTGTTTCAGCAGAAAATTAATTTTAGCACAGCTTGGCGATTACTGTATTTACTCCTAACACTAAGTATTTACTCCTAACACTAAGTTTGTTCTTTGCCTTATATTAATACCGCAATAGTTTTACAGCAAAATTTTAAAAAATCATATACATAGATGGCACACATATAATTACAAATCCAGGGAATGAGAATGAGCAACTCCTACCAACTCCCAATTAATACTTTTGCCCTGATAGTGTACCTGCTGTATTTTCTGCAATTTCGGAGCCTTGCGAGTTTAGTTTCTTTCTAATTGCATGTTTAATGGCCCTCGCAAAGATGTTGCGTTTTAAGATGTCAAGCACATCAGGGGCAATCTAAGTCAGATCTCATCGGTCCCGTAGCTCCTCAGCTGCCGGCAGCTTCTCTTGTCCACTTCATTAGTATCGCTCGGAGGGTGTGAAGACCATAAAACTGCACCTAGCATGAAAACAACGCTCTGATAGCACCCTCGCTGAGCACTCCTCCGGAATGGGCCATTGGAGTGGACACAGGGGATTAGGCGGACGACAGCGGTGTGACTCTTCTTGGACCGCATTAACAGGACATTAGGACTCATTTCCATTCCGCCGACGTGCAGCCTCCGCGCTGGCCACAAGAGCGAAAAATCATTGTGACCCTCATGCTCCGAGCCTTTCATTTCCTGTTACCATTCAAGCCAGCCTTATCGCTCGCTCTTGCCCTTTCAGCTGCTGTCTTTGCTATTTCTCTCCTGCCCTTGGTCCCGCACCTCCTCCTTTTCTTCCCGTCTTGTTCCACATCAGCGGCCGAGTGAAGCTCCTCTCCCCACCGTCACGCTTTGCAGCCCTCCCGTTAATTACCGTGTATTCTTCTTTGGCTTATAAAAAAAAAAAAAAAAAAAAACGCTGATGAAACCGATTAAATGGCGGCGGGTCTTCGTGCCAAGTTGGATTTGGGCAGAAGGACGTCGAGCCGGAGACATAAAGTGCTTACGTGAGGAAGAAAAGCGAATGTAAATGGTGGATGGAAATAAGAGGGAACGGCTTGGGCAGTCACCCGTTTGTTGTCTTTTTGTTGTCGGGGTCAGCGATGCTTTAGGCCTCGAGGGAACTTGGGCATCTTATCACAGTGAGCAGACGGCTGGCACATCTTTCTCATTACGAGCCTCTCAGTTATAGATGACTCCCGCTGTACTCCCCCCCCTCAGCTCCAGGCGGCCTCCTCTCTTAGCGCAGTTTGAAGTCCCGGAATATAGACTTTGCTTGCCTGGCTTTATCCCTCTCATGAACATTTAGTCCTTCTGTCTGTCCGTGTAATTCAACTTTCAAGCGCGACCTGCTGCGCTTTGGAGGAGAAAGTGAATTAGCGCGTCTGGCTTGATTGAAAAGCCTTCTGAGAGGGTGCTGCTTGCCGCTTCATGATAGCCATTCTCCTTGGATTATACGCTGTTGTCGCATGGGCTGAATGTTGTGTGGCTCATTTAGGTTCAAACTTAACATTCCAGTGTCTTTATATACTCTTGTTTAGGAGTCAGATGTCCGGCGGGCCATACATTTGCTTGTTTAAGACAGAGCCAGCCAAATTAATTTCAACAAGACAAGAAAAAGGGTGTCTCAAGTGTACTGTAGATAATTCTTGGTGTAGATAATCGATTATCAAGTGTATTTGTTTTCATAATGCAGTATACTTGTAGATCTGTTGCTTAAGTCAAAATTGTAGAAATCCTCTGATTGCAGCTTTTTAAAGGTAACCGTTTTCTGATTTCTGGAGTTGTTTTTTAATCCCTGAACACATCCAAATAAACAACAATAACCCATTTAGAAACAGTTTAGGCAAAATGTTTTTTTTTTTTTTTAAATACACAAACATTTTATCCGTGACTCTATTAATCGATCAAATAGCCAATTCTAAAAGTACTTAATGGTGACTAGGCCCTATAATGACAGACTTGTTATGAAACAGGAAACTGTGAATTGTGAAAAAAAAAAATTCTCGCAGGTTTACGTCTCTGCTTGTTCTGAAGAAGACATGACATCGATGCGACACGCTGTGCAATACATCCACTTGTAGCTACAACTCATCCAGGCATAAATATTATGATAATACAACAACACTGGCCCTTGCATAACCTCTGAAAGCATTGTCACTCTCATGTGCAACTAATGTAACCTCTAATTGTATACATTTCATATAAAAACAGGACGTAACAAATTACACAGCGCTCATGTGATCTTGTGAGTGCACATAGGATTCCATTAGTGCCAATGCTTCGCAACAAACTGTGCCATTACTGGTTTGTTGTCCTACTCTATGACCCTTCCTCGCCCGCGCACGCCAAGCCCCGTGAGGCTCCCCGCCACCACATTTACATGTTAATGCTGGCAATTTGTAAACATAAATTGAAATTGTCAAGCACTCAATAGCTTAAATGGAGATAAGTAAATGCATTATTGAAATGCTGTGTCCACTTAAAAGTTGGACACCCTGTTCCATACAAAATCAGCAAATTATTAGAAAGAGGAACACAAGGAGGAGGAGGAGGAGACGAAAGAAGACAAAGAGGATGAAGAAACACAGAAAAGAGGGCAAGGGCACTTTAATTCGCACAGCACGTACTTGCCGAGGGGGTGAGACGATTAGGTTTGTGATGAGAAGCAGCAGTGTGACGGAGAGGGCATGGGGGGGGTGGGGGGTGTCAGGATGAGCGAGGATGAGGCAGATGAGAAAGGGGAGAAGCATTATCTCGCCACGCTGTAAGAATAGTGCACGAGTATGGGCGCTTGTTTGTACGTCTGTTTTTTTTTTTATGCACTTCTAAGCGTTACAACAGGAGGGGGGGGGGTCCTCTCAGGTGCCGTTTTTATCGTGCAACTTTTTGAACATTGATTTACTGCCTCGGAGTTTGGATTTGGGGGCCAAGCATCCGCTGCGCCGTTTTGAAATTAATTAGTTGATTGTCATCTTTATGAATTAAGTTGCCATTTTGAGGGATTTTCTTCAGTTAAAAAAAAAACTAATTGCAAGTCTGAACCCTAAGAATTGTCTTAGTCCTGGTGAGTTTTCCAAATTAACACCAAATTTTGTATGCATGTCTCTCATCAAATAGTGAACGAAAAGTCTCATAGACCAATATAAAAAAAGCACTGCATTTTTATTTTGTGTTGTTATGGCCATTCCCAGGGGTCTTACAAAGATGAATTTGTTTGATATTTTGTTTGTTGCTACCGGTCAAAAAGTCATAACTGTATAAATGTCCCCAGTCAGATGGATTTTGCTAAATTGCGTTTTTTCATCCAATCTTGTCTAAAAGTGATCAGACCCACAATGAAAAATGGAATGGGATTTATTGTTTTGAGCATTGTTAATCTAAATGTTCACATACAGTCGCCCATTCTCTACATATACATTAATCATGCTTGCTTAATATTACCACTGTGTTCAGGCGTAAGGACGCATTCACACATACACTGATAGTTGGTGCTGTGGTCTTCGTATGAGACACATCATCACTCACACGTGTCTGACAGAAGCCTCTACCCCACAGGCCACTGTATACATAGACACACACTTGTACACACACACTCACACACAGACACAGACATATACACAGATGCGTACATATACACACTAGCACAGAAGCAACTTCCCACGGGCCATAAACATACACTATCAGTCAAACATGTTTACGCTGTATTTTAAATGACCTAAAGCTGCAAACGGCTAATATTAGAGACTAAATTGCATCGGCTAGAGATAAACCATCTGGAAAATGGTTGACCTCGATCCATTCCAGAAGACGGTCGATCTGTTCTGAGCCCCCCCCCCCTTTTTTTCATAGACATTTGGCCTTTTCTCATATGGATTTTTTTTTCAAGATAATGTCAATAAAATCCAAAATGTTTGGGTAATCGTTATGATATAAAACCTCGGAATTTCTCACGTTAATGTTTTTATTACATTCAAAAAATATTAATTATTTTATATTACATCACTAGAAGAGAGGAAAATAAATAATAATTTCCCCCAACTTCTGTATCGAGCAGCTCCCGGTCGATTAAAAACATACTTTACATTAAAATAGCGTCTCTGTGTGGTCCTAAATGAATCCAGCTTAACAGCGATACGCGTGTGCATTTGAATTTAAATGAGCTGCGAGTCGGGGCACCACCTTCATTTGAAAGAAAGTAATTAGCCTTATCATCTGAAGTGGAGAACTTTTCCAACACAGGGGTCTTTATCTCGGCTTTAAAAGGCTTAATTACAAAAGATGGCGACTTGGCAATAGACGAGTGTGTTTATTTATAGTGAAACAATGATACCGTGGGGAATAAACTGCAGCTAGCCGTGGTCAGTAGATTAAACTACATTTAAAACCAGTTAATTTGTGGTCTGTTTAATTAAAAAGTTGGATCTTACAGTCAAGCATATTGGTCACAAGACCCAATTTCCGATACGCTTTCTTCATGGTACCAAGTCAGCCGTGGTGCCAAGTGGGTTTGTTAAAATGTGTGAAAGCTAGAACAGCAACAATTTTTGGACCCAAAAAGAAAATTGTCAAACCATGTCAGTTTTCAAAGCTCTATTATTGTAAAACCATTTTTGTGTTCTTGTGAACATCAATATAAAGTAATTTAAAAAATACGGTCCATTCACCTTTTTTTTTTAGCTGCTTCCAAAGAACTGAACATGCGTCCTCCTGCTGTGCATTGACCTACATCGCCATACCCAATGTCAAATGTAAAATAACCAGGTTTATTTTTTTGGGAATGGTGTTGTTATTCTGCACCAACAGTTTGACTTTGAAAGTGGCTGCAGATGCGGTAATCATAGGCGGCAAATGTCACCTCACAAAAAAGGAGCGAAGACAAGCTGTTATTACTTTCAGGGGTGAACTGTTGCCTTAGAAAAAGAAAAAAAAAAGCTCTACTCTGTCGTGGTAAAAGACCTTTGTGGTGTCCCGACATACAACATTCCTAATCTTCAAATGGCATCATAATGCATCGCGCGGCATATTCTAATTAGTTTTATATTTACAGTCGAAAAGCGTTTTCATGCAAATATTTATTGAATGTATGTCAACAACTATTGTGTTAATGTAGGTCAGTGAATTCTTACTAGAAATTTAAAATGAAACTCTCTTGTGACTCAAATATGGGAAACCAATTGTTTCAAAGAAAACATGACTGAATCAATAGCGTCTCTATTGGTCGCGGCCAATTGATGCACCCCATTTTCTCTCAAAACATTTCAAGACACATTAAATCAATAATATATATTCCACACAGAGTGGAAAAAAACCCCACAATTTTGAGCATGCTAGATAACAAAAAAATTAAGTAACCATTATTTCTAAAAAATAAAAATACATTATTTTTCATTTGTTCAGTAGTAACAATGGCTAGTTTATAGGCTGGTATTGAGCCTAGATGCATTTAGCAATACTCACGAGTCTGTCATTTGTTATTGTTATGTCCTCTATAGACGTCTGCTACTCTATCTGTCTTTTGCAAACAGACCATCATGCCCTAAATAATCCTTCAGGGGTTCCCACGGTGCTTCAATTTGAAATGCAGGCCTGCTCCTGCAAGTCTGTCCTTTTAAAACTAAGTTTGACCGTTCCTGATGTGATTTGTCGCCCCAGGATCGGTATGGCTCGGCCTAATCGGTGAAACTGTTTGCTGGGAGTTGTATTCCGGTGATAAATATCAAGGCGGCATCTGTTCTATTCCTTCTATATGACTTTTGACACTCGGCTTCCTCAATCATACTGTACAGTTAAAAATCATACCGGTTAGGCGTAAATCTGAAAACAGCAACACTGCCGTTATAAAAGGGTGTGCACACTTATGCAAATTGTTGTCAAAATTGTCAAAACGTTTGATTTCAATTAGGTTGTCCACAAAATCTGCTTCAAACCTTTACAACCCAATCCATCAAAGCTTGAACATTACTTGATAGTTTCTTTGTAAGTAACGTTAGATTGTTGTCACTAAAATTGATAAGAAACTTTCTTTTGCATTCCAGCTTGTGACCCTGCATTTAAATACCAAACAAAACTTGAAAGATTTTTTTCTTTTAGATTTACAGACTTTGTAGACACCCAAATTTATCTACACAAAGACTTGTGACGCTGCACGCACATACACACGCGCAGACACACAGACACACACACACACACACACACACACACACACACACACACACACACACACACACACACACACACACACACACACACACATACATAATGAGAAGACAACATTTGCTCAATACATGGGATGTGTTTACTCCTGTCCTTCATCTCCGAAGTTATGGAATTGTGCTGATAACACCCTGCACACAGCGTTTGACTAATTGGCCATCTCGTATGAGCAATGGCGGCATCACCTTTTGTGATTTCATAATTGTTTTGTTGTCTGCTCGGGGAAAAACGGTCACATAATAACAAAGGTAGACTGCAATTTTCAGACTCGCAACAGCTCAGCCCATTTACCATAATGGAGTGAATTGCGTTGAAATAATAGAGATTTTGCACGAAATGTCTTCGTTTCTTGCAAAGACTCAACATAATTAAAATGACAAAAAAATATTGCACATTGGAGCATTATCGTGCACGAGCACTGTCATGTAAAAACACGAGTTTGACATGCAATCATGTCAAGGCTAAAAGGAAAGCAAAGCAAAATCTCACCCGCTACTGAAAATGAGGCCCTACGCCCAATGCATCTTCTGCGTTTAAGGAGGTGTGACCCTGACAATGTTTAACAATAGATCACTGGTGTCAAACTCGAGGCCCGGGGGCCAGATCCAGCCCGCCACATCATTTTATGTGGCCCGTAAAGGCAAAAATGTGCCAACTCAAATACTGTTAAAATACCAAAAGCAAATTTGAGACATTGCAACCATTTTTTGTTAAAACCTCACTTTCAAACTCATTTTGAAAAATGTTGAATTTTTTTTTCTTACTGAATTCTTTTGTATTGCTGTGATAATGAGTATTATTATTTGTATTGTGTCTTATATAGTATCATATATTAGTAGTATGAAATAGTCAATAATGGCCCCACGGGGGAAATCATAACTATGATGTGGCTCGCAACAAAAACGATTTTGACAGCCCTCTGAATAGATGGATGGATTGCTAGCTACTGTATACTGTAAAAAAAAGATACAAGATAGTTACTGGATGTGTCACCTGCACCGTAAAACTGCGCATTTGTGTTTTTCTCAGCGCATTCCTAGAAATGAGTACTTAAGTGTAGATTTCTGTATTAATGGACTTTCCAGTACATTTGGTCTGACGCCAACGGAGCCGATTGCCGAGCATGCCCACAGGACATTAATTGATGGCTGGGTTACACTTGCTAATAAGCGTCATAAATAACGCTTTAGCAGGCCGAGGGGTGGCGGTGAGCGGGCTGTCTCAAAAATATGAACGTCTGCTTTGACATCTTAATGGAGATCTGAGTGAGATGGGATCACGTGGGGTTGGGGTGGGGGGTCCATTATGGCGGAGCGCAGCCCTCCGCAGTTGCGAAACGATGACATAATGACCCAAATGGCACAGACGGGCCGGAGTGCATCTCGCATGTGTCAGGTGTAACGTTAATGGGCAGCCTTGTCAACACGCTCGCACTCGGCCTCTCCGCCAACACATCTGTTGAAGATCCGTCAAAAAGCTTTGGCCCCGCGTCGGTGGAGAGGCGCAGTCGCCCTCCTCAAAGTCACTGATGGCGGCCGTAAAAACCACAGAGCGTTCACTGACGGCGTCATTGATTTTATCCTCAAATTATTGTTGAGGACACGCCACGCTTTGCATACCAATGGCAGGACTTTCACCAGCGGACAAAAAGTGGGGGCGGCAAATGATCCGCAAATCATGGCCACTGCAGAAGTTGGAAGTTGAGCAACACATACACACGTGCATGCAGTTGGCCAAGTTTTACCTCAGCATATTGCAGGCAGAGAGCTAATCAGTGGAAGCGCAGGTTGTGCCAAAACAATTTTTCTGGGGAAGCAAAGCTCAAATTTGGGGATTAAAAAAACAACAACAAAAACAAGCTGGCACAATGGAAGTCTCACAATGGACTAGCAGCTATTGTTTTTTATGTACTGTACATTTAATATCTTTAAAATCGCTTTTGGCCATGTGCTGTTGACTAAAAATGACAAGGGCTTAGCTAATAACCAGTTACAGCTCACTTTTTTTTCTATTTCCTCATATGACTTTCGCAAGCTGAGTCATGTTTTGTTGCTTACCTGAGCCCTCACCTTAAGTGGTCTTTTCCATTTTACATCAAGTAAAAAAACATGTTTTTAAATGTCATGATGAAATTATTCATGATTATTATATCTGAAAAAATTTGAACTTTTTACTGCTGAAAATGGCAAAAGTGTTTCACTGTAGAATACTCTAATAGTAAAGAAATAAATCCACGATATAAACACAGTAAATTAAGTACGATAGACTAGCGGTGTTTAACGTTCAGCTCGTTTCCAGCAAAGGGGTGGACGTACGCTATCATTAGCCTACATGCTAACCTGACAGCGGCTTTTGTTGGGTTCTCTTGAAGTTCCGGTGGTGAACGTGCCAACGCTTAGGCAAGTGTGTGCCAGTGATTGCATATTCTGAAGTGTGTGTCCGCCATACATTCAACGTGTGTGTGTGTGTGTGTGTGTGTGTGTGTGTGTGTGTGTGTGTGTGTGTGTGTGTGTGTGTGTGTGTGTGTGTGTGTGTGCGAGAAAGTCTTTTGGGGCCTGGTGGGGTGACAGTTGTGCGGCGGCAAGTAGGTAATTAGCATGCATTATTCAAATGAAAGACGGTGGGAATGAGGGTGGGGACCCAATCCACCTGGTTGTCAGGCGCCCGAGCTCGTCTCGTTCAGCACCACTTACTTGGCACATTGAGAACATCACAGCGCTTCTTGTCAGTGAATTACCACCACCCCGCGTACATTGTCCCCACCCACCCCTGCGAGGCGACAATGCACCAAATTGACTGAACCACATTATGAAGGAATTAGCCAATATCACACCTTACGTGCGTAAGTCGCAAAACCATTTCGGACGTTTTAATGAGCTCTTTTACGTCAGCCATTGTGACATGATGAAACCATAAATAATTGCAAAGCTACAGTCAGCGGGATTAACAAAAAGTTCATTAAAATGTTGTTAGTGGGTTTGAGCCCATGGAAAATTACTTTCCCTGTTTTTCCACTAGGGCATCATGAGGACCCCAGATTAATCAATTTGAAAAAAGTTTTTTTTTCCATTTTGTCTTTGACCTTTTTAACCCGTTGGTTAATGTTTGGTTGACATCATTAGTGGAGGTCAGTGGTTGAGTGTTGCTCATTTCAACCAGTTAGGCTACAAAAATTGTGAAAAGGCAAAATTACGGAATTTCGCAAATCTGCGAATGTTGAATCCGAAACATGCAGGGGTTCACTGTATTACTTTGGTGTTCCTAATGTTGTGGTTGCCCATTTGATATTCCAAGCATGCTATTGAGTGCCGCTAAATCAATTTTTTTCCTACCTAAGCCTTTTGGCACATTCTACTTCCACACTGACCACCAGCTGCTTTGCTCGTCTGCTGCCTTCTCATCTCCTGACTCCATTTAGCCACAGATGAGTCATTAGCACTTTAGCGTTATCACCCACAAATTTCCCCTGATCCCACCGCACCTCCACGCACCCCCCTCCCCATCCAGAAGAGGCTTCTGTTTACCAAATTGATCAATTAGCTGTGTAGATTAGCCTCCTCAGCCCCTCCCCCTTATATGTTTAGCAGTGCCAATATTTACATGTGTCCGTTGCTCCTCTTCCAAATTCATTCCAAACACATTGCACAAGATGTATGTCCTCATGTGACCCGTCACCCCCAAATAATAGAGTGCCTCATCAACTTTTCTTGCATTAACACACACACACACACACACACACACACACACACACACACACACACACACACACACACACACACACACACACACTCATACACACACACACAAACAAAACAGTGACAAAGACAGATGATGAGATAAAACAATTTCAATGCGGAAAAATTGCACTTTGTTTTTACACCAATCACTTTCTAACAATGCCTTCCTGGCCCAAGGTCCAATTCCCAGTGGATTGACTGGCCATGAAATTAGACTGGCATAAACCCTCCACACAATTTACATACACTAACTCGCCTTTGTTCCAGAAGCTCTACTGGAACAGACTTAGACTACCATCATGTGCCAGAAAAAAGCACTACATGCCAGTGTCCCTATGTATGAGTCAGCTGTGCATTGCATAAAAATGTAACATTAAAAACCGGATAATTTGATATACCACAATACAATATGATACAACATACCATCATTTTATCTGTCAAATGTAATACGATAATGACGAACATTTTCTAGATTCTCAAAAATAATGCACATCATGATATATTTAATTTACATTTGTATTATTTTCATAATTTTCTACACATTCTCAAATGATCTCATTTCCCAAATATTAACTGACATAAAATATACTTAATGACAATAATTCTAATTGTGGGCATATACGAAAAACCACAAGATGGTGCCAAAATACTTTTTTTTCTTACAGCATAGACAACAAATCAACATTCATTCTACCAGTCCTATAAATAAATAAATAAATAAATAAATAAATAAATAAATAAATAAAAGTATATCCATACACTCTCTGAACCACTTGTCCTCACAAGGGTCACAGGGTGATTGATACATGTAATATTTTACAGTATAAAATTATTGTTTTGTTGAAGTTTTCCAAAAGTAATTCATCCATCCGTTTTCTGAACCGCATATACATTACGCACCATCCTCTACTTCAGCTAAGTGCTGTGATATATACACTTCCCACTAAAACAAAATTATATTGCAAGATGAGTCGAATCAAGATACCTACTAATTTTACTTTTCTATTCTCTAATATGAGTCATTGGTAGACCACCAAGTCATGATGCAAAATAAATATGCAAACTTTAAAGTGCGTGTTCTAATAGCCAGTGAAGCCTAGCGGGAGAAGATCCCAATTCTTATGGACACGAGAGAGAGTTTAAACGGTGAGCGAGCGAGCATGACACAGAGCAGGTGGCTTCACCAGCTTGCACTTTCCAAGGACGTGCCGGCTCCGTTCCAGCCTGCTTTCGGGTGGCAGCCTATCATTAGTCGGGGCCTGCGAGATGCCACAGCATTTGGGCAATTGCGGGCTTTCACGTCCACAAAAGCCACTCTGCGGGACGCCAGGCGAGGTTGTGGAAAATGGTGGCCTAGTTTAAATGACAAGTTGTTGTGTCCACAGCAAAAGCGCCTGTTGGTGAGGGGGGCTGCCATACAACAAAACTAACAGATGAAGTCAGTGTATCCCTTAAGCCTACCATATATATATATTTTTTTAACCTATGTCGTAAAAATATTAAAAATGCAAAATATCCCCGAAATGTCATACAAGGAGCATGATTAACTATTGGAGGAATTTTTAAAATGAAATTGTGAAGTGAAGAGTAAAAAAACAAGAAACTTTATAATGCTTTTTAAGTTAAATTAAACTTTTTTTTAGCCAGTACCTCATATCAATTCCCCCCCCCCCAGTAATTAAACACATGAATTAAGGCTCAATGTCACATAATCAAAATTAAATAAAAATTAATTAAATTACAATTTTAAAAAATCTTATAGAAATGTAAATAAATATAAATTTAAATTATGCTATATTATTATTATAAAATTATCAGTGGAAATAAAAAATTTTTTGCTGGTTACTACTATTACTAATTAAAAAAAAATCAACTCTAAAAGGAAAACAATTCTACATTTTTTTTAGGAATAACAACAGAATGTGTAGCACTTTTGAGCTCTCTAAACAGTGAATTATTAAAATGTAATTTAATGTAATTTACTTTCTTTCTGACTACTACGACTAATGCAATACTAATAACTTCATGAATGGTGTTGTGTTGCTGGATTGTTTATTAATAAATTCTCATTCACTTTGAACTTCAAGCTTTAGTGAAGAAAAAAAATCAATCCTCCATCTCTGTCTCCCTTGGCAACAGGTTATCATCCATAGTTACAAGGAGCGGTTGCTAGGTGCGTTGCCGAGCTACCGGCCCCTCACTTTGCCGCCAGCGCTACGTAGGAGGCCGCAGGGTCTTCACCGATGGCGTCGAGAGATGAGGGGACAGGTGAAAGAATGACAAGAGGCGGGACAGTGGTGCAAAAATACGCGCTTGAGAGAGTTAGCGAAGGATAATACAACAGCCAAAGTGGGCAATCTGCTAACTCCTGCATTTTATTATGGAATATTTTTACTAGACGAACTCTGAACCAGAGCTGAATATGCCTAAAGAAATGAAAAATAACGCCTCTATAATATTCGATAAAGGCGTGGACGACTTCAGTCATGGGGGTCCTTTGTGGGTTTTCCTCAGTAGGGTTTGAGAAAAAAAGTTAAATGTTGGTAAGGAACTTTCCAGCATGGTTTGCTGTCCTCCTTTCAATGAGCACAGCTGTGTTCGCTACACTTCGATAAAAGCACTAGAAACTAAAGGCAACTTGGAGTTGAGTAATATATCCACTATGTTATCATAGGTTGGAGAAGATTAATTCATAAAAGAAGTATGTCCTAAAACCTTTCCTCAAATATATTTTGAACATACTGTAAAGCCTTTGGGGATTTCCACCGTTTCATCTCTTTTAGCCACATAAACAGTGAGACAAGGTGCTACTTTTTTTTTTTTTCCTTCTCTTTTTGTCCCCCTTATCATTACTTTCTTATGGCAGATCCAATTAGTGTGTTGATGATAGACACCCAAGGGAGTGCTCCTTCATGCACCGTCCTTGTGTTTTGGTGCTGAAGCATCGGGTTGTAATTCTTCACATCATCCCTAGGGGGCAGTATGACAGTTCTCAAAGCCTGTTCAAGCCTTTCCGACTGCTTCCCTAAGTACACACATCTCCCATCTAGTTTCAAGACTACTTTCTACAGTTTTCTTTTTTTTGTTCTGAAGAAAAAAGACGTTAACACAATGTCACAGGATGAGAGGCCGACCTCCAAAAGGCTCACTTTCAATGGTGTCCATTTCTTTTTTCTTTGCCCACGTCTGACATTATTATTATGATGTTAATTCACATTTGAACAAACACACATTTAAAAAAAAAAAACTAAACACCCAGGGTGAATTTGCCTCTCAGGTTGGCTGATTGTTAGCATATTTCGCTGGTATTGTGTCATCTGGCGAGGGAATGGAACATGGGGTTGGTTTGAGGTGAGCGCTTTCATGTGCTGAGCTTTATAAAAACGATGGCAAGCTTTTGCATTAACTCCCGCTCGATGTAAAGTTTTGTCTTTGAAGAACCAACTTTTACACTTGAAATGTATCAATATCCTTCCTGTCTTGGTTATCCACTTTCAAATCAATACCAGACTCATTTAATTAATTGATATATTTATTTATTGGACTGCAGTGATATGCTTTACATAAGAGTCCTTGACAAAGGAGAGACCCCTTGTTGGTTGATGGGAATGACAGCCCTAATTGGATTCCAACCCTAATTGAAACATAATAAAAAATGCATCAGTAGACAGCAAAGCGACACTTACCTCATGCAAATCTCTTGATGAATTGACGCGAGGGGCGTAATTGCAAAAAAGAAAAAAAAAACAAATACATCAATTTTCTTTTCTCCTTTCTCGGAATAGCGTCAATTCAAATCAACCTTGATCGGATGCTGCATTTACACTGTGAGGCGTTAATTGCACACCATGCGGAGGAGGGACACAAAAGGCTTGGTTGTTGTTTTTTTGCCATTCTTTTGTTTTAACTGAGTTGGTTGGCTGCGGTTTGCATCATTTTGCTGAGCAAAGATAATGCAATGGCCATCCATTGCAGAGTCATATACGGCAGAAAACATATTTCCTTTACAAGCTATTCTGATCATGGTGCTCAAGGAGACTTATTGTCTATCACTGTTGTCATAGCAACAGGTTAATAAGATTTTTTTCCCACCTCAGTGGCCGCACAGGTTGCTAAGATACCAGCAGCATCTTGCACCCGGTGAGCTGATCCTCAAACATCCTTTTTTGATGAAAATGAACTTTAAACTTACGCAGTAATGTGAAACGAGTTGTAAAGCAAGACAAGCTACCGCACGGACCATGCTGGTAGAGGGATGACAACAGATTGTCCAAATCCGACGACCTCACGAGCGGGTTGGCCCGTGTCGAGAGCAGCGCCGGCCAATCGGCGGCGGCCCGCTTCCTCGACGCGTGCGCGGGGAAACCGAGGGCGGAAACAACCCAAGTGTTGCCTCCGAGTTGCATCAGCTCCATTAAAGTGGGGGCCCACCGCAATGTCTCTTTACGAGAGCCGCTCTCTCGGAGAAGAATTAGCCTCACTTCCCCGCAGTGATGGGCCTTTTTATGAACCACACTGGCATCGTGTGTGCCAGCTCCTGCAGGGGCAAACCGCTGTTAAATTGCCAGGAGAGATGCTTTTGCGGATCTCTTTGTTGCTTGTAAGGTGATGCAATAGCACAGCTGGCTTTATTCGTTCCTCTGAGAGACAGGAAATCGGATATTAAGGACAAGCGTTGGTGAAAGTAATGACGGTGACTATTTGTTGTTGTCGTCGTCATCTTTTCCAGTGAACTTTTATTTGTGTGCACCAACTTGACACCAGAGCAAACAATGAAAGAGAGCTCTTTGGAGCTGAGCTCCTTTTATGACTGAGTTCGTTCCTGCTCAAGTCTCGAGTTTTAGTCATGCACATCAATAGGGACGTTTTTCGAACCGCTGCTTATCTACAGATTCGGCATTCAGGAATTAAAATGTTTTGGCGAAAATCTCATCTACATGCTGCTTTTGTTCTCAGGCCAAAGATATGTCTGATATTTTTCTGGCGCCCTCTTGTAGAATGAATGAATGGAGTGCGAAAACTACCGGAGACCAATTCTTTGTCCGTTTAATATATTTGGTCTATAAAGATGATTCTTATTTATTGGTTTTTGTTATCCCCTTGTGATCTTCTATTATGACATCACAAAAGTAGCCACAAAGCCAAAGAAAATGCAATAACCCTCTAAATGGATACTGAGCAGAAGTCATGTGACATTTTGTCATCCCTGATAATGTCATATTTTATTTACTTTGTGCTACATGGAAGGAAGGTCATCTGAGTTCACGATGGCAGTGACGGAGATCCTTAATACAAGCCAGTCTATCCATTAATTCTTTTGTGAAGATGTTATTTCATGGTCCAATTACTACTTATTTTTCATTCATTACTCGACTGTAAATAAATCACGTACAGTATATTGTCAATTAAACAAAAGGAAACAATCTAGTATAACGCCTCAGTGTCTCTGATTAAAAGGTCCGCGTTGTGCTCCACGGTGGTCCGAGTTCATTCAATCTCTACCTTGATTACTCTATTGGACGTATTGATTGAGGGGCAACTTTAATGACCGTACTATCTCAAGTGTTAATCAGGTGCCGACAGAGTGGACACACGCTTACAGTACATGCAGGCAAAAGCCCTGCAGCATGAGCACCCACTCAGCCTTGCAGAGTTTTTCTTTTTTAATGGGAGGCTTCTTTTCAATCTTCTCTTCCAGTTTTATCACCCGATGAATTACATAGGAGTGAACAACGAACAAACTTAGAGTCATTTTGGATGTTCGTATAGGTTGTGCGCAACTTTCATAAATTTAGAGAGCCCATTTTAACCCTGAAGAATATTACCCTTCGGGTGTTTTATTGGGAACAAGAACTGGGACTCTAGTCTGCGCCGGAAGGCAATTCAGAGTTGTCATACATTTGACTCAGTCCAAACGTTTACAAATTTCTGTGTATATTTACGTATGTGTATATACACTGATTGGAAACCAAACTCACCTTCAAAGGTCCAGACACATGTTTCTGTGCATTTTTTTATCCTAAAAGGATAGAAACTACGGTCTGCATCACTTCTGATGAGCTGTAACGGGAAGCTTGGCGTGATTGATCAGTTCAAGTCACAATACGTGTAATATTGTCAGGCTCCTTTTACCTGTGACTCCAATGAGGACAAAATTATACATAGGCTTGTGCGTTAGCACAATATTCTTGATCTGAACACGTACACTGTCCACATTTTCCCAGGTCTGCCCCAGCTGAGTCTCTTCTGCGTCCACCCTCCCCCTCCTGCAGCTCTGTTTAATTATCTCCCTTTTCCATCCTGCCCTCGTCAGGTCTCATCAATGCTTCTTAATTTCCATCAATACCTCTGCAGCACTAAGGTCCCCCGCACCCGTCCAATCGCCATGGCAACCCTCACCTCCGACAACAAAGACCTCTATAAGACACGGGGGCTCTGTATTCCCCTTGATTAGATATTGATTAAGCTTTTGTAATACATAATGGGATCCCGGGGATTCTGCTGCCTTTGCTTACCGACGTCTTGCGCATGCTTTCATTTAGTTATAATCCTTTGTTACTCTGGGAATCTGCATGTAATGAAATTGGAATTTGTCACCCATTTGTCGAGAGTTTTCTACGCTCGGGGGACCTCGCCTTGCACAAAAGCCTCTTGGGAGCACATCGCAATGCATACAGTAGTTTCATCTATGCATCATCTCCAATTTAAGCTCTGACCGTGGCTGGGTTTATGCTTCACTTGTTGCGAGCTGCTCCGCCATTAAAGCGGAGAATAGTAAAGAGGGCCTTCTGGAAAGTGCACAGGCTTCCGAGTGCTTGAGTGTCCCTAATGGATGCACTGATAGATTAATGGACGATAAAAGTCAAGCGCTAAATGCGCCGTAAGTGACAAGTGATAAGTCAATGTGGTAAATATTTGCATCGGATATAGTTAAGAAGTTGAAAGGTCGTTATTCAGGATTACCTTGAGACGAGCGATCCGACGGTGTAATGAAACACGGGGGAATGAATTTTAAAGAAATGCTCTTGGGCACATTTGGCTTATATTGACGTTAGCATGGGCCTCAAAAAAATCGTAAATGGATGACGAATTTGCATGCGGTATCATAAAGCATTTTTACTCGTAATGCTGCTCAAAAATTCAAATGATGATGGTTCTATCTGACACAAGATAACTTCATTTTGATTTCAACAGGATACAAAACTAACTTTCACAGAATCGGCACAAAGGCTGAATTTAGATGACACGGTTCAGGAGACACTTTTTCGAACATCCGCCTCATATGTGGAACAACTAATTAAAATTGAAGACCGTCTGTCCTAATAAAAATGATATTACGTGAGTTTTTTTGTCCTCTGTGACATTTTGAAACCTACCAACTTCGTAAGTGTTGTCGATTTATCGAGAAAGAAGGAAACATGGAAAGTAAAAACCGTAAAAACCGAGTGCATCAATTCATGATGTTATTAAATTTCGTCAACTGTATCACCTTCAAATCACACTGACTTGTACTGTATCAGAATCGGAGTGAATCGTACCTCAATCGTATTATATTCTAATTGGTAAGAGGCCTATTGTAAATTGAGTAAATTGCATTGGAATCAAAATGAACATCACAATGACAGTCGTCGCACTGTATCACAAAGCGACTACGTAAAGCCAGCTCTCCAAAATAAGCCAATGGAAAAATCCGTCACTCCTTTTTGTTACAAGTCAAACACGGATAAAGACAGCACTCTGTTCCTTTGTCCAATCCATACTCCTTGATTATCCCCAACTCTCAAAGATTGGAAAAATGGAGCTGTCAAAAGGGCCTTGTTCTATTCCCACAATCCAAACCTCCCCCCCCCCCCCCCCCCTCCTGGAGACAAACAAACAAACCGCCCCTGTTAGCATTTTTTATTCAGCTTCAGGGGCTACGCCGTAGATTGAGTATCGACATCGGTTGGCCGTCGAGGCTTATGGCTCAAAAGCAACAGTGGAGGGAAATTCTCTCGGGGTTGCAGATTCAATCGAAGGGACCAAAATAATTCAGCAAGACTCACTCGAGGAAAAATCCAGTTTGTCATGTGGAATCATGGATCGCCTTCCCTCACAATGGAGAGGCTCTCCGGAGACTGGAGTGCGGGAATCGAGACGTGAATAGCCGAGAGTTACTGGCCTCGTCTTTGGCCTTTTTTTCCCCTTTTTTTTTTATCACCAGCAAATTTAGCAACCGTAAATCTGTTTCCACACCAATGCTATGGCACAGATACACCACGGAGGGCCATAAACAAGAAATTATGAGCAGTGTCTCAGGCATGCTTTGGTCATTGATGTCCCCTGGGGTGGAACGCCCCATTCAGGGAACAATAACTGTCGAAGGGAGTTTAGATGTTTCCACCATGATGGGGCAGTTGTGGCTGAAGGAACTGGTTGATTTATATTTCGCCAAGAACCAGCAAATCCCACCCACCAACCATGTGATACATTAGATTAGCTCCAAGACTTTGCTCCATTCAGGCCTTTTTGGAAGGTCTCTCCTGTTCTTGATGGACTCGCTTGATACTAAGCATTACCGTCATTTAGATTCACAATCAATTATAACCGGAATATCAGGAACCTGCCGGCCTAGCATGACCTCTACTCTAAATGTTAAATATTGGGATTATTGAGTAAGGAGGAGACAAAGGGCCATTAAAAGGAAACTAAACAAAAGCTTTCAATGTGACCTTTCCTCTCCTTTGCCGTGCAGTCTACATCAATAAAATGCAGCATGATTAATCAATTGACCTCCCACTTGTTATGTAGGCGGGGACCTATTGCACCTGGTTCTCAGTTCTGCGGTAATGCCACAATAACGAGAGATGACGATCCATTTCCCTTTAATCAATTCATTCTGCTCTCCTTCCAATCTCCCTCACATTTATTATGCTTTATTCACCCCTCTTTTTTCAATGACTTTCTACTGACCAATTCATCTGATTTAGTATTCTGCCGTGTTAGTCAAACAAGTGACGTGAGGTCCGCCAGTGTTTGCTTGTGACAATAATTAGACTTGACTTTAGACCAGCTAAAACCAGGTCGAAGTTATGGCGCAGGTGGTGTGAGGATATTTTGGCGCATTATTTTCTGGCAATAATTATACTAGACTTTAGACCTGCTAAAATCAGGTCTAAGTTGTGGCGCAGGTGGTGTAAGGCGATTTTGGTGGATTTGATCGTAGCAAATGTGCGGTGGATCTTTTTTCATTCTTAAATATGACATCAGCCTCTGCAATATGAAGGAATAAAAAGGACAAAGCGGTTGATCATTTTTCTACAGGTCTGTGCTTTATTTTAGTCTAAGCAGAATATAATGAACTAGAGAACTACAGCGTTCAGGAGCACTATGGGGAGGATATCACTCCAAAACCAGGGGAATCGGACCCGAGCCAACATTGATTCAAATTACATCTCTGTTTCAAAAATAAATCAAACAATGCTATTTGTTCGAGTCATGGAATTGTACAATTTCATTCATTGCTAATTTGTATAAATGCATGAAAATGAATGAATAGGATTAGCAAAGATGGCAATGACTCATGATAGAAAAACCCATGAGGCAAAAACTTCTAGTGTCTCAGTTTGAGTTCTTTGAAGGCTCTGATTGGATTCTCAGTTGGCGCAAACCGCTCAGCTTTCTGAGTTCTATATTTTGGTCCGTGTAACCAATGGTGATGGAGATGTTCTCATTCATGCAACGGATGGGCTTGAGGTAAATTAAACAGCAGGTTTCTTTGACTTTTGGGATTTGGTGTCTCCCCATTTTTACAATACAGGGTGTCCAAGCAGTGTTCACAGGTAGTACCGCGAGAGACAGAGAGATAGAGAAGGTAGGAGAAAGAGAAAGAGCGAGAGAAAGAGACAGGGAGAGGGAGAGAGAGAGGGGTGGGGAATAAGCTAGGTTTAAGGCAGAACTCCCTCGTCACATTGGCAAATCAACATCTCCAGTGTATTGCGGTTGGGAGGCAGAACCCTCGCCACAACATATGAGAAAGCAAGAATGTAAACACAGAAAATATGAGACGTGACAAACCACCAGCCCTTAAGAAATGAAACAGAATCAAACAAAGACAATTCATCCATAGCTTAATTCCAAGGTTACAGCATAGGTTTTGATGTTGGTGGGTTTTTGTTGATTTTGCTGTCTTTCGTGGACTCCTTTTCCACAGAGGACAAATGGAAACGTCTAACAAGGGTAAAACTGCAAACCTTTTTTTTTTTTTTTTTAATAAAGGCCGGTTTATGGGGGTGAGAAGTCTGCAGGTCCCCAAAAGTGACATAAGCAAGAAAGAGTGTGTTTCCTCCTTGATTCCACTTGACCAGTAACCATAAGTGCATTTTGTCCAGTTTATTATTGATCCAAGAGCTGTTAGCATGCGGAATCTCTTAAAGATTTTTTTTCCTTTTTTTTCTAAATACATATGCAGCCTGAAAAATATAAATAAATAAAAAAATCATAATCATAATAAACTTCATGATAATGAGTCCATCTTAGCTCAGGAAAACATTGGAGAAATCACCAATTTTCCAACATGAGTATAAAATCCTTGTGAAACACTGTACAAGAAATAAAATTATTGTATTATCTATTCATCTTTTTTTTGTTAAAATTACTCCATAGGTTCCTTCTCTTTATTTGACTGAAATAGATTATTTTGTGGTTTTTTTTGTTTTTTTGTTTTTGTTTTTCTTTTTTACCTTTTCAACATGAGATATTGTACGTAAGCCCATAAAGAAGGCTGAACAAAATTGAAAAATAAGCTATATTGTATGTACAAGAGAGATGTAGCAGCAGTGTGGTCAAGAGTCATGGAAGGCGACATATTTCTTCAATAATTTGTCACTTCCTCGTCCCCTTCTTCTTCTTCTTAGGTCCATTACTGCTTTATAATGTTTCAAAGCAGATTAAGAACATGAGCTGGAGTTCTGGTATCAATTTCCACAAATGTACAACACGTCCCATGATTCACTGCAACCATATTCAAACTAGGGTGAACTGAACCTGTTTTACTTATGCCAGCATTTGGGAAAGTAAGACAACTTCAAAAGTTGAGGGACTGAAAAATGACCCGCAGATCTCAGGACTGCTGTGGTGTATCAAATGACATCATTGTACCAGAGAGTGGAGCTTTTCAGAGCACACTACTGTACAATCTCTCTAATTTTGTATTTTATAGGCTATTTACATGAAAGAATAACACAAAAACTGGTCGTTATCGTTCTGAGTCAAGCATGATCGTACATCCCTCGTGACTTTGTGCATTATTGTCTTAAACTATACTGTAATCTCATTTGTTGTTAAACTCGTGACTGCTTGATAGGAATTAGATACTTCATCGCCATCACAGTGATGGGATGCGATCTCCCATCTCAGGGTGAGGCGGTGAGGCGAGGCTCGGAACCTCTCCACTAATCATGACATCATCGCGCCTGATGCCCTGAGTATCAGGAGTGATTTGGAGTTTTCAGGTTTCAGCCCCCCCTCCCTCGACAACCACCACCCTGTGCCTATTTCCATCTAAAAAATCTCATTTCCACACCAGTAACAACTGGAGTGAGATGACAGAAAAGCTCAGTCTGGAAGCAGCTCTTAAATGAGAAGCATTAATTTCTTCCGTCCTGTCCCAATAGGTGACTTTAATTATCGCTAGACTTTCAGTCAATTACATTTCACTTCCTTTCCTTGACAATCTCTACTATTTTAGGGTGGGTGTTGGAGACTGGTTGATATGGCCGACATTGGTTAGAGGAGATCTCAACGGTTAAAGGTGCACTTCTAACTAAAAGATATATAAAATAAGCAATACTTTGGGTTGTGTCCACATGGACCCGGATATATATTTGTATTCGCTAAATGGGCTTGATCAAATTATTTTATTTACATTTTTATTATTTGTAGGGTTATAAATCTGACGAATAACAACCTGTAAAATGTTGGTGATGATCCATATAAGAGAAGTTCCAACTATAGTTCTCAAGGGGTTCTATTCACTGATGGAGCTAGAGGTGGGGCTACTGGAGCATTGCCCCACTGAAATTTGTTTAGACCACCCAGGTGCCAGGCCAGATAAATAACTTTTGGGTATTTCCCAATTTTCCAGAAAATTATTTCCCATATTTCAGCGTCTTCTGAAGAATAGTTTGGGTTAGTAATTTTTTTTGTTTAGCCGGACCCCCCTGAGTGTCCACCACCGTACAAAGTTACTTGGATATGCTTAACGGCAGAAGTGTCCTCTCTACTGTGGTACTAGTTTCTTTACTTTACATCAGATTGACGCATGTTTCATTCATTAAAGAATTACTTTGCCTCATTAGAAGGCTACACTAATTACTTACTCAATTTGGCCTTTGTTATTAGTGTGGCATTTTCATTTCTAATTGGGAATAATGATCTCTGTTGCCTTGTCATAATCATTAAATGCTATTTTAGGTTGAAGTTTGAAAATATCTATCATGGACACTTTGGTGTTTTTTTATTTATTTATTTTGTATACCTGTGTACATGTGGACACATCTTTTGTCATTTTGAGTGACTCAGAGAATGAATATTGCATCATACAGGTAGATGTACTTTCCGGTGGGAAAAAAAAAACTACCCGGCTTTTTCTGTTTTTACTACCCATCGCTTTAAAAAGTGTGTCCTCAAGGGAGCAAAAAGTAATACAGACTATCTTTGTTGAAAGTTTCCTGCTGCCTATCTAATGCTTTCATTTCACCTCGCCGTAGGATATTACATGTCGTAAATTCAACACTGGTTAGTCAGCAACGTGATAGGCTAGCGTGGGTGTCAACTCACTCGGGTGTGCAACCTACCACCGGGAACTACAACGGCATCCTGCGAGAGTCGTCTTGTGAGGTTTTGTGATCGGCATGCGCTGCGATGTGAGGCCAAAGCAAGCACGGGAAATTTCATTGCTTATGGAACATTAGATTTGCCATCAATTAGTTCTGCCTCTTATGAACAAGAAACACTTTGCAGAGCACTGCTTTGTTTGACTCCCTGCTTCATGATAGCAAATCAAAGACGGAGACGGAGTTTATTCTTTCAACTGCAGAGAATACAAGGGATTGATTTTTTTTTTTATTTTTATTTTTTAGAGGTGGCTTTTGTTTGTTTGGCTGTTTTTTTTTTCTTCCCCAGTCCGTAATTTCCTCAGCATCAGTGTTGACAACTCTTGCTACTGGAAGAACTTTCTTTTTAAACTCAGTCATAAATATTTACAGATGCTGTCTGCTTTATAGTTGTGTTGTGGGAAAATGGTGTCAGACCTAATAAGTCCGGGATGATAGGAGGTGTGCATTTCAGATTTAGTTTTTCAATTAGATACCACATTTTTTTAGATGATTGCGACAGGGTGTTCCTCAATCATTTTGATTTAGAAGGAAAATTAGCTTCATCTTTGTATGACTCCATAAAATGTCAAATGAAAAATATTATGGAGTTTCCAGAGTTCAAAAACTATTATTAATGCACTACAATTGTGAATTAACTTTTGCTGAAATTTTGGTCCATAAATATTATAAAACAGTTTGAGCTACGACATGAAAATATTTTGTACCACATCAGCTATCTTGTCTTTGGGGATATTTTGGCAGTGTTGCTAATCTCGGGTCAACTCTCAAATGTAGGGGTAGGCACAAACATCATTTTGGCTAATCTTTCCTGTGTCATACAAGGAAATATCCGCCCACCCCCTACTCATCATTTGGTCCCTGTAAATATCCTGGTGATGTTTCTCTTTTTAAACTGTTGCTGGATAAAAGCTGGTGATTACAGTGCAATAAAAAGGACAGGGGATAATTGAACAGACATTAAATGAGCAGAATTGAGCGAAGGGGTTTTGACACTATCTTGGCAACTTGTGCTTTATCACAATGAATCTACAAATCTGTAGCACATTGTCAGTTGTTTGCAATAAATCTGGTTTAGGTCTTATTTTCTTGAGAGACAATGGGATTTAATACTCCAACTGTTTTGGACCAAGCTTTCTGAACACTTTAATCCTATTTTTTATTTTTTGTGGGACCCGCAGAACAGATATATGGTGCTTGTCACCAGGAGCTTGGTTACACCTTCTATTTTTATAGTGTTTGGGCTTCATCCACGCAGCATTACTTTGAAGGATGTTTACTCCCTCCCCCCTTCCCACCTCCGTTCTTCTTACTGCCTGCCATCCACCACTGTTGATCGAATCGTTGCGACGTTCCAACCGAGCAAATTGGGTAACGTTCAGAGCCAGAGCTAATTTACAAGTTGGCATTTTATGATGGACTGTGTCTTCAGCTTTTTGGGGGAATTGACATGGATTGTTACCAAGAAAGGAGGTCGAGAAGCATGTTCACAGTGGAATGTTTCGGATGTGTAATTCTGTTGGTCTTATTATGTCTTAACATTTATAGGTAGTTCATATAATAACATTATTGGTTCTTTTTAAGGGGACGTTTGACACAACTATACAACTTATTTCTCTTTCCACCAAGCAGTATTGTTCAGTTCAGTTCGGTATGGATCTTAATTATGGGAAATTATTGTGTGAGTTTTTATGACGCAAACAGCAGTCGGAGACATCAGTTTCAGGTTCGTAGCTTACCGAAATGTATTTCCACGCATCCTCAAAGCTCAACTTAGAAAAGACGTTTATTAGTCGTCCCGTTACATGTCCATATTGTTTCTACAGAACATCGAACAGGAAAAAATATGGCTTGGAAATCAGTTTTATTTATCGATACTGTCTGCACACAGAACTGTGCCCTAATTTATTTAATTATTAATTAGTTAATTAATTTTGGCTGCCTCACGGCCGTCAGCGTTTGCAAAACCATACCGTGGCAAACTGAACTATACCACTTGGTGGAAACTTTAGTTTTCATTCTTCTGGCAGTTTCAGTAGCTTTCCTGTTCCCTAAAAATCCTTGTAATATTTGCCGCCCTTCATTGAACCACTTTGCTTTTCACGTTGCGCAATACAAAAAGGGCCAGAAAAAAAAAAATAATCGAAAAGGCGCCCTCGGGGGTCTGTGTTGCTTGGTCTTTTACAGTGGATTGTCGCTTGAACGTATAGGCTAAGGAAGGAGCCTTGAGTGTCTGCACAGCGCAGGCACGAGATAGTTCATTCTTTTGCCCTTTCCGGGAAACAGTCTCTCCTTTTTGCGGCGCCTCGGACATCGTGATGAGCGCAGTATCCAGTGTCGTAAACAGCACTGTCCATTGTTCATTTCTTCTTGTCCTTCATCATTGCAACTTCAAGTATTTTTTTTAACAACAGGAAAAATGAGCAAATCTACATTTTTTTTTCTTTACCCACTTCACTATGATACAACTTGGTGCCCGATTAGCATCCAGAGCAAAAAAAAAAAAAAAACAGCCCCTACTCTACAATTCCATGTTTTTTTTTCTTCAATACATAAAGTCCATTTTCTTTTATTACAGTAGGCCACTGGATATTGACTTAATGATTTTTTTTGTTACTTTTTTTTGACTAAGAGTAATAGTTGTAGCTACAAGGTATGAGTTTTTTTTTTAAATATATATTTATATATTTATATATTTGTTTAAAAAGCGGTTTTTTTTGTTTTTTTTTTTTTGTTTTTTTTTTTTTTAGTCCTTTGGTCCCTATTTCCTAAGGAATGATGCATGTAAATTATCCTGGATTCTTCCTCTTCTTTGTCGTCATCATCCATCCAGTGCTCGGCCCTGTCACAGAGCACACAACGTCTGTGTAGGCACAAAAACCAAAATGGCAGCAGGCTGGTGTGTGTACGTGTTTGCATGTATGTGTGTGTGTGTGTGTGTGTGTGTGTGTGTGTGTGTGTTTGCTTCAGTACTTGAATTGGCATTTGCACTTATGTACAATGTTTTTTTTTGTCATTTTCCTTAGCTATAGCATCTTGTTTGTATGCGTGTTGATGGTATGCATGCTTTGAGCATAATGAGTCTATGAATGTGGTTTTTTTTCTTCTTTTCAACTCATCATGTCTAAAAAAGAGCAGCAAAAAAGTTGGTCTTTGCAAAAAATCTGCTTCCAACGGATGCCTAAGC
This sequence comes from Syngnathus leptorhynchus, assembly GCF_054491065.1. Classification (NCBI taxonomy): domain Eukaryota; kingdom Metazoa; phylum Chordata; class Actinopteri; order Syngnathiformes; family Syngnathidae; genus Syngnathus; species Syngnathus leptorhynchus. The sequence continues at coordinate 16,262,284 of NC_141197.1, read as the reverse complement.
CAAAAATAAATTAATTCATAAATAAAATAAACAGGGATTGATAAGACAAAAAAAGGCATTTGCCAAAAAATGAAGGAAAAATAAAAATTGGGATTCTTCACTCAAGTCACCCAATCTTCCAGTGGGATTCCAGCGGGATCAAGGGACCACCTGTCCGTCGTGATATGTAGAAGAGCAAGGAGTCTTTGACTGCACTTGTGGAAATAAGGTGTTGTGGGCCCTTCATCCTGCGACACACAGAGCAAAAAAATGATCGCACAAACTGACTGACAAGCATGACATGACAGACAAATGGGAGGGGGTAAAATCAAATTAGTATGAATATGAACAGCTTAACTCATTCAGTGCCAATGACGATAATAGACGTCAAAGATATTAACTGGGTTAATGTAGCAAAGATTTGTATCACCTTCTTGGTTATTTGCAACCATCTTTTCTTCTTGCTTGTTAGCGATGCCTTTGTGTGGACGATACATCCGGCACATCTTCATTAGTTATTTCAGTTATTTGTTGGCAAGAGACAGCCCATGAGACATCGCTGTTGCCTTTGTGTTGACACATTACAGATAAATGTATCCATGCGCGGGAGATTTGGACATAAAAGATCTAGTTTATCTCTAATATGTTGGGAGCTATGATGTGGGTGAAGAAAGGCTCCGATATCACAGCAAATTGCTCTTCGAAAGAGCGAACATGAAAGGCCGCGACTCGCCGATGCGAACTCGCTGCCAGACATTCTTTGTTCTACCGTCTGCCTCCTGTAAAATGAGCTTGTTATCGTTCATAATAGATCTACTTTTTAGATGTTAGTCAAATCCAGGCCTGCCATTAGGGGCATACAAACGACCAACGGTTCTGATTATGGATTCTGATTTGGAGGCAAGCTGTGACTTGAGCTCTATGTCTACCAAAGCACATGATCAATGTATTTAATGGTGTTTTATTTTATTTTATATGCTAACAACATCCGGGAATAACTTTTGTTCATGTAACTTCTAAAGTTTATTGTGCTAAAGTTTGTACAGTTCCAACTAAATATGTCGATAATTGGGTCGAAGGGTTCGTGTCATGTTTTGTATTGGGCTTTTTGTGACACCTTTTTCCCCAAATCAAGCTTTTTACTCGTATGTAACTTCTTAAGATTGTGCCATGGCTTTTTGCCATTGTGGGTCTCCATGTACCCAAATCACGGTGCAGATGCACGGTCACCGTAGTTGATACTCTATTGCGTGGCTAGTGGCGAACATTTAACGGGGTTGAAGTCGGCAGCGATAACTCCCAGAGTAGGGCAGACCTCCCTCTCTCAGATATGCCAACCTGTGGAAGAATTGGTCAATACTGCCTCTGCCGGGCAGGACTCACATTCTCCACTAAAATAGAGCCCGTTGCGCTAAAACCCCGAAGATTCCACAAGAAGCCACCAAAACTTTGTTAAAATAGAAATTTGCGTCAAGGATTTTTTTTTCTATTCCCCTGACTTTCTATTGGCATTTTTGCTTCAAAACACAAAGAGCCAGAGTTGGAACATCATCAAGAGTGGATTGCGTTTGACCTTTGTCCACCTACTACTTTTGTTGCAGATTCCCTCACCTCACCTCACCTCACCTCACATTTCGTAAACACCTCCATAAAAGGTGCCTAAGAGCACTCTGAGCCACAAAGGCGCCTGTGGTGACCCTCCCCACCCAGCGTAGACGGTCCCGTGGGTGCATCTGGCTAGACAAAAGAAAGGGCAGAGTCACCTGCCTTTGAGAGATCTCACTGAAATTGACTTAGCCTTATCAAGGTTTGACCTGGCCAGACTGAAAACTTGCAAAGAAAGAACCTTTCTTCATAGCCAATCTGATCCAGGCAAACAAACAATTCATGCCCCGCCCCCCAAAATTTAAATGACAGGATCATCCTGTTGCTAATAGGATGCGTTCAATACGGCTCGGGTATGGTGGTAATATTTTTGGACAAGGTGGTGCTGCTAGCTGCTCTGTTGCCACAATGTAATCGGTTTGCAGCCTCATAAATAAATAAATGAGAAGTGATTCTGGTGTTGGGCAAACAAAACAATCTTGCATGAGTGAGGCCTGCGCAGATGGAAATCCACAGAGAAGTGGAGTGTCAACATTTGCCCGCGCTCTCAGCAAGATTTAATTGGCCGCGCAAACATGGCAGGGTCATCTCGGCGTCAACCCATCTTGCCGCTAAACAACTGTTGATTGCATTTGGAAAAAGGTCCTTTTTGCAAAGACTTTCATGTAAAAACACAAATAATAGCTCGCTTGAGGAAACACTGTGAATGTGATGAAATAGTGACCCAGAAAAATGAATACAGTGAAAGCACCAATGTGACAGGCAAATGAAGCTTGAAGATGATTCATGAAACACTTGTTGTGTTTGCTGAGCCCTCTAGATGGCACTTTCTGTTCAATGGAGATGAAAACACATTCAATTTCTTCCACATCTTTCTTTAAATCAACAATGACAGCAAACAGGTTCATGAAGCAAATATGAAGCTTCAAAAGTCGTACTGAACTGTCGTACTACATTGTCTGAATTTTGTGACTTTTTGGTTGTTGGGTAAAAAGGGATATACACAAACACACACACACCGCAATGGTCCTTATGTCACAAGGCACCTGCTTCTCTTATTATTATTTCTATGCACCACAATGATTGGCAAAACAAAAACACAAAAGAACAGGATTGACATGTTAAATAGAAAGGACAAATAATTATCAGCATGCCACCAAAGAAAGTTGTTTCTTGCTTCCCTTTGTGATGGCGGAGAAAGATTCCCTGAAAACTTGTGAAAACTGAAAAGGATGAATTGATGTTTTTTTTTTCTCCCTTTTTTGTATATCCACAAAGATAACCCTGAAGGCAGAAATGCATATTTCAGAAACCCTCCTGTCTACAGTAATTGGATTTGCCTTGCATTGTTTGCGATGAGGTCGGCCACACAGTGAGGGCTGCACTTTTTTTCCTTTCTTCCTTGCTTTATTTATTGCATTAACTTTATCTTTTCTGCACAGAAACACAATTTATGAGTGGCTTCTTTCCGTTGGAAGAGAACACTGCTTGATCTTTTTTTTTTATTAAAATTTCCCCAACCAAAATGAGGTATTAGAGAGGAATACAATGGGGCTTAGAATTTATCAGCATATAAAAGTTTTTTTTTTAAGTTTTCTTTATTTATTTTTAACCAGAGAGAAACAATATTGAAGTTGAATTATAGATTTTTTTTGTTATTTGTTTTATTTTTATGGAGATCGTATTCAAGGCCAAAAATGCAGCAGTTGCTGCAAAACTTTGATACAGTTAATTGAAGGTTGGGATTGGTTGGATTTTGGACTATATGCCTATTATGGTTAAGGTGTGAACCTTTGAATCGTGTATTTATTATTATATCCAAGAAAATATTTCAAACTCTAGAAAACATTTGCCGAATCTAGATATTATTGAAAATCTGCAGTTTGGTTACTCTACTGCCATTTTTTTCTTTTTTTTTGTGAGATGTGGTTTCATCATTGTAATGTAGTTGCTATAAGCCATCATAGTCTCTTTTTTTTTTTTTTGTGTGAGATGTGGCTTCATCATTGTAATGTAGTTGCTGTAAGCCAACATGGTCTCTGAGGGCTGTTCGGCTTTTGTGGATTTGTCTGCTCGACAACTCGCATTGATCGCGAACGCTGTCTCCAGTTGTCAGGTAATTATGCACAGTTGGATATTGATGATGTCATCAATTTTACACTGGCAAATCCTGCAGTTACTAATGGAATTCTCAACCTTCTTTTTAGGGGAAAAAATTCACCACACATTTAGTCGCTCATGGAAAAAGATGTATTGATGTTTTTCCGTGTTTTTTTTTTTTCAAGGTTGACCATTTTAATATTAAGCTGTCACCATACCTTGATCAGGACTGTAGACCAGTCAGTAAGGTCGGTTGGCGTCCTTTGGCCGCTTTAGCTGCACCTTCAGCCTCTTCATGCCTATTTGAAAGCCGTTCATGGCCTGAATGGCGGCTTGGGCGCTCGAGGGGTTATCAAAACTCACAAAGCCTGAGACGAGAACACAGAGTGGCAGGGTGGGGGGAGTGGGGGAGGGGGGGACAAAAGGGAATGGGAGAGTGGAAGAAAAAGGAATATCGGCAGGGATGGAGAGGGTTGACAGGAGGAAGACGAGATGAGACGGCGTTTGAAAGGAGGCCCCTTTTAACTGGCAACAATGAGATGACAATAGCTCTTTGTTTTGTCTTTTCAGCACATTAATTGAAAATTTGGGAATTAAGAAAAGATTACATAAAATAGCACAAAGGCTAATAAGGCAGATAATACAATGAAACAGAAGACCTCATAGGAAACTCAAAGTAGAACTGTGATAGTGAACACAGAAAAAAAACAAAGATAAAAAGGTTTGAAAATAGAAAAGAGGTCTGAGAGAAGCAACGCTTGGTTCAAAATCACATTTTTACCAAGCGTCCGTTCATTTTAGCACGAAGGATTGAGTTAGAAACTTTAGCTAACAACCTGGGCAAAGCTTTCCAAATGATCTAAAAAAGCTGATACTTCCTTGACGCCAATACTGTTATTTTATTATCCAGAGCTTTGGTGGAATCTTGTGGAATCTTAGTCCATAAGGTTACAAACGGCCCGTGTGTAACGCCATTTTTTCTTTCCCTGAGCTAAGGGGCTTGTTTGATACATAGTGATAGATTATGGCATATTCATACTTTGTACATATTTGCTTCATGTCACCACCGTAGGACTTGAGCTACGTTGTAAATCGAGCACCTGCTGTCGTCAAAAGAAGAGGGCCGGTAGTTGACACATTAACTCGTGTTGCTTCTCAGCGTAAATATTATCGGCAACCACAGCCGCGGTGTGCACATTAGAGTCAACAGTCATTTTTTCTAGGTTGGCATGAACGGTTTTGACAATGTTGTCGGCAAATCCGTTATTGTCGTGCGAATGTTGAACGTACGTGACAAAGCGTGCAGGCAAGTAAAGGGCATCAGGTTGGGATGAGATGTGATCCAGGCAGGTGGGGGAGGGGGGCTACGGGATGTAGACGCCTGCAGCACTGAGTTATCACCTGGGTGTCACAACGCAATGAGAGCACAGGTTTCCACACCGGGACTCCGTGCCCGTTCTTATCAGACACAGCTGTGATTGACGGCGCGCATTTTCCGCCTGCCATCTGATTTCATCGCACTGCTACGGGTCCAATTTAATTTGGGGGTAGAGGGCAGGCTTTTGTCAGTGCGAATGAGATAAGGCTGCTGCTTTTACAAACCTTTTAAACAAACGGAGCAGGCAAGGGCCTGTCAGTTGGCAGTGATCCCCCCCCCCCTAAAAAAAAAAAATCCCCCACTAGACACACACACACACACACACACACACACACACACACACACACACACACACACACACACACACACACACACTTGTGACCCTACCCACAGGATTTAATGAATCGCCATACCTCACATTATGCCAAAAAGGGGTGATAGGAAGTTGGGGAGAAAGCAGCCAAAGTGTTGTTAGAGGACGTCAGAAAAGCTACTGGGAGATTTCTGGACATCATTTAATTGGCTGTTTTCACCAGACAGTTTGGGGGCGGATTTGGTGCATGTTTGAGAAGGGATCTTTGAAAGGAATCAGAATATCAAAATACTTCAAAGTTTGTAGAATTGATGCCGTAGTAAGTGTGAAGTGGCTTTTGGCTCAATTTCCTTGACCAAGGAATTAATTGCTTCAATATTTTGAGGGAATTTTCCATCTTGGAATGTTCTTCATGCCAGTGTTGCATATTGCTATTGCGGAAGTACTTTTTGTTTTCTCCCAATGCATTCATCTGATTCAAATTTGCAAATTTGCAATCAATTTTCCCTTATGAAAATTACTCTCCTGTGATATATTGCAAATGAAAATCTTAATGTTTTTAAAATTTTTGGTAAATTACCTTTAGTTTAGTTTTTCTATTTGCTGAAAATGACCACCACAGAAATTAGTATACTTAAATAGTTGAGACAAGATTATTTTCTGGGGTAAAAAAAAATAGAAATATAAAGTTTTTTTTGAAAGGAAGACTGCACCTGCACCTGCTTTCAGACTTGAACGGAAATACTTAGCCTCACTCTCGACAGTTTTCTGTCTACTTCACTTTACTGTTCATTGTGACGTGCGTGTACCGTTGAGCATAATAGCCGCTTGTGTTAACACTTTGCCCTTCAAGCACTTCAACATATTAAGCAGAAATATTTTTGGAAACTCTTCTTTTGTCTACTTTGTTCATGACTTACCGCTTGTAGCATGGAAACCTTCACATAGAACAAAATAACATACTTATTTATTATTAATATTATTATTATTATTATTATTATTATTTTAAATTGTCGTTATTTTAATTACTGACTGAGACTCACTGTTTTTTTTTTTATCCCGCCACAGTTCATCATCTCCCGCGGCGTGACGGACAATGAGGGTGGGGGTTGCCGAGCGGCTCACAGACAAGCGTGTCGGAGAGATGCTGAAAGAAAGCCAATGACGAGAGTCTTCCGTGCGCTCTCCTGGGTGCGGCTGTCCCACTGAATCAACAGTAAGGTCCACACTAGTCTATTATTATCGCTTTAAGCATTTGGAGTCCACCTGCAAGGGCTCCACCCTGATAAAATGGTTGCAATCGGGGAGGGATGCTGTTGATTAGGGGTGGTAGAATAGGACTGGAATATTTATTTTAATTTTTTTACCACAAAGGGCTCACAGGCTTCTATTAAGTAGGAAAGCATTCCTACTGTTAGTTTTTGTGACCAAATATCACCTACTATAATAGTGATTAGCATGAGCACATTTACCAGATTTTTGTTGTTATTTTTATTGGGAGAATCTGTAGTTGTGTGGACTAAACCATTTAAAATATACTCTGTTAATCAAAAACAACACACAGGATGTATACCTTAAAGTATTTTTACTATAATTGTAAGACAGTCAAATATTATGCAGTTTTAACTGTACACTTAAACATACAACAGGAAAAAATGACCTAAATGTTTAAATATAAATATATATTGCATTGCATACAGAAATAAAAACAAACAAATTAAATGCAAACACTACTAAAAAAAGTTAAATACAACTGATCTGTACTTAAGCGGTGATTCTTTCGCATAGCACCAGAGGTAGCCGCAACTAATGGTACTAATAGCACAGTAGCTTCATTTCTACATTGTTGTTTTTCTCTTTACAGTAAACTAGTCGAAACTGACTAGACAGCGACTAACAACAAATCAACGACAACTCCTAGACAATTATTGATCAAAAGATATACATAACCCTAACTATAGTATTGGAGGCCCAGCCAGGTCACCACAGAACTCTACCATGACGTCTACTATGATGTCAAAGCAAATGTATTTAGGTCTACTCATTGTAACTTTCTCCGATAGTGTCGATTGACAACGGCGCCACCCCCCGCTCAGTGGCTTTAAACACTCCCTTTAAACTACCTTTCAAATGTTAATTGAAGCTTGATTAGAATAGACAGTGGGAATTAAGAAAATAAAAGGCAAATGCTAATTGCATGAAAGCAGCGAGGGGCATGAGAAGATTTCAAAACCCAAGCGCATAATTCCGAACTGCTCCCCCTCCCACATCACATCCCACTGTTGATTTTGAACTCACCGAAACATTTGCTCTGATTGGTCGCTCTGTCCACAAAGACTTTCGCCGAGATGACATTGCCAAAAGGGAGAAACATTTGCATGAGCTCTGCGTCACCAAATTCCTGGGGCAGGTGATAAATAAACAGGTTGCAGCCCTCCGGCCCTGGTGAACGGAGGAGACAGCACAGACAAGACGAGTGACATCCGAAGGAGACTTTCAGACAAGGAGTAAACAGTTGCTGACATTGGGCCAAATATGTCACAATTTGATACATTTTAAATCTATTTTATTGCTTGTTATTTTCACTTTTTTTAACCTATCAAAACTGTCGACTTCTCATTTTCTTTAGACAGCAAACTCATCGAGACTATTTCAATAGCTGTTTGTAGTTGATTTGAGCACCAATTCAATTTCTGGACAGGAACTCCTAAAAGCACTCCCGCTGTGGTAAACAAAGTTTTTCTGCAAGACGGCTATGGAAGCACTTCATTTCTTACCTCCTACATTGAATATTCATGCCGCTCTAAAATGTCACCTACATACAATCATCATACAGGTGAATAATTGAGACAGAGGAATTATGTCAAAAAGAGTAATTTAACATCAGCGTACATCCTTTGTTTTATTATATATGATGGCAAGGCCCGTGCAGGTGTGTCTATGTGGCTTGCATGTGAACGCTCCTTCTAGTAATGGCGTAAATGATTATGCATGCAGATAATTAATCTGATGAATATTTATAACCACTTAAATACATTGTAATGGACTGATTAAGCAATCCGAGTGTGAATTAGTTCACTTTTTGAATAATGACAGAGTAACTTTCGTCTTGTTGCTAATGTGTTTTAGAGCTTTTTTTCTCACTTTATTTTTTTTCTTCATACTCCGAGACAGCTCCGAGGCGGCCTCTTCCTTCCCCACCAACCCCCCGCCCCCCCTTGCTTTTGCTAATTCAAAGCGGCGCGGCAACATTAGAATGGAACACAGCAATTATCACCTTTTATCTTGGGTGGGCACGTTCACTCGCTCTTACCTTCCCGCTGTTGCTGGGGAATGATGGTCGGCTGCTGTGGGAATGCTTGGCTGATCGGCGCATAGGCGGCGGGGTAGGCTGCTGTTGCAAAAGGGGGAGAAAACAAGAAGGAGGCAATAATCGTTTCTCTGTTTTCAGGGTGGAACAAATATGATATTACCTTGAGATCATATATATATATATATATATATATATATATATATATATATACATTTATTATTATTTGTTTTTTTATAAATTTGACCAATGTCAATGTGGTCTCATTTTCAAGTACCACGGTACTCTAAACTTTAGAGTTTAAAGCGTCGCAGGGAGTTAATAACCAGCAACTCACCCGTGCATGAAATCTTACGTCTCATTAATGAGAGTCGATGTCAGGCAACAGTGAGAAGCCTATGTCATCTCTCTTGTAGACTATGACAAGTTCAGAACCTCAGCTCTTTGTGTATTTTTGGAATGAAGACATTTTTTTTGTGTATGTGGGCGTACTATCAAGTCAACTCCAAATCCTTTTGCAATCCCAATGTAAAGCAGGCTAATCCTGATGGAAATTAGCCGGTTGTGCCTGCTATCTTTACTCGTCAGTGTCTACCAGTGTGACAAACAGACAGGGAGGTGCAGATGGAGTAAGCGAGATACTTTAGACAACAGACGGATCACCTGCGTAGTGTTGGACGCCGGCGTAAGCCTGCTGGAGAGGGTCGGTCACTGTCGGACTCTGTGCTGCAAGAGAGGCAGTGGGGTGGAAGAAGGGGGAGGTGGAGAGCAGAGAGAAGGTGGAGAGCGGTCAAGAGAGGCTCCGAGACAAAGACCAAAGATGTGATACTAGTGTCTGGCTTTCTACTCAAAATGGTGTCGGCTGTCGGTGACTGATTGGCTGTCAGCTTGCAAATCATTTTAAGGTGTTAAGATACTACAAAAGCAACATAAAAGAATATCTTTGTAGATTGGCGGGTTAGGGTTAGGTTGCGGATGATGCCATTTGGGTGCTGCTTAAAGATTCTATTTTTTTTTTAGAAATGTTGTGACCTTTTTTTGTAACGTATTGACAAGTTACACTATGTCATCCTATGGCTATGATGTCACTGTCTATATGAAACTAAAGCAGCTATGACAAACCTTGATGCAAGTCACTTCCTGAAAATTATCTATGGTGAGCTAACGTGAACGGTAGCGCTTTGAGGAAAGCTGGCTTAACTAACTGTGGAGAGCCATCAGGGGGCAAGATCACACTGAGAGATGGCAGATATTTGGGTTGTTATTCCCCTCAGTTCTTCAAAATTGCCTGTTCGACCCAGATGTTTGCATCAAATATTAATAACGTGCCAAACAAACCACTTTGTAGTTCATTACAACTGCCGCTCTCTTTGCATAAAACACACGCAAGGGAGCTTGAGTCCTGTCACTTCTCCAGGAATCATTCCCAGACAGCATCAAGGAGCTCAGGACAGGCCGACACACGTCAAATTAACCAGAAAGGATAGAAAGCTGAAATGATTGATTCATCATCATATGGAAGTTGGCCGCTCTGAAATCTGCCAAAGATGCGGCTGACTGGCCCCGGAGCTTAAAAGACTTCAAATAAAAAAAGACATGTCACAGGAGGATAAACGGAAAAAAAGGACCTGTCAACTTTTTACTCGTAAAATGCGACGACGTTCATCGTTGTTGTTCATCAGGTGACACTTGTGGTTAAAGACAACAAATCCTCAGCGCAAATGACGTTTTCAGCTCACCTGGGTAAGGGTGAAGGCCGTTGCTGTAAATTGGCTCGGACGTGGGCTGCCCGTTGGTTTGTGGCGCCAGGGCACTAAAGCCGTTGACCCCGATGGGCGTGGCTATGCTGGGGACGGTTGCAGTGATGCCTGGGGGTGTGCTGGTGCCTGCAAATAGATACCACTTATTTTAAAAATGAACAAAAGGAGAGTATCCTCATGCTGCAGACTCAAAACAGATCGTTCCACCCATTTCCATCTTTTAACAGCACTGCCACTTTCATGGCTTTGTTTAGGAAATCCTACTTAATTCCCTTGAGAACACTCATTTAATCAGAATTTAGACTTTCAAAATATTTTATGTGCAGTTACAGTAATTTAGTGCCTCGCTATGCCTTTTAATCAGCCTGCTTCAGATTCTTAAAATTCTTTATATTAAACCCATCGAACTATCCTTGAACTAACAGCTCAAACTCCCCTCATAACATGAAAAACTCGGATTAGCATAATTTCCAGTTCAAACAATTGGCAAATGAGCATATCTGAAGATGATAAACATCCAATGATCCAAATATGAGTCTTAGAAAAAAAATTGTAATGCAGCTTTTGGATGTCATAGGCTGCTCATGTCACCTTTGAACTGATGGATTTTTATTATTAGTTTTTAATCCAAGGCGAAGGGCATTTATAACATGTGGGATTACGTTTGATAAACATTACCTGGTACGTGTATACCTTCTGGATTACAATTGCTCCATACGGCATCAAGGCACTTCATTTAATGTATTTGCAATGACCCTGCCTCTCAGGCCGTCTGCCTACTTAGTGTCAAGCCGTCAGAAAAGTCTTTCGTGACAACGACCGAGAAGGTAGTTCAGACCGAGGTCCGGGATTATCGCCTTTGAGACATCGCTCTTATATTTGCTAAACCACGGACTCAGAATCCAAAGTCATGAGGATTGGCGGCGTTCCCGGGAAAAAAAAACCCACTGTCGCGAAGAGCGAGTGACAGCAAGGCAGTGAGAGATAATGAGAGCGAGAAGTGTGTAATGCGGCTGCCAACGAAAGTGGCGGGAATGCCGCACGTGTTCCCCCATCACGGCCTCGCTCCAACGCAGGCTTCTTTCAGCACGGAAAGTGAAATCTTAAAAAATGCAACAAGGGCATATGTAGAGAGACCTTGGATGAATTTGTTACCGCTGCTTCTCATAATCCTGCTTGTAAAAATCAAAATACCTACAGCCTCTTGGAGTTCTTGAAAGTCTTTGAATTTTTCAACATCTTTTTTTTTTTCAAGGCTGGAATATTGCATGCTAGCTTTTCTGCCATTTTCAAATTTGACCTGGATAAGCATGTATGGTTGATAAAAATGGGCTTCAGCAAAGAAAATTGAGACGAGAACCCCCCCCCCCCCCCATACCTGAGGATGGTGTCATCGGAGTCGCCACCAGGCCGTTGACATTGAACGCCGCCATTTGCTGCATTTGCGCGGCAGCAATGGCTGCCATGGGGTTCAGGTAGGACCCTTGTGTTGCCGCCATCAGGGCTGCTTGCTGTTGCATCATCTGCTGTAGGATTAGAGATCAGCGGGCGGGGGAAGAAGGGGAAGGACAGAGAGGAGGGTTGAAATAGCCGCGGGAGCAGAACGTGTTTACTGTCACATCTCTGTTTACTTGGCTCGCGCCTTGTTCTTGGACCGCATCACCCCTCAGCATCACTTTCCACTCACCAGTCCATAACACACTTCTGTCCTCATTGTACTGCCTCATGATCAAAACTATTTGCTGATGATTCCAGAAATTTCTAAGCATTATACAGGAATTAGGGAGGGAGAGGACAAATTGGGAATGTGCGAGTGGGCGATTCTCACCTGTCAAGATGAGTTGTTAGCTACCGTGTGAGTGCAAAATCTCACAGACTTTTAACTCGGGCTGTGACTTTCATGTGTGAATATGAAACGGTGGTGATGGTGGTGCGAGGGGGGGAGGGGCTGGCGAGGGGGTAGCCGGTGTTGGTTCTCGGTAATGACATACACTTGAGTTTGGAGTGCAAGGTAAAATGTGTTGGTGGGTGGGATTCGATGAAGTACTGTAGTCCTAAAAAAAAGTGACTTGAATGGAAAGTAGATGCCAAAACACAGCAATGCGTACACAGGATAAAAACATTGCATCAATAAATCAGGTGAATAGACACAGTATCAAAAAACGGTGAATCATTCTGTAAAATTTGGAAATCCTAGTTATAATTAATATAAAATAATTAAATCAAAATAACTGATGATTCATTACATTTACAGTGTGAATTTATTCATATTTTACTTCACAAATAAATGACCTGCAGGCCAGTCTTTTAAAAATCCAATAAAGCTCTTGAGCAACATAATTTTCCCACTCCTGCTGTTTATGATAAAACATATATATATATCTGCTAGCTCTTTGTAATGTAGATGTCTGGTGGGATACATTGTGATCTTTTACAACATTGTACAGTATTTCAAGTTAATGTAGTGTTTGCTCTGTGAATTTAGCTGCAAGAGAGGGTCACAGTAAAAACGGGTGTAGAGCAATTTCACACCACCAAAAGCTCTACCACAATAATAAAACTTGAAAAATGTGCTACTTCATCTTGCGTTATATTTGACTGTGCCTGTGTAGCCAATGTCATGGCCAATGCGTTTATACAAGTGGATATCATCACATTCCTAGTGGGAAAGAGAAGTGAGGTCAAACCTTCAATGACAAGCGTTTTGTTTTCTGTTTTCAAGCTCACCGTCTCCTCCCCCGCCGGGCTGAGACTTACAGCATGAGAGTAGGCGCCATAGGCCCCAAACTGGATAGTCATGGGACTGAAGATGCCGAGCTGACCCGCCATCTGGTGCATCCGGCGCAAAGTCCGCTCCTTGTCGGTGTCTGCGAATTTGACCACCAAGCTGGACGAGGCGCCCTAAAGGTAGGAATAAGTAACGTTAGGTTTTCCTACAGGCTTGACTTTCCAAGTATTTTTTGGGGTGGGGGTTCATGTGTAAATGTTCATGTGTAATTTTGAAGCAAAACACAAGCATGATTTTTTTTATACCATTGTCTATATATACAAAGTGACGCCACACTAAAATATACTTAAGACTGGACACGGGCTCACGTCAAATGAATCGCACTTTGGGTGTCAACTAAGTGTTTCCAAGCCCAGTTATAATTGTCTGCTGTGTGCTTTGTCTCCCCACGGAATTGCCTACTCTTTGATACAATCTGAAAAAATCTGAGCACACATTCTTCATGACCGTCGATATAAAAGAGGAGAGTAGTTTTTTGTTTTTTTTTCAACGGGTGTCTTGACATCCATCAAGGAAGCCAGTGGAACTGAATATGCAACCATTATGGGTGCAGTCATTTAGCTGTCAGCATTAAATGGAAGACGGTGGTGATTGATGCAAACTTTCAAACTCCAGCAGAATTGTGATCCTAACCAGATCCCGCCGGAGTTCTAGTCACCGGGCTGTGAAGCTCTGCTGCATACACTTGCGGGTAATTAGATCTGACCCCGAGCCTTGAGCGTATGAAGGGTGAAGTATTGACTAATAGATTTACCTTATGGCATATATAGTTCCGTATTGATGTCCGCACTGCTGAGTTTGCATCCAATTAAATCATTTCACATATAGAGAGACTAGTGTCAGTTGCTGCCGTGACATCTAGGGAGGGGAAAGTTCACTGTGACCGGGCTGCAGTCTAATTAAAAGAGCTGGGAAAAAGAACCAGGACGGTAGGACACAGGAACCCCAGGGGATGAGCCGGGAAATGATTAATAAGAACATAAAAGCGAAGACATGACGAGAAGGGATCAAAAAATGTGGGATTCTGTTAGTAAATGTCTCATGCTGACAGGGTCAGTACAAATTGAGGCTTTGGTTCAGATTTCTATTGTCTCCTGGAGTGTGGACTTAAAACGTGGGAGCAAAGTGACCAGTGTGCCATACACCTGTTTCTCGCGCATGAATGAAGTGAAATTGAGAAAGCTACGCCCAGATGCTCCCCATGTCAGATTGCATGAGGTACTAGTTTTTATTCCAGTGGAAAAGCACAGAAGCAAGGAAGACCTTGGTCCCTCCAACCAAATAATGCAACGGAGCGGCAGTGTCCTACTTAGTTGCCTGTAGTATACAGCTAAAGCTAAAGATTGATGCAGTCACAGTTTATATAAAGCCTGAGTTATTAGTGGTTCGCTTAAGTCCTTGTCAATACCGTTTATTTCAAAAGGTCAGAACTTATCAAGATGACGAGCGTTCAGCTGTTGTTTAGCTCGGAATACAAATGCTAAACGAATGCTAGTAACATGTGTCGCAAGTGTTTGTGCAAAAACATCATTCATAAAGTGATTTTCAACACAGTGATGAGAAAAAGTCAGAAATTACTCAGATTGCCCTGGGAGCAGTCGGAAGCTGTCAAACGCTTCCCCTACCACTGTGTTTATTTTACAATCATGTCAGATTCAACTTGATTTTAGCACTTATTCAGTCCTTATTGGAAATTGGCTGTGATTGGGAATCTACTTACTTGTATTACTAGAACTCAGCTTTTTTTACTATCTGCGGACAAATGTATGGCACGCTGAGGAGCATCAGCGTGGCCCCGAGGGGCCATTTCGCTGCATATTGGCTCCTATATTGGCAGCGAGCGTTCCTCCTGAAGACACACGACAGCCTTCAGATTCCTTTCCTTGTGTGCCATTTCAATTAGTTAAATCAATACTCTGACATGGCGGCATTAAGGAACTTTTTTTTCCCCCCATTTCTAATTTTATTCCACTGCACTTCCTGACCTTTTTACACTTCTTCCTCAACTTTGGTGGCCATTTGAAGGCGCCAGGCGGTTTGGTTTAATGAGGCTGATGATGAGCAAACATTGTCCGTCTGCGTCGCTGCCAGTGAAGGCTGCCTACCGTGGCGACGACGCCTGGCATTTAGCTCACACCCCTCGCCGCCTACATTCTCATATTCATTTAATACCTTGCAAAGAATGGCTTGTGACAATTGGAACAGTTAAAGCCTAAGGCGGTCTGTGCCGTTGACAAAAACAGAAAGAAAAAACAGGCCTCCGCTGTCTCAAGCTTAACTTTCACCCTTGTGAAGATTCTGATGCGTTCCGATAGGATGCGGGCTTCATCTCGTGGATCGACAGTTTCCATTAACAAAAAAGGCCAAGCGATATGTGTCCGGGTAATGAAGGAACAGGTGGCAGCTGACGACAAAAAAAAAATGAAATTCCCCCAACTGGATGCAGAAAATCCCGAGCTGACAAACAAACAGAATAATAACCTCCCGCAGCACAAATCCTCATACCTGGAGAGAAAATGAATTTGCTGAATTTGATAAGGGGCAACGGGGAGCCGTCACTTTTGACAGGTACAACGAAGGAATTTGCAACAGGTTCAAAAACTAATCTAATTTCTTAAATAACACACTTGACTCGTGAAAATCTCCCCATATTGGATCTTATATAGGGTCGGGCAACGCTGCAACGGAACAATACGCGGCGGTAATTGAGGGATTAGAACTCGACTACGCCCGTGGAATGGCATTAGTCTTTATCGCTGCAGTTCTTGTGACTCAATTGTGTGTAAAATATGTGCAAACAGGTAAACAGCCTCATTTTCATCTATCTTGAGAAACATTATGTAATATTACAGCCTCTCTGGAGAGAAAATAAGCATAGGAATTATCAATAATAACAAAGTTTTACCTGTCCGTGGAGGAAAATACTTTTAAAGGATAAGCAAAAGTTTGTTGACACATTTAAAGTCTCAAGGTGTGAATGGAGCATGTGTAATGAATTAATTGAATATATGATAGCGAGTTCCTTGGTAAATGAGTTAACTCCCACTGGGCCCAGTGTTGCACGGCTGGTAAAACCACTCGGGAAGGTTGTCGCTCATTAGCGGTGCGTGTTGCTGTCTCGGTTTGGCCTTTCTGCTCTACCCCCCAAAGACTGCTGCAGCTGCTTAGTAAAGCTGCATAAAGCCCAGAAACACAAAGCAATAGGAATACTGCCATGGAATGAGATTGGTCATTTGCCTGTGATTTCTTTGACAATATACAAGGTGAACATATCCGATTGAGGAAAAATATTCATCGTGTAAACTGATTGATTGGGAGGGACCATTCATTTCAACACAGAAACATGATAGAGATTTTTC
This sequence comes from Syngnathus leptorhynchus, assembly GCF_054491065.1. Lineage (NCBI taxonomy): Eukaryota > Metazoa > Chordata > Actinopteri > Syngnathiformes > Syngnathidae > Syngnathus > Syngnathus leptorhynchus. Next base: position 16,245,692 of record NC_141197.1, on the reverse strand, counting down.
TCATGTGACTTGGGTCTTGATTCACTGAAGATTGAAAAACACTAGTGGCAGACATGTTTGGCGTCCTTCCTCCAGTCCCATTTAACTAAAAAAGATTCATCGATTAATCTTTTTTTTTTCCGCCGGCAATATTTTGTCAAATGCGAAAGCGACTTTTCTAATGCGACTTGGGTCTTGACTCACTGAAGATTGGACAGCACTAAAGGCAGATATGTTTGATGTCTTTAGTCCAATCCCATTTAACTAAAAAAAAGATTAATCGAATCATCAATTTTTTTTTTTCTGCCAACCATATTTTGTCCAATGCCCATCCAAAAAAGTCCGAACTAATCCAAAATTTTGCCTCTATGTAGAAGTGTGTGTTAGAGTTGCTCTATTCGAACTGAGGACATCCAAAATCTCATGGAGCATGTCACAGCTTGAAATTCCACAACACCTCGGCGTGACGTTTGCTGCCCTACACGTTGCCACGACAATGCTCTCTGGCTCGGTCTTATCTCTCATTAATCCACGAGTCGACTATCACACACACCTGTACGCTCTTGTCGCTGCCAACGCCGCTGAGGCTCCACGGGGCCTGTCAGCCGTGCCGTGACAGCCAACATGACAATGGCGACAATTTGCTCGCCGCCCGCTTGCCTTACCCTTGGCGCGTTCTATTTTGAAGTTCTGCCACACGCGTGTCTCTTTAGCGTGACTCAACCGAGACTGACTGTCATTTGAGTTAATTCCGGAAACACCTGCAGTCTGTAGTAGACGTAAATTAAAAGTGGGACTTAATTTTGACAGTGGTCGGAAGCAAGTACAAAGACTTCAATAATGTAGTTGATTTTTTTTTTTGTTGATTTTTTTTCTGCATCTTCTGTTACAGCACACACAGAGTTTGAGTACGTCTCCATAAATATATTTTGTGCCATTATTTGGCGTCACGCTTATTCATGGTTTTGTACGCCAGTGCCAGGTAACGCAGATGCGACGGAAAACATTAAGAGATTCTTTGTTCAATGTTCATGCAGATCTCACAGCTGGTAGCGGCACACCGAATCATGGGTCCTGCTGGACGGTTGCTGACGACATGTGGCGACGATATTATCCAAATTAACCGAATTCCCTATTCATCTGAGGCGTACTCGTAGTTGGGTGCCTATTAATCTGGGAGCAAGTCTGGATTTGGGGTGCAAAGAGGATAACAGGTGCAGGGATAGAGGCAGGAGATTTAGTTAATAAAGTGTATTAGTGAACTTTTTGGATGGCTGCTGTCCATCAGCCCAAAGTCTGTTTGTGCAGCCATTTGCTGCCGTGGACAGTTCATCTGCTGCACAGCTCAAGCAGCTGACTGGCTCGAGCTAACGCGAGCGTTGCCAAGGCTGCAGATGTACGACAGAACTGTACAGAAGCCTGGAAAAGATTCTCTGTCCTTTGATTTTCACGATCGACACTCACGGCAAGGGAGGATGGATGGACCATGTAGGTCATTGTAAATGTATTTATCTTTTTTTTAAATACGGCCGAACGTGAATCAATGTAATTCTAATTAGTCTAATCATTATTTAGTTTTGATTTTGCTCGTCACGGTTTGCATGAGTATACAACCTCTACGGGACAACTGTGCACAAAGTTAAGCAGACTTATTTCTCTCCCTCACTCTTTCAGTGTATTTCAAAAATGAAATTTAAATCACATCTGGTTTCATGGCTGCCAGGAAGCATTCGTAAATATTTATCGCGGCACATCAGTGAAGTGTGTGAAGAGTGAGTGTTTGCCAGAGATTGTGTGTGTGTGTGTGTGTGCTTGTCCTGCCGTACATCATTTCTTATACTTACACGGCCTTGTTTGAGCGAGTTGGAAGCATATCGGATTCATAATTAACTGCCGCTTGACGACAGCTTCCGGTTCTCATGGCCCCATTTTCCAATTCCCAAATAAACACCATCCAGCGCGGTGCAGTTTATCACGTCGAAGTAAACAAAAACACCCTCTAACTTCACAGTTCCTATTAAAGTGCATTTGCTGTTCAACCCTACTCAAAGAAAACCAAAAGGACAACTCATGTTTCGTACAGCACAGCCCACTTCAACAGCCTTGTCCTTGCTTTGTTGTAACGACTTAATATTGTTGCCAGCGGTGGAGGTAGACTGATAAATAGCACTAGTCCGACACTATTATGAAGGCCTAATGGGTTCATAAGAGCCGGGCAAAAATATTAGCGAAACAGTTTAGGTAGGCCACCTTAATAACCTGACCTTGTTTTGCAGATCAATCTCAACTCCGGAGAGTGCTTGTCAACATTATTGACGTACTTGTTAACCAACCCGTCTAGTCGCCGCCTTGAAACCTCCCTTGATAAGTGTTTTAAATATTTAATAGACGCTCGGTGACATTGGCTAAACTGAAGTCATAATTCAGCCGTGATGGTCCTTTTGCGGGCCATTTTTCCGTCGGTGCTACGTCTTGTGTGAAGCCTTTTACCTTTCCACGTGTACTTGTGCTATTAAGTAGTCAATAACTGCACTTTTATCTTTCATCTATTATACACTGCGCCTGGGTTAATTAATTTTTTTTCTTCAAACAAGAAATGGATTGGTCCCAAGGGTTTGTCATACTGCTTTTTGAGCATTTCTATCATCCAACCACCAACCAACCAAATGAGATTTTTTTTTTATAGTAGTAAATACTGAAAAATAAATTTCACTGGCGGACGTAGAGGGTGGACACGGGGGCACTGCCCACCTCTGAAATATGCTTAGACCCGCTGGTGCCAGGCTAGATAATCGACCTTTTCGGTATTTTCCGATTTTTCTAGATTTTACTTTTTAAATGTGAGTGTTTTCTGAAGAATTTTGGGGTTTGTTATTTTTTTGGGAGGTTTTGCGACCCTCTGATGTATGTTTGAGGACCCCCCCCACCCCACCCATGTAGCTTGTGGTGGTGGTTATACAGTTTATAGGTCACAGTATTTCTTTTTTGTTTAAATTGAAATGATTTGTCTCATTCTCTTATTGTGTATCACAATAACCTGACGTTAGAAAAGTGGTGTAAAACTTTTTTTTTACTTCCTTGATCGGAAGCATGACCTGCATAGCCAATCTCCTAAAAAAATGTTGCTCACTGTTTCTCGACACACTCTTCAACATAAAGCCCCAAATTATACACTCATTTACATTTTCAGGAGGAGGTTAAGAGCGGCATTTATCTTATGACGAAGGCCTCTTAGCCCGCATGGAAAAACAGTCCTATCTCCTTGTGATAAGAGAATACTTACGCATGCTTTTGCACGCACTGTTTTTTCTTGCCGCCCCCACGCACGCCATCATCCCGCTTTGCACATTGTAGATCAACAAGCCCTTGTGACAATTAAGTACAAAATCCCACTAAAGGTTAAACAGCATATTTTGTTGGAGGGTGAACTGACATGAATGTCACTCAAGATTTCGTACATATGGCAGAGCTAAAAATGTGATTTTGTTTTAATTTGAAGTTGGATGCTTGAGGCTCGCAGTCATTTCAAGAAAGCAGTTTGTCTCTTCTTGTAAAGCATACTAATCAAACATGTAATTTTTGTAATTGAAAGGCTATACTTGTTTATCGGTTAAATGACATTATACGTTTCTAGCAATATGTCCGCTTCAACGTCCCTCCGATCAAAGTCTCATCCTTGTCATTTGCATGAATTATATAAGAAGTGTTTCACATTAGCCTCGGCATCATCCTTTGACCGCCGATTGAACCGTTACCCGTAAATAACATCCCGTACAAGACATTTGCGTCACAGTGTCTCTCTGGGACGCATTTAAGGCTGCATACGGCGGCGTGTGTGCAGTCATCGTATCTTCTGTACGACACGAATGGAAAGGCGATATGTTTGCTGAGAAGCTAGTTTGAATAGATGCAGAAAGAACGGATCAAGTGTAAAGACATGAAAGGAGCTATGCACTGTAAGGAGGCCGATGCTGACTGTTAGTATCTTTTGTTTATGCTAACAGTGAAAAATGTTGATGTCGTGTCTGTTGACGATTTTTGTATTTTAAGTTCTTTAGACATATATCATACACGACAGAACACCTTCTTTACAATTTATCTTTTTTGCACCAATCCGGTTTGACTTCATGCCTTGGATATTTAACTTTCTTGTTTCATAACGCACAACCTTTGTCCGCTCTCTCCCCAAAATTTCACTCGTCCGGCTATCAAATGTGTCTACAAAAGTGAGCAGAAAGTGTCCCAAAACTCCTGATTCATACTCCATTTTCCCACTCATTTCCTCTCTGCTGGGCCGGGTCACTTTATGTCTGATGGATGCCGCCTCTGCTTGCCAAGAGTAATTTTATAAGGGGAGCCGACAGGAGTGGCCCTCCGCCAAGGGGACCGACCCGCCTCTGGTTCTCGATTTGTCTGCCTTCACAATCGATGTGAACACACATACAATATTCCCTCCAGACTCATACCGCAACTCTCTGAAGGAAAGCTGAGCATCGGGCGCGATATAAAAAGCCCTAGTAGCAGGTGAAAGTTTAATATGACCTACATTAAAATTTGATGCATTTGTAAGAGTACTTGAGCTAATTCTGTTATTTGCTTGTTGAGAGATTGTTTTACTCACAGGCATGGTCTGTCCACCATGCAAGCTGTTGATGGCAGCCTGTGCTTCTCCGTGGCTGGAGAATTTGACAAAAGCACAGCCTGTAAACACAAAAAGGTGAAACAACATCAGGCAGACGGTCTTTGGATTTATCAAGTAAAAAAAGAAAAATCACCAGCTATTGTCTTCACGTTATCTAATCTATAAATATATTCTGGTCACTTGTGTGTTGGGATCGTCGCTAAAGGCATTAGCGGCCTGGAACATCCCGTCCCTCGCCCCAGCAGCACTAATTCCACAGACTTGTTTGTGAATATTAATCTGTTTAATATTTACACATTGTGATTTGTGTGCAGTCACTCATAAAGGAGATTAGCACGACAATAGCACGCTCTTATAATCGGCCTATCCGACGGAATCGGCATTCGCCTCAAATTTAAGACGGTGATGCTGGAGGAGGCAATCTGGGCAGGGACGGCTCTTTTTTTCTGCCTCGAAGGACGTTGGAATCATTTTAAATCTGTTGTGTGGTTAAGGCTCAGGAAGGAAGAGTCAACATGAGAAGTTGGCCAGAACACAAGAGAAATGAGTGTCGGCAGCAGTGTCGGGGAGCTTTGCTGGATCAATGTTCCAAACGATATTAAGGGTGATTCAAGTGGATAATATGAATGCATGTGAGGTTCAGATATGCTAGTCACGTGATCAAGTGTTGCTTCAAAATTTTGTGGACTTTTGATCCATAAAGATTCCCACTGAGATCAACTGTTTTGGGAATAATTTACCAGAGTCCAAATTGACATCATCATATAATCGTACTTTTTGGACGATCAGGCTCAGTCTCAATAAACAGGTCTGCTTTGGTAAATTTCCATCTCGAGTGTGCACTGGGTTATAAGACAACTTAAAAAACCTCACAGAAGTCAACCTCATAACTGCTGGTGATCATCTCCGATCACAAGATACTAAAATACCGTAATTTCTGGACTATAAACCGCACCGGGTAAAATTCAGGGAAGATCCTGTTTTGTTCGTGTGTATATATATATATATATATATATATATATATATATATATATATATATATATATATATATATATATATATATTAGCCGCACTGGACAATAAACCGCAGGTGTTTTAATGTTTAATTTCCATAAATAAGAGAATATGCACAAAATCATATCAATCATCATGAAAATATCATAGATAAGACACAATGGACTATAAACTGCAGGGTTCAAAGGTTGTGCAAAGTAGTAGCGGTTTATAATCCGGAAAATACGGTACTACTCATTCAGCATTCCACGCTGGCTGAAATGAGGTCAAAGTGCGCTAAGATGACATTTTACCACTTTTGGCATATCCAGACCTTCATATGCTCGTCCTAAACCGCAGAGAGATCCTGTACGGTACTTTTACAACATGTGGTGCACTAAAATAAAAATGAATGTGAATGTTCATTTGGAAACGGCATTGGATTAATCAGCTTTACCATCATTGACTACTCTGTTCTATCCTATTTTTATCCTTGGCCTCAGGTCGTTCATGTTTTAACTTTAGAAGGCTATCTAATTAACAACGTAGAGGATTTATTCAGCTGCTTTTCATTAATCGAGCAACAGCGGTGCTCACAGAACCGGGTGCACGCTTCCTGAGCTGATCACCCGGGAGATGTCTGGAAATCGGATTTGAAATATTGTTTTGTTTTGAGTCACTTCATGATTTGACTGTGGTACCCCAAAGTCAACTTGAGGAGTTTCCAGCTCACCAGTAACCCTAATAAGGATAAGTCATAGAGAAAATGGATGAATGGAAATCGGCAATATTCAAAATGGCCGCCTCCAATTTTTAAAAACAGACCACTAAAAGCTAAATTCAGTCAAACTGTCATTATGTGTGACATCACATAAGACATAATCACATCATGCGAGATGTCAGCTAAAAGGGTTTACTGTTTGTTTTCTCTCTCTCTCGAAAGTGAACAAATGCTATGAGAACTGTACAACCTGAAATGCAATTTATGGGAATGTACGAAAGAGTTCACGACGCCTCCTGCTTCAAGTCATCTGTAATGGCCTCCAGTTTATCTTTACAAAGAATATGTACTAGAAAAAGGGATGGATGAGTGTTATTAAATCCGCACGTATTCGAGGTATGACATCATCCCTGAAAAATATCATGTCCAACTTTGGAGGTAATCGTCTCTCTAACTTCACCTAATCAAAACTTTCAAAACTTTGGGACTCTCGCACTGTGTCCCCAATCAATAGAAGACAAAATCCACTTTCACCTGAGGCTTTCCATCCACTACAAAAGCAGCGTAAACTGTTTGTGTGGAGACATTCAAGTGAGCAGCAAAAGGCCATGTGTGTTTTGTTGTTGTGTCAAATGTCCTTAAAGCTGAATAGATCTACAGAGGGGAAATGCTCACGTCAAAGAACACTTTGATCCCGTTCTCCCGCTTTTTTACTTCATTTGAAATGTTCTCTAGGGGGTTCAAGGCAGGAAGGGTATTCATTTGTTTGACTGAAAGATGTTTGTGACTTGAAGTCTGCCTTTGAAAGAGCAAACAAATTTGACTTTTAGTAGGATAAGAATTGAAAAAAAAATTAAGTTCAGTGTGGTTTTGAAGGCCAAGATAGAGTCTGGTTGTTTCTCCAACAAGGGGTTGGGTGGACCTCAATGCCAGTGAGGCCCGTCAGAATATTTGGTCTGGCTGACCAGGCGATTCTTAGAAACAAATACAGGCGGTGGAGCTCAGTTTTCAACTGAGTTTTATTATTCTGGTATGTTGTACGTATCGGCATTTCTGAACTATAAACCGCACCCGAATATAAACAAAAATTAGGAGAAAACTCTTGTTTTGTTTATATATAAACTGCACTGAACGATAAGCCGCAGGTGTTTTTATGTTTAATTTCCATATATGAGAGAGAATATGCACAATTCATACAATATCATAAAAATCATGGAAAATCCATAGATAAGACGCACTGGACTATAAACCGCGGGTGTCAAAGCTTGTCCAAAAAAGTAGCGGCCTATAGTCCAGAAAATACGGTAAATCCTTGCGCCTTGGTTGAATTGAATTCTGAAAAAAGATTCCCACTCATGTTCTAAAGTTTTATTGTCATATCAAACATCCACTCACTTTTGTCCCGATGTGCAGCCCAGGAAGAATGCCGTGCAAAAACATCTCTAATTAAATGGAAGTGCCAGAATCTTATAAATTATAGCATACGTGTTGATTTTTTTTTTTTCATATTTGACATCTCCGAATGAGTCGGGGCAAATTCAGCGAGGAGATTGCATTGCTTTCAAGTGAAGGGATCTCGCCAGTGCCTTTTGAATTCCCTGGGTAGTAATATGTATGCATGAATTCCATCTGGCTGGATGGGTGACATTTATAACACAACTTAATTATAGAGCTAAAAGCCATCTCTCTATTATTCCTGACAACCCGGGGCTCTATTCAATTCTGGCGGCAAACGCTGCCAGTACTTTAGAGAATCGCTGCGGCGAGGGTGAGGAGGGTTTGAAATTCTCGGTCTTTCTATCTGTCGACGAGGGCGGTGCTGAAAGGCTTCTGAGAAGAGCACATTGATATCAACATAGCAGCATCTTGGAGCAGATAGCGCAGTCAATTTCAAAAGTCAGCTTCATTTGAATTAGGTTCATCCAGAGCTTGTTGCTAGGTAAAATAAATTGTGAAAAACCCATTAAAGAACTTCATTTAATGCTCAATGTGTTGAACTCTCATGACATTTGCTGATGTCACATTTAAGTTTTTGAAACGTGTTAGCGAAACTTTTGTATGACTTTGGGCCATTCGACATTTAGAGGTTACACTGTACTGCTAATATTCAGTTGTTGTTTTTTTGACGCTATGGAAGGAGTGAAGAACAAGTGAGAGGGAAGTAACGAGTGCGAGACGAACGCCGCTAGAGGAAACATATGGCGCACGAGGAAAGAGAGGACTTGCGAGGAGGGTGAAAAGGAGCCAAAGTATTGCTCCTGTCGAACACGCCGGCACCGGCCCGATTTCATTTTATGTGCTGTCAATCAGCCCGAGGCATCTGAGCAGACAGGAAGGAAAAAAGCGAGGCATGGAAAAATAGGAAGCAAGCGGTTGACGGGGTGGATGAATGTGGTTGGGGGACACAAAGAAAAAGAGCTGGGATTAACAGCGAGGGCAAGCGATGTCGACGGTGAAAGACCCGCCGTTCGATACCAGCGAGCCTTTTTTATTGATTTAACAAGAGAACGCATGCATTTTCTCACGCTGCCTTGCCGTCACACGTCATCGTATAGACGGAAGCGTCACGGCTTACAGATGCTTATCGAGTCGCTTGAAATGGTCGTATAGTTCACTTTGTTGCCATATGACATCTTGTCAAAGGTAGCAAATATTTGAGACGTTTGTGCATGAATGGTTGAAGACTCAATTCATTGACATATTCTCAATTTTTAAATCTTATTGAAGAGGTTTAAAGTCAAATTATGGAATAATTATGACTAAACCAGATGTGACGCAAATTCTGCTTCTTACTCATTCAACAACATTTTGGTCATCAAAGAATTTGAAAAGTAACCCCAGGGTTCCGAAACCCACATCCCAAAAGATGCAACTCCAAATCCTTTGCCCATTTGGATCTATTAGTGGTTTAAAAAACGTGAAAACTTGGGGGAAAAAAATCCCCCCTGATGTAATACGATATGTTTACTGCTATATTGAGAGTGAGTGCAGCTAAACACAGAGCATGGCTGTTTATTTACAGCAGGGCGTAATGGTCGCCCGGGGAGGGATGATGGCGATGTGGGGAACAAAAACACGTTGTTTCAGATAACAGGTGGGGGAGGGGAAGAGATGAGCTGGTACAAAAGAAGTAAGACGTGAGTGAAAATGGAGTGGTGTGGAAAAGGAAGGAAGTGTTGGAGCACCGTGACAAAGAGCGAACGAGCGAGTAGCGCTGCCTCAAGGATGCTCGAGCGGAGGCGGCTGAAACGCGAAAGGAATGACAAGGGACCACGTGTGTGTGCTCTGACCCTTACTGGCCCCATCAGGACCCCGCAGGACGGTGCACTCCTCGATCTGGCCAAAGGTCTCGAAGAGCCGCCGGACGTCATCCTCGCTCTGTTGCTTGCCGAGCATCCCCACAAACAGCTTCCTGTCTTCTGGATCGGAAGAGAGGGAAAAACAACGGCTGATGGTAGCATTCTGCTGAGCCGAGAGGTGCTCGTGCATCCCCTCCTCCCCCACACTGCCTCCGACTTTAGTCATGTCTGGTGTGCTGAGCTGTGCATTTCAACCAAGGACAGGACAACTTTTTCGTTTACTAACTACCAGTTTCATTTTTTTCAGTAGTGCCTAAATACGGTATTTTCCGGACTATAAACCGCTAGTTTTTGCACAAGCTTTGAACCTTGCGGCTTATAGTCCAGTGCTGCTTATCTATGGATTTTTCATGATTTGGGCAATATTGTAAAATGTGTGCATATTCTTATATGGAAATCAAACACCTGCGGCTTATAGTCCAGTGCGGTTTATATGTGAACAAAACCAAATTTTTGCTTGTGCGGTTTATATTTAGGTGCGTCTTATAGTCCAGAAATTACGAACATTCTGACCGTAACCAGTAGTACGTTAATAAACAGATTTTTTTTTTTTTGTACAATAGTCACATATTGTTTTAATTGCCTAATTAGTTTACTGCCTGGACAGGTTGTCGTAAAAATCGCAATTTGGAACTGTAAGTAGCCAAATATGTCAAGGTTGCCAAGTCGGCCAAATTGTTGTTTTTCTTTTTCATTAGCCCAGCAAATATTGTTTTTATTGTGCAGATGTTATTGTTGCTGCTATAAGTAATGTTATTGCTTGTGCGAGACAACTTTGGAAAACTTCTCACCAACAAGACAATTAGAGTGGAAGAAAGAATAAACACTGAGCTATTGGAATGTGCAGTAAGACTGAATAACATTCTTCTGTTATTGCGTGTAATTATGAGTAAGGCTGGATAACAAAAGCACCAAGAAATAATCAGTTTTGTAAACACGTTCTGAGTCTATTTACTTATTGTAAGAATTACAATCATCACAAGCACGGTGATTAGAATTTGAATTAAAATGCCTTTATTGTCATTGGACAACAGGTTTCCAACAAAATTAGAAGGGTTTGTTGTTGTGATTTAATTATTATTTTAAATCTAATCCAGTTTGTTAATAAATGTGTTCTTTTCAAGAGCAAGATAAAAGTTGTACTCCACTATCATTTTGAAAAGTCGGAGGGATTAATTTTCCCAATCTATCCTGGTATAGACAGAGCGTTCATCTTATTTTACATCTTTTGCATTATTCATCTCCAATTCGGCTGAGTTGTGGAAGAAAATGGTTACAAGCAAGAGCCCGTCCCCAGCACTGATAGAAAGCGGCAGCGAGCGGGAGAGAACTTTATTGCGGATGACACTGTTGATCTTCCACGTGACTCATTTGACTGGTACGGAGCGTCGAGGTGCGCTGTTGGTGGGGAGGTGAGGACGGCGAGAGCGTCACCAGGGCCTCAACAGATGTGACGCCTCCTGTACCTGCCAGGCCCCATTAGATGCATCTGGTCCAAAAATAAAGCCTCCGCCTTTGCGGCGAGGCAATCCGATCGTGCTCCATCTCTGTAAAGTTCAAATGAGACACGTGCGCACTACCCGCTTGGCCACACAAATGACCACCTGCATAATCAATAAGGCTATGGCGCCTGATGGGCTCGGCTGCTGCCGCTGTAGTGCTGGTGTCTAGCTGGGTTGTAGATGTGGATCGTGGATATTTTTTATATATATATATATATATATATATATATATATATATATATATATATATATATATATATATATATATATATATATAAAGGTTAAATGCCATATTTCATATAATAATTTTAATTTTTTTAAGTATTGTAGTAGTATAGTTGAAGAATTATTCTATTCTATTCTATTCTATATGAATTTTCTAGTAAAAAAAACAATATCCATGCATCCATATTGTACAGCCTATCCTGTTTAAAAACAGAGATGAAGGAAAGCAGACTTTACATTTAATAATATATTTATTATGTTTTATCATAATAATTTCGTGAACTACTATCTGAACTACACATTCAGAAAAACTGTGTGGAGGTGGTTAGAATGGAAATGAGCTCCACGGTTGTGTTGCAATGGGACAAAAGTACAAAACAAAAAAGCTCACCACCATACAGAAAAAAAATGAGTTGGTTGTTTAATTTCACACTTGAGGGTTGGGAAGGCACTCTAGAGATGTTTTTCTATACAAGCAATTAAAAAGTCAATTTTCCATAAAATGTCCCCTTTAAATTATAAGTCGATCAAGGAAATGTAGTCGAATGCCAATCCCGAGACATTGGGCTTGAACATGTGTTAGGGTAAATGAAGCTGACCTCTGTTCGAGGCAGTGAAGAGGAAATATGAAGGAAGGCCGCAGCCTGTCCAGCCAACATGTGACCTAATTTGCCGTGAAGGCTCCTCTATCTTTCAGATTTCCACAGAGGGGTCCCTGTTAAATGGGCAGAGTGCAGTTTTACAACCCCCCGACTGTGTGCTAATGTTGTGGGACCAAAAAAAAAAAGTCTCATCTTGGTCCTGGCCCGAGGAGATCTAATGGTGGCTTTACAAGGCTAATTAACAAGCCATGAGCGAGGTAATGAACTTTCCAAATGTGCTGGCAAACGCAAAAATAAATGACACCCCTGCGAAGGCATTAAAGGAAGTGTGAGTGTACTTCAGAGCCGTCCTCCGGGAAAGCAGAATGAATTTGGTGCTTGCTATCTTTTCATTGCCTGACCTGAGAGAGTCTCCACCGGCCAGCCGCCTGCCCTGGCCCCAAGTATTGATTGCTATTAATTACTCCTCTTTGCACCTGTCTCTGAAGCCGCTCGCACTAGATTTTTACAAGTTCACCCCCCCCCCCCCCCCCACCACACATCTCCCATGGCCACTTGCGCACTTTAAATTGGCGTTTTATGAATATGAATATCATGTAATGCACCCTCTGCGTAAGGGGATGATACCACGACTTTAAAGAGTAATCCATTAAAAGTGAAGAGGAGCAAAAAAATGGAGAGCCCTTATGTGCACCCATATATTTGCATTAAGAGGCTTGAGGCCCTTCATATAGAAGCAACAGGAAATGAATTGAAAAGACAACAACACTTCTCTGCTAAACTGTAAACATCCAGAAAACCTTAGAAAACTGTACTTATTTATTATATCATTATTTTCTTATCATATTACTTTTTATAAAATGTTAAATATTGTAAAATATATAAATATTCTTATTATAAATTATGAATGAAATATTACATATATATATATATATATATACACACAAGTATGTATTATAAGATTTTATATGATTTTTTACGCATGCCTAATCCTTCACTTTCTCTTCTCTCTTTCTTGCCAAATAGTTAATTGCGACAAAGTCTATATTTCAATTTGTGTCTATGGTAAGAATGTTTTTGAAAAGAATAACTGTGCTGTGGTAAATATCTTTTCTTTTCACCATTCCATCCCATCATGCCTGCTGGCTATTGTCGAGGCGGCTTGGTAGTAGCAAGTGTTCACAAAGCATGGACAGCTGCACCCGACAATAAAAGATGCCTACCAGGCCGCCGGGTGCATTTTCGAATGCGGCGTAATGTTCTGGGCAGCATATCAGAGAAGTTGCACTTCTTATGGACTCATTAGCAAAGGATGATTTTTATTTATTTATTTAGTTTGTTATTTACTTAATTATTTTGGTGTGCCTGCGAGGCTCGCCAACGGACGCGTTTGCACATGAAAGTACACAGAACGGCTGTATAAAATGTTAAAAAGTGTTCATTTCAATATCGAGTCGGGCTATGTTTCGCGTCATCTACTCGGTGTCTCGATTGCGTGACGCCATGGGAATCAGTTTGGATTTAAATCGCACCATTTACTTTTTAGTCAAGTCCATTTTGGGGGGTAATGAGCATTCCGTACGCTTCCACCTAGTGATAAAGAAAAAGGGCTGCAAGTCAACTTTTTAAATTGAACAACAGATAGCCCGTTTACAAAAAGGACCCTGCAAAATCCAAACAATCCATTTACGGTTTAAACTGGCAATTATGTTGACTTTTAAAGGTGATATAAAATATTTTTTTAATAATAGTAATAGTTGCTGCATTGCATAATATCTGCATATAAGATTCAGATTTCTTTTTCTAAAAAATGGCTGAGATGGTTCCGACTACGCATCTAGAAAGTTCCTTGGGAAACTTCCGAAGTCGAACTGCTGTCACGGATGAGATATACCTCAAAACTTGAGTAAATCCCGCGAGACTTCGGCATATCTCGTGAGACTTTGGATGAATGAGTGTCAAAAGGGATTTTGAAAAGGGATTTTGAAAGCTTCTTTCTTTGACTTTTTGGGAGTAGATTTTGTGTGTGTGTGTGTGTGTGTGTGTGTGTGTGTGTGTGTGTGTGTGTGTGTGTGTGTGTGTGTGTGTGTGTGTGTGTGTGGGTGTGTGTGGGTGTGTGTGGGTGTGTGTGGGTGTGGGTGTGTGACACGACACCACTGAAGGGTACAAGTGATGGAAAAAAATAAAACAATAATTATGTCCACCGAACTCTGCCCGAGCTAAATTGACCTGCAGTATATACTGAAAAAAATGAGTAAGCAAAAAATAATTGATTTTTATCAGTAATCTTTTAATTTAGTGAGTCACCTTCCAAGACCTGCCCCCCCCCCCCCCCCCATACATTCAAAGCTGCTAGCATAAAAGTTAAATTCAGCAACCTGCAGTTTCATTAAAGTCAAACGCCTGTTGTGCGTTAACAAAATGTCAGCTTTTGGTTTATTTTATTTTTTATCCATCAACTCCCTACATTTTTATACTTTCATCACAGTTATGAAGGTTAAAATGTTGTTTACAACAGTTTCCATTATTTCCTTTTTGAATAATTGCCTGTAAATTAAAACAAACTGGATGTCAACCAGCATCCAGGTCACAAAGAATAAAAAAAAAACTATGCCATTGAGAGTGAGGGACAATCAGTTCTCCAAGGTTGAATGTTTTCTTTTTTTTCCTGTTGCCACAACTGCTTTCTTGAATGAGCAATCTTCCAGAGAAATTTCTCTAGAGGTGTTCTAGTCGATGAGGTTGTTAGCTGGGAAAAGCGGCGTCGAATCACAGATAGCCAAAAGGAACTTTTCCATTGGACAGAATAATTATTTTTCATTTCCATAATTATTAACGCTTGATGGGGTTTTGAATTTTTTTTCTCTTCGGTGCAACTTGCATTGAGTTGTTGTCTGATTCAAGTATAGCAATTAATTGGTTAATTATGAGTGTAATTAGAGTAACATCCTGCTTAATGCTTTTTTTCTACGTGGATACAGACTGGAAATAATCGCACAAAAACAAACATTTCAGTTGTCAGTGTTGTGATGCAACAACACGTTGTTTACATGCAAATGCATTACTTTCACAAACAAACCTGACACACTTGTATACCAACAACGGCTTGCAACCTTCTGGTCTGCATGCAAAAGAGTTGACGGGAACCAGTTGCCTGTCGTTGTTTTTGTCCAAAGGCCCTTGCCCAAAGCTCAATAAATTAATGGTTAACAAAGCTTTAATTGATGTAGTGCCATCTCTGCTTTGTTCTGCTCGTACTCAAAACTGCCCACCACAGTTGCGTTTTGCTGGGCGGTAGTTTCGGGGCACAGAGGGATACTTTGGCTTCATTTGCATGTAAAGTGGAACACGGTCCTCTGACGGCATGAGGTGCCTCCAGACAGCCGCTCCCGTGTTGCCTGCCAGACTGTGCCAGCCAGCGGACCCTCACTTATCCCATGCCCGCTGGGCTCAGCTATGACAGCACACGGCGCGACATCTTAAGGTCCCGTCAATCTGCCGACTGCCCCGACTGGGGTCACTCTTGTGAAGAACGGGTTTGCAAGGACAAACGTGAGCCCTTTGCAGACACTTCCCCTTCAGCGAGATAGACAAAAGGCGTGGAGATATTAAAAAGACTCACACTCGGACCACTGGGAATAGAATTCAGGCGCCGCCGTGCTCTCGGCACTGTATAAGCATCCAATAAAGCCAACGGATGGGGGAGCTAATAAACAACGAGGACATCTATCCATCCATTTTCTATAGCGCTCATCCTGTTTGGGGTTAGCCTGAAGCTTTCCCAGCTGACTTATGCTGCGTTTTCATTGCAGATGATTGGTTTTCCACTTTGTGCGATAGAAAACATTACAGATTGAATGCATCAGTTGGAACACAGAAAAATGGAAGAGCAAGGATCAACTGTACTGACATTTAATGACTTTACTATCTGAAGCTTACATGTAGCCAAAATGTGACACTAAGAAAACGTCCATATTGACAGACAAAAGTAGATGCTGAGCTATCTCGAGTCTCCTCGTCATGAAGCTTTCTCCTAACTGACAGTAGTGGGACCCTGGCTCAGAGATTGTGTTTAGATAATGGCCATCTCCAATCATAGATAATCTGGCCCCCCATCTTTTCTTCACAGACAAGGTCAGTGGGAGAAGATTCCCGGGCGACGCAAGGAGGGCGATAGGGAATGGGGGCGGCTCTCGCATGATTTACTACTGAGATTCACTCAGCTGCCTCTATCACTCTCCGTTAACTTTTTCATCCTGTTGTCGTGGCCTCTTTTGCTCATCCCGCCTTTTATCTCTCAAATTCATCCACGGACCCGGCAGGCCTCACTATCGCTTGCTTCATCTTGCTCCTCGCATCGGCGTACCAATAAGATGGCGTAAGAAGAAAACCAATAGCGAAAGAAAGGGGTAGAGTATAGATAGAGGAGTTGACATTTTCTGATTTTTGTCCCATTTTGGAGTAAAGCTTTTGAATAGAGATGTATAGCTTGTCCGCCCATGGGCTGTCAGCAGTGCGAGTAAGTACGGGTTCCATTCTTCACTTGTTCAGATCAGACCGGTTCGGGCAAAGAGAGAGAAAATTGATCAAATAGGGGAATGACCCCCCTCCCTTAAATGTTAGGTAAGCCCACAGTTTTAGAACTCATTTGAAGACCCATTTTTATTCTTTGCCGTGTGACGTCTTCCAAAAAAAAAACCTGTGACTTCATACTGAAGGTGTAAATGTTCCAAATGACAATCTAGTATCTCTCACTGTTAATTATACCTGACTGGTCCTTCCACAAGTGAATCCTTGCTCCTCTTTCTTTTTGTCAGCCCGGGCTGTCTATTTCCCTTTAACCGCACAGCTTCATAGTAAATCTCATTTCATTGTCAGCCGTGACTGTGGTTTACTTCCCTTGCTGGCCAGCCGACTTCCTGTTGCCATTAAAGCTCAATATCTCTGCTGGGGCCTGTCGGCTTGGTCTTATTTCAATCCGTTCTGTTAGCGAGCCTGTCCTCCCATATAGAAACTTCATCTAACAGACGAGCGACAGATGTGCCAGCCAAAGAGCCGTCTGTATTCCGTATCATTCACGCCTGTACGTCTCTGTTCGGTGAAAGAGGAGTAGTAATTGATATTGGGATCCATCCATCCTTCCCTCTCAAGGCTAGAGATCTAATTTATCTTGGTGAGAATGCCAATTGGCACTCACACAAGCCTTGTCGGTCAGACTTTGCCTGTTTTTTTTTAGATGTCCGTTAATTAAAGTGCCGCCATGACAAAAATAAGATTCGCTTTGGGGGTCTACGCGCCGATGGGAATGAGCCATTTGATTCACACTCGGGGCGGATAAATCACCGGCGTGGCTTGGTCTGAAATTTAAGCAGACGCTGACTGGTTCAATTAGAGCCAGTGCCACCCAGTGTGTGCATGTTTAACTGGCTTCATCTGCATTAACCTCCTGTGATGGTCGTCACGGAAATAATGCAGTCAGTCATCGGTCCTTATTGTGAGAGTCGGTGCCAGATATCGAGAGGGAAATAGATTTGTGATGATTCAGACTTTTAGTACACGTAGAACTTTTAAGGACAGCAACACCTGAACATTCCCTCCAAACGTTCTTCTCTTGTGTAGAATGGAATCTGCTATTTTATTATTCTTTTGTTTTTTCAATTCAATCACAAAACTCAAGATAGCGTCTTGAAATTGTCTAGCTCAGTGTTTCTTTCTCTCTTCAATTTTGTTTGTCTTCTCATATTTTTTTTTTGTCTCGCCTTTTCCCCCAAAGCCTCAAACAGACGGTTCAGTGTGTCTACTTATTGCTCTCCGTCCTCTTTCGTCTTTCCGCCGTGTTCCTCTCGCTTGTCTTTGACCCGCTCGCGGTGACTGTGAACCGCGACAGTCCCCTTTTTGCTGGCACAGATGGGAAGTCAATAGAAGCAAGTGACCTATATTACGGACCGTGCTGCTAACTCCCAGTGCGTCTCAAGTGAGAGGAGAATATTAAGGATTGTGCTTTTACTACTGTGTGTGTCAGTGTTTTGTTTTTTTGTTTTTTTTTTAGGTTATTTACCTCCCCGTCCTTCGCTGTCTGCTGGCTTCACCTGGATGGGCCGATTCATCTGGAGAGAGAAAAAAAGAAGGAATGGTTAGCGTGTAACAATGAGGCCAACTTATTTCATCAAGAGCCTGAAGATGCGAAAGGTAGTCCCTGGTGTGTAATGAGTACTTTGTTAGCTAAACACAAAAATCCCAGCCAGTGGGTTTAATTAATGCAGGGCGCCGCCTCGAGAGATGCCCAAATTCCCCTCACAGTTCAGCAGAGTTCGCACTTTTCAATGACGGCACCACACCGGGTGTCAGATGGCACTCGGAGATTAATGCTATTACATCAGCCACTCCCGCACCTCCAGGCAGAGGTCCTTTCTGGCCTGGTGCTCACTTTTCCTGTTCCTCTCATGGCTCAAGACTCAGAAACAGAATAGCACTTAAGGTCTACTTGTTCTTCCTGAGCTGAAGTTTTTCTTGCAGCTCCTTGCTTATCCAGGTCACATGCATCATATTTCTTACTTTTTCTTTTGTCACTTTCGGGTCCGTCTCACCGACGACATATGAACGGCACAAGGCACTGCCTGCTCAGATCACTCAGCTCGGGCAACACGGTGGGTGTCGAGCCTCGAGGCAGTGCAGCACTTGACAGTGGTTGACATGAGCCGGGACCGAAAAGCTAAATATAGACTTGAATCTGGTGGGCATGTATCGATTCAGATACAAAGTACATGGCGACACCCAGGGAACACAATTTACTCGCCCGGCGATATTAATGAAGGCTATAAATGTTTCCCAAGACAAATTTCAATAAAAGTTGATATGAGACCTCGTCAGATTGTCTCTACTTGCTACCGATGCATTTTCATTCACAAAAACAGCTACGACTGGTTGCTAAAAGTCCACAGTCTAAACTTTCTCAGATAAAGGTCTTTGTTGTATGCAATCGTCAAGCATCAGGACTAATGTAGGTCAACTGTAGCACTCTAAGTGTTAAATGTACTGTACTTGGTTTAAATGTAAAAGTATCACAGTTTGTCTGGCATGAGAAGTTAAGGACAGCCTGAAGCTTGGAAGATCTCTTCGTTTTGTGATCAGTCAGCTTCTGGGACTTTTAAGAGCCAACGATTGGCCAAGAAGCTTCATTAGTGGCCTTGAGCCCCACCGCTCTACAACAAGAGTCATTAGTCGTACCAAAAGTACACTTGGGGTTGCTAGGCAACAGAGTGGAGGTGCCCGGCAGGCAGACAAAGCGAGCGAGCTTGTCGGTCCTCGGGCAGTTTGCCAACCAATTGGCACTTGGTTCTTTTTTTCCTTTTTTTTTTTCCTTGGCTAGGTCCAAGGAGGTCGTAGCGAGAGTGCGCAGGAAAGAGTCTGTAAACTCCCACACCTTCCAGCATGTCCTACTTTCTTGTCCCTTTTCACTGACTCTGACCGGGACTTTTCAGAGCAAGTCTGCTGCTGCAATTTCTGGGCCAACTATTGAGTCACTGCTAGCATGCACATGCTTATAGCAGTAGCTCCGTCTCCTAGTACTGTCCCCTCGCGAATGTTACAAACCCTCCCTGACATTATCACAAAAAGTCTTTGGGCTCAATAACAGCAGGTGTTTTAGGTGACATTTTAATCCCTTATTACAGAGTGCAGGATTAGCCAACAGATCAAGGCTGAGTTAATTATATGAATTCATCAGAGAATGGGCGAAGAGGCAGCCTGCCTTCCCCTTGGGCCAAGCATCCACCAACCACCAACCCTTGCTCACACAAAATCAAGATGAGTCACATTTGGTCTATCCGGGGATACTGGCTAATAAGGATTTTATTGTCGCAGTGACACAGTGCTACCTAAAGATGGATTTACACTACAAAGTCCAAGTGACACCGATTTTTGCTCTTATCGCCATCCTGCATTGGTACCTTAGGTGACCGCCACATCATTTTATGTGTCCCTCGAAGACAAATTGTGTATCAACTTCATCTGTCAGTTCTAAAGTTACAAATCGTCTTCACTTTTAAATAATACAGATATTGCTAGCAATTTTTGTTACCATTGATTTAAAAAAAATATTTGAACCGTTTTTACTAGTCTCCAATTTCAAACTTTGTCATTCATCAGTTTGTTGACGATCGTAATGGCCCTCTGAAGGAAACTATGACTATGATGTGGCCCGTGACAAAAATGAGTTTGACGTCCCTGCTCTAAAGTAATGTGTGTGTGGCTTTTGTCCATGTTCCATATCAGTCTCTTTCACACATCCCACACAGGAGACAGACCGGATATCAGATATAGACATAAATTGAGACTTACCAGTGAAAACCAGTCTCGGTGAAATGATTTCTAGCATTTTCCCATCGGGCCTATACAAAATAAGCTGCATCAACATTCGGAAGAAAGACATCCAGCTTATTCATCTGGCAGACGTCTTGCTGCGGGGGATAGAAGCACCCACCCACCCCCACCCTGTCCATGTCTTACTTTATATTTGTCTCTCAGTGCCCTTTTGGCCTCCAAAACCAATATGCTTCCCTCCACAGCCCCTTAATGGCTTGATCAATGCTGACAAATAGGCAGCTCATGCTGTCCTGCCTGGGAACGCGCAGTTCTGCGCCTACGCAGGCGCACTTAGAGAGGCCATCTCTCGTTCTCCTCATCCCTGCCATTTTTCCACTTTTTTTTGAACATTCAACCCTCCTTACCTCCCTCTACATTTCCCCTCCTTCATGCTCTATTTGCTTTATGTCTATACATTCACTTTTTGTCTTTTTTTTCCTCTCCACTCTGCGGCATTGAATCTATATTTTTCATTCTTTTATGATGAGTACAAGTGTGTTTAAGACATGGAGGGTTGGAAAAACTATAGTGCGGAAGAGTGGAGCTCGCTTGCATTGTTCCACTGAAGGACTTTACTGCGTGCCTATGTGTGTGTGTGTGTGTGTGTGTGTGTGTGTGTGTGTGTGTGTGTGTGTGTGTGTGTGCGTGTGTGCGTGTGTGTGTGTGTGTGTGTGTGTGTGTGTGCGTGTGTGTGTGTGTGTGTGTGTGTGTGTGTGTGTGTGTGCGTGTTGTGTGTGTTTGCATGCAGATGCTTCAGTCTTAGCGTGTCTGATTGATAACAAGTGCAGCAGAGAGAAAGTGAGACAAGGTCAGTGCTGGCCGTTGACCACGCTTGACCATGCTTTGTCTAAAGGGAGACAAAAAGTCAACAAGGACAGTTTATTTATATATATTTTCCATTTTGCACGACAGTCTGCAAACATGAAAAATGTTAACCAAGCACTGTGGGCAGGACAGTCTCAAAATTCGTATCACCAATAGCCAACATTAAAATACAGTAGCGTAGTAGGTCCAAGTGTTAATTAAAACAAGATAGAGATTTTACTCCTGAAATCTGAATTTGATTTATTTATGGATTTAATATTATTTATTCTATGCCACTCTAACAGTTGACATTTTCAATATAAAAACTGTGCTTAAAAAAGTACAATTATAAAAAAAAAAACCCACTTAATGATTCAACTAAAATGTATGTCCATAAAAGTTAAATATAAACTTTATCAAAATAAATGTTTTCAAAACAAAATGTTCTAAAAGAGTGGATGCAAATGTATTGTACCAAGAAAGTGAATCACAATTGAACTGTATTAGAAAACCTCGAGCTGGAGATGCTCTCTGATTGGTTGCTGGGAAATAGCTCGTCTTTTATTAATACGCAAATGGATTCTTGGGTTATCGGCACACCGGTGATTCTTCTTCATGCATACCCTAAACTGTCTTTTTTTGTGAACTGTTGTATTTATCTAAAGGAACCATGATAAATCTTCTCAGCCAGTCACATTACTCACTTTAGTCTTAAACAGCTGCGCCAATCATGGTGTTGCATGACAAATATAAAAGTTCTCCATCAGGAAAAATGTCACCTGGCATACAAAGTGAAGAAAAAGTACATGTTGATGCAGTGCCAATATCAGATAATGAGCCTCTCTGAGATGCATTCATCAATTCAGATTGTTAAAGTCATCAATAATACAAAGCCCGACTGATCAATTGATTAACCATATGCAAATTCACGAGACTGAAAAGTATAATTAATCATTCCCAAATAGCAGCTTTCAAAGTGTGTCACTTCCCGGCAGCAGCTTGAAAATATTAAATAATTACAAAGAAATACTTTCAGACTTCCCATTGAGCACCAAGCAATCAAGGATATGCCCATTTTCAGACGCTAATGCTGCTAATCTGTGTAGCCAACAAAGTTTATTGTAGCTGTGAGGAGTATTGCTCAAAAATGGCGGCCCTTCATCTATCCCGCCAAGTCCCCAAGTCACAGTCAAAACAATACAAAATGATGTTCTTACACAGAAGACGGCTTGAAAAAGATCTGCTTGGTTTTCCTGTCCTGTTGAACTTGCTCAACAGCGGCTAGCAAAACAAATACCGCCGCGGCGCA
The DNA here is from genome assembly GCF_054491065.1 of Syngnathus leptorhynchus. Classification (NCBI taxonomy): domain Eukaryota; kingdom Metazoa; phylum Chordata; class Actinopteri; order Syngnathiformes; family Syngnathidae; genus Syngnathus; species Syngnathus leptorhynchus. The sequence goes on along the minus strand of NC_141197.1, from coordinate 16,223,192 downwards.
CTACCGCTGAGCACTGAAATTTCCAATAAAACTCTATTTTGTGTCAATGTCCATAGAAAATTGAAAACCACGGTGGTCGTTTCAGTGCAATCCAAACGCCAGACAGGCAAACAAGCTGTAGTGGAAACAAAACCTACTTGATGGAGAAAACTGACTTTTCTCATTTGATCGCATACCGATTTAATTTCTTTGTCTTTTTTAAGGCCATCACAGATTTCCACCTTGATAAACGAACATCTGTTTGATCCGGCTTATTATGATTCCTGCCGCTCGGCTGTGATTTCATTTTAGCTGCTGGTTCCATTTATAGCCTTCGACACTCATTAAAGGTGTTTAATGCTGACTGACTTTTCTTAGAAAGCTAACAAAGAGCTGATGGCACTTGATAAGATGGAGAATCCTTCTTTGTGAAGGCCAAATACTGCATGAAACAATCGCTCAATCTTTTTCTGTTTATTGATAGTTGATAATTATGGTGATTGTTCATAGAAATATGAGTGTATTCTGTCCAAATGAAGTATTTAAGAAAATAAGTCTTTCGTTATCCTAACGACACAGTTGTATAATTCATATTTGAACACTTTTGGAAAAAAAGGAAAACATTTTTGTAAACACAATATTATTCTTGACATGATTCCACAACATCATTATTATGGCACATCAAAATAGCAACAACGAGGTATTCATAAAATAAATATTCTCAATTTACACCATTTTTGCATTTAGAAAATGATTGATGTCTTGCAAATGTTTGGAGACATGCTCCGATCTTTTGCACCATTTTTAATAACCTTGGTGACTTTTACAATAATCTACAACAGCATTTTCCAAGCTTATGATAGTAGACATACGTTTTCTTGATAAATGGCTTTTGATTCAATAACATGTTTAGCATTATTTTTGTATCGTATATGCTCTCCATGTTTTGGCAGTGCATGATAAAGTTTTGTAATATAGGTCTTAAAACAAAACGTTTTGTGTTTTGCAAGTAATAAGACGATGAATCATTTTTGTCCAAATGTAAACAAAAGGGGCTACTTAATCTTTTACAGATTTCCTTTGTCATTGTCAGCTAAAAGATATCCATTACAAAATTTAACTCAAAATGTGGCCAGGGTATGAACAAGCCGCAGGGCTTAACTATATTTGCTTTTCGTAAAGGTTTTTGGCAAAATATTAAGAAAGTACAGCTTGTATGCAGATCCAGGTCAAGTCCTTCCTCTTCTTGATAACAATGAGGAAAATATTTGAATTAGCGTAAAAAATCTTGAGTAAATGTGTGCTACTCCACAAAAAGGCTGTCAGGATTCATTCAGATATGTCGTTCGTAAAAATCCACCCGGTTTAAAATACAAGTATCTCCCTCAGGGCCTATTTCCCTGACAGGTAAGCTCCTAGATTGAGCACAGGCCTTGCTGTACCATCCCAAATTACACCTTCCATCACCCATCACTCACACATCAGGACACCCTGCCCCTCATTCCGACGTGAAAGAAGAAACAGGGCCAGCGCAGCGGGAACGGCGCTCGCTCTCAAATTAGAGCGTGTGTTCACCGTCGCCTCCCCACCAGGCCAGGAAGTCAGGAGAGTTTCAGTCGGCGGAGTTTGTTGGAGCAGACGGGGTTAGAATCCGAGTGATGGGAAATCCACAAGCGGAGCTCAGTGTGGAGTCGCACTGAAAGGGAATAGGCTCTGACAGCTTGCTACATGCGTGGACAGCGGGAAGATTTGGCCTATTCTTAGCTCCGAACCCCTTCTGCTATTTAATGCTGTTTGGGACGGGTTCTATCGGCGAAGTCATCTGCACTCAAAAGTCACAGAAAGGAAATGTGACAGTTCATCTATTCAATTTTGTACTTAGCCTCGTTAGCCAGGTTGTAGTCAACCCTGGATTGGTCTGGCACAGAGAGTGGGAATCCATTTGACACCTAATACATGGAAGTCAACAACTATGCTAACCAAGGACTCCGAACTGCGAGAGAATTATAATCCAAGAAGGAACTAGAAGGGCCAGTTAGAGACTGAGAAAGTTTTGGGCGATTCGAGGATATCATGGCAAGAACCTCGATGGTTTGGTATCTATATGACTCTTTTGCTTTAAGGTCACATTACTGCATGGCGAAAAACACATCAGACTCGCACTATTCCCTCGCTGCATCCCCTTATGCGTTTTGTTTTCCTTTTGGTTATGTCTCTGTAATCCCTACTCTCATTCCCCGTAATTGCCCACCAGGCAGGAGCGTTGACATTTATGTATCTCTCTCTATCTGTGCTGGCTCCTCCGAGAGGCTCCGCCTGCTTTTGGCAGTGTCATGCCATCCAATTCCGGGACTGTGGACCCGTGCTCATAATGCTTCTATCTTCGCTTAATTTTGGTTGGACTTGAAGCGGGAGGAGTCTGAGGGGGGGGGGGGGGGTCAGCCTGAGACAGAAAACGAATGAGAAATTGAGCTATCATGTTATCCTCTGCTCCATAAAGCCTCTTTTCTTTCTTGGACTGGAGATAGATTGCCATGGAGGTCCATGCACCCAATGGCCCGGCTGCTATATTACCTTTACTGCCCCATTTTTACCTCCCTAAACCCCCTCCCTCTCGAGCAGAGGGGTGACGATTGGACACAGAGCGATAAGACTAACAAATTAGTCAAAGTGACAGAGAGTTTTATGAGGTCTGCTCCTTTGAGGCGACCATTCTCCCTTCCCCGTCTCTGGCTCATTCTCGAGGGATGCTCGCCTCGCCAGGGCATGTGGAGAAAGTATTTGGAAAAGGAAGTATAAGTGGCGGCGGGGTAAAAGGGGATAGAGAGAGAGAGAGAAGCAAACGCAAGGAAGTAAGATTAAAGATGCGAGATTAGAGGAAGAAATCACGGATACGAGAAGCTTGGGGATCAGGCAACAATGGAAAAGTTTAACTTTTGGAAGGAAGTTCTCGCTTCTGTTTAGCATTAGCATACTGAAGTGAGATGAGTAAATTACTTTGCATAATAGGTGTGGGACCAAGTGCATACTTTTTTTTCTTCTTGTAATACGTTTCCACAGCTGTGTAAGGTAGCCAATTTATTGCGGTATGATATGCACTCTGTCTTACCAAATTCCAAATTGTCGGATGTGATATTATTTCTTGAGCAAGAAAGCACCACAAGGGGCATTAGCTTGGACTTTGCCTTAACTGGAGTTTGATCAGAACTGGACCATGCAGATGGTATTGTGTCTGACAACATTGTCTTTACAGGAATGGAAATATATATATATTTTTTTTTAACTCTTCTTACTCATTACTTCAGACAAGAGACTCTGATTACTTGTCTCAAACTGTTGGCATTTATCTGAATGTGCAAAGGCGCAATATTTTTTGCCGTCTTGGTGTGTTTGGTTCTTAAGAGACAAGCCGGACTACTGCTACATATCCGACGAATGGGAAATGTTCATCGAATCATCTTTGGAATTTTATTTTTGGAAGTTATTATTCTCTTTCCAACATTGCTTTGTAAATCATTTCTCAAGGGCAACAAATCAGAAATTGTTTGATGAAAATCCCGTTTATCTACTTCATAACATTCTGAGATTTCTTTTACAAACACAGCATTACAAGTAAGGATGAATATAACACATTGAAATTATTTTATCTTAGCAAGAGCAATAGCCGAGTGCAGATCCAGCATACATATATGTACTATACAACTATTCAGCATGCATACTAATCAAGAAGATGAAATCAATAAACATGCACTCCAGTGAATACTTCCATATCACAGAAGGTTAGCTTAACAGACACAAGCCCCTGCACATAAACGCAAAGCCATAACAATAACCCGGTACCTCCCCGGGTGCATCAATCACTCCGCAAGGCCACAGTGCAAATATTTTCAAGCCAGGCTTTGTGAAACGACCCGAGTAGTTTAAAGAGAATGTCGAGAGTAATAAATGTAAAGCAATGATGGATCACGGATCCGTCACGTGTACATGTATACGTCCTGGAAACGGAGTGATTTTATCACCCATGCATGCGGCCATGTTGATGGAACAAACACTAAGTACACCCCTCTTGGAAATTAAATTAGTAAAACAAATGTACGTCAATTGTAATTAATATACCAAATATGTGATATTACATCAAAACTCCCACTATAACATTTAACATCTCTCTCATACAGAATACTTAACTCTTGTGACCCCGCCCCCCTCCACCTCCACCTATTCAAAGTGGAGTTTATGATAGAGCTGTCATATAATACCGCATCTGTTTCATCTTCTCCCGCGTGCATTCACTTAGAATGCTAAGTAGTTTTGGTGCTGACAACGACGCAAAAATTGGATCTGTCAGATCGCGGCGCCCGTGTAATATCTTAATAAAGGAAGCCACAAAATCAAAGAAAGTGTTGACTGAAGACAAACGTACATGTGCATGCAAATTAGCTGTGGATGGTCAAAGCCAGATGAAATTTAAATTAAAGTCAGGCCAATCTTTAACATTTAAATATACATCCATCCATTTTCTGAACTGCTCAGTCCCCACGGGGGTCACGGGTGTGCTGGAGCCTATCCCAGCCATCATCGGGCAGTAGGCGGGGGACACCCTGAACCAGTTGCCAGCCAATCGCAGGGCACACAGAGACAAACAACCATTCGCACTCGCACTCACACCTAGGGACAATTTAGAGTGCTCAATCGGCCTACCAAGCATGTTTTTGTGATGTGGGAGGAAACCGGAGTGCCCGAAGAAAACCCACGCGGGCCCGGGGAGAACATGCAAACTCCACACAGGGAGGGCCGGAGGTGGAATCGAACCCGCACCCTCCTAACTGCGCACTTCAGTCAAATTTTTTTGCTTGGTCTAAATTCTAATAATAGAATAAGAAAACATTTAATATTAACAAAAATATTGTTTAAGATTGAACTTCATGATTGGACTACTTTTCGCACACACCTGATGGTAGCTGCAGCCAAGCATTTTTCTGTTATGAACCAATGAAAAGATTCTCAAAAAAATAACTGCCTCACAACATTACAAGTCACTCACTAAAGTAAAATTGAGTTAACACACACAGCCATGAATGATAATCCAGACCATGTTCATTTAGCCCCCTCAAGGCCAGTTTCATTTGGCTGCGTGAAATTTGGCAGGCAGGTTTATCATGAGTTCACAGAGAAAAAGTCTCAAAAACCCAAAAATGCACAAGTTGAAGTCTTGGTCCATTTAAGGATAATTTGGACCATTCATTGTCCTTCAAAAAGCAAAATTCTGTGATTGAAATCTGAAACTTGTATACAAAACGGATAGCTTGTAATAAATTGTGAAAATTTTCATGAGTCACCGTTTTATAAAATTTTGTGAGTCAACTGAGATCTTTATCAAAGCACTTTTGCCATTCACATACTGCAACTAATATCCCTCAAAGCCAAAGAACTCACACACCGGCAAAGCCACGCAAGTGTGTCTCAAGACCAGACTCGGTTCAGACGGCTATTTTGGAAAATGATCACATCAATCGAAATGATAGATAAAAGAGCCGGGAGCAATTGATAAAGTGCCACAATTATTTGGAAGATGAATGGCTGAATTTGTTTTTGAAATTGGACTGGATCTCGGGCGCAATGGAACAGAACTCATCATCATCAATGAGGCTGCCGTTAGATTGCTTTCTGTCACAGGCCAATACGGCCGATTGGATCCATCTGCCAAAGAGGATCAAATGGACCCGTTTGCGCAACATCAGTGGCTGATGTATAGTGACCGCGTGTAGAACATATCACGCCGCAAATGAGCCATACATCACCGTGCACGGCGTTGTGTGTATGTATGTGTGTTTAACACTTGACACGGTGTCTAAGAATGTTATGTTCGGTAGAAATGATGAAGGGTAGACAAACACAACACGCAGGCGTAATGATGGAATGCTGTGTTGAAATTGATGGTAACAATGATATATCGCTTGGAATTAGTTTAGTACCGGTACTTACTTACTGTATGTACTCACACAAGGCCATTTGATTTTATACAATAGGCTGTTATTGCATCGTGCCTGACTTTACATTCTTTATAGTGCCTGTGCATTCTTTTACTTTATGGATTATTTCTGGTCCTTGTGTTTATTTTTATTGTGGAAGGTGTATTATCCACAAAAATACTGGCAAGCGGAGGTATGGTACCGGTTCTCATGAAAAACCGGCACAGTTAGAAATCACATGATTTACAAATTGTGCCCCCTCTTAACTTTGTTGATGATTTTGAGCAGTTCTACTTTAGGTTCAGTCTATTGTGCAAAGTGGCAACTTTTGTGAATAGTTGGCAAGATGCACAATTTCATTGATTATATGACAGGCAGAGTAACGGAGTGTTGTGGACTTATTTTTTGACAGTGCAATATTTACATTTGATCCGGTGATTTGTATTGATCATGCTTGCCGGTTATCATGAATAACTGGCAAGAAGGACAATTGCATTAATTACAGTATAGGAGATGTAAATTTAGGGCGTATTTGAGTGCCTGAGACTATGAGTGATTATTAAGCACGGTACACATATAAGTTATGCACGTGTATGTGTGTGTGCATGTTGCCTTCATGGGAATTCTTGACTGTCTGGATGATTTGATGACATTCTGTTGATTCTGAGTGACAAACTAGACAAGAAATGTGTTTATATATAATATAACATGCAGTGACTGTGTGATGGACCCAAGTTACTTAGTTTTTCTGTTGTGCAAGTTCCCACTATTATTATATATTTGATTTATCTTATTAATCTACATATAAATGAAGTGGCAAACACAACATGAATATTAAAAAATGGCCTTAGATTGAACCAAAAGTGGATATTTGGCTGCATATCTATCAGTAAAGGACTATTGTGTGCCCATCTCTAAAATTAATGTATTCTATGTTCAGACACACACACACGCACATTCTCTGCAGTGGTGCCTGGTGTCAAGGGGAAGCTCGGTGGGGTCCCACACTGTCAGAGATACAAGACCACACAGTGGCATTGGTCCACCTGCCGTGACAGCTAATTAGAATCCGGTCAGGATGGCAGGCCTGTCTTGGGCATTGGCGTAGCTCACGGTGGCAGGGCATCACAGGTTAGCTAGCATGGCCGAGCTGATGAGGTTTGCCCTGCCGTGTTGTATATTGGCGCACTTAACCCCGCACGCCATGTCTGCACGCTCTCGTCTTCGTTAGGCGACCCTTCAGTCATTAATTACGCTCGGGCAACTTCTATTAGCCCTTCATTTAGGCTAATCAACAAGCAGGGGCCCCTCCGCTGACATCATTAGCACTCGTAACAAGAGGCAGCAGCAGTTGTTTGTGAGCATTAACACTTTCTTGATCATGCCGAGTCTTCTCATATGCTACTCTGAAAACGGGATATTCAAATTTTGGGTGAAATTTGTACAAATGATCTTCATCAAACCTTTGAATGTGGCACGAAATAACAAACTTGTAGACCCCTACTATCTTTACAACCCTGATGCCTTAACTATACCTCAGTTCACTCCCAGTTGACACAAACAACATAAATAGAAAGTGCACATGAAAAGGGCGTGATGTGTTTCAGGCGAGGTGATGTGGAAATCGGATGAGACAGCATGCGGCTCCGTTGCCGTGGCAGTGCTTCTTTGAGTTCCTGTGACTCGTATTCAACTGGAGGGTCACAGAGAGGTTGAGGACAGGAAACACAGCCAACTGTGGGCACTTGAGACTATCTGCAATCTCCTTTGCGTCGCCAAGGCCTGCAGATGCGAGCACCCCGTGTGGTACACAGCCCAGATTAGCTTCTGACAATGTATACACAGCACTATACATGCTCCATATGCACTTTTATGCTAATATGTGCTAGCTACATGCCCTCTGTTAAACCCGGTGAGCAGAATACCATAATCCTCAACTATCCACTAGGGACTGAACTGTATTGCAAAAAGTAAAAAAAAAATCCTAAATACTTGATGCCACCCCCTAAAATGTTTACCAATGCTGTTGTTAATTGAAGCATTTTTTTTTTTACGAATACATTTAGGATAAATGCAATCGAAGGCAGTTATATGGACCAAAGAACATTTTCAATAATTTAATCATTGTGAACTTTGTTGAAAATATGTGCAACGGGTGAGAAAAAGGTCAACAAAGCAGCAGAGGAAACTTTCATTAGGCTCACGCGCGCTGCTCCGACTCGACTTGGAATGCACAATCTCGGCCAATTACTACATCCCAAAACTTGTGCTCAGGGCAGCTATAAGCCCTCTCTGTTCTTTACTTATTAATCCCCATGCAGGCCAACACTATATAGTGTCATGTTTGAGTGTTCGTGGTGAAAAATTCATGTCATTTTATTCGCTGTATTCCCCGATCTGACTGGCTCACCTTGGCTGTGTAACTGTTGCTGAGCGTTATGCTGAATTTTCTTGTTGGGAGAAAATGTAATTTAGACAGCCATGCATGCACTGCTGCTCCCAGTGCAAAACAAGACTTGAGAGTTCGCGGGATAATGAAGCTTGGTCCGCGCCTGTTTTTGGTGCCTGCGCAGCTCGGTGGCGGAAAGTTAAAGTCTTATGTGAGTGCTTTAGAAAGATTGTTTTACTTTATTGGCAAAGTAAGTCACAGGCTATCTAATGAGATCCCATGCAAGAGTTGTGACAAGCAACTATAATAATGGCCGGTTTTCACTGACATTGTCAGAAATGACAACGTTAACACCGTATTTTGGTAGTCAGCGCTGAAAGCAAATAGTTTGTACTTCTAATTTAAAGTAACCAAAATGATAGAATTGTAAAACAAAGTTTACAGATGTCGTCCTCAAAACTCCCCTAAGGGGCCGGGATAGATAATTGGATTTTGAAAGTTTTCCGGCAATTTTCTCCCCCTCTGTCTCAGATCTTTTTATTTAGTTTCCTGAAGAACTTTTTGGTTTTGTAATTTTTTTGTCCTTGACCACCCCGACCAGAAAAAAAAATTGAGCCCTGCCAGTGCTCATTAGATTGTTAGCCCGCTAACCCTCTGTTTGCTTTCTTTTTGTTTGTTGGCTCATTTGTAAGTTTGGGATACAAACAAACAAGCATGTAAATTCAAAATCCTGTTCTGTAATTCATGTCGAGAGCTGTTTGGGAGAAAAAGGGTTAACTTACTATTTTCTAGCTCTTGTCGATGCTTGTAATGGGATAAGGAGAGCAAAAGTGAGCAATTGAGGAGAAGGGAAGGGGGGGGAGAAAATGCCATTTGCGTGTCGGGAGGGAGGAATGGGGGGTCCAAGTGGGCCTGCTAACCGAGTGGCTGCTCATGCAAATGAATGCTAATTTATGCATACATGGCAGTGGCGGCGCCCGAGGCGCCTTTGATTGGCAGTTGCAGGTCTGCCTGTGTGTGTGTGTGTGTGTGTGTGTGTGTGTGTGTGTGCGCTGAGGAGGTCTGTGGAGGTGGGCATGGCTGCCCCCCCCCCCCCCACACACACACACACACACACACTCACACTTCCCAACATCATCCATGTTGCACAAGCTGTGCATTCAGCAGCAGTAGCACAGTCTGGCCTGTCCAGCAGACTGCTTCCAAAAAGCAAACAGCGGCACTCCTCATTTCCCAAAAAGCAAAACACACACCAAAAAAATCCACACATGTGCACAAAAGCTCTGCCGCCTCTAATTCCTCCATGGCTGGAAGCAGCCAGGGTCATCATCATAAAATCAATCCCGCTCTTGCCTTGGTTCTGTGCCTGCCTGTACTGTATGTGTGTGCGAGGGAGTGTTAGCATCGTCCTGGGATTGTTTATGTTGATTCTTGGCGGGTGTTTGTGAGCGTCAAAACAAAATGAGCAACTGTGCAGCGCTCCTTCTTTCTCCAAGATTACTAATAGGCCGACAGAGAGAGCCCAGGTCAAGACCACCAATTACTTGAAGTCAGGGAAGAGGCTAAAAGCAGAGGACTTGCGTACTTCTGTTAGTTTTTTTTCTGAGGAATAGTTTCAGTTTTAGAAACTCCTCTGAGGACCAGCCTAAGTTCTTGAAAGGTTGAAAAACATTCAACTGTCTTAGAAGAGTGAGGACAATGTGGACTAACAGGGGGAGGGGTGTTGCTGTCATTTAAAAAAGAAATAAAGCAGAGAGGTGTAAATAAGCATACAATTTCAATCTTCTGTACAAGCAGAATCCATTTGTGCTCCCCAGGTGTGACAAACAAAAGGTTGAGCTCCAAACCCGTCTAAATGGTTTTGCTTTATTTCCCTTTGAGATTTCAGGGGAGGGAGAGGGAGGCGGTTGTTGCGTGTAGAATTGCGATGTGGCGTCGATGCCAACTGAATAATTTTACTGCGGAGTGTATAATTGCAGACACTTTCTGATACGGCATGTGTGGAGGAAAAAAAAAAAAGCTCTGGTGTGTGTGTGTGTGTGGGGGGGTTCATGCGAGTACACGGACAAGACAAGCATGGTTGCACATTGGAGTGCAATGTTTATAGCACACACGCATGAGCGGCGTTGCGCACTCATGTCGAGGAATAAAATAAACAGTGTCGCCACCACACAATGTATCCAAGAGGCAACATCAAATGAACAGTATTCGTAGCCGGCGTATTTTACTATTTCCATTTTCTTTTCCCTCCATCGGCCCGGAGGCTCACGTGAATGAGTAATAGACAAAGTAATGGCTTCATCCTCGCCCAGATAAATTTGTTTTTCTTTGCCAATGGTTTGCAAATATATAATAAACGTAGAAGAAAGATGTAGAGCGGCTACCCTATTACGCCGGCATTCATGAATTTATGTTTACATTATCCACACGGCCGGTTGTTCTGTTCTGAACGAATACAAACAGCCTCTCCCCTGGCTGAAGGTGCAGCAGACAAGTGAATTTTGTTTGAAGTAGAAGTATTTCATCGATACGTTCATGTCAGTGGTGGATGTGTTTGCTTTTTTAAAATCGGTAATGTCATTCTACACTAAATCATTTCTGAGTTGAGTCACTGGAGTTTTGGAGTAAGCAAACTCTTTGTTCTTTTAGGCCAGGATAGATTTTGATTACGAACAGGATTTATTTTTTTTATTCTGAACAATAAACTTAAAATGGCATCTTCAAACAAAAATGGCCGATTTCTTGGAATTTTCAGGCACAGCTTTTTGAGTCAACTCATGAAAGACGTGGCTACCAAATTTCTGGTTGCAACCTGAAAACAAACTTTGGGGGTGCAACTCTTGAAGCTCTCCAGTGGGCGCTACCGGATCAATTTCGGGCCAAACAAATTCTATAAACACTTGGAAAATGGAGTGATTATATTCGCTGCCCACACTGAATGGGAAAATATCTTTGCAGTTTTTTGCTATGTCTCAACGTGGTTCAAATTTGAGCAGTCGTTCAAAATCTTGTAAATTCAAACCAACCATCGGCATCAAGTGCCTCGTTCTGCAAATCCAAACAACACCTGTTTGCAAAACTCAACTTCCTGAAGCAGCACGTTGAAATCCGACGCTGTATCAAACAGAACAATTGAAGTGTGCTCTCGCGGTGGAACGCGCTACGTCTGTCACGGTCCCACCTCGTCCACTCGGAGACGGAAGCCCGCCGGAGGCCTCTTGGAAAGCCATCCAGCCTCCATCATTTAATTTGACAAAGAGGCGTGAGGTGAGCTTGAAAGAGGAAGTCTGTCGAGCAGCTCGTACGCCACTCCAGTTTGTTGGCCGCCCCGGGCTATTGACCGCACCGTGTCGGCCTCTATGCTGCAAACGCGTCCCCGCATGGCACTTAAATTGCATCCAGGGTTCGGCTGTGGGGGAGAGCAAACGGCCGGGGAGAAATCAATGCGAGGATACGAGGCTCGGCGGACACAGGGGAAGCGTTGGCTTTTATTCAGGCTATTGACGAATACGCCAGGTGCATGGCGGAAGGTGCCGTAGCTCACTGGGCTGTTTGTTGTTGACGGAACACGCGCACAATGTCACACCGGGCTGTTGCACATAAATCAAAGCTTGCATGGCTTTCATTGGTTAGCTCTGTACAAGTCTTTTGTAGAATTTTTTTATTTTTTAATTCCTTTGAGATGATTATTAGACCTCATTAGTTTGTGCTAGTGCTTTTTTTCCTTATATCACAATTTTATTCGGATTGCAATGTTCTTGCAAATCAACATTTTTATTCTCATTAAATGGGATTTAAAAATGCTTGCATTCATGTGAGCAACTGTAATTTTTTTAACTGTTCTTGTATTATTATTATTCTAATAGTACCCCGTTTTTTTCTAAAAGTATTACTCCTATTATAATAAGACTTGCTTATCTAAAAAATTCAGTTTGCCTCCTAAAAAGTACTAAAAAGATGTTTTCTCTTGTAGTTTTGCAATTTACATCTCGTCATGTCACTCCTTGATTATTATAATACATAGCAACTTGTACGAGTTCGTGGAAACAAGGCTTGGATGGAGCAGTCAACATTTTGTGAGTGGTTAGATGTGGACCTGAGTTTAAATGTGGTTGAAGGGAGAAGTAATTGCAAGCTTTTAACAGATGCTTTTATGAATGATGAAAAAAATGCAAAGAGCAGTTTTACCGTCTTTGGGAAAAGAACACAAGAGACGCAAGGCTATTTTTTTTTTTAATTTTCCAGTCTTTCTTCTCAATTGCCTTTGCCTGATCATTTGGATGGATTTGTGAAGACGGGCTAAATGGATGAATGCGTAAACGTCAACTCCCATCATGCTTCACTGATCTGCCACAAACTGCATAGGCCCTAAGGAACACATTGAACCTTAGCTCAACGGGGTATATTTTCATTTCCTGTATCAACATCCTCATTCATCCTTTCTTCCTTTTATATGCACTGAATTAATACAAATGAGTGTGAATAGGAGCCAAGTATGTGAGTGGCAGAATTCAGCGAGCAGACTCAATGAAGGGGAGAAAGGCATCTGTTGCTCCAACCTTTGCTCCGTGCCTCTGTACAGATAGATGCCATTATTTACGCCAGATAAGACTCTTTTCCAATTGGACGGTCCGCGGCGGCGCTTAACGAGGGAACATCGTAAGTCAACACATGAGTGATGCGTTGCCGGCTCATATTACCATGTCCGTATTAGCTTGAGTATCAAAACGCTTGAAATAGATTTGTGGGTATACTGATGATAGCTTATTAAATTTCATCTTGCCAAATGAACTATTTCATATGTTTAGTGAGGCTTGGACTTTCTAAAAAGGAGACATGGTAGGAAAAGATGTACAACTAACATGTACTTCCTGAGCTACTCACGTTTGTGGATTTTCAAACTCTTTTCTGACATCAGACTGAGAAAAAAAAAAAAAAAGAGGATTTTCCCCATGTTTGTCTACAAAAGACAAGCTCTGAGAATGAAATGACAAATGAGGCAGCCAAGATGGGAAGTGACAACGACACAAGAGAACAAGAAAGATGCCAAAGACCGAGAGGCAAAGTGACAAAAGGCAACAAGAAGAAAATGAGGTGACAGAGACAAAAGGAGAAACGTGGAAGGGAAAAAAGGAGGCATCTGCCATCACAGGAGAAAGTCAAACTTGAAGCTGAAGATGATGATTTCATTTTATTGTTGTCTTGTCACTTTGAATCTATCCCGGGTGCCAGCTGAATACTTTCGAAAACACATTGAAGTCTCCAAATTTGACTCTCCCTGAGAGATTTGGAAATAGATGAAAAAATGTCCCTCAAAGTCACAATCATCACATGACTTTCCATTTTGTCAATTCCCAAACTCTCTTAAGACTTCAGTAAAGCCCATAGAGGGCCGTCCAGATCTTTATAGCGGGTTATAGTCTGGAAATGACACAATTCAAAACCACAAACCGCACATCTTTTTTTTTTTTTTTGTCAGACAATAACCCTTACTCTATTGAAGAAAAGCGTTCCACTCTGCTAGATTACGGTCAGGCGCGATTAAGATCTTTTGCCTCACTGAAGCAAAGAAAAGGAAAGGGAGGGGGTGAAAAAAAGGAGGGACATGGTCTGTATAACATGAAGGGAAAAAAAAGAAGACAAAGGAGATAAAACAGATGAAATCCTTCCATCAGAGCGAGTCGTCGGGAGTGACGATCCCAATGCATGAGCTTCATCATGGGGCTGCCTTTGAATGTCTCTTTCTGTATCTGGGCTTTTGTTACACGTTCCCAACTGAGTCTCCGTGTTTCTTTTTTTTTTGTCCAGCCTCACTGATCTCTAGAAAGAGAAATATCCCTCATGTGTCATGGGCTTGTCAGACTCTTTCATGATTTTTTCACAATATCCCTTTTGAAGCTCAGTGTGTTGCTGAGCTCACTGTAAAAAAAAAAAGAAATCTAATGTCCATCACTCATTATCATAACTGTGAAGCACACGTCATATTTGCTCATTTCAGTGCATCGGTGCTGCTGTTTTGGTGAGCAACAGAGTTTAAATCAGCTCACCAAGTAAATGTAGCCTATATGTGGACAGTAGCATCTATAAACTGAGATCATTATTTTAAATATTATTTTCTTGCACCGATTTGGAAATCAGCCCATTAGACCCTCTTTAGTTGTACCAGCATCGAGCACAACTTCGACACTTCACCTTCTTCACTCCAGTTGTTCAGAGTTTGGCCTTGGTAGAAGTCAGTTCTCCTTTGAATGCCGTGCTTTGCTTTACACTTTTCAATGAACCAAGTTGCCCTGACTTATGCATTAATGCATTTTTTCCCCCTCATTCAAAAAGTGAACTTGGCAATAAATGTGAAAACACAGTGTGTTATGACTGTTCACCTCTTTACTCTGTCAGTGGAATCAATTTCAACATTTGAATGCCAATGCTGATGTTTAGCCGAAAGTTACTGCCAGTGCAATGATCCCCGATAAAAGCGGCTGAGTGGTTTACATGGAAAGAAACATTTGCCATTTGCAGCGGGAGGCTTTACAAATGAATCACTTGTCGATTTTTTTTATTTATTTAAAAAAAAAAAAAAAATCAAAAAAATAACTCCCGGGCTTTTCATAGGAACAATTGTCTCGGCACATAAAAGCGGAATCATACAAGCGGAACCTTTTCTCTCTGCTACAAGTTGTTTATACTCAATTCAGGAAATAAAGTGTTTTTTTTATACTAACAAAGAGACAAAACGCTGCAGTTGAAGGCAGCTGGTGTGAGATTTGTTGCTAATGTTGGCGGTATGTCCAGCCGTCACGGGCAGATGGCGGCGCTTCAGAGTGCCCCCTTTTGAGCAAAGTGCACCAGAAATGCGTGGATACAATCTGAGCCACATTTTATTTTTATCTGCTCACAACTGTGATAATATTCTCGCTATTTGGCAAGCCTCATCAGGGCTCCCCCACGTAGCCCGAAGAAACAGAACGCCGAGATGAAACGACAGATGAAGGGGACACCGAAGGAGCATTAGCCGGGTCAGATTAGCTATTATTTGCCGCACGAACCTCCGCAACGCGAGGCCAAGGTCAGACAAGCGTACACACGCAGCTGGATGCGGGAATCCAAGGCCTCCCAGCGGCAAATGGCCAGCCTTTGATCAGGCGTGTCGTCTCTGTCACAAAGGTGACCCACAACATCCATGAGCCAGCGCTGACAAGCGAATGTTTGCCACAAAACATGGCCGGCACCAGCAAATGGCATCACAATGAATGTTTGCGTTGCAAGCTCCAAACTGAAAGCTTCTCCAAAATCTCGTCAAGCTTTCCCACTCAGTACGAATGTCAAAAAATCGTTTCTAGGTTGATGCACTATTAGCTCATCTATTGAATGTGACAAGCAGTCAAACACAAATATAAAATGAAAAGACTCACAGGAAGCACTGCAGGCCGCAATTCATGGCCAGATCAACCCAGTTATTCAGTCCAGAACCACAGTTGCTCAGGTTAACATTAGCAAGTTAACGCTTTACTCCTTTAATCTTTTTTTTTTTTTTAAAGATCTCTAGCCAGTAATTCGAGATTAGCAAGACTCTCTCCATAGTGTCTATTCGGATAATTTCAGATATGAAAGAGAATAGACACACTTAATCCATGGGGAGATCATCAGATGCGTCACACGATGCAATCATGAACAAGGTCTCGAGGTCACTTTACAAATGATGAAGTGGTTGAAATCATGCTCCATTTTGCATTAGGAGTTTGTTTTCAAACACAAAATACATCATCTGATGCCATGTTTGATGTTGTAAACATGTGGGAACAAATTACTCACAACAGTGTGGGGGCAACAGTCCATGACTGACTACGGAAAAGGCAAATCAAAGGCCCGCTCTCTTTGGGGAAGAAAAAAGTGAGACTCATATAGGTATTTCCACTTGTAAATCAGATTCACTGACCCCGGGTTCAATGTACGGGTGACAACTTCGGGATAAGTAATCGGAATGAACACTCTTGCAAACCTTGCCACAGGCCCGCGATCAGATCAAGTGAGAGCGGCCGATCCCGTATAAGAGTTCACCTGAGTGGCAGTGTGTATAAGTGGGACAACTCCCAGCATGAATGATAAAACCGGTCCTCACGTTGCCTGATTTACCTTGTACGTTTGAACCGGGTCTCCGTTTGCCCTCAACATCTCGAGAACCTTTCAGTAGCTCCTGACCTGTCATACCTGATACTATGAATCTCATATTTAAGATGCAGGGTGTGTATTAATCTCGTCATGGCTCGTCTCATACCAAAATCTGCACATTGGATTACTTGAAGGCTCTAAATTCTCCAAGAGGGTGAAAAGCCTAATGACATGACAGTATATACACAAACATGTTCTTTATGTATCTAATGCAAAAAAATTAAATAATCTCACCTGCCTCATTCAATCCTATTCCATTTAATAACGTGAATAAAGGTTGCTTGAAACAGGAGAAAGATCACAGGCTGGCTCTTGAGCTGCCGATGAGCCTGGCGCTCCTCAAAGGCGCCCGCTTGATGGATCTCCTGTGTTCATTACGCAGAGACACAGCCAGCGACTTCTCTTTAATCACCCGGCAAGTCACTTATCATAGCGACGACGGTTTCGCTACGTGCACATGCACACGATTACACGCGCACTCCCACACTGTAATAAATACTAGAAGCAACCATCATTGGGATGCACGCATAGATTGTATACAGGCATAAAGCGATACAACAATGGGATGGCAGGTATGATCGATATTTTTTCTGGCGTACGAAATTGCCTTGGTGAGGCAGAGTCGTGTCTGCCTCACCATGTGCTTTATATGCTGTTTTATGCAATCAGCAACACTAAATATAAAACATACAAAGACTTGATAGATTTGTCATGTGTGTGTGCTTCTTTATATTGCTTTTATTACTTTTTCTCTCTCTCTCCCTTTCTGAGTGTGTGTGCCCACCGTGTACATGTAGCGGTAGCCACAGGTCACTAATGGACAACAGGCTGGTAATGGCTGTGGCAGTTCAGGTTGTTCTATAATCTCATCATGGTTAACTCGATAAGGTAAAGGTCGGCCTGGCCCCGCGGTCGACTGGTCCTGTTCCAGCTCTGACCCGCTGAGAGACAGAAGGCTCCACGTAATGCAACCTCCGGGTCTCCGATTGGAGGTCTACATCTAGACAATTTCAGTGCAAAGCATAATTGGAGGTGTTGCCATTTAGACATGTTGTCCAGAAAGATGATTCAGGTTATATTCATGCAATGCCAAGGTCATATTACAAGCCACTATCACTCGATAGTTATTTTTCCACTTAATAATACTTTACCTTCTCCTTATACTCTATTAGAAATCTTAAAATTGTATATCAAAATCACCCGTACAGATTCAGCTGTCAAAATTCATTCACTTCATTATTTCTTACGGAATAGATCACGCACAATCCACTTTCGTGGTTCCACTGTCCCTCCCTGGCAAAGTATAAAGAGTAACTGGAGAATAATAGTTGTAAAGAGTCTTTCTTCATATGGAGTCATCGCTCCAAGTGTTACGTGTTGAATATAGCAGGCTTGCTGTAAAAAGGGGGGAAGGAGCTTATAGGTTGACCCAGGAGTCTTCTGGGAAAACGTCTTTAATCAGCCCCCGGGGGATATCATCCTCTCTGGGATCCGGTTGAGCTGGGAGCCGAGGGCAGAAGGCACACGCTGAAATCTGACAGACTCTCTTCCAAGAGATCAATAACCTGCTTTTTTTTTAAGGGTGACATGTTGAGGGGCAGACGAGGAATTCTACTCCTAAATTCCCTGGGAGAAGCCATTTTTTTCTTTCTCTCTTCTATGCTCCTCCTCCCTTTCTTGTCTCTGAGGGGATTTTAGAATATATGGGTGTGCGCTGTGTTGCTTCGGATTACATCAGCCTGCAGAGGGAGGGGCCGCTTTAGTTCCAATATGTGCTCACCTAATGTGTCATTGCTGCGACTGCAATCAAGGCAGTGTTGCCATTTTAAACGAAAGGAGCCGATTACCTCCGGTGAACATTCGTGTTTTTGATTCAAAAACTAAACCTTATTTCCTCAAATAGTGGCCTCCACGCTAATAGACGGCATCTAGCAATTAACGCCGGGTATGTTGCCCAGCTTTTACGGGTGTAATTGACTGAGCTAACTGCTGCACCCTGCAGAATATTGCTAACCTTGTTGATAACCAAAACAGCAGGACCTACAAATAAAGTGCGTAAACAGTCGCTTCGATGAATTTACGCGTAAAGTCTTGCTCGTTGTAAACAAGATTCCTGCTTTGTGTTGAGCATGATTTCACATTGTTTGGCGACTTATTGTTAAGCAATTAGCATTTCATTAGTATCAGTGCTCTGTGTTGTGTGCATCCATTTTTGTGTTCTGGGAAACAATGTGCCTGCAGATTAGATCCGACAATGATTCTTACAAGCTCTAATCGACCTCAATGTCAATCACTCAAAAAGTTACAAAAATACAAAATAAGTTCTTAAATTATTTCTGAAAAATAATTTCAACATATGACAGTTTTGCTTATATTTGTGATTAAAGAATGGCTTCAGTTTCAAGAAAAAATGTTAATTATATGTATTAGTGATAAAGTATAAAATAATTCTATGATTAAAAAAGAAAACATTTTGGGGCTTTTTGGAAAGTAACAGTTAACATTGCTCTTCATTTGGATTTTGCAACCAAAAACAAAATGCAGAGGTGGTTTTCACAAAACTCAGTGGACAGCATTAGTCAAATCCATCACATTAAAATAATTGGCCTTGGTGGAGGGTTTTTTTCTTCATCCATTTTTGTCCCCACGTTTAATAGACCTTGTAAGTTTTCATTGTACACTTGCTATTACCAGTTGTGCTGTGAATATATCAGCTACAACAAATTTAAAAGTGGAATATATTAATATGACTATTATTTGGATTAAACATGCAAAAAGGTGCACATTGGGTCCAGTATGTGAACCATCCCTGAACAAATTTAATCTCTTGCTATTACACACTGGCCAAGAGAGAATTTAATGTGGGCCACATCATTTTCTTTTTTCCCCAGTAGGCAATGCGTAAAAAAAAAAAAATCCTTGCCAGTACCACTTGATCCAGGCTTCGCCTGTTCCTCTGCATAACTATCGCCGCTATCCATCCCGCCTGACATCTGGCACCGGCTGACTGGGCACAGCTCAGCCCGACTGGCCTGCATTGCTGTAGGGGAGGTCAGCGACTGAGGGCTCGGCGCCGGGGCCGTCTGGGAAGGTTGTTCTGCATACTGAGCAGCCTGATTAGGCTGATGTGCGCAGAGGGGCTACGGCCCGTGAGGGGCAGCGGGGAGACAGCCGTGACGGCGCTTCTCGGGCTTTCGTGCTCAGGTAACCACTGGTAACCCTCAGTCATGAACTCTGTGTCTCTGCATATATAAAACCCATAACAGTTTTAGATATGGACTCATGCTAACTCTGACAAAAAAAAAATCGATGAAAATTTGAGTTGTTGCTTGCGCACAGTTGGAGTGAAAAAAGTCATTTCAGTGAAATGTGGAAGTCGGGACCATGCGCAAAATTGTTTGCATCTACTGAAAAGATGATTTTATATTATTATTTTGCAAAAGGTGTATTCAACTGTAGATGTGAGAGGCATTTATTTGTGTTATTTTTTGTAGATGTTTAAAATTGTGTTTTGGAATATTGCGTAGATCCTGTACTGCATTACAATTCATATAAAGTGACATTGTCATTCAAATGACAAAAGAGGCAGGTATTATGCTATTTTTTTTCCAATTATGAGAAGAGAGGCGTCAACTAATTGGGGAGCACCATACATATATATTAGAGTTGTGATCGATATTTGAGGAAACATGTATTTACTTAAGTTACCGTATTTTCTCAGACTTTAAGGCACACCTCAAGATATTTAGATAGTCTCAATGAAGAGGATTATTTTTAGAAATTATAGGGTGGGGGACCGGGTTATAAATTGCACCGGGTTATAAAGCGCATTACTGCACATAAAGGGTTACAAACCAGTACAGCAAATGAGTCATGCTTTATTTAATGTAAATGGGCATATCTATATGTGACAAAATTGTAGCACAGAAGGCTTAATGCACTTATTTGCCCACTTGGGAAAAGCACAGTGTATCATAGATATCAGCCTGTGCAAGACAGTCAATTCGCCAGTGTCCTGCGCATTATGAGGGAAAATGATAAAGATAACAAGCCCGTGACAGCACTGGTTCACATCAAGCGCTACACAGCTGACTGCCCAAAGCAATTCGTCCGACTGCTCCGCCTCCATGGACCTTGCGCTACCGCTCCATCTCACAGCAACAAATAATTTCAATTATTTTCCCCTATTTGCAGAATTTCTTAAATAATAAGAAGAAATGTTTTTACTGCAAAAAAATATTTTAATTGTTTCAGGCATAAGAAATATAAAAAAAATTGGGAATTTATCTTCGGAAAGCAAAGCTATTTAATACACCCCTTTTATTACATTTTATTGCATCAACAACTTGAGAACATGCCAGTGAGAACTAAGTTAACACAAATATAATAGCTTAGCATTTGTCTTTTAAGAGGCGAAAGGGTCAGTCATCCAGTGAAAAGATAATGAAAGAATAATAATAAAAATATGCAATGAAACTACCCTAGCTTTACCCACAATAGCTTCTCTCATTAGCCATCAGCACTAATGTTGCTGTTTATGCTTGTGTTCTACACCAGCTCCCTCCTAATTAGGCGCCGGCCTTCTAAAAATAAACGGTAAACTAAACACAGGCGTGAATGTACGAGCGAGTCTGTTTATGTGGGGGAATAATGGTGGCGGAGTAAAGGAGGACGCGGATTAGCGGTGCGCCCGTGTAATTGAGTCACTTTGTGTTGACTTCACGGCGGTCATGTTGCAGAACGTGCACTGTGAAAGTAGCCGGAAGTGAAGCTGCATAGATTTGATTAAAAGGTTTTAAATGTTTAAATGTAATTTATTGTCTGTCCATACATTAGCTCAGTTAAAAGTGGAGTTTGGCTTTCACATTGGCTAAACTGGAATTGACTCCAGATTGTACGTACATGGTCTAGGATAAAATGGGAAATGGAGGCATAGCCTTAAAAAGACCTCCGACTGTGCCAATTTGCAAGCTATATTCAATTCTATTGTTGAGTTTTCATGGGGTGCAAAGTGGAGTTGAGCCAGTACTGCTCTTCCCGGGACTACAAAGAGTTGGACGACTAGGTAATGACCACAGTGCCGCAGTAAAATCAACCATGACGGAATAGCGCTAACTACGTCGCAGTGCTCTCCCAAGTGATTTGACTGAGATTAATTTCCCATAACAAAGACTTTGAACCCTTACGAAAGGATTTCAAATTCAGTAGCTCTAAAATAAAATCCAATATGAATGAAAATGGGGTTGAATGTTGACAGTTTTATGATATGCGAGAGATAGGGTCGAATATACAGTGGCTTAAAGCAATTTTCACTGCAAAGTGGCTGTTTAAGAAAAGCGGGGGGGCCTTGCTCATCTTGATAATTCCTTTCTGAGCCTCGTCACTCCAGTTTTATGATGTAAAGCGTTTCTCTAATCTCTTGACATTGACTTGGTTATTTTCTTCTCCCAGCTGAATTTGTAATATATTTTTTGCATTGTACCAGGGGCCATCCAAACATGACTCACACGGAGGATGTTGTTTGCACTGTGGGCAGTTGTAACAGTTTTTTTTTTTCAACAACATAAGACTGTTGCTTCTATTTGAGATTAAAAAAAAAAATATTTTCTGGGCCATCTTTACATAAGTGGGCAGTTCGGGTCACAAATATAATCTTTGCTTGGTGTAAATGTGACCATATTGAAAAAGCACCTGCCCCCCATTATGACTGGCAATTGTACCACTATATTACTTTACTTTTACATCTATTAAAAAGCATGTGGAGGGATCTTGTGAAGTCCAGGGACTCCGGTTGTACTGTATTGTGAACGATGATTTCTTGTTGATCAAATATTGGTCATCCCAACTGCTAATGAATGATCTTCAACAATCATTCTTTTGTGTTTCACTAAATTGGATGCAGAAATGTATTTTGCATTTTTCAATTTTTGTTGGGATCATTATTGTTTTTTTTAAATTGGACAAAAAATATAACCGTAGATTGATGATTAGTCTTTCAGAACAAAAAGACCATAATTAATTTTCACACAAATGCATCACGTCCCTTCTTCCTAGCGAGCTTAAGGTAACTGGAATGGCATGGCAAAGATGAGACTTGGGAGGCAGTTTTCTGTGAAAACAGCTCTAATTCGGTGCATCCCACCGATGCGTGCTGCATATCATAAAGCTGTCAACATCCCCTCCAATTCTCATTCACATTAAATGCTATTTTAGAGCTATTGAGATGGCATTTGTTGTCTGAGCAATGTCACCGGAGGACGCCAAATCTTTGTTATGGTAATTATGGCTCAGTAAAATTATGTAGATGAAACAATTGAATGGGAAAGTTTCCGCGAGCAATCGGCATGGGAAGAACTGGGAAAAAAAAGATCCCTGAATGCTTTATTTCCTAGTTAGCAATCT
This sequence comes from Syngnathus leptorhynchus, assembly GCF_054491065.1. Lineage (NCBI taxonomy): Eukaryota > Metazoa > Chordata > Actinopteri > Syngnathiformes > Syngnathidae > Syngnathus > Syngnathus leptorhynchus. The sequence continues at coordinate 16,200,284 of NC_141197.1, read as the reverse complement.
TTGTGGAGTGAAGACAGCTGGATAGAAATTCAAATTGAAGCAAAACATTTCAAAAAGTCATCCCAAGGAAACACCATGAATGAATAGATGGATGATTATAATAGTTTGTGAAATATCCCATCACAAACAACTTTAATCTTCATTCAGATTTTCTTTGCAACCATTTCACAATCCCTTCAAATAAATCATAATTCACGTGGATAAACTGCGCTTTTGTGGTGTTTTAGTCATCAATCTGTGGGGAAAAATAGTAGATCAAGAGTAATTTCCTGCATTCACTGTTGTTGATTCCGCTTCGGCCTTGCTTCCAGTTCATCTCGGTCCATTTGTGCAGCTCTGAGTCCCAGACCTCCAGACCTTAGGCTGTCAGCAGGAGCATTCCTGGCAGGGAATTAGGGAGGTTGTTCTTGCACAAAGAAAAGCAGGCTTTAGAAACAGCCTGGATCTTTCTGTAGAGTTTGCACGTCAGGCGTGGGCAGCGCTGAGGCCGTGCTGTTTCACTTGGCTCAAACTGGATATTCGATCAATATTCTGTCCCCTACCTGCTAGCTAGTTCAGCCTAGGCAGCTTTTCCAATATGTCCTAAACATGCTGCCGGTCCTTTGGAAGGTGTAAGATTTATTTTGTGACTTAGTTAACAAAAATACTCTGAAGGTAATGGAAGTTATACCGAATGGCCCGTGATGATACAACGAACGGGTTATATTAGCATATACAAGTTTGGGCTATGATAACGTATTGTAAACAAAAAAAACAACAAAAGCAACCACTGTATTAGTCGGTACTGGACTTCAGTAAGATAAATTAACTTGCACAACACAACCGTCTGAAGCTTACCAAAGAGAAATATTGTTGTGCATGTAACGGCTCCTTGGTACAAAAAAAAGAATGAGAATTGCTGCTCTAAAGGGACCCGAGGCCCTTTCACAACCCTGTCAGTGCTTGACGGCCCTTAATGATCAAGGTGACATATAGGGGAGCATCTGGCATATGACGAGGCGGTCAGGATCTCATTCCCTGACAGATTACAGTGTTGGACAAGCTGCCACTCGCAGCGGCGTGGCCGTGATGGCTCTGATAATTGAAGTGCTCGAAGGTGGATGAATTGGACGGATGATGCCTGGCCGGCAGTCGGATCAATAGTGTAATTGTGAGCTCCATGTGGCCAAGTTTAAATGGGTCAGGGGGACTGGACCCAATCCGCATCAGTCCATAAAAGGTCAAAGGACTTATTGAATCCACGGTGTCTTTTTTTGTATTAAATCTATTTTTCACTCACAGAAAGTTGATGGTGTAAACACATTGCTAGACAAGTTGGTGGACAAAAGAAGCCCATTGTAGCATATTTGGCATTTGAGGCTTTACTGTTATATTTTGTTTTGTTGTTTTTCTTACCCCCAAATTTCACCACATCGATATTTGCCTTTCTGCCGCCAGGAAAATGGTAAACTACTGAACATTCACTATGTGGCGGCAAACATTTCAAAATCGTTACCCTCCTCGAGTCAATAGCGATGATACAGCAGGTTTATTCGTGGACTTAATGAAGGGATAGCTGTGCTCTTGCGTCATGCGTTCAAATGTCACGGATGCGATGACAGGCTTATCTCTGCCTCCCGTCAAGACTCCCTATGACAACTTCTCCTCTGACCAAAGACACCAACCAACCCAATTTAGTCCACTAAATGCTTGACCAGTGCGTCTTCTACCACAACATAGCAAGAAGCTAATAATAATCACGATATGTCCGAGCGTCTCAGACACGGTGATTAGCGGCAGGATTGAGAAGATTATCTGTGATATTTGCAATATAGAGTTGGGCCTTTAAGATCCACAAGAGATCAAAGTGGAAGCCAGGGATCATGACTAGAAGGAGATTCTTAGTGTGCACCCATCTCGTTGGGATATTTATTGGTGTGTGAGATGAATTTATGGATCTATGCCTTTATGCCTGTGGAAAGGCGTGGAAGGACCAATCATTTACCCAAATCATAGAGGACAAGCAAACATGACAAATGTCTGATGATGCACAGTGTGTTCAAGCGTCGCACCACAAGCATTGTAGTAGTTAGCGCCTCGATCGGAAAGGTTAGCTCTGATATTTGTCATATGGAGTTCTACAGTATAACCTGATAGGTGATTTATTATGGTAAAGTGTGTTTGTCCAAGGGGTTGTTTGGATGGAAGCTCAAACCCATCAAAACAAGACAGTATGACAAGCAGCTAATAAAAGCAAGGTGCATTCAAGGGTTTCGACAATGTAGCATGTAGCTGTGCGTGATGATGGGGAGTGACAAGGTCAGATGAAGATAAATTCTGAAGTTGCGCTCGTACTCGATACACACACAAAGAAGATGCCTTGAGTGCTTGCATAAGTGAAGAACTTTGAGAGAAGAGCAATTTAAAAATAGACACAATAGGCAGGAAGAAAGAACTTCTAAAGTCTGGAATGAAGATGCAATCCAAGGAGAGGGTACAAAGTTAAAAGCAGATATGGGGTGTAAAAAAAAAAAAAAAAAGTGCAAAAGAGAAATAGCCAATTAGCAAGAAGCCAGCAGGTGTGCTTTTCCTCTGGATCTCCCTCCTTCCTCCAGCAGCCATCCCCGCCTGGGTTGTGCGTGCACGCTAAAAGTGCAGGGAGTTGCCATGGCAACCGCCTGGCACGCTCTGTCTCCAGGGAAACGGAAATGTCACAGCTTAAGAGGTCTCGTGGAAAGCGAGCAAGTGAGGGAGAGAGAGAGAACAGACAGGTAAGTGCCGAGAAAAGCAAGCAGTACTCCTCGTTTTTGTCACCATTGACTTTCTGTACTATCAATTCATCATCATCATCATCATCATCATCGCTCCTCCCCAGCCACCATCTTACTCGCCTTTAACTTATTTACAGCCCGAAGAAATGACAGTGTAGACAGGAGGTAATAAAGAAACACTCCCTTTAGTATGAAAGCAAAGGCCGAGCAAATTGAGCCACTTCTTTTTATTCAATCAAATATTTACCGCCATAAGATGCCGCAGCGCCTGAGGGTGTGGCGAGGAAAAAGTCGAGCCGGGGCAGAGTCGGCGGAGTGCGCGGCGAAGCTTTAATGCCAAGCTTACGGGCTCACCCCGCAAATCACACATTAGCTGGAGCCGACTCGCTGAAAGCCCATTAACCTGAATGGCCGCTGATTGCTTCGCTATTAACACAGCCTGACTCTTCTCCTTGAGGGCTGCAACCCGCTTGCATAGGTGCTTAAGCGCCCTTCAAGGGCTCGGCTTAATCAGGGTAAACAACTGTTGTCACTTTGCTTGATGCATGCCAGTCTTTGCAGTCACACCTAAATGCCCCCCTCCCTCCCCAACACACAGACACACACACACCCGTGTCTATTTAAACGCATTTGCTAATCATGCCCATCTGGTGTAATTAACCTTTTGTGTGTTGCCTGTTGTGCTTCAGAAAAAAAAAGGTTATAACTGCGTTAGAAAGTCATAAACAAAAAGGAAAGGTGAGTGTTAGTGACAAGCCAATGGGGCCAAATTTGAGCTTTTGGTCTCTCTTGCAATTGAAATAAAAAATACGTAACAAAGAACCTCAGCGATTTTCCTATCTGGTGCGTAAAGTGCATTGTAATTCTTGATCCTTGGGACCAAAGTAAGTCAGACGTTAAGAAACCAGGAAACTGTTTAATTGTTTAAAATATACATCAATCCGTATGAAAAGGGATGCATAGTCTCCAAGAGGAGTAAAATGAATGTTTTTTATTTTTATTTCGTCATTTACGGTGAATTTACAAGCACCATATTGTTTTGACCTTTTGGCCCCACAAGTACCACCATATTTTTCAGACCACTGGGCGCACCATATTATTAGGCACGGTATCAATGAACGGATTCATTTCAAAACATCTTCATACATGAGGCGAGCCACACGAAGCATTGTATGTTCAATAGTTTCTTCTATTTGTACCGTATGTTAGCTTTAGCAGTATTATGGAGACCAAATATCCGGGTCGCGCCACGTGGAAAGAGGAGGGGATCCTCCAAGAGATAGATTTGCGAAATTAAGATGGTTGAAGTCGGACTGTGTAGACAATTATTTAAGCTTTGTGTGTGCGGACGGTCCTTTTTTTTTTTTTTTCTTTTTCTCAAAAAAGACCAGCTAAATGGAGCATTTCTCCAGCCGGCTGCCGCCAGGCTGACAGCGTCGCCTGGCCATGCCTAATTTATTTCCTCTTTTGTCGCTGTTGTCTCCGTCCCTCGCTTGATTAAACCAACCTCACGCCGCCGTGCTCAACAAATAGCCTAATTGAGTACGACCTTGGCAAAATGATATATCAGCCCGATCCTCCGAAAACACCACCTGCGCCAGACGCCCGTCGCCGCAGCCCGTCGCTCGGCGGGGGCCGCCAAAACACAAACAAGGGGATTCGCCTTCCACAGCCAAAGTCATTTCTTGCTCGACCTTTCCCACAAATCACCTCCATGACACAGCCCCGGATGGATCACCAGAATGGGACGCATTTGTATCACTTAGACCTTCCATCAGACGCGAGCGGATACTCATCTATTATTCCCTCTTCCATTTGCAACTTGCGGCACACACACAGAGGGCAAACTGGCGTTGACCAAAGGCTATCTTCCGTCTTGCGCAAGCAGCTGCAGGAGGCTTAAGTAGCCCGGAATTTCCATTCTGCGTTTTGATGGCATCCAGACGATAGCAAATAGAGCATGGGTGGCTGTTTGTGTTGAAAAAGGTCAACCGCAGTCGTTGTGATGAACATCCCAACAGGCTGTTTCAAACTTTTTATCACGAGTTTTAGCTAGCCTGTTGTCCACCCAAAAAAATTTGCATTAAAACTTTTTGACTGATCTCGCCAGAACCAAAACTTACTGAAATAAATCTATAATCTTGATTTACGTGGTTAAGAAGACAGTTGTGTTTTGATGTCAGGATATTAATTTCGCAACGTTCATAAAGTTCAAAATAACGTATAACCTTTCGCACATGCAAATGTTTAATAAGAAACCTCCAGGTCAGGTTTTCCCAACATGGCACCCAACACAAAATTTATCAGCCTGCATTCATCAAGGAATACAACAATTGAAACTGTAATTCTGAGAATTTTAAATTGAGAAAAAACTGTCTACACGATGAATCGACTATCAAAAATGATCATCGATTGTTTCAATGAGTGATTAATTGTCAACTAATCGATTAACCATTGCCCCTTTATACCCTATCGAGCAAACTTTCCTAATTTTCCTTGAGTCATCAATTTTGGTCCCAGATTATAGCGACACCTGTTGTTTGGCTTTAAAAATTCTGCCTTCCATATTTCCTTTTGACCTTGGACTTAGAAAAATGTGATCAGAGCCACTGCGGGGATCGCTTTCCGGATATGGATGCTCTCTCTGGGACGGCCGCATACATAATGAGTCGAAGTTTTTGGCGGGTGCATAATAAAAGCGGCGTTGCCCTCCATTCACTTGTTTGTTTGGCCCAGCTCGCCTCCCTCCCTCGATATCACTGAGCGATGTGTCTGCCCACAGCTGGCGTATGTGACACTCATGTGCTCCTCAAGAGGAATGTGTATCCTGCAGGTAAACACCTGGAGGCTGAAAGATCACCCTCCAAAAGCAGGAGATGGGGGGGGGGGGGGGGGGCTGAGGCTTGTAGGCACGGACTGTTGACAAAGTGATTCTGTTGCCGAGGAGCGGCTTCTTTGTCCTGGTAGAAACATGCTCGCGATAAGATGCATCTATTTGGTGAATTCCAAACAGGCTCTACAGTTACAAATAGAAAGCCACACAGCAGAGTGCAGACCTCCACCAAGGTGGGAGGATTATGGTCCGCATGCCGACACATAGTATTCCCAGTAGTGGAAAACAAATGTTTATATTCATTTTGTATTATTATTTATGAAAGGCAAATCATATGAAGGAGCTCAGTCAAGATTAGAGATTAAATAGGCAAGCAAATCTCTAAAATACCAGAAATTAATATACCCAGAAAGTCTTTGAGTGGTTGATATTCTCTTAAAACCAAAATTAAATAATTAAAACTGCAGATGGCTAGAACGGGACTCACCGTGGCTTGTCATGGCAAGTTCTCAAAATAGTCTTTTGACAGGCTCCGCCTTCAGTAGTTTGCATCGGCAAAAAAAAATCTTCGTGATTTTACATAGCTCATTTGTCTAGGATACCTGAAAGCTATAATTTTATCATGAATAATCTACAAAACTCACTCAGCTAAAACCTGTGACAAAGCCCCACTGATTCCCATCCTCCCTTTTTCCCCTCTTAAAAAAAAATAAAAAAAATTACCTCGAGCCCTTATGTAAAGTCCAGCACAAAGTGGCATGCGAGATGGGTGTTTAAAGGAGATGAGAATAGACATAGAAGGTACGCTTAGAGGCTGGAAAAAGGACACAAAGCTTTTATAATGTTGGCCCACTCTGTTGGAAAAATAAGCCAGCTCTGCTGTGGTTCTCTGTATTATTAGGAAATGGCTTGCACCGATTGATAAAAAAAAAAAAAAAAAACAAGGCTCAATTACAATAAAAGATGCAGTTGATTTAATATCTTCCAAGTGTCAGCCCACCGAGTAAAGTATACCGCACACGTCGTTGCGATGACCTCTAATAAAGACAAAGAAGGTTTACGGACGCTTTTGGTAAACAAGCAAATATTCCTCGAGTGCCCCTCGCAGTCTAGCCTGGAGGTCAGATGAGGACATAATGATAAAAGTGGGTCACGCTGCAAGTAGACCGACCACCTGTCGGGATAGTGAAAAGACTACAACAGCAAGGGGAGATGAACTGCTTTTTTTTTTCTTTTTCCTCCCAGACGACCTTTAAACAGGATAAAGACACACTGGGAGCTAGCAATATCCAGATGAAGACATGTGAAGCCTTTTGCTCCATAAGATGTCATGACAGCCTTCATTCCCCCAGCTCATATACTTTTTCATTACCTTTAATCAGATTTTAACATCACCCAGCAGCCCACATCATTCACATCTAAAGCGACAGAACTTCATCATGACTGGACCCTAATCATGTAGCGGTATCCATTTCGACGTTTCCACAATTTAAATATGGCCAATATCTCTAGACTTCATTTAAAAAAAATAAAAAAATAAAACATAATCTGGGATCACATCTCTCCTCTGATGTTTGCAAATTCAATTATCCCTTTATCAAATTGGATTACACTGTTATTATTGTTATTTTCAGGCCGCCTGGCTGAAAGATGATGAAATTGACACCGTTTAATTCCGACACCATTGATAAATGTGTTTGGCGTCATCACCGTCATCGTAGGGATTCCAAAGGGCGGTCGCCGGATGACTTATTTTCGTTTTATAATCTCATAACAGCTGAGCTTCAAGGTGAAAGGAAAACGTTTTGTTCGTACATGAGGAAACGTGTAGGACAAAAGTGATATGAGAAAAAAAAAAACATAGACGTCACCACGGGGAGGCTAACTAACAGCGCGATGCAAGTACAGACTTGCTTGTGTTTACAGTTTAAAGACGCAGAGAGACGATAACTTTCCACGGGGGAGCGTAATTAGCAGCCAAGCATCAAATTGTGAACAAAAAAAAAAAATCTTTCAAGACCAAAAGCATGACACATGTCTTCTGATCTCATTCTCCTTACACAAACTTCTGCTTGTCTTCCACATGAAAAGAAAGAAAATGGAAGAGAAGGACTCTCCCTGTAGCTTTTCACACGTTTGTTGAAGCACAGTGAGGAAGTCTCTTGAGTTCATGTGTCCACTCAGCTCAAGGCCTCAAGGGAGCCACGATTCACTCGGCTAAAAAAAGTGAAGAAAAAAAAAAAAAAAGCATTGCATTCATTTCATGTTCTTAGCTTTGATACTTCTGCAGTCAGTCATCTCCGGAGCAAAGAAACTAGTAGAAGTAGAAGTGGTAGAAATATAGAAGAAGCCTGTGCTTAAAAAGTTATTCAAGTACACTTTTAAGAGATATTTTAGGACCCACAAAAACAAACTGAAATTACCAAACCCAATGACACTCAGGAAGTGAATTGTAATGAGAAAAGAGAAAATGTAATGAGAAAATTAGACTAATTAATAGCAAATATCAAATTTGATTAACCTAGGCATTCTTATAAATATTTTTTTTTATATTGACAGTTGAAGCCAGTTTAATTTAACAACATTAAATTCGGTAGCCATGTCTGTTATGGGGAAACAACAACAAAAACACCCAGAAATTCACTCAGCAAATACAAAGAAGTCAATTAGGCCATTTCGAGGATCCTTCAGATTTCTACGAAACTTGGGGCATGGATTCTAGACAAATAGATGTCACTAGAAATGAAAAAAAATAATAAAAAATTTGCTAATTTCCCGACTTGCTGTAAAACGCAAAACTAACAATGATGTCTTGTATATGATGATCAAAAAAAGTTTGGCAAAATAGAATTTAGAGATTTGCCATTTTGGTTTGAAGACGCCATTTCCAGAAACCATGTATGCTATACAGATGGGCAACATTAAATTGTAAAATATTCTAGTGCCGAAGGATGGCAGCAATGTTGAAATGAAAATTTGAAAAAAAAACAAAAAAACTTTGGTGCAACCTCAGTTTTTTGTTTTTGAATTCCACATCTCAGCTGAATGGCATTTAAACAGAATCACTCGACCGAGACGTGAACATGTGCCGTGGCAGTGAAACAAACGGCTGCAAAAATGGAAGCAGAGCTCCAACAGTGGTCCCTCAGCAGCTATTTACCGACCAGATGCAGCACAAAAAAAAACGTAACTTGCCGCTACACTTTTCCATTAGGGAAGAATCTCATGTTCGCCAGGCTGGACGTTTTGTACTGAAATGTGCACTGACGTTGGCGCTTAAATAACCATCCCTTTGCATATTCATTGACAAGAATGAATGGGCCACTATAGCGCATCACTGAGTGCCAAACCGACAGTAAACATCGATCAGCAGCTCGCTGGCAGCTTGTGCTATCTCCTGAGACTCAGGCTGTTGACGATATAGGCACTCCAGCCTATACAGTATGCGTGTTTAGGGGAGGGGAGGGGGCAGCGACTGGGGTCCATGCCGTATGCCACGCAGATGCCGCCACTCTGCAGGCCTTTCTTTTATGCCCCCCAACTCTATCCATAAACAAAGAAGAGCTCGCAGCTCATCCACCAACTTTATTTACATTCATGCTGGAAATATGAAAAAATATTCAAGTGCCTTCCCACAGACAAAAACAAATCATTTTCATGCTAATATTCAGCCTCCCTCCTCTACCCCGCCTGCGTGTCACATGAGAGATGGGGAGCCGGCTTCGAATTAATGACATTCCATCGGCGCTAATGTTTGCCGCGTTTCATTAACTGGTATATCTTTAATTTCCAATAAACACAGCAATTAGGGGGAGGCGTCCGCCGAGACGGGGCTTTGGCAGGCTGCACTGCCGCGGTAACAGCTGTAACCAAATCGGCGCCGAGGTAACAGTAGTCGAGGAGGACTCTCGGCTTAACTGAATCCCGGCTCGCCGTGGGGAGCGGCGCAATTCAATTATATGAAAATGAAGCTCGACGCTTGTATCTGTTTCAGAGAAGAATGAGAGCGAGGAAACAAAAGACATCCGCAGACAAAGACATCCAGGATTATTCTATGGAAGATAGTCAAAGTCAGTGACTTCTGAAAAATGATTTTTTTTGGGGTGAGAGAACTTGCATATGTGTTTGGGATATCCTATCATACAATATATATATATATATATTGTTAGCACTACTTTACAGCTTCAAGATTTGGATTTTAAATCTCAGGTCCAATCGTCCACATTACAGCAACATGTATTTTCGATTAATTGAAAATTCTAAATTCTTGTCCATCCTAGTGAATGACTGTGAAGGGTTGATTCTGTGTGCATATCGGGCCCGCCATTTCAAAAATGTATTGTTGTTGTTGTACTGTGTCAGTGAGTGCTTGCAGCAAACATCAAATTTTGGAAAGAACTCACAGTATGACTACTTTTATGGCAATAATGATAAATATCCAAATATTTTTATACTTTTCTGTCAAATGAACATTAGGAACTGGCTGAAATAAACATGCTTAAGTGCATCAAAAAATAGTTTATGAGCAGGATGAAATTATTCTTCCAAGAATAAAAGTCGTAATGTTCTTATTATCTGGCCCAAACCAGGTTGACTGAATGGAACTTTTTTTTAAAATAATAAATCACTGACCTAAATGGACTTTTTTTTTTCCATTGAAGAAAAAAAGACTTTCACAAGAGACATTCATGTCCACTTATCAAAGAATGATTTTTTAAGAAGTGTCAAAAAAGGGGGGAGGCGCAAACATTTACTGAATGTTTAAATAAAATAAAAATAAAAAGTAAAAAAATCAGCCCGTGGGGAATTACAATCTCTTGTTCTGTGTAAGCACAAAGGGCAGGAGGACGGATTAAACCCCCACATTATAGTCAAAGGACGAGTGAGACTCATGTACTGAGAGGCAATTTACCATCCTGACCTTTCTATCTTTAAAATGTTCACATCTTCCCACACATGCACACACACACATGCACACACACTCATGTAACACACACACATGCACACACACACACACACACACACACACACACACTTTTGACTCTTTTTCCAGTGCAAGTACAGTAATCATGTCAAGATTTTTTTCTTCTTCTTTTGTTCCTCTCAGTGTAACTTGATGAGCAGATAAAAATGGAGCTTGAAGGAGAAGCAAAGTGGGGACCTGGATGATGATGATGATCATGATGATGATGACGGTGACAATGAGAGGAGAATTTTTCCCTGAATGGACTACAAGTAACAGTACAGTCCTGCAAAGGTAAATGACAATGAGACGTTCACTAAAATTCTTGGTTTTGATTACTGGCTGTCTGATGTATGTTGTCACATGCTGGAACACATTCAGACAATTACACACTGGTTGGGCATCATTTTCTAAAATAAACAAAAATGAAGATTTTTACAGTGGCGGCATAATTTGGCTTAGAAAATATGTTTGTGTTTTATCACCCATAAAATTTCCGGATTTCTTTTTCACAGTTGCTCGGTCCATCTCCCCTGGGGCAAAGCCCCTCTCTAGTATACCAGATTAGCTCACCGGTGGGCCCCCCGCATCCAGCCCCCACCCTTCCACTTTCTCTCTATATGGGATCAATCCATATTATGGGATGCCCTGCTGTCCCAGCATGTGGGATCTGTAATATCAAGCATGCCCATATGCCCATATGCCCAGATGAACTCTGGTTTGTGAAGTGGGCCGTGATTCGTGAGTCAGTTGTGGCGGCTTTCACAAGAGAACGACGCCGTCTTCATCTCTGACCGTCTTAATCGAGTAAGACTAAAAAAAAAGAGCCGTGATATCCAGAAAGCACAAAAACGCATCTTGTTGGCCTCCTGGCAGAGTTGATCTTTCGGTGAACATATGGCCGGAGGGTCGAGAAGGCGCCGCGTCTCGGCAGGCTGGATTAAGCACAGCCTAACAGGTTGCGAGGAAGCGGTGACGTCCACATGATGTACGCATGCAGGAAGGCGAAAGCGCAGATGCCGTCGCGGGCGGGGAGGCTAAGTCCTCGTTAAGAATCGGCTCCACCATAGAAACACCGCTGTGACGCGTGACTGTCCTCCAGTCTGGATGAGCAGGAATGGATTATGGCTCATGAGCTGTAGTCACCTTTCTCGTTTGGGATAAAGCAACTACGTGACAGAATATCGAATCTAGTCTCAAACATTCTCAACAATCTACCGCAGAAGAGAGCGAGTAGCTGAAGGAAGTCTGCTGGATTGAACGAGAGAAGAACCCCTCCCGTGTGGTGCCATTACTTCTGCCAGAACCAGTTAGCCTTACTCAGTGTTGTTCAATGTTGATTAAGAAACCGAGGGGGGCTCGGGAACCACTCGCAGGCAAAGGACCAGTCAAATAGATTGTCCGGTATAATTTAAAGACTTCTACCATGTTGGTTATGTCGACCGGGTTCCATGTTTTTAGCGCTCAGAATATATCATGACTGAAGCTATTTGATATCAATACACGGTATCGCTTAAGATTGAGCAAAATCAATCTCCCGACAGTGTGGAAGTTAAAAGGAGACCCTGCCCCTCCCCTACTGTAACAACCTCACTGAGTTTTTTTTTCATAGCTGCATATGCTTCTGCTTAAAGCACTGCTGAGATTTATGCCGCTGTCAGCTCACAAGGGTGCAATCAGAAATAAAGATCCCATAAACCCCTCTGATGTGTCCGCAGGTACGGCACTACTGCTGATAGTGAATATACTCTACACTATACCGAGTATTTTTTTTTCTCTATTATAATTTTTTTTTTTTGTTTGGATAAATGAGCATGGATAATTGAACCTGCGTAAGGTTACAGGCAGGAATGTTCCCAGGTAACTTTTTTTCAGCCACAATAAGGACCGGACCAAGTTTAGAAGATGGAACACTAAACCCCCGACAGCAATGTCAAGTTCGCCCACAGCCCGCCACGTCGCGTCACCGTAGCGACAGCTCTCCCGCCTCAACCCACTCGTCCCTGCCCTGTCCGGTCGGCCCCTTCACCGATCTCGTCGCTGCCACCGCTTCCTCGGGGCCAGACAATCGCTTATCCTGCCGCCTTCACCGTCTGTCAGAGTTAACTGCGGGGGAGGCAGACAAGAAGTAGGAAATGGGAAAGAGTTGGACGGATGAGCAGAGTGAAGCAGGAAGGCGATATTCTGATTAGATGCTTTTGGCACACACTACAAACATTCGTACTTGTGACATACATCCTGCCCATTCCACTCCCCCCCTCCCCCTTCATCTTTTTCCAGGTAATTCCTTGGGTCACATCAGTCCTTCTCACATCACCCTCCTTTTACTCTCTTCACTCGGGCTCTCAAAGTGAGCACTTGACAACATTTTGATCCCTCCCCTACCCCCCCTGAAAAAAAAATATGGTGAAGGGGAAAAAGTAATGGGCAGAAAAAGGAAATGACTTTCAGGGCCCTCATGTAAAAAGTGTGGCTCGCTTCTCCACTCAGGCAATATTCCCTCAATTATTGCCACTCACACAACCGTCCTCCCTTCACCACTGGCTGAAGTTTTAATTCCCGGGCTTGGAATAGAAAAAATGCCCTCGACACAATGTGGAAATAACTCTTGGCGGATTGTGGGCGCTGCATGCATGAACTGTCTATTACTGTTGAAGGGGAGCATATGATTTGGAAGCTGAAAATCGGAGTAAGGGTGCTATTTCAAAATGTATTAGACCACCGTGGCCGATTTGTCTCAGAGACAATCCAGCATCAGGAAAAGCTTTAACGCGGACTGTTTCCGTTTAAAGGGAACTCTTGATGTTTTACCATTTTGAACAGCAATTTCTTAACGAATTGATCTCAATTAGCAATTATGCGGAAAGCACTTTCGGGTACTACAAGAGCTACAAGAACATGACATTGGTCAGTCAGTTTACAATCGGGTTCGGTTTCTACAACGGACATAAATGACGGTAATTATTTGTACGAGAAACATTTCTCAGCTATTTCAACCAAATGAAAAAGTTTAAGTACAGCTGTAACTTTTGCAGATCTCTTCTCTGTCTTTATTTTGAGTAGCTAAAATAATATTCTGTACCCAAGAGCAGCTCAGGTTTCTGATTGGTCGAATGGGAGTGAATCGGGCCCCTTAATGCCAAAATGTGTGCAAGTATAATTTTGGGAGAAAATTGGGAGTCATCAGTGAACACTTGAACAGGAAGGGGATTTGTCCATTTGCCAGCTGAGCTTCCACATCCTTAAAGTGCTATTTTGACTCCCTCATCTTTTAATTGCCTTGTAGAGTAGAAACAGCCCTTCACCTCCACTTTAAATAGACACTAGTGGTTAGTATGCATATTGGAGGAAGCACACTGGAGACTTAAACATGCACATAAGGAAAGGAACAAAAGCAGCTATAAATTTGTCTGTGACTCATACGCTGACTGCAGGAAAGACAGAGGCTTCGTCTCGGGTGGGGGGGCTGTCTCGGTTTACCCGGCGGCTGCTTGCTTTGTGGAAATGGGAAGAGACACACGGGCCAGGGCGACGAGGCGTGGGCTGCTCGGCCGGGAAATGCTTCATCACGACTTATGGCGAGTCTTTCCCGGCAGGAGGTGCGATAGGCTTTGGGGGTTGTGAGAGGGTATGTGGGTGGATAGACAACAAAACACGCTAGGGGGTTCCGATTTTCAAGCTAAGAACGGCGGCCGAAAAAACCCACTGGTTGGAGCTCTGCATCATGCATCCCTGTTCTGATGAAACTATCTGAGAGAAATGATCCAAAGCAGGGTGGAGGAGGAAAATAAGTTATGAAGGTCAACTAAAAGGCTACAACTGAGATGCCAATATGTTGCTTTCTAACATGCAAGCCAATTGGTGAAAATGAAAATGCCTATGGCAACGGAGTGCCGCAGGGTGTTGGTGTAAGTCCGCACACATTGATAAAAGCATCTGACAGTTCACTTATTTTACCCATCCATCCAAGACCTCATTATGGTGGCAGGTGAGCTGGAGCCAATCCCAGCAATGACCAAAACACTAAATGTTCATTCTATACATTTAATACTTTATTGGAAATGGGATCTGATCCAAAGTTGTTATCACTGAGGCAGTTAGCTTATGCTAGCCAGCGTTCAAAAATAGACTATTAATAATAAATACTGCTAACCACAATTAATTTATTCACTGCCAGCCTAGTTAAAAACTTTGGCATCTATATCTGTCAATGGCAGTGAAAAAATAAAAAGATAAAATAAATATAAAATAAATACATCACTAATGTCAGAAATACACTTCAGTTGATTGAGAACAATAGCAGCAGACGAAAACAGAGCAGGAGATATCAATCCCATTGTAATAATCCTCCAAGTCCATGGTATGTGTCAATAGTATCGTCGTGTCACACGACGGGGTGGTTCCCAGCAGCACAAGTTGCACGCCAGCCTCCCCAAACAGCAACAAGAAGGATCATGTTTGTACAGCAGATGCAAATCAGCCCCTTTATTGATTTAGTGGCCTCTGGTGTGGAGTGCTGAGTGCTTTCTGCCTTTTCAACTCCATGCTGTGACATCTCTGCTTCTATTACAATATACCCCTCCAGATTAGATGCGGTCTGCAAACAGACTGTAAATGTGACTTATTTTTTTAAATCTCTCTTAAAACACAAAGGTATAAATAAGCTCCAAACGTTACATACAAACATCTTTAGTTCCATGTGCCTATATGTGTTACTGAAATGTATTTGAATAAACACTAATTGTTTGTGTGCAATGTTGTGTATTGGAGTGTTTGTTGCTTGGAAGCGCTCTGAAACCTTATTACTGCTGTTCACTGAATTTGTATGGAAGTCTGCAAGGGGATACGTGAAGCTTGAAATTATTCAAACAGCCCGTCATCCAACCTCAACCGCAGTAACTTAATCTTCATTTATGTATTTATTCAATCTCCAATGAGAGGGGATGCATTTAATGCTTTCTCCGCTGACATCATCCTCAGAAAAGTGGCAAGAGGAAAAAAGAGGAAAAGAATATGAGAGAATTTTAAGCACAAAATAAAAATATTGGTTCTGTCCAATGATGTGCAATGTTGGGAGTTAGAAATGAAATAAAAACAAATATAGTCAAATAATATTCAATGGGCAATTTATTTCAGAATGTTCTGAACTGAATTTCTATATCAGTTAACAATGAGTCAATAGTGCCTCTGCTGGCTGCAGTCAAGTACCGCACTCTTTATTTTTCCCCCATTAAACGTTTTATTTAATGTGTAAAAATTAACACGTCTGCCAAAACTCTTAAAAGAATAGGAAGCTGCTCAATTGTGACATGACTAACTTTTGCATGCTTGAGTCAAAATAGATTTTCCATTTTCGCTTTTGTGCCAAGTTAATTGAGAACTGCCACATCTATCTTTAGGTGCTGCGTGCATTTCATCTGTCCAAATAATGTTGGCACTTGTGAGAATGCGCTGCATGCAGCGGAGGCGGCATTGTTCAGCTCCTCCAATTCCACAACTAATCCAACAAGTGTTCACAAAAAAAATTCTAATGAATCTAAACTGTTTTTTTCATTCTTTTTTTTTTTTTAGACCTCATGAAATAAAAGATTGCCTGTGCAAGGATTATAATGCTTTGCCCATAAATAGTCTGCCAGTCACGGATGCATTCAAGACACATTTGTGACTTTAAGAAAGAAGAGCCACTTATCATCTTAGCTTTATAATGCATTTAAATAACTTCTGAAGTCAGAAAAATAACTAAGTACCTCGCATGCAACTTTTTATTTGAATACATTTGAGACATTTAATTAGCTACACCAACACATGCCAATGAGTTCCAGGATGTGACGTCATTTTCCAAAGACAATTTTTTAATAATGGCCATCGACTTGTGTGTACCTCACGTTGCAGCCGGAGAGTGTGTATCAAACATGAAACTGGACTCAAGCACACTATTAATAGAATACCAAACTATCAGCTAATTAATCAGCTGCTCGAAGAAATTAGATGATAATAAGACCTTTGCTGGGCTTCCTGTGCGGAATTGATCTAAATAACGATGAGCTAACACACACACACACAAACACACACGTATGTATGCATGGTTAAATGCAGCAAGAAGGGCTGACTTTTTTTTCCCATTTTCATTTCAGGGGCACAAAACTCGGACCATTCAATCCAGCAACGTCAAGACTGATAGTTGTAAAAGTGGACTCAAGGTGAGTTGCTTCTACTTTATCTCGTAAAAATGAGTCCAGTTTTTGTAATATGGTCGACCACCAAAAGAGTGGAAAATATGCATCTAACTAACACCGATTGAATTGCATTGGGAGGGTAGTAAAGGAATTTTAAAAATATTTACAAACTGCAGACAAATTACGATACATGTTTTTTACCCAAAAAAACTGGGGATGAGTTCTGGAAAAAACAAAACAGTCATTATAGTTCAAACTACAGGTAACAAAAGTGAGTATACCCCTGAGTGAAAATGTTCAAATTGACTGGTTAAAGTTAAGACGATTACATGTGTTATGTGTGTGCGTGTGTGTATGTGTGTGGAGAGAGAAAAAGTGAGAGTGCTGAAGTTGATTGACAGCACAAAACAATGTCTTCGGGTGGATGCTTGGAGCTGCCATACATCCTTGTTAGACCTCCTGTCTCCCATCGGCCAGAATGGTCCCCTTTATCTCTCTCCCCTGAACTCATTGGACACATACACACAAACACACACATGTACGCACACACACACATTTGCTATGCCATCGCCCCGATAGAAATGTGCAAATTGGTTTCAAATTCTCATATGATGGATTGCATGTGCAGTATAAATAGCATTATCGCTATGTATCATTTTTTGTTTATGATATAGCATCAATACAAAATTGTCAAATCTAGATCACGATTGTCTCACAGTGCCTGAGTAATTTATTTGGATGTCACCCATTAATTCAAAATGCATTCTTCTTTCATGTTACTATGTACAAACATGTTTTAAGTACTCGTGCTTGAAATAAAACAAAGTCAGCAATTTGGATTCAAAGCATTTTGTTTGAATTTTAGAGATATGGTATTTGTTCCAAGAGATCTCCATCTTGATCAATTTGAACATTTGCTGGATGCCATTTTAAATCTTTCTAAGTAAGACCAGAATCTTCACTGTCCCTATGCTTTCATATCTTGATGCTACCTAAAGCAAACCGCACTACCATAAGAAGACAAACGAGTGCTCCAGAAAATCTTTTCTAGAATCCATTACCACGCTTTTGTACATTTTCTCACAGCGCACAATAGCTTGAAGTGAAACCACCACCGGCGCTGTCGAGCGCTCGTGATGGTCTTCGCGGCGGCGTTGCAGCCAGCCTTCGGGGCTCATGACTTTTACGAGACAGTCGGAGGTCAGTAATGAATATACATGTGCGGTCTGCAACGGGAGGGACGAGGCGACATGAAGTAGAGTGGAAGGGGAAGAAGAAGAAGATGAATACTGAGTTAACGTGCCGAGCGGCGTCGGGCTCCGTTCCCGCTTGCCCAGTCGCATTGTCCTCCGCTGTTAGTCTCAGCCGGGCTTGTGAACATAAATATTTACACAGTTGTCATGAGCGGGATTTATAGGAGCAGTTCTTCTCTTCCCCCATAAGAGAAATACTACTTTCTCCCTTTGCACTATGCATCTCACCTCTGCCTCTTGTCTTGCCGCTGCATGCCCAGTTGAAATATTGTCTCATTGTGTTGACACTTCTCGCCCCCCAACCACCACCATCATAGGATCAAATAAGCTGTGTAGGGATTTTATTATTTGCAACTGGTCAGCTGGTGAAGTGGAGGTAGGCCAATAAAAAGTCTGCCAAAAAGCTTATTGTTCAATACTTGATGTAATAAGAGAACTGCTGCTGTCCACATGCACTTATTTCTCTTGACCACCTCTGGGATATTTGCTGTCGAAGCCAGTGATAAACCATTCCTCCTAGTAATAGCGGAATAAGAGTGGCTAAACCAGCCACTTACTTCAACTTAGTTCAACATTGGGCACCTTTCTCTATATGGTTTAATAATTGAGTAGCTTGAAAGACTGGGAACACAAAGTTTTGTCCTTCTGGGACAGGGGTGTCAACCCCCCCCGCAGTGTCAATACAAAATATGCAAATTGTCAAAAATGGACAAAAATGAGTTTGACACCCCTGTTCTAGTTAAAATTCCCAATTGCAATGGCGCATAAAAGGTTTTCTTCAAAATAACTCAGGGTATTGAGCCACATGCTGCTTCACCAGATCTAACTATAATCAGCTCTCACTCCTGAACCTCATCGGCTGAGCATAAAAATTCTGTGGTGAACCGGCCGAAGTATGTTGTGATATGTAATTATTAACATTCTGTGATTTGTACGCAAGTGAGCAAACTTTGTTGACATAAGCTAACTTCAAACTCAAATTCTTCCATCCATTTGAAGACGGTACTGAGCCATCCTGACTCACCCCCACCGCTGTATTCTACCAGTGCCACATCTACTTTCTTGGTGTCTCTCCTCTGATATCTTGGCATGTAATTAACTCCTTGGCGTGCGCTGTGGGCTGTCATCTGCATGGTAATAAATCTCAGCGCTCCTTACCATACTTGGAGGAAGCGTGTGGAAGTGTGTGTGCGTGCTCTGCAAACACGCCAGTCTCACTTTGATCAACCTACCTGTTGGGTTCGAAGCTGAGTAATAATCGTTTCAAATGCGGTCCAATTTATCGTATTTTTTTTGACGAGCTGTAGCCGTCTGAGCATCTTGGACATGGTGTCTTCCCGTTCCTATCGTAGCCTTGTATTTGTTTGTTCCTACAGGCCTTGTGCCATTCATAATGGAGTAATTTCCTCTTGCCCACTTTATCAATGAAGAGGCTCATCTTTCCTGGAGATGCTTGGCCCTTGGCCAGAGTGCGTACAGTAGATCAGCCAAAGTCACAAAGCACAAGCAGCTTCATTGTGTGTGTGTGTGTAAGGCATACTGTAGGTGTGTTTGTTGTAGCCTTGGGTTCACATGCAAGTAATAGGATGAAAGTTCAGGGGTGTGTGGAAGGTGATTATGTGTGTTTTCAAGATGGATGGAGAGTGTGGAGATTGCGCCCCGTCCGTCGCGGTGCGGCGTTCCCTTTAGGTCTAATGAGCGCTACGCCGTGACCTCAGCCTCAGAGGTTCACGGGCCTGATTAAACATGGTATGCGAGACGACTCAGGGGAGACTCAGGCAGAGCGGCGGCAGCTCCTTCCTCCCGACTGGGCTCGCCCTCCCCTCCGTTGTCCTAATGGCTCCTTGTGAACTAACCCCATTTGTCTCTATCACAAGCCAACACGCACACACTCAGCACTCTGTTTGACTGTCATTTGTCTTTATTATTGTTTTGTTTCTTCCTATACTTTCCTTGTCTTTCGGTTATATATTTTTTTTAAAGCAACAGTGTGGAATGCTCACGGGGAAATTCCATTTAGACCTCAAAGGTATATACTGTACGAATCACGTGCACAAATTGGGATTTATTGACATTTGATCTAATATCAGAGCTTTGGGGGAATGATATGATAAAGTTAAATGTAATAAGTTTAACTTGGATGCTATGGCTGTGTGGGCAATCTGGCTCACACGCTTTGGCTCTTTGGTCTTGTGGTTGCTGTTGTGGCCAGTATGAAGGTCTTTCATCAGAACTTGGTTCAAATCCAATATGAGTTCAATAAGAGAATGAAATTGTTTGATATGATACAATTGGTAAAGTGCCATTCTGATGGACCACTTGGACAGATGAATTTTGGGAAATTCATTGGGTCACTGCCAGTATAAAGTTTTTTTGTTTTTTAAACAATGTATTGTTCCTGCCATTCGAATCTTGGTTGATTGTTCAAAGTTCTATGACAAATCTGGGACAAGAAGGCATGTCCAACTTGAAGAACCCTTGAGACAGGTGAACCTGTCAATTGAGATGAGTGTGACACTCATTCTCCAGGGTTAAATAGATGTTTATTGTTCATAAAAATTTGACTGTAGTACAGATCTCACGTTGCCCATCTCCGCTCCCTGCCATACTTCTACATTTATTCAGATCATATAAGAAATTATGGGATTGAAGTTGAGCAATGATGATTAACTGCAACAGGATCCAGGATCTGGCATAACTCACGATAAGATAGCTTTCCGCAGAGACTTTGATTTATCTGGCTGTGAGGCGTGGAATATTGGCCATTCCCGGCGCCGGTGAGGCCACACGGGGTCACGAGCGAAAGACGCAACGTTAGTCGAAGCGCAGACGCTCCAGCATGTTTTAATCTTCCCCTCTTTACTTTGATCCGGCTAACTTGAGTCAAAGCTCTCTCCAATCACCGGCGAGACGTTTTAAAGGGCTGCAATTAGAGGCCAAATAGCCGGTCGTTTATCAAACTCCTTTCATGTCCACTAGTCTGTTCTGTGAAGGCGGTCGATTGTCTGCGCAGCACCTAAGGCTCAGTCCAACCTCTGCTTGCTGTTGCTCCACAGGTCAAAAGCACAATCGGGCCAAGAGGAAAAATGGAAGGGCAGTTAGTTGACTGGAAACTGTGACCAATACATCACTTGTATTTACACCATAGTTCCGATGTTCGATAGGACCGTAGCAGCTTAGCTCTATTAATCTAGGTTGGAACGACTTCTACATTTGCTCCTTAGCAGACTTCTTGGAGACTATTCTATCAGAAATGAGACTGCGGACAGCCAGAAAACTCAATAGAGTAAAAATATACCCTAAGATTCGCATCAACTTCTATAAACAACCCAACCTAAATTTTGCCAAATATCCCCCAACATCCAAAGATCACTTTAACTGACTTCCATGACACCAATGACAAAAATCAAATGACTAAAATCAGCTTTGTTTTTTTCCCCCTAAAAAAAAAAAAAGTACAGTGCTGCCAGGACTAAACAAAATCCCGGTTGAGCTCCAGTGGTGCAGGGCATGGGAGGAGGAGGAGGCTGCAGGCCCTGACCACATAATGCTCTCCCAGTGAGCCTTCATCCATGCCTCCAGCAGCCCTGCACAGATAGAGCGAGCCTAGGCAAAAACAAAGAGTGTATACAGGAAGAAGAAGGTGAATTAGGCCAACCAGAGGTCTGTTTTGATGGGGGAAGAAAATTGGAAGAAGTGCGAGGGCAAGCTCAGGGGGCCTCTGTGATCACAGGAGAGGCGAATGGGAAAGGGGAAAAAGTGAACAGAGACATTAGGAATGACAGAGGAAGCTGAGAATTGGAGCTGACAGGAGGGCCTGCGCTGACAGGAAGGAGAAAGCAACAGGGTGAGAAGGGTGGTGGTGGTGCTTGTGTGGGATGCTGAGGAGGGGTAGACGGAATTAGACGAGCGAGCGCATCTGTTTGCTACTCATGAGTGTGCAGCAGCGTTGCCCGGGAAACGGCAGCCGCTTGGATTATGAGCTCATTAGCGAGCGTCCTCCTTCTCCTCCTCATAGCGGCCACTCAACGATCTGATGCACAATAGCACACGTGTACAATAAAAAGTCTCGCATCGTGTTACGTTGGACAGCAAAGATCTTTGGACATAGACGTCTCAATCTGTCACTGTGGACATTTACACCCCCCCCCCCTTTATGTGTGTGTGTGTGGGGGGGGCAAGGTGCTAATCTTGGCTGATATCTTTGCTTGCAGCTTTGCACCTTATCTGCCTTTGGTGTCAGTCACGTAAGATCAGACCACCTGACCACCAAAGAAGCACTTTCACACAATGCTAGATTCTACTTGACAAGGATTTTTTTTTTTTTAGAATTACTTTTGATAAAGATGGTTAAAAGATGCTAATCGCCCATACTTGAGTCAATTTTCAGATTTAAAGGCATACATCCAGCTTTTGTCCGTAGTCTCTCGTTTTGGGCTAGATCTTGTACGAAATTTTCGGTATGCATGCTCATACCCGCTCCTCACCGCGCTAATCCCAACTGCTGGCATTTTCTCTGTTAGCGAGCTTTGCCGCGGGGGCGCCCACAGCCCAGGTACTACAAATAATAAAAAAAATATATAAAATCCCTTTTGGGCAGGTTTAATATATATATATTTTTTTTTTAGGTAAGGCCGCTTTTATGTGGGGGCAGGAGTTCTCCGGTTCCCTAATGCTGGAGTAATTGTAGATAATGGAGTTTTAAGGACAGCTGCCGATGCAGGTTTAAGTAGGATTTGAGTGGAGATTTATGACGGAGGGAGAACGAGTGGCAGGGTGCAAAAGTTGGAGAGGCACAAGCGAATGAGGAGAAAGTCAAGGAGGGTTTGTGGAGAAGGAGGGTTTTGCTGCAGCTTATCCCGGCGGAGGTGAGAAGCAGGTGAGATGGGAGGAGGGGAACTAAATAGCTTTGTCTCATTGCAAGGTAAAAAAAAAAAAAAAACCTCAAATAAAACTCGGCCCTATTGTGAAACGAGAAGCCGTCTGGCTAGTGGAAGAAGGGGGCGATGGAGGGCACGAGCAGGATGACTAATTGGGGGGATGCGAAATGAGGCTTGACTCAATCTGCACCCTTGAATCAACTCTGCCCTACAGCATGCTTCAAATGGGCTCCCTGAGTGTTCCCCCCCCTCAACACACACCTTGATTATACCCTTTCAATGTTACGCTCTGACTCCTCGTTGGGGGAAATTTGACAGCGAGAAAAGGCAAGACTCGAAAGGGGGCAGTTGAGATATCGGTCAATACTTAGCAGGGGCACAAAAGTAGGGGAATGGAGAGTGAGTAATATCATCTAAACGAATCGCCATGAAAGCGATTTGAGAGTTGGGGATGGAGGGGCTTGGGGTGGGGGGGGGTGTTTGGCTCGCTGTAAAAGCAGCCGTGCGTGGCTTCTCGGCTGCCGTGGCACTCGCACTTTATGAGGTATGGAGGTGCCGTCTTCCCTTTTAATGATACCGTTTAAATGGAAAAGCAGGAGCTTCTGTCGCCACCAAGGACTTGGATGTGCCGAACCCCTGCAACCTCCATTTCGAAAAGCTTCGACTCATTTGAGGCAAAGAGTTTTCCCTTGGATATGGTTGAGTTGCACTCAGACTGTAAAACACCAACTTGACCAGAATAACGTGAAAATCAAACGATTGAGTCAGTCCAAACTGAACAAATTCCGACTCATTCATGCACAGCAGATATATTATATATATATATATATATATATATATATATATATATATATATAATATATGTGTGCATGTATATGCACGATCCATAATGTAATATTTGCCAGCAAAAGTTTGCTGTGCCTAAGGAAACAAGTCCTCGTAAACACATGTACACACTTTCACACAAACACACACATCGTGTAGTGGAGTGGAGTGTACGGTGTGACTCATATGAGCCTACCGTCGGCAGTTATTCCCAGTGCAATAAAACAGGCAGACTAACTAATGGAACCACCCACACACAAAGCATACTTTTGTTTTTTTTGTTTGTTTTTTTAAATCACACAAACAACCTTCACGAACAAAACACCAATGCGTACACACACGCTTCATCCCACCCCACTCATTGCTCGTTAGCTGCTACGCGGCATCCATTTTTTTTTTCCATGCTGTATGTTGCAACCGCTCGCTGTGCCGCCGTATAAACTGACTTCCTGAACAAACGTCTTCCCAATTACCGTTTGACTTTCCCGCCATTTCTCCTTGTCTGTCCTCCTGTCTTTAATCAGTACGTAAACAAACCCAAGGTCATTGTCTTCTTTTTGCTATGAATGGAGGGAGATGAACGTGCATGTGTTTAATCCTTTGGACAAGCTGATGGAGGAGTGATGCTGTGCTCGTAATTATGTTTCATATTTTTTTTCTCTTTCATTGTGACTCAGCAGGCTACCAATCAATTCCTACCCGTCCCGTTTTCTGGTCCAAACGAGATTTGTGTGCCTCAGATTCAAGACGATGCGGGTTCACCTTAATCAGTAACTTTGTTTCCAGTATATGAAAATAACCGAACGGAAAGTCCTTATTTTTTCATTGGAGTATTTCTTATAAACTAGCTGATCGTGCTCCAGCACGGCTTTTGATTTTTAATTGGTTGAGGAAGTGGACTCACCCAGCTGGCAGCCCGGCTTAGAAGCAGCGGCCCAGCCAGCCTGAGTGAAAGTAAAGTTTAAAAGAAAAAAAAACTTCGAAGCGTTCTTTCCTGGAATGATGACAGCACCCACACCCTCATTTCCATTTCTTGCTATTTGTCATCCTTCTCCTCGCGCTTTCTTTCTCGCTCTCTCTGTGAAGCAGAGATGTTAACAATGCTGTCCCCCCTACATTTACCAGTTCTGCCTCATTACGGCTAAAGAAGCAGCTAAATTAGTGCAGGGGAGCGTGCACCTGTCAGCGAGGGGAAAGAAGGGTGGCGGCGGTAAAGGGGAGGGAAGGTAAAGGAAGCGCTTACTTTAACACGCTTATTAACCAAATCGGGCCGGCTTCTCATCTTCCAGCGTCTGCTTCATTATTAGCGACGTTTCTACAGCAGAGGCAATATTTGCTGACCGATCAAAAGTGTCTGGCCCAGTTTTTTTTTTTCTTTTTTTATTATCTTGAAAGATTTAGTCGATAATCCCTTCTTAATTTGTCCCCGCGGTCATTTCGGGGGGGAAAGAGAAGGTCGGTCTCATAAGCGCAGGGTAAGAAGTTGTCATAAATTAACCTGCTGCGACCCCGCTTCTTTATGCAGGGACATTACATGCGGGCTTTTCTATCTCACAATTGGAATCCTTTTGAATATTTGAATACACGTATAGTATAGATGATTAGATGATTCGCACATATAAGGCAAAGAATTCTTGAGGTTCAAGGCCTTTAAATCCACAATCCGTCCCGTAGTTTGGATCTGCCACATATACTGGCCTCTGCAAAAAATCAACAGTTTTGTCATAAAAAAAAACAAAAAAAAACAGACTCCCTTCATGTCCGCCCACTGGACTATTTGTCAGCATTACCATTTGGTAAAATCCCATCAGATGGACCAAAATGAATTTCTGCACAATAAGAAGAGGCCACCAGCCACATAACAGGGGACAATGCCGAGTTAGTATTGCAATTGTGAGACCATTGGCTCGCGAAATAGGCGGGACGGCTCTGCGCGGCGCAGCGCTGGAGTAAATGACTTCATCCCACTGGGATAAGAAAGACAATAGGCCATTTTAATTTCGTTTCTAAAGCGGACAGTAGAAGGAAAATGATACCGACTTAATTGATGATTAGGAGAGCACAGGGATCATTTGGAGAGTTCTCGCATCTAGTTTCTCAACATTTTTTTTCTTTTTTTTTTTTAAACTGGACCTTTTGTAGCATAATTGCCACCGCTCAAGGGGCTCCGGGGGTGGAATAATCTCACACTAAGGACAAATTGATCAGCAGTAGATACAATTAGTCCCATAAAAGGATGCATAAAGAAACTGCAGTGTCCAAGTAAGGAAGAAAAACGGATCTGCTGGAGTTCCGTGTAAAACATACACCTGGAAGCATACCGACAAGAAACCTGACACTGGGTATGTTTGGTTTTGCTGAGTCAGATATGTGATAACAGGATTTAGCGCTCAACATCAAGAATATCTGGGAATATTTTTCTTTCAATTCTGATTAAACTGCTCATATAAGGCAAGAAGAATCACATATTTTGCTTCTGGACTATAAAAATAAATCTACTACATTTTTTAAGACAAATACATAAATATCATTTGTGTCTAGCATGCAATGCCGACAGCTGTTTAGCAAGCGCACATGATTACAGAAGATGTGGGACAACAGCCAATCTCCTCCTGACCCCGTTTCTGTCTCGTTCATTCATGAGTCATTTTTTTGAATTTTCCATGGTGCAAGGAAAAAAAAAAAAGCCCAGCAATATTTTGGGGACATATTTCTCATTTGGCTGTTTCTTCATCATCACCGCAGACAGGTGCTGCTTTTACCCAACAAAAACATTGCAATATATGACAATTCAGTCGTGGGGGTGGAAGTAAAAACCGAAGCGATATTATGCACAAACGGGAGGAGGAAGATAGACAAAGACAAGCCAATATATGCGGGGTTTTTTTATCCTCCAACATTATAATTGGCTTTTGGGCTTCACTCTCACCCAATTAGCATGCTTGTTACACGCAAACACTGGCAGCTAATTGGCCCGAGAGGAGAAAGTGGCGTGGCCCCCGAGATGAGAGCGCAGCATTCATTTGAAGATTAGATCCTCCAATGTCAGGAGGGTGTTTGGCAAACACTTGTAAGGAACATTTCAGTTCAGCCGCAACTGCAAATATTAGTTACACTCGCGCACCGCCTTTATAGCCAGATGGTGTTGCGAATGAGATGATATGATTGTTGGAGAATGTTTGGGCAATCAAAAAGCCATTGGGGCTTACTTTGGAGGGGGAATAGACTTTAAACTTGTCAAATGGGTTTTCTTCAAAGTATTGGGTTTATCAATGAAATACATCTGTAGCCCCCCAAAACATGTAAAAAAAAAATCTATGTTGTTCATGTAGATCACCAAGACGAACAAATGCCAAATGTTCTTGTGGTTTCCTAAATCAAAAAAAAGATCAATCGGCGCAATTAAAGAAAATATTTGGGCCCTAGGAAAGACTCAGGGGGAACGCCATCTTCATTAATGACCTTGTCACATTTTAAGATGTATTTGCCAATTAAGAATCACACTATACTACACTCTCTTGAATGCATTACTTATTCAGCACTGCTCATGATGGTCTTTATATACAATTGATCAAATAACACTAATGAAGTTTGCTGAGAACCAGCATCATTCCCTCGTGGGCGATTCCCACAACAGTGCGAGATTCAGTCAATAAGATATTGCAAATTAAGGAAAATTTGAAGATTCTCAGCTCGTGATGATGTAATAATCGTGACTTCCAGAGCGCACACACACTCACGCACACATAGTTTATTTCTGCTTCTTTTCCATCTCACTGTCTGGTGCAAAATTGCCTCAAATGTTGTGAGAAGTGTGCAAAGTGCTAATAAGAAAATAGCATGGTGTGAGAAAAGTGTGAAAAATATGAAACAAATCAGACTTCTTATAGGAGGGCAGTGTATAAAAAGAGAAGTCAGATGAGGTCAACTTATTTTGAGATTCTGAGGCCATTTTCAGGTTACATTGGTGGCTCTTTATAAATAAATAAAAATACAAAACAATAAAGATTAAAAAATATATTTTTTTAATAAATTATATTATTGGAAGATGGGATTTTTTTCTACATTTCCCTCAATCTTCCATACTTAATCATCAGTGTTGAAGATTTTTGGAGATGACATTTTTTTGTCTGACCCCCTCAAATATCCTTGGCCACCTCCATCTCCATGACTCTTTTTGATCAGCAGTAGATTTCGCCTTGGAACTCTGTTATGCATGTGATTTTTGCCCAGTCTCTTTCTTACTGTTAAGAATACTGACTGACCTTAACTGAGGCGAGGGAGGCTTGCAGTTATTTAGACGTTGTCCTGGATTCTTTTGTGACCTCCTGGATCACTTGTAGCTGTGCTGTTGGGGAATCTTTGTAACACTTTTTGTAAGGTTCACCTCTGTTCCATGAGGTATTTGGTGTCCTTGATTGGGAAGGGGCCAAATCTAATCGTGCACATGTGTTTATGATCCTGCCCTCCATAAATGAGTCAAGTAGCAGCCTAGGGTAAAGATGCACACACCAACTTCCTTAAAGTAAAGTTGACGATGAAACTAAAATCACTGCTGATTATTTTCATCTCAAAAGGCATTCAATGACAGGCTGGAGCGTGGAAAAAAAAACGTCTTTTGTGTTGCCTGATAACCACACACACACATATGTGGACTCTATCATGCACTGTAAGGAGAAGCCACTGAAGCGCCAACTAACTCAAAGCAGAGGCCGTGACAATAGCAATCAGGCTTGTCTAGAAGTCTTCTTGTCTTTTCTCCCCATGTTTATGGCCTTACTTTAACAGCACACACACATAGAGAAGACCAGGACATCTTTATTAGCCCTCAGTGTGGAGCCTGGGCTCTGCATGAGATTGCAGGACTGACCCCACACTGAGCTCTGTACAGGGCCAATGTTTACCGAAAGCCGGCAGAGCAGGCCATTAACCTCTTTGGAGATAGAAGACAAACAAGTGCGTCCCGTCTTAAGGCCAATAAAGACAGAAACCATCACAACAATCATCTCATTATTAAACCACATGGGATGGGGAGATGGGGCAGGAGCTAGCTCTGCCCCCTCACTCACCAGGGGTGCTCTTCTGCAGCGGGTTGAAGTACCTGCGACACGCCACCGAGTGCAAACATGTGATTAACCCAAAAGCAGGAGGGAGACAAAGCCCCCCCCCCCCCCAAGTCCATCAGACACCTCTGGCCCCTTTCTTTGCACACAATTCTTTTTAGTCCCCAACCTCCTCTAGCCCCCTGGTGGTTTAAGATCCTGCAGCTCTGATTAAAGCCCTAACCTGGCAGGGAGAGAAAATGAGGTGGTGGTGGGGGGGGGGGGGTCCTTGTTTAGGACCCGCGGGCATAATTCAATCACACCTCGATAATTCCCAAGATGTGATGTCGTCACACACCGAGTGCAGATACACAACTCCTCCCGAGTTGGCTTTAAGACACGCCCACCACCAGGAACCATATTTTGATTGTTTCAACTTGTGCCTTTTTTTTTTGTCTAACAACCACAACTTGATTCGGTAAAAGTTACGCATTCGCTGAAGGCGAGACGTCAGAAGGAGGACAAAAATAAATGAGAATTGGAACAACAGAAGCAGATGGCGATATTCATGGTTAAAATAATTGTTTATACTTACTGTTTGATTATATGTGATAATGAGAAAGGGATTCCTCAAGGCAATTAGTGTTTGCGACTGCCATACTGTGAGAGGACGCGGGGAAGGACGGATGTTATGAAGCAGCGCTGATCAAATATCTTCACTCAGGTGAGATAGTCTATTTATGTGCATGAGACAGACGGGGATGAGGTTTGTTTAGGCCGCCATGCCAAACCGGCCAACATAGCATCTCGAAAAGCTGAGGGTCACGGACAATAAGGATAAACTTACCCCTGGCAGAGTCTTCTGTTCATGGAGGGCGCTCTGGGCTTTCAGTGCTGACTCTCTGGCACAGTATGTAAGAAAGGCACATCCTGCAGAGAGAGAGAAAAAAAAAAGTCATTCCACCATTCTAAGTATTGAAAATAATAAAGAATGAACTTGCTGCAAAAATTCCTTGTGAATTCTGTGAAATTGTCCAACACTTTTTAATATAGGGCATACTGTACATTGCAGCACAGTAGCCTAATAGTGCAAAGCTAATATAATAAAAATAGTGAGAGTCAGATATTGCTTCTGAATCAGATTCATGGAACAATTTGATTCAGTAAGATTCAGTGGGATTCGATTTGGTATGGTACAGCACAGCTGTAGTTTTTGTCATGTTTCGTATAAATGAAAGCTCTCCAAAGCACAAACTAATTAAGAATAACATTTAAAGAAACAAAAAAAATCTTCAGCAACATCATACTTGTTCGTAAAAAAAAAAAATTGATATTTATCCGATTATGGATTCAAACCGTTTTTAATTTTATATAACCCTATTATATCTTTACTAGAACTATCTTAGATCACTACTGATGAGTCACAAGGCTCATTTTGACCCCCCCATATAACAAGAGCTTTATTTAGAACTCCATACTGGGTCAAGCCAGAGCTGGCCCTTTTTTCCCCTTTGTAGTTTCAAACACATGAGTCATTCTAAAGAAAAACAACAACAGCTATGACATGAAAGTTGCATCATCTCTTGAGACATCTCAGCAAAAAAAAAGTCACAGGAGGTAAACATGCACGGATAAACAAGGCGCTAACAAATGTGCGACAGCTTCCGTCAGGGAGCGTGTCGTGTGTGTTGGCTGCACAGCTGACAGTGGATGACCCCATTCAGCTCCAGGTTTTGCACCGTGCAGCATAATTTCCCATTACTACATGTCACAGCGGCTGCCAAGCATTCCCACGAGAGAAGAAGGAGCACAACACACACGCGCACGCACGGTAATGATAACTTGCTCCCAGCATATAGTTGCCCCCGAAGCCAAGCGACTGGCATTCGGCCAAGAACGCTCCCTTTCACGACAACCTTCACCCGCTACCAGGCACTTAGTCAGAAGGAAAAATCACCCCAGGAGACACTGATGAAACGGCATGCCATACGAGCAAAGCGGAAAAAGTTTGGGGGGCCACCCGGGAGGGGGCGGAGGGAACACTCTTCATCCTTCTCAGCGTTACAAAACTGCGGGTTGGCGCAAGGGGAGGCCGATTCCTGGCTGTCTTAATGTCACATGTGCTTTGCTTTGACAAACACTCGCAATGATAAGATGATTGGAAACGCATCGGAGGACGCGCCTCACTTCAGTGGTGGGAATTCATCCTGGGAATAATAAATATCCCCGTAAATATTAGCATGTCTTGCTTATGAGGCGATTCACATGTTGATCGCTGACTAAAATACAATGACAGGTAGCGAGAAAAATGAAAAACTCGGGGGATTCTTCACATACCCTTTAGCTCCAGTCCCTTCAAAAACTAAATGTAAATCAATTTGAGCTCTTCTCCAAATCTTGGCCATCTTCATTAAAAATGCAAAGCATCCTTGATTTAATTCAGAACAGCATTTCCTGAACATTCCATCCACTATTCCACAAACCATGTTTATTATCATTTGGAATATTGCTTGTATTTACATTTTCAGACCATCTGTAAGGCTTCCAGTGAGATTCATGTCAATTATGTATTGTAGTTTTGGTTCTGGTATTTTAATCGCAAAGGACTATGATTGAGAGAGCTTGTTTTGAGAATTGATGGGGCTTAGAAGAGACATTTAAGCCGAGTACAGCAGCTGGTGGCAGGTTGTCGCTGTCAGCGTAAAACGTGTGAATTGACTAATGATGATGCCTCGGCAACAACACGGCACGTGGGGATGAATTCTACCGGGCAAATGTGTATCTTATCATGACAGTATATTAGTTATGGAAAGGTCACAAAATCAGTTTCGTCTTGAAGCATATTGGATCACAAATTAAGTAAACTCAAACTATCTGTTAATTGTAAAAGCGTAGCATATGGCGGTAAAGGCTCTCTCAGCTAGCAGATGCAATAAAAAGCAATCTTTCACGTCAATATTTCAAGTTTCTGAAGCAATTAGACGTGCAAGTTGGTCGAGTTAAATGGACAATGGCTGGGAAATGAGGGCTAGAAAGTGTGGCGGTTGTTGAACAGAGGAAGTGGCAGCGTCCTGTGATGAGCAGGTTAAGTGGGGTGGCGACAATTTACTTTTCCATCATTACAACAAAAGTCCCACAATTTCTATTTAAATGCAAAAAGTGGAGTCGGTCCCACATGATTTGTTTGATTACTTTCAAAACTTACTTTCTAAGTACCTTGTTTTTTTTTTTTTAAACTAACTATGAACTGACAATTACATGCAGGCAGACATAGTAATTATACTGTATATATATATTTTTTAAGACAGCAGATGTTCATAATTGAAGATTCTGAAAATGTTCTTCTTAGTGGGAAAATATACTGGATTTTTTTCCTTTTCACAATTAAAAACAGTTACCTGGTGTTTGAATGACAAGTTTGGTCAAATTGCCCCATGGATTTAAGAATTAGGCTACACTTTACACTCTTTATTTCTTGTCTCGTTGAAACTAGCTATAACAGCAGCTCCCTCAGACCACACAGTAGCATCAGCCCTCTTTCTAGCTTGTAAATGTGTTTCAAATTTAATCACAATCAGGCAAAATTTCAAGGGCAATCTTGGAAAAACCCTTGGGAACAAAATAATTAAAATTAAGATTGAATGTATTATCTTTTTTTTGTTAGACTCGGTTTACTCAGTTTTCATTCTTTTCATTCCTGTCAGAAACAACAAAGTCAGCCCAGTTGTTTGTTCTGTTTTTTTTGGGGGGGGTGGCAGCTTTAGATGACAACATTAGTAAGCAGAAATCAACACTTGAGTTTTCCAGTCTAGTGCAAATGTATTTTACTGATTGTTATTATTGTGACTTTCACTTTGTCCCATCTGGGGTCGTGACAGTGAGTCACTCGCATGATTTGTTTGGCACACTTTGGCGCCGAATGCCCTTCCTGATGCAACCCACTTTTTTTTTTTTTTTAATTTGGGACCAGTAACAGCTCGGTTCTGTGGATGCAGTTGAAAATTGTTTTTTGTCCATACTGTATTAAATATAATTTTTCCAAACGGCCCTGAATGACTCATGGGCGCTAAGATCCTCGCCCGTTGAGTGTTTTTACCTCTTTTGGTCCAGAACGAGCTGTTCCGAACATTATAACACGAGCTGTCTAGTTCACTTGACTGCAACATACATGACCCATCACTCATCCCGCTTCCAGCTTTAGCTCGTCAATCACAAAATCAAAAAGTAATACGAACAAAACATTCCGTGTCATGTATTTTGGAACGGTGATGTTTTATTAATGGCGGGCGGCGGAATGCCTGCGAGGGTTTCTCGGTGCATTCATTGCATGCATGGAGCCTCCGATGAGCGGGCAATGGATGAGAACATTTAGGCTGCCTTTGTACGGGCTGTGCGGTGCGTCTCCTCTCAGCATCGCAGACGGATTGATAAATAACGCTATTCAAGCACGGGATTTGCCCCCCGCCATCATTCAGCATGTCTGAGCGGCGCACACGGGCTCCGACGCTGACACTAAGCGTTATGATAATGTAGTGCCGGGCCGGAATGATGGATGTTAAACGGTGCAACCTGGGCTGACGAGCGTCTTGCCCTCCTCCGGTTCTGTGAAGTCAACCCCCCACAACTAGGAGATTGTTGAAACTACCTGACAACAAACACACACTCGCTGTGACGTGAAATATTGTCTGGATAAACGCAAGTAATGACAATTAGATATAAAACTAGTTATTGATTGATTAAGGGAATCTAAATATGTTTTTATCTTGATTTTATCTATCCAGTCTGGCCATTTGGAAGACTCACTGTTATTTAAAGTGATTCAATACATGAGTCAATACATTTTGCCGGTCCGTTATTCACCAGTGGCCAGGCCATCCTCAGTCCGTCATTATTTTAGGCCGAACCAGTCCGTTTTCATTCATCCGTCACTCCGTCATTGTTATTTTTACCACACTTGCTCAATATGGGACAATGTCATTGCGGCCTTTTTGCAAACTCATTGAAATGAGTTTGAACGGATTTGCAAAGTACGTTCAAACGTAATGATGAAATGTAAACTAAATGGTTAAAAAGAATTTTTTTAACGTAATCTATTACGGTTCCTTTAACCCCCCCCCCCCCATACCGCTTGTCCTCTTCAAAATAAAATACCAAACAGCACTAGCAAGACTATGAATGTATAATTAATACAATATATACTTAATAATCTTCGTACATATTCCACAAGTGGCATTGCTTTTATCCAATGAAAGCTTTTATTTGTCCCTTAGAGGGCGCCGATTCACTTCACCTACTTTGGTTTTCCTTAAAGGCCCTAATCCCATTTTCTTGCATCCAGCTCTGGTTCGTACTATCACATGAACATGTGTTACATGAGCAAAAACTCATCCCTGTAATGCATTTGGTGAAATCTCATTAAAAGTGCACACAAAGTGACTTTGAATCTCACATGGGACGGATTGACAGGAATGAATGCCCGCCGCAGAGCAACCTCGAGGTGGGGGTGTGGTGGTGGTGGTGGTGGGGGGGGCCTCCCGCATAGGTCCGTCTTTGGAACAGGATTATCACTCTCTTTCCGAGTCGGACCTCTCTCATCCTTGGTGTTGACATTCAGGGATGGCCGAGGACGGTGCGTAAACAACGGCAACGGGAGATATTGTTTTAATCGATCACAACGGGGAAAGAGGTGGGGCACAGGAGGAACAGGTGGCGCGGGAGGGGACGAGGAGACTTTTCAAGGCTGCTTGAGCTGAACTCATCTCAATGCGATCAATAAGATCATGAACTGTAGCCAGCGACTTACATATCATACATAATTTGACAGTTTGTGCTGAGGGGAATGATTGTGAATGTTAATGGCAATACTAAAGTGTAGATGACTGACAAGGAGCCATTTTAAGGAAATGAACCACATTTGGTCACCAAAATGGACGCCTTACTATTAAATCAAATGAAAATGTCATACAATCCTATATAATTAGTAGAAATATAATTAACATTTTTAGAAAAAGAAACAATCAACCAAGTGTTTTCTTGGTGGAGAAAAAAAAAACCCACACAGGGTTCATTTCACAAGACGTGCGTTGAACATATAGGAAAAGTGCAGAAAGCAATTAAAGTTCCGCCTAATGGACTTTGGACTTAATGGCTCCCTGTGCCTAGAAAAAGTCCCACACCCTCTCTTTTTGGTTATCATTAAGAAGTGATCGATCTCCGCGTAATCAGCGGCTTGTCTTCCCAATTACGAGGTGATTACTGATCTCTCCGTCGGCGGGGACGACGAGGAGAACGTGTCGCCGGTGTTTTGCTGCACGATGCTTCTAAACAGACAAGGTGCGGTGCAAAGTATGTGGCCACCATGCTAATACGGGACTAGTTAATGCCACACCCTTTTCCCATGAGGGTAAACAACACTGGCGAGTCTAATTATCTCAGATGCTAAATTCACTCATGGACAAAACTGCGGAGCTCATTTGAACACAGTTGCTAACCAAAACAGCAGCACTACCAATGTGTAAAAAGCTCTGCCTCTGATGAATTTCAGTGCGGAATGAGTTTCCTGATCATATGTTAGGTAAAGAAGGCATCTTTACATATGATCTGATTTCCAGTTGACTGACGTGTACTCAATATTGTGTGTGTGTGTGTGTGTGTGTGTGTGTGTGTGTGTGTGTGTGTGTGTGTGTGTGTGTGTGTGTGTGTGTGTGTGTGTGTGTGTGTTTATGTTACGGGTAGTTACGTGACTTATTAGCCATGCCCAGTCTGCCTTAGTTCATAGCATTCATTTGACTTCTCCTCTCTACAGTAATAAAAGTGATCTTGTGTAGAGACAGCCGCTATGATATGTGGTAACGTCACACTGTTGTGTGTGTCGCTACAGGTTTATGTCCCGGGGAATTTTATAACGTATTCGCTCCACCCAGTCTGCCTTCATTTTTTGGCTTGTTTTTTTTCCACACGTAAATAAATTCATGAAAATTAAATTATTTGTCCTAGATAAATATATTTCTCTATCATCTGCAGTTGAGTAAATAAACACCAAATGACATAAAAATGCGGATTTGTGTGTGGGGGCTGGAAAAAAAAAAAAGATTTAGACCCCTACTAAAAGTTCACGCACCATTCATTGTTGACTTATTGTGCGTACGTGCGCGCGCGTGCATGGGTGCGCGTGTCTTAGTATGATTGAAAAATGGTTGTACAGTGAGAACCCTGCCCTAAAAGTTTACCACCAACCATTCTTTATGTATTTTGGGTGGCGCGTTGCAAAGCCGCACGAGCCTCTCAGCGGGGTCCCGCCCCCTTCCACGCTCATGATTGTCAATGTAAACACACACGCACACACGCGCACCCGCTCACACATATGCACGCACAAAAGGCGTGTAGTAGCTGCCTTCACGTGCTCATGCAATTAACACACTTCAAACCCCATGCACGTGTTAAATAGTTCGCTCCACTCTTCCTTTCTCAGCGCTTCCCCAACAAAAAAAAAGAAAAGAAATAAAACCCCAAAAACCAAAATGAGGTCACAGTTTCCCGTTTGCTCAGTTACGCCAAAGAAGTAAAATGGTCCAGAACCAACCTTTATGCATCCCGGTAAACCTGTCTTTCAGTACCGTGAGTTCGTAAATCTTGCCGAATTCCTCAAAGAGCGGTTTGAGGTCCTTCTCCTCCAGGTTGCGTGGGATCTGGCCGATGAAGAGCTTGATGGCGTCGTGGTCCTTCATGGGGATGGTGTTCTGACTACCGAGGCCGAGCCCGTTCATCCTGCCGCCGCTGTCCGTGGTGCTGAATCCATTCTCCCGCAGCACTCCGTTTGCACTGACTGTGGCCATCTTTCCTCAATGGGCCGCCGGCGGGGCTCGGCTCTCTCTCTCTCTCTCTCTCTCTCTCTCTCTCTCTCTCTCTCTCTCTCTCTCTCTCTCTCTCCTCTCTCTCTCTCTCTCTCTTTTGCTCTCCCCCCACCTCCCTTTTGCTTTTCTTTTTTTTATTACGTTCAAATCCCCCTTCTCCCCTCCCCTCCCTTTCTACTCCCCTTCGCCGTCGTTTGTCGTGACGTCACTTTTACAAACAGACGCGGCCACCCACCGTCTCATTTGCATATGACAAGCACACGCCCTCTGAGCCAATAGGAGAGCGGGGAGTGACAAGGGGTGGGGTCTAACAGAAGGAAAACAGTGGTGTAAACTCCCCTGCTTTTCTGTCAGTGGTTTTTAAATACAGTATTCAGATATAGATTTAGATATTTTTAAAAAAGTTTACCCATTATGTTTTATTGTGATAAATAACAATAATAGTCTAACACAGAGGAATGTACATATCAATATAATTTACCTTTGTATTGTTTTATTTCATATAATAAAAGCAAATAGTTAAAACCTCTTATCATAAACACTGACGAAGTATTTATGTATTTATTTATTTATTTATTTATTTATTTATTTATTTAGACACTGTTTACATTACCATCAAATAGAACTCGGGTTTATTTTATAATTAATTATTAATGATTATTTTTGACTAATTGAGTCACAACCTAGCAGGCATGGACTCCTCCTAAGAAGGAATGAAAATAAAGACAAATGCCATGTGGCACACAAATTTATACACAGATAAACATGTTTGGAACGCTTTTGGAGTCAAGGTCAGCTGATAAAAAAAAAAAAAAAATCCCTACAGGGTCTGCAGATAAAGGGCATCACATATTTAGAGTAGAGCTCCAGAATGTTAGCACACAATAACTTGATGTTAACTTGAATTGTCTGCATTGCACAGCGGGCCGGGCCAACTACTGTGGCGGTCTGTGTATGGGCAACAAGCCGTATGTTTCTTACCTTTGTATTTGATTCGAGTTAATTCAAGCCCTTATTTTCAACGATGCCACGCAAAATCGTTAACAAGCGATAGAATCTTGCACGTGACCTGTCGGCGTGAGCACGCGAGCCACACGTGGAGAATCTTAATAATTAGCACAGTCGGGGATATGGCGTCAATACGAGGGCAGCGAGGCCCCCACGCTGATACGGGTAATTAAGTTATATGCGATGGCAACGGATCATGTATCAATAATTGATTGCATGTCGCAAGTCAATTAAAAGCGCTACTAATGAGAGACGCATGCTAGTTTACAAAGCAGTGACACGTGTGCTATGTTAGATTATCCTTGAATTTGTTTGCCCATTTGTGTCATTAAACGTATATTTTTTTTATATGGTGACAGATGAAAATTCATTTGCTATCATTTGCTAAATGGCCCATTGAAGATAATAAATCACCATCAGACAGCGTACATTAAGGCCAGCATAATACGTTTAGGCCTCTTCGCTCGTAATTTGTATGAAGACAGCATTTATTTATGTATTTTTAATGTATTTTTTAATTTACTTTATTTTATTTTCTTCATCTTAACCCACAAGTTTAACATGTTCTCGTTTTAAGTAATTTGTCCCATTCAACAAATGGCTTAATCTGCAATGGTGTCTATGGCGCCTCATTTTTTCAGTCATTATCTTGTAACACTGAGCCAAAAAAATTGACCCTAACTAGAAAAGGGTGTGTGTGTATGTGTGTATGTGTGTGCGTGTGTGTATGTGTGCGTGTCAACTGTCAATGTGAGCATTCTTTTGCGACGACAGTCCTCCCAGAGCGAAACTAACATC
The DNA here is from genome assembly GCF_054491065.1 of Syngnathus leptorhynchus. NCBI lineage: Eukaryota > Metazoa > Chordata > Actinopteri > Syngnathiformes > Syngnathidae > Syngnathus > Syngnathus leptorhynchus. The sequence goes on along the minus strand of NC_141197.1, from coordinate 16,161,903 downwards.
TGGCCATGGCTTTGTTCTGTAAATGTATTCTATGCAATTATGTCTTCGTCAAGCATCTCCGAAAATGGCTTCTGCGCTCTAATTTTTCTTCTTTTGTATTGAACTTACTTTGTGTTCCTTCCTCCTCTTCCTGCTGCGGTTTGGTTTGCCCTCGCATCTGCGAAGACTTTGAAGCCGCAGGTTTGTTCGTCAATTGCGGCTGGCGTGTTCGTGTCATCTTTGTTGGAAAACGAGCAAGCTTGTCTTCTTCTTCTTCTTGGCTTCTTTACATGCCAATTGTTCCCCTTTTCAGTCTCAAAAAGAGAACTCGGAATGCTTGTATGAATTTGACATGGAAAGAAAGAAAAATCCCACGAGGCGCCCGCTCACCGAGAGCCGCGTTTCACTCAAATTAACTCTGGATGGAAAACGTCCATTTCAGCCATTAGCTCCGAGCCTCATAGGCAAAAATCATTTTGGTAACATTCAAAGCTCGGCTGTTCTGAATATTAGAATGACTCGTAGCGCGGCTGTCAAGGTGACTTATTGTAACGTCACAATATATGTGTCACGCACAATTCCTTGATACTGTGTTTTCATTACGGCGTTAAAGGGGGAATATGGTGCCAGGTGGTGCGTCGTCATGCATGAACATTTTTCCACCGGCCCTAGGTTCGAAAGGGGGAGAAATAATTGATATTCATGCCGCATGCACTCTGAGGTGTGACAGTAGTTTTTGTGTGTGGAGTAACAGAAGGGCCCAGAAACCTCATAGCCTGGGGGGGGGGTTATTCCGAATGTTAGGCTAGATGTATAAATTATCACTCAGACATCATTTGCGACAAAAATAATTCCGTAACATGTTTTTTTTCGGACCACAACAGTGTGGCCTGACATGGCTAATAAGTCACATAACTCCGTGTAACAAACACACATGCAAAATTGTGCAATGAGCACACACCACTCAACTGGAAATCAGAACAGATAAACAAAAGATTATTTGGCTAAGTGCTGCTGTTTTGGTTAGCAACAGTGTTGAAATGCAGTCCATGAGTGAATTTAGCATCAGAGATAATTAGACTTGCCAGTTATATTTACCATCATGGGAAAAGGGAACCGTGGGGGGATGCTGAAGTATGTTTTCGTAAATTATCTTTAGTTTCATTGTTATTTGGACTTTTCATTTTATCCCCCCCTCCCTCCCTCATATGAATGCGCTCTGTGTGGCGGTGTGTTGTTCACGTTTCGGTGAATAATAATGAGCTCGTGATTGCAAGGTAGGGAATAAATGAAATGGAAAAAAAAAACAAATGAGAGGTCAGTGGATCGCAGTGAGACATCCTTTTCCTGGCTGCTAATGAATCCCCAAAATACAAATGCTCCCTTTGACTCCTCACTCACTGTTTGCACTTGAATTTTCGATATGCACAGACATGCACTCAAAGTCATGTTTTATGCTGAATGTTAACGTCACTCATCTACTCCCATGTTTCACCATATGCATTGATCATTTGTAGACTTTCCTCATTAAGATTTTTGAGTTGGGTTGAGGCAGAATCCACTAGTGGTGCGCGAGTCCGCCCCATGGCGGCTTCTGGGTTCGAATCCCAACTGATACGTTCACATACTCTTTTTGTGCTTATGTGGTCTGTCTGAGGTCATCTTATTCCCTTTTGTTAATTTCAAGATAACATCTCAAATATCTAAAACATATCATGCTAAGTGACAAACAAAAGCAGGCAGGCCCAGCTTTGTTTTATGTCTGCTTGTGTTGTATTTAGCTTTTACAAGCTCCTCCCAGTCCCCTTACCTGAGGCTGTTGTTGCAAAAGTGATGGCTTTTTTTTTTTTCAACCTCAATTCCCCTGATATAGATTTGAAAAGTACCCACGGCTGCGTTACGAGCAGCATCTGTAACTTCACTTCACACAAGTTTTGCTTTTTTTTTTGTTTGTTTCTTATGCGCATGGCGTGTTTTATAATAGCATTAAAAATAAAACTCGCACGGGGAACATCTTGGAGGAATGTTATGTAATATATCAGGCATGCATTAAATTGCTGTCGCCTCTCTGTTTGTCAAAGTCGCTCGTATCGAGCCTTGCTTTGATCTGATTTACTTGAGCCTCCAAATGATTCAAACAAGGGTTAAAGAAAAAAAAACGAAATTAGAACAAAAAGTAACAAATGAACTTTTTATTTTCTATATTATCTGTTACAGTTTTATCAATCCAGGACAAACTGCAAACTGGCTTTAAGAAGATAACCCCCGCACCATATTTAATAAACACAACCTGTTTCTCCAGTCAGTCCACACAAAAATTAATCACGGTGACAAATCGCACTTGTAATCAAGGCCTTTATTTGAATATACAGACGCTTAGGACTTTAATTCTTTTGGTCGCGGGCCAAAGTCTGGGAAACAACAGCTTGGAAAAAAAGCACTTGCCAAGAGCTGTCAGGCCAAGCGCTCCTCAAATAAACACCCTGCTGAGCTCGCCATTACCAACAATAACATCAGCGCAATGTCACCGACATTCGGAGAGCATTCCAATAAAATGGCTCTTTCAATTTGCCGAGGCATCATTTAACAGATGTTTTTTTTTTTCCTTATGAAATTAGAGTCAAGCGATATGGAGAGACGCCGCAGTGTCCTTGGATTTCAAATCGACCATTATTTCTTTTAGCAGCGTGGCTTTTTCTCTTCATAATAATCATTATACAATAATGAAAATACAGCGTGTAAAAAGGACCTCTGGAGGACCCATGCGATGCCTTTACAGTCACAAAGCGACGCATTTGCCGGCTGCGCAGTTTTATGAGTACAAAGGTTTTCAGAGCTACAGGCTGTCAATTGAAATGGAGCGGGTTTGTCTTAGTGACATTGGTGCAGAGACGTTGACAACTTGCAAAGTTTTACATGGAGATGAGAGAGTGCGGGGTCAATGGCGCCAACGGTGACACCATTGCCTGAAAAACGGAGACACAAAGAGATACTTTTTGAAAACTTTTTTTGACAGAGACATCCCCTCATCCAGATTCTGTACTGATTGCTAAGCAATTTAACGCTCATTACCTGGCCAAACACAAATCTATTTATTTATTTATTTATTTATTTATTTATTTTATTTTATTTTATTTTTATTTTTATTTTTATTTTTATTTGTTTATTTACTATATTTCAAATGAGAGTATTTATAAGAAATCAATGAACACATTATTTGAAAAACCAAACACAAAATAGAAATGTAATACATTTTAATGAGTCAACGTTAAATAGGACATAGCTATCATTTTCTGCTTGCATAAGCGTTAAGACTGTTGCTCAGTTTATTGAAAACATTGCCTGTATAGTTTAAAAAAAAAATTCATCGGAGTCCAAACGATGAGCACAGTCAAAAGCTGCAGCATGGAATCAAAGAACGCGCACAGCGCAGTGCTAAAAGCTAATGAAAAATAGATTTAGTGTGAAGCCAGCTGCTTTATTTAAGGCTCGCCCATGCGGCGTGCGAGGAAGGCAAGAGCAGCTTGTGAGCTGCTTGCTAAGGCAACGGGAAGCGTCAACGTTTGTGTGTCGATGCAGTGAGCTTCGGATGCCGCCGCGTTCGTCCCGCCAAAGTAAAAATAGACTCTGGTGACAACTCTATGGTGCCTTAAAGACCCACCATTAACAGAATGTTTCCGGCGGGGAGGGGGTGGGGTCCCTCTTCACTTGACACTTGCAACAGTTTTAGACAAAAGAAAAAGGGAACATGAACGTTTCCTCAAATTTAATGCGAACAACCATAATGTGACAAAGTGAGACTAAAAATGGGCTGAAGCGACTAAACAGGTCTGACTGCTGTCTGGTTTATGTCGTAGAGATGAAAAAGAAGACTTCAATAGACCAAAAAGCTTCTTTATAAAGCATTGAAATTGTGTGGAAAAAAAATCGAGTCAGTTTTTCTGTCTAACTTTTCAAAGTTTTCTAGTTTTTATATTTTTTGGGTTGAAATATGGATTTGTTACAAATTCCAAGGTCTTAGAATCAGCAAAATTCCACAACACAAAGTTTTTGGTTTTGCTTTAGGTCCAAATTAAGCTGAAATGTTGTAAGAAATTTCAAATCCTTGATCGTACTTGAACACAAACGTGGTTCAAGTTTGCATTTAAGATTTCAACATCTTTTTTGAAAGGGATGACAGAATAAGAACCGTGCTCAGTAAACAATCACTTTTGTGTGGCGAGTAAATAGACTAAAGGTTAAAGGTCACAGATCACACATCTCATTGTTTTTCTATCACAAAAATTGTTTTTCTATCGGATTTAAACAGAAGTTTGTAAAATGTAATCTGCCCATTTTCTCCTTCTTGTCAAACAAGTTTCCTTTCGCAGCCGTGTTCTTGCATCCGGCGTGTTCTTTATTGAGCTTGAAAGATAAAAACTGTTTGTTTTCGCTGTCGAATGGATATATTTTACACACACACACACACGGTTTGTCACACTTCCACACAAAGTCCCGTTAAACCGCACTGACGCACACGCGCATAGCCATAAAAAGCGTTCTTTTTCCATATTTCACTCTTTATGAAATTTTTATTTGACTTCTTTTTTTTTCCCACTCCACGCCTGATGAAAGGTGCCAAGCCAAAACATATAGTTTTATAATAGATCATTGAACTCCATTTGTCGCTGGAGTGTTGCTAAATTATGGTTATAATTCAGCACCTCACACCTTGCTACGGCAGCAAATTACACACCAATTGCTCCGCTGGGTGTTTTGTGAAATGATGAGCTAATGTGTAACCCAAGGCGAAAGCAGAATTGGCAATAAGATTGACTTAAAATGATGTTTTGGAGATGCTACAATTAAGAGTGTTGTTGTTGTTATGCGGAGCAGGCTGCTGGCTGTTATGGATTTCTTCTAAGCGCGGCAGCAGCCAGTTTCCTGCAAGATAACATGCTTTTCACTGCATTTTTAATCCCTCTAGGACCACATTTCTTTTTTTTTTTCTATTTTTATTGTTTAGCATATTCTCATGCAATGGGTAGTCGTGTGCAGTTACAAGCAAAAGGTTTGGACCGGAACCAAGTGTAGCCGTCTAATTTACAGGAAGTGAGGAGAGTTAAAATGGGAAGTAGAAGTGCACACTTTGGAGTTGAGGCCGCTAAATGCTTACAGCACTCTGCCAAATGTAAACAGTAAGAGTGTCGAGGGAGAGCGTATGGGAGCTCTGCCAAACTTTACAACTACTGACAGTATACTGATGGATAAATACGTATATGCGTGGGTACATGGTATTTCTACCAGAAGACAAATATCTTAGTATGCTTGACTATGAAGCAAATATGCTAACAATATGTCATATTTAGCATTAAGATTTTAGACTGTAATTTTAAATTGTAGTACCACCAATCACTCCTTGATTTTAATGGGGAAAAAATATATTTTTTTATTTTTTTTTTCTTCAGTTTTGTGCCATCCCAGAATGGTACTTTTTATGGAAGAGATCCGTTTGCACTTGAAAAAAATATTGAATTAAAATGAAATTATTAGTTATTTTGTCAGTTCCTTCAAACCCTTTGTTGTCGGATTAGGAGGATAGTGCATCCTTTATAGATGTATTGAAAAATATAGGAACTCCTGATTAGGAAGTTACATGATCCTCCATGGCTTCCCTCTATTTGCTCATCCCTGATTTAGAGTCTATTAGCCTAAAAGTCAATATGATTGTGTAGTTGTGTAGCTAACTTTGACAGTGTGGGTTTCGCTTGTGTTTGTACTGCAAAGGTTCCATTCTTGAAGATATTCTTTTGTTTACAGCCCACTCACTCAATTCCACTCTACCCATCGCCTGACTACATTTTTTGTCTTTGAGTGTTTATCGCATCCAGAGTGTAAAAAATGGAGTCCCCTCACATCCAAAAACTAACTTTGGATGCGAATAAAGACTCCATTACTCGTCTCGGCTGTCAAATCGTGTACTAAAAGATGTCAACCAGTGAGGCGGATTGCATCCATTGTTCCGCACTGACGGGTCATTTGCAACACTCCGGAGATAAATCTGCGTTCTATTTTTGGGTTCCAGACAGCCCCAACCTGTACTGAGCCTCCTACTAGCATTTGGGTCCAGACACTGACCGGCCTGGCGTCTGGTCTGGTCTGGTCTCTTCTGGTTGCGGCAGCTTCCTTCAAGCGTTCCTGCAAGTTAATAAATTCAGGCCCATCTGTTTCCATGCAGAGCTCCTTTTCCATTACCAAAAACACACCCCCACTTCCTTTCTCCCCTCTGTGGACGTCTTTCTAATTAACTTTCCTCTCTCTGCATCTCTTTGTACCCAAACCGGGGAAAAAAATGGAGCTTTGGAGAGGGAAGGAAATAAGACTGAAAGGACAGGAGGTAGATTTGTTCGTTGTGATGTTTTGAGGCAAAGTAAACAATGCAATAACCTAGTTAGCCAAAGTGCATATTTTTCTAAGCTATAGCGGCGGTGTTATTAATAGCCGCATGAAGTCTACTTAACCATGCAATAAAAGGCAAGGGGCATCGAGTGCCACTGTTTCACCTCTGCTTCGGAGAGGAGCGCTAATTGCTAGTTGGGGAATCTAATGAAAACCCTGCAGACAAATAATGAGGCAGCACAAAGACTGGAGGGCAAGGTAAAGATGGGAATATAGGAAACATCTCCGGATATATTGGTTTGTTCATTCACATGCGCACGCACACACGCATGTTAATTCGTGTAAAAAGAATTTGTATATCTTCTTTTGGGAATGCTAAGAAAACAAAACCAATTGTTCAAAAATATTGGGTGGGATTGTAAAATAAATCTGAGAAACACTAAAAACGCTGAGAAACTTTGGAAAATTAACGATAGCAGCATAAAATGTCCCTGAAATGAACAAGATTGCGTTGTGTCTTATTTTGCGGATCTGCAGAATGACATCATTAATCGTCATTATCGATCAGCGAGTTATGACATCAAACCAGATGCCAGATTTTGCCGATCCATTCCACACAATCAGATCTGAGTCAAGTGTAGCCAAAAAGACAAAGAACAACGTGTAGAACTAGAACATTTTACAACCTATCTGATAAACTGATCGTTTATGTGCATTCACTTCTTTTAAATCGTATTTTACTTTCCATGACATTATTTGCTGTTCATTGTTGATATGTTGGATAATCAAACCAACAGTGATCCACCACATTCATTCACACAGCGTAAACATCCAACTGTCCTTTCACACAGACACTTTAGACAATCGGTTAATTTACATACACGCATAATGCAAATATTATTCTGTAAAATTACATACATCTTTGCTCTCCATGAATGCTGTCGTCGAAACGGTCTTCGGACCATATGCCCTTTGCATGTGGCTACTGCTTTTCCCATTCAATCTAAATGAAAACATTAACCATCAACACCATTAGGGTGTCAGGGTGCCCTCACCGTTTCGCCATTAGCCTCGAATATATCGGCGGCGGCGTGCCATGACGGCTCTTCAGCATCGACGGCGAGCCGTGCAAAAAGTAGGGCATAAATAGCCAGAAGAGAACAACACTCTTCACAAGGTTAGGAGTCCCCATTGTGGCGGGGAATGTAAGTGATGTTTCTCCACTAAGCCGTAATGCGCTTGGTGGTGATGATGCCACTTTTTTATTGTGACGCCGTTGACTATTCACGGAAGCGGTGATGCTGGCTTTGGGAGATTAGATCCCTGCTGTTCCAGGGCACCCTCGTAAGCCCCGCTTGTAATTTCCAGGCGTCTACCTGGGCGGCAAAGTTTATGTGGCTCTTTATAGGGGGGTTGCCAGCTGTGCGACCCCGCCCCACCTCTGGGGAAAAGAGGGGGGGTACCAAATCTATTCATGAAGTACAATATGATGCATGGTTGACAGTGAGGCTGCTTTTCCAAGATACAAGGCTTCTAGCCAGTGGCGGCAATATTTTTGACGTGCGTTGGAAGCATTTGCATGAATCCCATGCATATTACATTGCTCCGACCTGTTGGCTAGTGCGGGAATTGTCATCATGGGTTGCAGGCAATAATAGTAAGTTACCGCTGCTTGTCAAATGCCATCCTGCTCCTGCCATAATTTATGTGCATAGGACCATTATCTTGGGCCCCAGCGGGCATTTTGTGTCCTTCCGATTTTCAGCTCTATGTCGCCAAGGAAGTCAACCAAAGCCCGTGCCGAGAATCCCCTCCCCAAATTAATGTTTCGCTTGCCTCCCGCAAATTGATTCGGCGACAGCGCAGTCGTCATGTGAGCAAAAGACGTATGAACGCAAAGGAGAGTTTACGCCGCTCATCCGCAAGGGCATGTCTCCGTCAATACCTCCGCCAAGCTCAAAGTGTGATTGAAGGACAGGCCACTGCAACTTAAACGGAGTACACTATAAAATGTTACATTTTCATATAATATATAATATATTATATATGACGTATTTTTTTTATTTTTTCATTTTTATGTTTTATTTTAATTAATTTTAATTTTTAACGTGTGTATTTGATGACACATGAATCCGCAGCACTAATTAACATGTAATTTATTATAACTCAGCAGCTCGGTGAAGCGCGGCCTCCAGAGAAATCACAATAGATGCTTTTACTGTTTTTATGGGCCCTTTCTTTTTTCGACAATTTGACCTTTTCTTCCGGATTACATATAATACTCATCCATACTGTGCTCCCCTTACAGCTCCCTTATGTTTTTTCTTTTCATCTGCGAAAATGGGGCACCGTAAAAGGCGGACTACCTTTCGGTATCCCCCTGGTGGTCATTGTTTTTTTTTTTCACGTCTCTTGGATAGGTAGTGTCGGTTCCATTTCGTTGCACCCTGCGGTACAATGACAATAAAGCTATGCAGGTTCTGAATTGGCTGGCGTCGTTCAACTCCCGAGTGCCTCCCCCAGTCGTTGTGGTAACGCAAACTCAAATTTGTGTTGCACAGCCCCACAATAGAGGGCAAGAGGGTTCATTTATAAGAAGCAGGAAGTGTAATTTATATATTTACATATAATAACATTTACATATTTATTTGTAATATTTTAAGTTTTAGTTAAGCTGAAAATTGGAATGAGAAAGCTAGCTGTTACTCATGATTGTTGACAAAAGTATGTCACATGACACTAAAACCATTTTAAAACATGACAAAAACGTATTTGTATTTTTAGATTATTCAGCTGCGTCTGTTTTTGTCCCTTCAGGTTTACATGGTAAAATCTGGCAATTCTAAAAGCTTAGTGATACTTCCCTGTGAGGTGAATTAATAGTGTTTTTATATTTTAACAAAACTGTGGATGGTTTGAAGAAAGAATGAAGAATTGTGGTTTAGAATTTGGAGGTATTTCCAGGATCTTTCTGCTTGGGGGCGGGGCACATTTGACGGTTGTCCTTTGTAATGCACATTATCACCACCTACAGGACGATTCGGGACCTCTCCAGTTTACAACCAAACTCTGGTCATAGAACAACATAGCCTGAAGTCTAAGTGTTTGATTTTTCTCATCTCTCGACAATTTTATTAGGCTATTGGACTCTGTATGACTAGCAGAGTGTATTTTTCTCGAACCTTTAATTGAATTGCTGGTTTTTCAGCCATCAAAGATTCGAAGAATCTCCTGGCAATGTGTCCAGGGGGTATCTTACTTCTCGGCCTCCCAAGTTTAATGTGATGAGCTATAACCCTGCAATGGATAGGCGGAATAGAAAAAAGATGGATGAATTTCCAAATGGCATGTTCACTTGACTGTTTCCTGCTTCGTTTGTCTGGCGTAAAGCATATTCTCATAACATTCTTTGACTTTTTCCACCATGCTTCCACTATGCAGGATGCTCTGAAAAGTTTCTGAGAAGGTGTAGCTGAATGCAAAATTATTTTATTGTCTTCTTTTCAAAATTAGCTGAAGTGAAAAAGAGGGAGCTCAGGGCTAAAAAGCAGGAGTACAAATCTGACAAATGCAGTATGAGTGCAAAGGAAGGACGTTGGGAATGTGCGTACCGAACAACTGTGTCACGGCCGGGTCATTTAATAGAAACGGAGGGTCAACGACGAGACGGATGAAAAAAAAAGCCGCTGGGCCCGGTGAGCAACGTTGAGGGACATCATGTAATCAAATGAAACACGGTCCACTGGCGCTGTCTAAACACAGTCTGAGCTCACTATTTGCATCCTAATGATGTGTGAATTTAAACTGCACTCAGCTAAGACTTTGTTTACCAGAAAGCCGAGGAAAAAGCTTCGGTTTTCTTCTTTAGACCTCTATTTTTATAAGGAGAGGACATAAAGTTCCCCCAGGGTTGGCGCTTGTTACTAAACAGGCATTCTCATCAAACATCTGTCCCAAATACAGTATATGGGTCCATTATCAGCCGTTGCATTCAAAGCAGAAGGCTGTAATCACCAATTGAATCCTTTACAAGGCACTCAGTAGAATCCCTGTAAATTTAATTCATTTAAAGCCGGCACGCTTATTGGAGTACATTGCAAGACAGGTTTTGGGGGGGTTTTAGAAGTACATTTCAATATAATGTCCTTTGAAAATCAGTTCTGTTCAGATTGTAAATCATTTTAAAAATACTACAAACAAAAATATAAACACTCAGGATGGCACAATATGACAGTAAAGTCGTTTTTGTCACTATCCATTTGTCAATTCAGAGCCTCATTGTTCGACACCTTGTTACAAGAATTCTATTTCTACATTATAAATGCCGACTAATAGAAACACGACATGCCTGGGGAACGTATGAAACAACAGCTGCCATAATACCAGAGGCAACAACTTAACAAAAACCAAATAGAAATATGAACGATGGTGTTTGACGTGATTGATGGTTTTATAAGCTTCTTCTGGTATCACTTTTAAAGCTGTCCAGCGTACACATTTGCAAGGTTGAGGTGATTTGTAATTCTGTGAGAGTCCAATTTATTCCCTAATAATGTTGCATTTGAATACACAAAAACATGGCGCTATTCATCTGCAAGCTTTCCGATTGCCATTAGCATCCACGCGAGGTACACAAATGTAAAAACACACAGTTATGCTCATTCATCCGTCGCCCTCCAAGTTCAGCCGAGTTTAATAGAACATTTTTTTTTTTTTTAGTCCCATTATTTACCACTCTCCGCATAATAGTTCTGCATGAGATGCCATGCTCTCCTCAAGTATAATGAACTGGGAAACATCACATACAATCAACAGTACCACTGTGTCCAAGTGGAGCATTTTAATAACGCTACAGTGTACCGTAATTGCCTGTTTTGTTTTGATAACCTTGCGTGCGCCATGCATAAATCCGGAGGTTATGAACTCTTGCTAAGTATGTATTTTTTTTAATGGAGTTTATATTTAGTTAACAGAAATATATAAAACCTTAAAACAGTAAATAAGTTGTAGAAGTCAGCTGGGAGAGACTCCTTGGGAGAGGTCACCTAAATTGCCAACCTCGCAGATTATTTTCTCAAGAAACAGTTGTGAGCGTAATCCTGCCCTGCTTCCATATAAACGCCGATCAAACAATACCTTTAGCGTTCGCACTTTAACGCTTGGCAAAAGGTAATAGCAGATTTGCATAGGATGCAAATGCTTTCTCCGGAGACTCGACTTTTCTTTGAAAGATGGAAGCTGGAAAGCTGGTGAACATGTGGTGAGCGAGCGGTGATAAGGAAGCTACGAGCGCCAGAACCTCTCTGTCTTCCTTGTCTCTGGTGCCTGTATCCAAGAAAGACAGATGGATTTGCTTTTCCCTAGATATATATCCCATCGCTCGCACTCCACACACACTGCAATGCCTTTGTACTCCTGTATTTATATAAATATACACGTATGTAAAGAGAGAGAGAGAAGGAACGGGTAGGATTAATACACAACCAAAGGCCCGAATATCTTGAAGAACACAGGCGCAGTGACTTTGACTAACAAATAGACTCTAGCGGGCACACGCTCAAACACTCTGCTTGGGAGGCAGCTGCGCAAATACTCCGACCCACATTCTTTGCATCCGAGGAGTGTTCCAAATACAACAGCAAATATTTCCCCTGCTGTCATCTCCTCTATTTTCTCCCACATATTTATCAAAAGTGTGCCAGGGAAGGGACGGGTGGGTTTTCACCGTGTGCGGCCCGGAGAACGTTAGCATTCTTCCAGGACCTTTTTGGCGAGTGGCAGGCCTAAAAATTTTGTACTACCTCCTCTGCACTACCTTTCCCCTGAAGAAGATGAAATGTAAATTTTGCGACGTGGGCTCATTGGCGGGAGTCTGGCGCTGTGTGATAGGGCCCGACTGGAGGCACGTTTGATTAATTTTAATTCTATCCTCATATGGACCACCGCTGCAACATTTGTGAGAGTAAGAGACCCTGTTACTTAATGAACAATTTGCATCACATGAGAGATCATTGTTGATAATTATTGTCGAAATCATGAACAAGATCAATCATTCGATGAATATTGTTATTAATAAGAACATATTGAAGGAAAACTGGGCAACATTTGTTGCTTTTAAAGGATCGAGCTGTGGTGGAGGAAGTTAATGTCCGCAGTATAATGTCACTCTTGGTGTATCTTCCTCCCTCTGCCTGTCTTCCCCTGGCCTTGCATGCTCTCATTTGCCAAGTCCACAATGGAAACATCCAAATGTACTGACGCTATCAATTAATCACCCCGCCGCTAATTACGATCCAATTAACCTCTGTTTCCACACGACGTCCTGCAGGACAGCCGGCGACCCAACCCCCCTGAGTCGGGCCCCCCACCATCCTCCATTCCGTCCTCCACACAATGAAATTAGAGTCTGATATAATGGCGGAGTTAGAAGCCTTTTGGGGATTTAACGTGATCACAATGTCAGAATTTTTGCGTCCTCGAAAGCTTAAAATTGGAATATTTACCGCAAATAGTAAATGAATCATTTTTGTAACGTTATCGCAACTATAATTCATATTTGTCTTGTTCTGATTTTCTGGTTAAGGCTTATTAAACATGCATTTGTGGCATAACGCACCTTTGGAAAATAAATGTTGCTTAAAACACGAACCCTAGTTTGAAACCCTATTTTGAAACTCTAACCCTTGTTTGAAACCCTGACCCTAGTTTTAACTCTAGTTTGAAACCCTGACCCTAATATTAATGTAAAACAATAAACTTTTAAGATCAGGGCTATGAAAAGAGTTCGGAATGGATTTAATGAACAATTACTCATTTAATGAATGTTAATACTTGTGTCAAATGTGTGAAATTGCTTGTTGATTAATCATATTTTGGAGCAATTGAGGCAAAATGGAGTGCACCACTTGGCTGCAACTATCAGACGCGCTATTGATTGGCTTTAGTTTGCTGTCTAAAGAAGCCTTGAGTTACATCCACGCAGATTATTCTTGAAATAAAACTATCGACTAAAAACACACTTTACAGTCACGGGGGACAAACCCGTACACACGTTTCAAATACTCGCACGTACTTTACATTTGTGGTTAATATGTGCACATTAAGCAGAACAAACACCAAAATGTGCACTGCGTGCATGTACACATAGATGGATGTACAGCGGCGCCACTGGATTTACCACTTATTAGCACCACTTATTAGCACCACTGGATTTACAGTCGCCCGTCAGCCTTCAGCTTTTAATGCCACGTGGGGCCTGTTTTACAGCTCTGCCCCAGGGCCCCCCCTCCCGATCGGCTTTCAATTAGCAGGTGAGCTGCAGCCCGGTTCCCAATCAATAGCCCAGTACAGGCAGAATCCCCGCATTCGGCGGGGCCCGCCAGCAGCTCGGAGGGAGGGGGAGCTCTCTGGTAGGGAGTTTGGGATTGTTGTGTAATGTTGGAAGAGTCTGATTCTGTACCATCTCTACATCTATTTTGTATAGGCAAGCGTCATGAGCGGAGCTAGGATTTTTTGTCCTTGATTTTGTTCCAAGATTTGAAACCTTTAGCTCAGAATTAGTCCACCATATTTTTTTTTAAATAATTGTTGTAGGACCTTTTTTCATTTGGGCGATGGGGCACTTGGTATTGAGTCCCACAATATGAAATCTAACTAGCAACTCGTGGAAAGACACCAATCATTATGTTCTCTGTTACTGAGCTGCCAAGCATGTATCATTCATATGCTCAAACACAATCTCTTATAAACTCATTCACTGCTATTGACAACTATAGACGTCAAACCATTTTAACTGGATGAGTTAAAACAAGGATAAGAAGCTATTAAATCGCATGATATCAAATGTGTTTTTTCTTAAAAAAAAATAGCTAGAACTAATTTAATCCGAAAATATGGAATGATTCCTCCTAATAAGCACCTATTCTGGTTTTCCATGATAAAAAAAAAAAAGAAGTCTTTTTTAATAGGACGTTTGATGGTTAAATGTCAATGTGGCTCATTATCCCAAATAGCTTGTAATTTGTTTGGGTGGAAGAAACACTCATTAAAAGCTTTCTTTGTGCTTTTGGTTATGAGAACCATGCAAAATGTGCTTTACATAAATTGTAGGTACAATTCAACATTGTCTTTTTTTTCTTACATTTAAAAGTTAACCTGGCAGAAAGTAGAAACGAAAGCCGCCGGTGTTGAATTTACAGATTTGATAAGCATACAGTGGTTTGTTTTTTTTTTTTTCAAAGAAAATACCAATTGATCTAAGAGGAACTTTAAAGTGAGCCGCATTACAAAGAAGGCTCTAACATGACAGATATAAAGATAATTGGATGAAATGGAAACACCATTTTTGTCAGCCCCTCATCATTAAAACCCATCACGAGTCAACTTAAATTCATCTGATGTGTCTCCACACAAAGAAAATGGTCTGTTTGAATGTGAAAGTGTGGAATTATTTAATGCTTTACTTGAGAAGTGCAATCAACTGGCTCTTTGAATTGACGTTTGTGTGGAAGTAGAATCTGCCACCAACATCACCGCAACTCCTCGGAGAGAAACAAAATGAGGCGTTTCGATCCTCGTCTACCCCGTCAAATCGTTTTTAATTGTGCTTTGCTCGCATCCTCCAACTCTCCCCCCCCAAAAAAATTCAATAACAACACAGAGCAGGGACTCTCTGCCAAAGCAGGCAGCTTGCCGTCACTGTACAACAGAACACTTTTTTTTTTTTTTTCAAAAGAAATCACTCTGCAATGATTGTCAGAGGAATAACACATCAAGCCGTTCTTTTGGTCATTATTTTATCTTCTGTAGTCTTTCTTGTGAATGGTGCACACAAGAGATGAGTGCAAAAAATAAAGAGGTCTGTGAGGGCGGGTGGGGTAACATGGCGCTCTTTGAAGGCAGCACAGCAGGGGGGCGTGGCCAGGTGGAGGGGGGTGGGTGAATGGATAACTAGGTCCCCTTCCGCGTCACGCGCAGGTTTTGTCGGTTCGAAGAGTAAAATGTGTCTTTGAAGGCTTCCCGGTGGGGGAGTCTTTGATTTCTGTATGCTGTTGTGTAATTTGTTCACATACTTTTTGTCCCACATAGCTAAAACAGTAAACCTAGCGTTGGCCAAAAATCAAAATTTAATGCCACAGTATGTTCTTCAATACTGACTTTAAAAACACTTAACATTTGTATTTTTTAGTATGCAAAAAAAATTTTGCTTCAACTTCAAATTGTGTGGGAACTTGCACAAAACCCTGATCTCAACCCTATCAAGCACCTAGAGCAAATTTCCCACCATCACCTTTTAAAATGTAGTAGAAAGTGTAAAAGTTGTTATATCTTGTCAGAGTAATGACAATTTGTCCAAGGCGTTTTATTCTTAGAACGAGTCCTCGTATAGTCGGCTGCTAGAGTAGCTGGAGTTCTCTTGCTCGGGTGGAAGGGAGACATGGCAGCTCTTCCCTTCCACACATCTCTTTTCAAAGGCGCCATCAAAGTCTGGCAGAAATGTCAGTGCTGCAGGCGGGGGACCGGTCCCTGAATGTCAGCCCTTCTCAGGTCAACACTGCCAGCGACTAGCCTGCCTTGCACAGACAGTCTGACAGAGAGAGAGAGAGAGAGAGAGAGAGAGAGAGAGAAGGAGAAAGGGAGGGGAAGACAGTGGGAGTAGATAAAGATAAAAGAGAGAACACGACAACACTGATGAAGGAAGAACTTGACGGACTGATAGGACATGAAGAGCTAGTACAGTGTCGAATAACCAAGGGGAAAATAAAAAGACTACAAAGACCATGCATGATGAAATGAGAAATATGTTGGCAAAAGTTTTTGGACAACTACAGGAAGTTGGCCTGTACTGGCACTTTTCTGGCTTTGTGGATAATTTTCAAGTTTGCACAAAATGGTGGTTGGCAGGAATTAGCAAGGTATAGAAGACCCACACAACCTAGCACGCCACGGCCATTTTCTGTTGTGCATTGTGTATTATTTTTAGTCAATTATTTTTATTACTTTCACGCAAGGGGGCGGTTACTGCAATTGCATACAGTAAGCCTAATGATATAATCATATGATGCACATGACCAAGTAAGCTAGGGACTCAAGATGGCGGTTACCATGAATAATAGCTTGAGACATTTTTTTGCCTATGTGAATTATTTCCAGTCTTCTTCCAGTCTTTTCTAGACATTTAGGGTTCACCCCAAATGTAATTGATAAGGTTAGAAATTCAACACTGAAGTTTTTCCACACCAAACTCATCCAAGTCATTGACCTAAACCCTGATTGATTAACTAATAAATAATGTGTCATCTTGATGCATTTTTTTGTGGCATTACAAAAATACAAATACAGAGGCAAGAGATGATATGAGGTAAAATGCACAGAGACAGGACACACACACACACACACACACACACACACACACACACAAGCACACAAGCCATGAGGAGCCTGTCAGATTACAGCCGTGTAATTGAATGGTAAGGGAGCAGACAACACATCTCGCACAGCCGGACTCTCCAAGTGGCCGCCGCCATAACAGAGCTCAGGGGAAATTCAGGGTCCCACTTAATAGTGAATTGAAGATGCAACATATTGTGTGTGTGTGTGTGTGTGTGTGTGTGTGTGTGTGTGTGTGTGTGTGTGTGTGTGTGTGTGTGTGTGTGTGTGTGCGCGCACAGGCAGGTGCAGGCGCCTGTGTGTTTGCCAGATGCCAGGAAAAAAAGGGAGAGCGCCCTTGGCAAGTGAAAATGGTCCCTAAAAATGTGGCCATTCGAGCAAGTGGCTGACAGAGAAAAAAGCAGAAAAAGAGACATGTCACAAAAGAATGATAGGAATAAAAGATTGGCAGAAAAACACAGATGGAGTGAGGGAGGGAAAGAGGGAGGGCGTGTACGCAGGCAGAACGAGAGGCAGAGAAATGGAACACAGCAGATAGGGAAGCGTGATGGAGATGCACGATGGGAAAAAGAAAGAAGAGGATGATGATGATGAGCAGGACGGACAAAGCAAGAAGATGAAAAGAAGTCGTAAACATTCACAGTTGTTTAATAAGAACAAGAAACCTTATTTGAAATCTCAACTTGAAACCTAGTCCTTTGTAAAAATCCCGAAATTTAAACCTTGACCTTGCATTGATTTCCCAACTTCACGCACTATCTTGAAATGCTAAAACTGATATGAAACCACAACTTGAGTCAAAACCCTAATTCTGGCTCCAAAACCTAACTTGAGAAGTTAAACCTTGCTTGAGTCCTCATTTTAAATCTTGAAAATCTAATGTAAAACCCCATCTTAAAATCCTTACCCTGACACCCTCATTTAAACCGTATTGACTTGAAACCCTACTGCAAACATAAAGCACAAATCTTGTTTGAAACCCTAATTTGAAATTCAAACCCTGATCATACAAAGCCTATTTAAAACACTTAAATAAATCGTCTTAAAACCCTAATTTGTCTTCAAATCTGTCTTAAAACCCCAAAACCTTATTTAAAAGTCCTAATTTAAAACCCTTCCCCAGGTTTGAAACCTGTAAAATTTAATAAGTGCCAAATCTGTTTATAAGGCTCCTAAGCAACTATTTTGTGCCATCTTTGCGTAAAATAGGTTATCTTGACCTAGCCATACGATACCGTAGCAACATCAGCTCTGACCTGGCAGCTCAGCACTCCTGCCTCATATCTGTAAAAAGTATTGAGAGAAACTAAAGTAGAAGGTCTGCCGGGTATCAAGTTCCCCCCCAATATGATATGTGGATACGTGGATGTCATCAAGCCTGTGAAGTGGAAATAATAAAGAATGAGGATTGTCTCCAAAGACTTGAGGAATTAATCCCAAAATGAATTATGAAGGGGTGTAGAGAGGAAAAGACAGGGAGGGAAAAGAGAGGGGGTGCAAAAAAATCAACATCAGCTATTTCCTTTTCCTCCGCTTGAAGGCAGATAGGGGGCTGTTTATGCCAATGGTGTGAAAGCTATAAAAATTAAATTAATAACAAAAGGGAAAAGGCGCACACAGAAATAGAAGTGGTGTATGGAGGCGGGAAGAGAGAGAGAGGGAGAGAGAGAGAGAGAGAGAGAGAGAGAGAGAGAGAGAGAGAGAGAGAGAGAGAGAGAGAGAGAGAGAGAGAGAGAGAGAGAGAGAGAGAGAGAGAGAGAGAAATGGAGGTGACTGTTGCTGCCAGATTGCACCACACTTTTGCTCCCCCGCCTCTCCTCTCTTTTCTTTTTGGAGAAAGGCTGGCTGAGGCCATTGTCATAAATGCCACTTGCAAATTGCACAGCGGAATAATACAGCGTCCATATGGATCCTATGTGTAGTGGGGGGTTAGGGGTAAAAAAGAAGGGGAGTGATAATTAGGGATTTAGGGGGTGAATGACAAAGTCGCAAAGCCATTTGTTGAAGATGGAACACGGCGTCTCCGGTATCTGAGAAACAGAAGGGCTCCGTGTCACAAAACATTAGCCACACAGCTGTTGGCGTGATGTCAATGGTGTTGGCGCAAGCGTCTTATGATGCCCCCACCACCTGATTCGCTTTGGCCGCCTAACACCACTATGAGAGAAGACAGCAGCCGTGTCTAGGGGGGGAAATGACTGAAAGATGTGAGTGGAATATGAAGGAATGTGAGCGTCACAATAAAAAAAAAAAAAATGTGATTCAACAATATATGTTATTGTAAGAAAAAAAAATTCTAATCTGACAAGAAATTTGCGACATAATAAATGAAATCATTGTGTCACGTAATGAATCTTTTACTTTGCGATAAAAAATGAAAAGGGTTAGACTTGTAGTTGTAGTAAGTCGATAAAAAAGTGTAAACAATCATACAAAAATATTCAGATATGTTTTAATATTGTGTCCAGTTGAACAGAAGATGAAATTAATAATTTTGAGAAAAAAGTTATAAAGTTGTTCCATAATAAGAAAAAAAAGTTTTGTTGTCAAAAAGAAAAATATGGTATTATTGTGACAAAGTCATAATCTAAAAAATATGAAATGAGTAAAAGGGTAAGTTGTATCATTAAAATTTGGATAATGGAGACAATAAGTTAAAATAAAATGGTAATATATAACGATACAAGAATTTTTGGAGAAAATAAAAACTAGAAAAATCTAGTATGAGAGTATGAGAAAAGTCATAAATCACAAAAAATCAAAGATATCAGAAAAAAAACTGAAAGAAATGCAACAAAAATATGCACTATTATGATTATGAACAAATTATGCTATTATTCATTAAAAAAAAAACTGGCGTAACGTATCCCCAGCTATTCACCAAAACATGCCACATTTCCACAAGGTGTCGCCAAATTCCTAAATAAGACTTGCGTCCAGAAAGTACGATTGAAGTGTTCCATCTACACTGAGAGACGAGTTTTTCAATTTCGGGGGACAGCCAAGATAAGCCTGGGTTGTTTGTAATAGTTACAGAGTGTCTTTGCTTTATTAGCATAAACACACACAGGTCAATTGTTGCCGGGGTGAATTCAAAGGGCTCCGGCATGACTGCCCCATGGAGTGACCACAGTCCCTTGGCTGGGAAGATCGTAATGCTGAAAAAATATTCAACCCATCTTGAAATGAGAAAATAGCATCCATTGGATATAATGACAAAGTGTGCATCCACACAAATAGGGAGTGAAAATAGAGCCGGCTGAGCTGTGTTTTGAATGGGAGCTCAGGGCGGGATTGTAAAGCAGGAAAATCGAAACCCATTGTTTTTGCTCGGTACGAGCCGACACATATTTGGTATGCTCAACCCAACCCGCAAGCTACCGTGCTCGGTAATCACCCGTAACTGTTGTTTTTGGTTCATGTCAAGCATCTACTTGTTACCTCATCAAGATACTTGTTTCCCACGCTCTCCGGTGCCAGGGTCGGCCCAACAAGCCTTACGACACCGAACGTATTCAGTCCGTGTATCTGCATTAATTGCCATGCACAACATACACTTTCAATTTATTGCACTGCAGGGGTGAGTCTCCAGAGGGGCTCGACCCCAACCGGACAACCTCCTTTGGGGTCGCGTGCCCGAGTTTGATAAAAGAGTGTTTGATTAACACACCTCCCCCGGTAATTGCTCCTTTTGTGCGGAAATCGAACTGCCGCACTTCCTTCGACGGTTCACAGGTCGCGCCCATAAGGTTGTCTGACCTTTCTATCGCTTCTTTTTATTCTACCAAACAACCACAGCCGAGTGTGTTTATGGGTCTATAGTCGCTTTAAAAGATGCAAAGAAAGAAGACAACTATAAAACCAGAGCTCCTCCTTGTGGCCAATTATGAAATGACACTTTCCAAACGGCTTGGGAGACAAACAGCTGGCTATTGTTTAAAAAGAGGGGAGGTGGGCAACAGTGGCCTTCAGAGGTCAGAGTGACACATCATCTGCTCATTCTAAAATATCAGCAGCACAGCGCGACATTTTGTTGCAGTCAACACCCAAACAAAAAATAATTACGAGATTTTACGTTATTCTTAAACGCAAATGGTTGCAGCTAAACTTGGGTCCTCGGTGATAATACTGTATACAGATATATTCTAGAGTTAAGATGTAAGACTTCAACATAATGCCTTGATGCCTTCTTAGCTCGGGCTTTGGGGCCATCTTGTGGCAGATGGTTGATGTTACTCTTTGTCAAACTTTTGTAAATCAAGTTCTCACAGAATAGGAGAGTTTATATAAAACTGTGCAAAATCAGGATTTTATTGTCTTTAATCCCACTTTACATCATTGACTTTCTACACCAGAGACAAGCGGCGAGAGAATAGACGTTCAAATTGGCAGCAACCCCCCCCCCCGAAAAACAGGCATCTGTACTTTGCTGGGTAAATTCCATCCATATTTATAGCTCTTCTTTGTACAGACATACATAGTTAAGAATACAGTCTCCCAATGTATTTCAGTTTTAGGACACGTCATTTTAGGCAAGCGTAGATTAAGTGCAATGTCAAGAAAATGCCTGCCATTGTCCACATACAATAAATTATAATTCATAACCCAGATTATGTACACAAGGTTGGAATTGTGTATATTTAATACATCCACTTTACAGGGCAGGTGGACCTGGGGAACATTAAATTGTAGTATTTTTCCCTAAATTGATTTTGACAGGAAAAAGTAATGCTCCAAAATACAACATTATGCACATCAGGGGAAATGCATTCTGGATCGTAAGGTGCTATTGTCATTCATTCACTCTATTGGGAAATCAATCTTTTATCTTTGATGAGTAAAAACAATGTCAAAATTAGCTGACAATATTCGTTTTAACTTTGTATAAAGGACATTTACCTCGCTGTAAGAATTCATCATGACAAAATAATAACACTATCAATAAATCTCATCATAACAAAGTGCCTTCCTTTAGAGGATAGTTCAAAGCCGCCCTTATTGAATTCTGGCAAATGAATTCCATTGGCCAAGGACAAAATGACAGAGCTATTCTTGCCCTTTAGATAACAATTGTACAGACATAACCGATGCCATTACTCAAACATTATTCGACAGAAAAATAATCTGCCATCATCTCTTGCAGTGTTTGGGAAACCAACTATGAGATATGCATGGCCTGCCAAAGTGCCTGACGCGACTTCCTTTGCAACTCTAAAAACACTGTAATTAAAAAATATATAATAATAATCATAATAATAATCATAATAATAATACGTGATAATATTAATTTCTTTTGCATCGTATTTTAATGATGCCCCATGGACGATGACGGAAAACGGTTCCCGGTAAAAAGGGGATTAATTCCAGTGTGCATTTACATCCTTTACAGATGACTCACAAATGGATTTAGCGATCATTGGATTATAGAATTGTATATAGAAAGTGGAAAAAAATATGAGTGGCGATACAGTACATATGCAGCAAGAAAGGAGATGAAGCAGGCTGTAACTGTGGAAAAGCCATGCCAGTGACTTTACGGTTAAAAAGCAAGTCCGACGAAAAAGAACACAATAATTGTCCTCCCAATACCTCGCAGGTCAGCTCATCTTCCTCAAAAACATTCACTTGCTATTTTTTTTTGTCTGCTTGTTTTGTGCACCTCTGCCCAAGTCGATGCATGGAGGTCCAGTTTGCAAAAAAAAAAAACCTCCATCACCTCAGCGATGCGGATCTAGGTCCCGATCACCCGCATGATCTCTTTCTGTACTTTGGGCTCCTGTGTGTTGATGTTAGCGTCTCCCACTTGACCGTCCTCGTACCTGCAAAACACGCAGACAAAACAAAACACTTAGTACTCAAGAGTAAACTCACTCAAACTATGTTGGGATAAGTTCCAGCATGCCCAAGTTTTGAATGAGGACAAGCACCACAGATTTCAAGCGATTACTCACACAAAAAAGAAACGAGTACAAACGTGGTCCGATACAGGACACACCCAAATGTTGCCGTGCTTCTGTAGATCCTTAGATGTTATCACTGTTAAAAAAAAAAAAAATTATAGAGGTGTGGGCGTGTCATTCCAATCGAGTGTCATTCTTTTAGTTGTTTTTACCTTCACAAAGCGCGATGCAGTTCAGATTTCGACTTTGTAGAAATCTCGATTGGATCGGACGACTCTGCTTGAAATGGAAATCAAGAGCATGATGAACGCCTTTGTGATGATGCCGAACATTGTTCCGTCTCTTACCTGTGGTATGGTGTTCATGCGGTTATAACGCTGCACCAACTCGTCTTTCGTGGGCATGCGGTGTTGTCCCTTCCCCATTCCTGCATCCCCATCACAAAAATCATTCAAACAGCACGGGACGAAAGGGCTGAAAAGTGATTCGTTCTTTACCTGAGTAACCAAAAGAGATGCTGGAGATGGGGCTGAGATAGATTCCCTTTCCATATGCTGCCCCGTGCAGCTTGGTTGAGAAAGAACGGAAAAAATGAAGGATTAATGTAGCACAACAAACAAAACTTGGCTATCAACCAGTCGATTCAACTTTGTTTTTAAAGCACTTTTCAAACAAACAAAAATGTTACTCAACCATTTGACATGGATTGAAATCAACCCATTCCATCACTCGTCCAAACTGACACACACATTTAAGATAATGACATAATGAGCATCCAGGTGAGTATTTCCATATTTATCTATTGGATGCAGTTCAATTTTGCCACTTGAGAAGGCGTTTTGACACCTTAAATGTATGAGAACAAAGACGGCACAAATTAAAGTCATCAGAACGACATGAAGGACCATCAAAGTGTGTAAATAAATCTTGTGATTTGACTTTGAAGCACATTTAATCTATTTTCAGCGTGTCTTCACGCACTCCTCTCGAGCAAATGAGACGTTTCTGCAGACTGCCGAATTCATCTGTGCTTTAATTTCATCACTTATGTCTTTGAAAAAGACTCGCTCGTAAAAGTAAACAGAAATATTCACAGACGCCACTGGATGTAGTGAGGCGTGTGGAAAATTTTGTCAGAAAATTTAATTAACAGCATTGATAATTACCCAAAATATGTTTTCATGTTTCTGTTATGGTTAAATTTGTTAGAATATCATCAGAAGTACATTGACCCAAATAATATCTTTAATGGTAATAATTGTTATTCATTTTTATGTATTTATTGATTTATTTATTTCACTGTTAGATCTGATGTAATATAAATATGATATGATAGATATAATGTTTTATCAGCATTTTAATACCAACATTTCTCATCAATCAAATGACCAATTGCATAGTTCCTCTATGATTGTCTTCGCCGAGCACGGGTTTTTTATTACTGACCTCGTCCAACGAAAGCTCTCTGAGAAGGCTTTACTCACTCTGCGTCCCGTTATCCTTTGCATTCCGCAACGTCGTACCTATAGCCTACACCGTGCTCTAAGTGGTTGACCCCAAGAGGGTGCACAGGCAGCCTCCTTGCTAGTATCACAGCACCACTGGTGTGGCACACACTAGCTGGGGGGAGAAATTCTGCCAATACACCCTGCCGGCTAAAGTGCAAATGGCAAAGCAGCCCAAAAGGGAACCTGGCATCTATTAACTGCAAAAATGAATCAGCCGGACAGCCAGCCTGCTTCTGTTGCAAAGCAGGCTGATGGTCCGAGAAGGCAAACTGCCGGATTTTACGTACCTGCAGTTTGGTATAAGAGGCATTGACTAGTCCATTTCTCAGAACAGAGTGCCAGTTCTCTATATGGGAACCACTAGAGCAAGTGTAGGGGGAGGGGGAGAGAAAATAGCCATGTGAATAATGTCCTGGCTCCTCAAAATGAGACACAAGAACAAAATGTACACTGCAAGTTCAAAGTGCAAATTTTGTTGAGTGTTGATGTGAAGTAACTCACCTCCCTGGTCATATGAATGATTTTTGGGTGGGTCAAAATATGAATGACCTAAGTTGCATTAGTTTCTTGAAAGCAACAGGGAGCCAATAACTAGTTATTGATAAAAATCGTATTTTCCGATATAACAGCCAGCGCTTTAATTAAAGCCTTACCTCAATATATCGCTACGATATATACAAACGTACTTTATTGACATTATACGCTCCCATGTGATGCAATACAAAAAGCATTGCCTGAATGCAAAGTATGTCACTGATGGGAGGGACTAAAGCAGACTCACTGAAAGGCGAAGGTGCTGCCGTAGAGCTTTTTGGCAGTGCGGAAACGAGCCTCCTTGGCCGGAGGGCTGCTGAGCAGCAGGAACTGGTGGGAGGTGTGCATGAATTTCAGTTGCTGTTATAGTGACGTCATCGATGGTATGAAAGGGGAAACAAAATAAGACAGAAAGGAGAATTGAAACCTTCCATTACAAAAGGTAAAAAGAGGATGTGAGGTGCTTTTTAATTTCTTACCCTGCTTAGAGGCAACTTGACAATGTGAGATCTATTACTGGAAATAATCCTGCATAAACACAGAAAACATGGAATTAAAAAAATCAATGTGACTTTAGGAAAGTAAAAAAAAAAAATCTGCATTTTCTGATACCATAATTGTAATTTACAGTCAACATTTTTCCACACTTGTATGATAGTTAAGACGGTTGAAATGTTACTTTTAACACTACTCGCACGATTACAGTAATGCAAAAGTGATCCTGAATCAATTTCCCAATATTATACTCATTTCCCTACAATTATAGTTCCTGTTGCTAATTCTGCAAAAGCTGATAACGTGCAAGAAAGAGCTTTTCTTTTTTTTTTAACAGGTTCTCTCCACCCACCACTGTAGCAGGGGATGTGCCAAAGGGTCCAGTTTGTCCATCTGCTTCTTGATCTCCAAATACGAGCCCTGGCAAAAGCACACACGCATGTGCTCTGTTCAGCAAATTGAATATAAAGTGCCAAAGTGGGGATAAAGGCAAAGGTCGTATCGGGAGGGAGTGAATGCACAGTGTTGTTTGTGATAAAGGTTGTATTTTTAGGATATTTGACACTGTGCTAGGATCTGCTTCGCATACCTGGGTCATTTCCCGTATAGACATGACGCTGTCCAGCGCTTTTTGCAGCCTCTCATAATTCTTCTTCTGTGTTCATCGGTGGAACCCAGCAGCATTTGCATGTGATGAAAGAAAGAAAAGAACATGCATACCTCAAAAATTACATTTATCATTACGTTTTAATCAAGTTGTCTTTTTTATTTGGTAGTGTCAGCTAAATTACAATTTCATCAAACCACTGGAAAAAAAAACGTCATCAACATTAAAAAATGATTGTTTTTTTGAGGGGTCATATTGAATATGCTCTGAATGGAAAAAATATATATAAATCCTTCATAACCATTGGTATTATTCAAGGTTATAGTGAAATAAACTTAAAAAAAAAAGTGCCGTGGCTTGCTTATATCTACCAAATTCAAAATAAGATCATAAATCAGCAATCATAGTCAGCACTTCATGGCATGCTGACCTTTGGGTTGAAGGCCAAAGTCTTGGGGTCATTTGGGTCAACAACAGAAGGGTAGGGCTCAAAGATGATGCTCTTGCGAGGAGACTCGAGTGCAGCTCGGCACATCGCCACGAGGAGATCTACCACCTGGCAAAAAGGAAAGGGAAACATAACTGTTATTTTCTCGCCGATTGTCATCTTATCACAAATAGTGGCTCAGGGAGTGCTTATTTACCCAACTCCATATAGAGGAGGGGGCGTACGAGACCTTTTAGCCAGTTACATTTTTGCTATATTGAACAATAATACCGGTATATTACAAACAAAGAACAAATAGTAGCTCCCCGTAATGCAAACATGCCACATTGCATTGTGTGTGTGTGTGTGTGTGTGTGTGTGTGTGTGTGTGTGTGTGTGTGTGTGTGTGTGTGTGTGTGTGTGTGTGCACGCTTATCACCTCTGCACCAGTGGCGACTTCCTCTGCAGCACCTGACATCACGCCCAACGTGTAGAAGGAGAACACACACAACTCCCTCGTGCAAACAGCCGGCTACTCACACGTACAGACACACACAAAGACATAATTGAGTATATTTGTGTACACATTTCATCCATTGGCTATTTCTAAGCAAAACTGCTTGACAGAATACTTATCAGTTGTGGTCAAGAGTTGGAGTAAGAGTTTGATGTGTATG
This sequence comes from Syngnathus leptorhynchus, assembly GCF_054491065.1. Classification (NCBI taxonomy): domain Eukaryota; kingdom Metazoa; phylum Chordata; class Actinopteri; order Syngnathiformes; family Syngnathidae; genus Syngnathus; species Syngnathus leptorhynchus. The sequence goes on along the minus strand of NC_141197.1, from coordinate 16,135,009 downwards.
TTTTACCCTGAGTGGCTAATTCTCTCTGTTTTGATACCTTCAGCATGGATCCGTTCTGAAAGACGTGCTGCTCATCACAGACCACGCAGTACTCGTTAAGCGTGGGGATCCTCTGCTCGGAGTACTTCATTATCTGGTCAGAGAAAACACATGCACACACAGCCCCCAAAAAAATGTCTTCTTCTTGAGAAATAAAGATCACTGAGAGCTACTGAGTAGCCTACATGAATGGCAATAAATGGATGAATAGCAACTATTAGTCTCTAACATGGACTACAATAAACAGTGAGAAGTTATTTTTGCACCTGCACTAAGAATCCGTACTCCAGTGTGGGAATGTTCTTGCAGTGTCCGCCCGCCTGGGATGAGAAAAACAATTCGATCAGCTGCCTCGTGGTGATCTGTGCAGGAGCCCTGGCTGCCGGAACCGCCACGGTCTGATGAGTCAGGAAACAGAGCATTATGAGTAACGGTATATAATATATAGAGAAGACGGCTTCAATTAAATTGACAAAGATACTAGTTCACCTTAAGGGTCACCATCTTTTTTAAAACTAGTTACTACTTCGGTACGGATTGCTCTATTTTGATTTTGTGTGTGCAACACGCTAACCTGGCTATTTGGCGGATAGCTGAAGAGCTCCCCTTTGGGGTTCTTCATGGTACACGAGATGGATCGATTCATGAGGCGGGTCACGCGGAGTTCAGGCACGCTCAGCTTCCCTTTCAGGACCGTGTCTTGGATCAAGGGGAAGCTTGGAGACCTTGATAACAAGAGCAAAGCAATTATTTGCAGCAATTCCTGTTTACATGCGATGGGACAATGTGGTGTTTGTCATTGCAAGGTCAGTGGGCGTGTCAACATGTTTAATTGTTCCATACAAACAAATCCCTCATTCATAACACATTCAGTCACTTCTGCATTATATTATTGTTTTAAAACTAAATATTGCACACACGACTTGAATACACTGTAATATTGATCAATAGCCTAACATACAAAATATTTTAGAGAGAGAAATTTACTTGGGTATTGGAGAGAAGATACTGAGCCCGGCACGGAACTTTTTGATGGTTCCGCCGGCTTTGAACCAGCTGTGTCTCTTCTCCTGCTGGGCCTTGAGGAACTCATTACTGAGATGCTTCCACTGCTGGGACGTAAATGTGCTCAGGATCCTGTCAATTATATGGAGAGGGTGTCGAGCAGCAAATTGAAAGCAATGACAAATATACATAATGACAAGAGATTTTGTCTCACTTTTTGAGTTGTAAGCCAAGGCTGAATCCTTCTTTATTGGAAGGCTGGAACACGTCGACTGATGGCTCTGCAAGAAGATGACTGACATTATACAGGCAGTCACGTAAAGAGTTCTCCTGAGCTTCCACTGCCTCCTCGTGATGCATCCGTGCTGCTCACCTCCCACGCTCCGCGCGTGGCATAAATTGCTAAAAAGCGGCATCAACATGATCTCTACTCACCGGGCCCATCGAGGTACTGAGAAAGAGAAAAGCGGAGTCTCAGAATAATGGGCTCTGTTCTGATAACTTTCCAAGCTGTCGCAACCTCCTCCTGAATCAGACACATATACACATGCATATATACACAAGGTTAGCCTGCTAATTAGGACAGTTTCTCTTCTCCTGAATAAACTGGGACTATGAGCTGCATTATGTTGACGAGATGTGCATAAGAATAACAATGGAAAAATAAAAAATTTGAATGCTGACTTACATCGAGGAAGCCGATGTTAATGTGAAGCTCAATGTCGACGTCGTCAATGATGCCATACTCCCTGATTAAAGACACAAGTGATAGGCATTTATTCAAAGATTGATTTGATCTATCCCTAGCTCCTAAACATTTGGTGAGGATGAGGTATTGTTGCATAGAAATGTGCACAACCAATTCAATTGGATCATTCCCATTGAATCACTGGCGGAGCTAGGGGGGGGGGGTCAGGGCACTGCCCCCCTGAAATATCCCTGATAACTGACTTTGGGTAGTTTCTGCTATTTCCTCATTTACTCCAGAGCATAAAAAAAATTTTCAGGACCTACTCATGTATTTGGATCACTTCAACACTAAATTTACAGTCCAGGGTGTAGTCGGTTGATAATGGTTCAGGGGTGTGTACATGTGTGTGTGCGTGTGTGTACCTAACGGAGACAGCACTGTCGGTATAGATGTCTTTTACTGCCTCAATGTCTGCATCAAGTTGAGGATGGCGGTATAGGTCAGCAGCGCAACTCCCCTGTCACAAACATTTTTTGCCATCAATCATTCAACTCATGGGAGGACTCGTTATATCAATACTTTCTTTTTTTACAACACAAAAAATCTAATTTGAAATAGCAACAGTAAACTTGTGATAACACAAAAGCTAATTACACAACACATTACTGTAGACTATCGGTATATAAGAAATATAAAATTCATGTTGTCCTGTTCTAATAAAACTGCCATTATAGCCACCATTGTTTTACAAATGTACTATTTTTCATTTCAGTCCAAGCCACATGGCTGCCAGCGCAATCTCCTCAAACTGATTGCCTATTCACTTTGTCACCCAGTGGGAACTGAGCCCATACTGTCTGCACCAAAGTCAGGCAAGTGAATCACTACATCATTATTATCTTCTTGAAGAGGGGCCAAATTGTCAAATGACATTATCAGACTCTCAACAGTCCACTTTCCAAGGAAGTTTAAAAAAAAAATTCCAAATGCTATATTTGAGGATCTTCCTAATCTGCATGTTGGCTCAAAAATGTCCCAGGGAGCCCAATCTCTGGCCATCCAGACAGGAAGTGAGACTCTTGATCACCTCAGCTTGCTGAGACTTTTCACAGACCTTCATCCTTATCTTTCCCTCTCCGCTTTTATGTTCTACAGCGGCATAGAGACAAGCTCCGAGCCCCCTGACAGGATTTACATTTCAATTACAGGTCTTGGACGATAACGCAAATTGGGATCATAAAGTTAGCGTGAAAGACGGAATGGGACAATACTTTACAGGGTGTCTAATGGTGACAGCGCTGCAAAGGAAGACAGTACCATATTTTACCTTCTCAACAGCTCATGCTGAACAAAGGGTATTTTAAAAAATATATCATAAAAAAAAAAAGAGTTCTCTTCCAACTTCCAAATGGTCATTTTTACCTTCCTGAGAAATTACAACGTCTCGTCACTGGTGAGCTATTTTTAGAATGGGCCCGAGGTCATCACGTTGGTGACCCCTGCGCTAAAGCGAGTAGCATGGTTGTGGCTAACAGCAGTTTTATCAGAACTGGAGCAAAAGTGTCATTCACCTCAATGAAAAGGACAATTTCTTCTAACTGCCTTGAACAAAAGCGCCAACGAGTCTCATGCGAGAACTGTACTTTATGATCCGACTAGCCCATATAATGCTCGTCTAATCACCTTCCACCTTCACAAACTTCTTCTCATAATGACTCTATTCCACATGGATTTGTGGAACGAACTCCTTCACAAAACTCCATCTGGCGTGTCAAGGTTAATTATGTCCCAACGCCAGCAACAGGAAATGACTAAACTCGTACCTGGATTCCGTACAGGAACTGCTCCGGCTCGTTCTCACCGTCGGATTCCTCGTCGGTCCAACACTGGCCTTTGATGTCCTGTGGGCAAGCAAAGCAGCGGCCATCATTTTCTTATGCGCCTTTCATCACGTCACTATATTTATAATGCGCTTTACAAAGTGATTAAAAATAGACATCCTTTTGTTGGGAGAATTAAAGCAAATTCCCCGGAGGTCCAATGGAATAAATAGACTTTATTTGATGTAGGTACCGATGAACTAGCTTACCATCAGTTCAGCTGTTCTCAGGATTCAATCAGTCAGCTTTAGGCCTCGTGCCAACCATCGCAGCTGAGAAGGAAGGAAGCCAGTCTGTCTTGCACACCTTGGTGCAACAGACAAACAGACAGACATAGGTCAGATCCACACAAAAACAAAAGAGGCCTTAGCTTAACATTACACACTTTGTCAGCAAATTCTCTTTTAAACCGCCTGCACTTCACCTTCCTGCTGTCTCCTAGCAACAACCGTCTCTGCCTCTTTTTCTGAGTGGCATTAATCACTGTGGAGTGTGTGTGTGTGGGAGAACGGGGCTGGATGTTCAGAACTCGGGTTGTCTGTGTTTTCCTCGGGAAAAAAAATAATCTATTCAGTTTGGCTGACCTTTTAATGGACTTGTAATTTTTTTTATTTATACCCATGTCAGCTAGCCTATTGTTAAAAATGGACATTTCCTGATTTGCTGGCATGGTGAATTGGATTTTTTTTAAAGTCACTGTTTGGAGTGTGCATAATCACCAATCCATTGGTTTCTAAGGATTTGAAATGGAATTGATTAATCATGCCATTAAGTTGAAACAGCATTCACTTCTTGGCTGCGACCAGCGGTAGTCAATGTTTATTTACTGACGATGCTATGAACAAGAGTTAAGAACATTCAGATCAATAGTCTTTCATTCTGGCATTCATTATCTGTTTTTCTTTTTTTTTTATTCTGATTAATATATATCACATTTGTGGAATATGAATTGAGCAGAAAAATCCACCCATTTTTATCCATCTAAGGGTCAGCCATTTTGTCTTATACTGCCAATTGCTGTCGACTAAATATGACATCATAGTGCCTAAGGGCCTCACCTGGTTTCAGGGTTTGGTCACGTGACATTCGCAAGCTGAATGGGCGACCCCCGTGATGCATTTTTTGACCTAATTCAGATTCCACAAACACTAATGAGAATACTGCGCTTAGTCGTGTGAGATTGTCAAGATATGTTTTTGTATGACTTCTCCTTTTGTTGGCTAATTTTACATGACTTCTCCTTTTGTTGACTGATAGTATTACCTCAAAACCTCAAAACATATGACTGACTTCTATTATTTCTGAAATCTCAACAAATCCTCCTTCAAGCACCGTTGCAATAGGTTCCGCTCTAACCACAAAGCTGTCATGTATGACAAAGAAAACAGCGGTCCTTCCTATTTTGGTTCAGTGAGTTCAACAATGTTGTCTTATCAAATGCCGGTGCACGGCTGTCACGCAAAAGACCATTTACATCATTAATAAACCAAAACACAAAGCACTTCAGTGTTGCACACATTGCGATGGAGAAAGCTGATATAAATTCCAAACAAGGACATCAAGTCCCAACACCTCATGCGCTCTTTGTGCTCCGCGTCGCTTCAGAGACTGTCTTCCTCATAACTAAATTCTACCTTGTCACGTACTGAATATGAGAATATCCCTATCACTTGCACACAGCATCCTGATGTGCCCCCCCCCCCCCTCATCACCATCCCCAAAGGCTTTGTGGTGCCACATACCACCATCGTCCTCATTTCTTCCCGTGATGATTATTTAGCACAAAATGCAGTCAAGCGCGGTTTCCCCCTCCCCCCCTCTGCACCCCCTCCCCAATCCATATTTACCTTCAGAGAGGATGGAGACGCGGGATACTGTCCTCGCCTCAGCCTCTTCCCGCCTGGCGCCTGCAAGCAGAGACAAAAAGCTCATCAAAAATAACTCCGTGATATGAGCCGGTGTGTTTGTCAAATGCAGCTCTCACCGCGCCGACCGCCGTCTAATGTATTTTGCCTGACAACACTAAAGGGTTTGGAGCATGCTCAGTGAGAACAGACAGTCAGGTCATGTGACCCGCAGCTGACTGCACTGCTGCTGCTGGGCTGGGAGGATGATAAAAAAAAAAAAAAAAAGGAAAGATAGAGAGGAGAGGCTTGTGCGCATGTCTTTGTCTGCTGATGAGTAATCATGTTGATGCTTTTGAGTGTATTCATGTAATCTACAAACAATATTATCGGATTAGCTCACGCTTATGCACGAGAAAGCCCGTAAAGATGATTACCTGTTTCCCCGAATATTTTATATTTAATACAGAGCAAGCCGTATACCAAATAGATGAATGAAGCTCAATTGTTCTATTACATATTACTATTTGACAAATCAAATTTCCATTTGTCATTTTAATGGTTTTTCCTCAAATCTCAATACTTAAGTGGATCTGTTACATTTACAAAGGCCTTTTGTGTTCTTTCCTGAAAAGTGATGATTTGGGGCATGCAAGGATTTCACCAGACATCGTTGAAATTGTTATATTTAATACAAAGCAGTTAAATGTGCCAATCTAATACATATTATTATGCAGAGCAATTAAAAAAAGACTTTTTTTCCCAACTATGTACAATACCATATGCTGCAATTGGAATGCCACTGATGCCATTGAAATAATTGTGATAAGCCTTGTGGGATAATCTGTCGTTACCCTAGTTGTTTCATAGTGTCTATTGCAGACTAACCCAAAAACTGAAAGGGATTAAGTTTGTCAACTGTCTGCTCTGATTGAAGGTGAAAGAAAAACTTCCCAAATTATGGAGTGAAGTTTAGTGTTGTGACGTTTTGCATCCAAAGCCAGATTGTATTTGCATATAATATACCTGTATATAAGGAGAAAAATGTACAAATAAATGAATAAATAAACACCATATCTATAGATAATATTAAAGTAATGTAACGTGATTGCTTTTAATTTGTGTTTTACTCTAATATCAAATATGGTAATGAAGTCAAAATAAATATTGAAAGAAGTGATTTACAACTTTACATTATGAAAGTTACACATATCTTCTTGAAAACCAGATCATATAAAAAACTGTAAAAATGTAAACTTCTCTTGTCATCAGTCATCTAACAACAACGTAGTATGCATAATGGTCTGAAATGAAAATAAGTGTTTTACTAATTTATGTTGTATGGGCGCCATAGTGCAAGCCTATTTTTCGAACGCTAGATGGCGACATATGCCTTATTTATACCAAACCACACTGTCGCCTAGTGTAGTCTCCGAACATACTACTTTTTAATAAACGTGTCATCGAAATCGTATTTATTTATTTATTTATTTATTTATTTATTTAGGAGGGAGTCTTCTCTCCTGGCGTATCTCTTCATCTGGGGTGCATGTATTGGCAAACTGCGATGCTAAAGGCGAATGCATTGTCCAGAAATATAAGACACATTATCATAAGGTATTTAACTAAAAGGAACTAACACAACAGATTTTGAGGAAACTTGCTACAACTCGCCATCATGCGTCACATGTTGACTCAACATTGTTGAGAGCGACTTGCTGCCGAGGAATTCTCGCGTTCTGATTGGCTAAATGCGCCACAGATCCCTAGCTCAGTTTATATTCAGTGTATGCTTCCGCGAGCGTGTGCTATCCAATTTAGCTCTCAATTTCCCGGCGTTTAACGGGAAAAAAAATGAAACGTGTCAGAGGGGACTTGCTTGCAAAAGTGTAATCAATGACAATATGCTGGAATAGAGTCGTAATTGGAGTGCGATCGTGGATTTTGCCTAAAAGTGCGACCGTGGGCTTTGCCTCGGAGGGATATATCCCAGCATCACAACGAAGTAGTTCCGCCGAGTAAGGAGTGAAGAGCAGTTCACCTTGAGCCGATTCCTGTGCTGCCCGTCACATCATTCCGAGCGTCCTATTGCAAGAGAAGGTGGGTTCAACTAATCTTTCGGTCGTTTGTTGGCTCATTTTAGCTCCACTCAAATTTGTATTGTCGTTACTGTTACTTTTTCCTCACATTCTGTATCCCTAAAATGCAGTCTCCTTTTTCTCTCCTCGTGACACGTTTCATGGCCTGTCAAAATGCTTGTGAAATATACTGCTCGGCTGTCCTCTAATGCCATCGTGACAAATGACACATATTGCAATTTGTGTCTAAGTGTACGTACGTGATGAACTTTGCAGCCATCTTGAGAGGCTGACATTGGTGCGTACCGTACTAGCTCCCGTCAACGCAGAATTGTGTTGGTGCGCGGATACGCAGTAAGATATTGAATAACCAAAACTCATTTTGTATTTTTACTTATTGCCACGGTACTGTATGCTGGATGTTTTTGCACTTGAATGAATAGTAATCGACCGCAATGTATGCAGTAGTCCTCCCGTGACAGACTCTGTTCTAGTTGCTTCCTGTTGTGGGCGTGGTTTTGGCGTCTCCTCTGCTTCCGATTGGTCAGTGTGATCTCAAGCGTTTTTGAAGCGAGATGACGCAGTGATGCAAACGTGACTTTTGACGCATCGCCTACGCCATACGAACGCTTTTTTGTTAGTCCATTATTATCTAAATAATTGCTGACTGAACTTGTTCTCTCTATTTGTCATTTGCTCTAAAATGTCTTGCGAGGATGGTCAGTGTATTGAGGAGTGTCCTTGTGTTGGGGAATGTCAATCCACTAACGAGAACATGTAAGTTTATAAAAAGAAAATCACTATAGTTTTTATGTTGTAACAGCAGAACGTTAATTCACTATTCAGAGCCGTCAGCAAACCTTGCAGTGAAATAATCCTTTTTGTTGACACAGAATATTTATTTTTGGCCTTCTTCATAGAGCATTTATTTCTTTATCTTAAAATCTCCATAAAGTTGGTTATGGGCTTCTGCAGGTTTTTATGCAATCCTCAAAGAAGTGTTGAATTTCCTATGACTTTGTTAGTGCATTAGTTAGCATTAGGTGCTACTGAAAGTCAAGAAATATAATATTTTTGCTCATAGAATCTTTGGTATCATGTTCTGCTGAGTGGTTAATAGCGTAGGAGGAAATGTGCTTTCAAACAAACCTGTTTTTAAGTTATTTTGAGTGTGTAATAATTACACAAGAAAATCACTCAGTGAGGTTATTTAACCTCATTCAAGATTTGTGAAAGTTCTGGATTATTTGCCTTTTGTCTGAATTGGCATGACAATGGGACCAAAGTTTATCTCTGACCCTTTCCTCCTTCACATAGATTTGTTCACATTGTTTTATTTCCGAACGTGTAATCATTCTGGAAATGTTCAAAGATTATTCCTCCGTTTTCCCAAGGTAATGTTACAAAACTGCATTTTCTGGTTCTAGGCTTGCCTGCCCTTGACCTGTGTTGTGGTGTGTACACTTCACATCTGCTCATTTGCAGCCCTTCTCATAAAAGCACTGTTTACAAGCTCAGGTCTGGGAAAAGTTCCAAATGTACCTGTTTATCGGTGTAGACTAACCGGATTTGCCCAAATGAAACCACCTGAGTCCACATTTGGTACCTGGCGCATGTGATAGGGTTTCATTTTTGACAACAGCATTGCAGATTCTGAAGTGATGCCTTTCCCATGTGCATGCTCAAATCGGTAATGTAGTTCCTATAAACATAGTCCAGCATCTCGAGTATTGAATTTTTAAACTCTCGCTGCGTGCTGTATGTTATTATTAGACTAGCCTGTTTTTAGGCCTGAGGTGTTGTGTGTCCAAAGCTAGCAGTGACATTGTAGCGACTGCGCTCTCACGGTGTCTCATGTATGGCCGTAGTGTCACGTTATGGCGATTGCCCGGTCAACATTGGCGCTTTCTTTGCCCTTCATTCTCATCAACACCGAACGGATTTAGTCTTGAGCTCCTGGAAGTAGTGTCAACGAGCACGAGCGCCTTGGCTGGCTGTTGCGCCAGGCCGGCTCATGCAGGATGTTGTCAGCTATTTCAGTGTGTTGGTCGTTCTGACACACTGGGGTTCCTTTGGAGGTCAGCGGCGGTGGCGTGCCTCTTCCTCCCCAAGAGGACCAAAAAGATCTACTGGGGGTATGTAGTGCATGGAACAGGTCGGTGGAGTGGTCGATAAAGGTCGTATCGGATGTGTTGAGTCACCATCCTAAAAGTCACGACACCCTGATTGCAGTGCCCTTGCCCATGATTGTACCTGTGCAGTTATCAGCAAGATAGGAGGTCATGTGACCAGGAGCATTTGAAAGAGTGAGAATGTCACTAGCCTGTAGCCAGTTTCGGAAGGGATTGGAGGGGATTATGAGCAGCCGGCTCTTAAATTAGCCTTGCATCTGTGTCAGGGTGACTGCTAACTGCCCATCAAGGATACTCTGCTAACTTTGTTTGTAACTGACATTAGATCGCTGCCATTCTTGTCGTTTATGTAACCTTTTTGTTTTGAGGCAAAGAAAACCGTATTGACTGCATTAAAAAAAAAAAAAAAAGATACCACACAAAATGAATCATTTCCACCATGAACTTCAGCTTTACAGTTGCCTTGGTGTGTACGTGTAGTTGAGCATAGGCCACAATTTTGTAGTATGATCCAAGAATTATGTGCGGCCAATTCAACGTAGTGTTGAGTGATTAGCAATTCAGGCTGCAACTTGTTCTCTTCCTCGCCTCACAACAAAACGCAAGTCACGCTGCCAGGACGATCGATGGCACCTCTGACAGGTCTTCGCTTTGGCCTGGACATCCACTTCTTGATTTCCATATTATGTATTTTATGTGCCCTCTTTGCATCCATTGCAGCCTGGTGATCCTGAAAGGGGGATCCTTCCATCTGTGGTCCCCTCTCAAGGTTTCTCATTTTTCCCCTGGTAGGGGTTTTTTTTTGTGAGTTTTTTCTTGCCCTTTTGGGAGCTCAAGATCAGGGGATGCTTTGAGAATAATTGTCAATTGTTTGTCTATGTGAAGCCCTTTGAGACTGCTTGTGATTTAGGGCTCTACAAATAAACTTGACTTGACTTGACTCGTGTCAGTTAGGGTGGCGTATGTGGTTAGAATAATGTGAATGACAAGTATTGGCCTAGAGGAGTCTTTTTGGTGTGCCACATGAGAATAACGCATACCTGTTTGGGGAGAGGTTGTCAGTGTTTATGAAGCGAACAAAAAAATGCTCATTGCGGGGGGCTCCCTGTGACTCAGCCCACTCTGCTGCCTTGCCTGCGCATTGCTGCAGTAGGGCAGGATGTGACTCTGAGCACGTACAGCTCCTCCCCAGCCACTTCTACATTCACTCCGCTGTTACATCATCAGTCAGAAGGAGACAGACAGTAGAGGCCTAGAAAGCCCTACCACCATTACCATTTTAATTAGATGTTGACAAGAAAGTAGTTGCGTCCCATTCATATAGTTATGTAACCAGAGTTTTTTTTTTTTGTTTGTTATAGAAACAAGGATGCACCCAGCTAGTATTTCTGGATTTTTTTAATTTATTTATTTTACTACTGTTGTTTTAAATGTGTTGTGTAAGTTACAGTTAAAATTAAAAGCTAGAATAATCTTTCTGGGAAAAAGAGTGGTGATCTCATTTGTGCATCATGAATTGTTGCCATTGGCAACCCAGTTGGGGTGGCTGTTTGAGAACAGAGTGTACTATACGTGTGCCGTCTGCTCTATAGTGAATGTTGAAATTGCATCAGCCTGATGCAAAATCATTTCTTTTTCAAAATAATGTTGCACGCTTTATCGGACTGACAATACTTTACACGCCATAAAAAAAAAATAATCTCAAAGCCTTGTTTGTATTTTTGTCCTTCAGCAGCTCTCCAGACTCCAAGGTAATCGCCATGCCTCAGCCAAAGGTTGTCGACATGGGCTCTGCCTTCATCCAGACGCAGCAGCTCAACGCCGCCATGGCCGACACCTTCCTGGAGCACATGTGTCTGCTGGATATCGACTCCAAGCCCACCACCGCTCGCAACACTGGCATCATCTGCACTATCGGTGTGTGTCAGAGAGAAAAACAAAATGATTTCAATGCCCAGTTGGACACACTGCTCATCGACAACCATTCATTTGTTACTTTGTCTTTTATTTTATCTTCAGGGCCAGCTTCTCGCTCTGTGGACATGCTGAAGGAGATGATCAAGTCCGGCATGAACATTGCACGCATGAACTTCTCCCACGGCACACACGAGGTGAGCGGTTTCATAACTTCCTCTTTGGCATGTATGAAACTCGAGAGGGGTTGCGAGAAGCCCAACTGCTACAGAAAGGCCGTCACTTTCAGCCTGCGCAATTCATTTCAGTCCTTATCGCATGCGTGTGTGACTTTCCTTTTTACAATATTTGCTTTTTGCAGCTTGGCAAACATTGCACATCTTTCAATACAATGGTTGTTCAGAAACAGGCATCTTATTTATGAGCGATGTGGCAATTTGGTAATTTGAAACACAATCTGGCAAACCAGATTACCGACTTTATCGAAGGTGATAAGAATGCTCAGGTGGGTTTGGTACAGTCAGACACAGGTGAAACAGCAGTTATTACTCATCCACCATTCATTTTGAATGCTATTTTGTCTCCTTAAGAAACAAAGACTTCACAATTCAACTTTTTTGTCCCACAGTACCATGCTGAGACCATCAAGAATGTCCGTGAGGCATGCGAGAGCTTTGAGCCCGGCAGCATCCAATACCGACCAATCGGAATCGCCCTGGACACAAAGGGCCCAGAGATCAGAACAGGCCTCATCCAGGGGGTGAGTTGAGGACTGCGTTCTCCTACTAAAAAAAAAAAAAAAAAAAAAAAAACAACACTCTGCTTAGAAAGCAACAGCGCCATAAGGATGTGCGTCTGTGCGATTTGACAGAGCGGCACGGCTGAGGTCGAGCTGAAGAAGGGCAACATGATCAAGATCACCTTAGATGACAACTACCAGGACAAATGCAGCGAAGAAATCCTGTGGCTGGACTACAAGAACATCACCAAAGTGGTGGAACACGACAGCAATATCTACATTGACGATGGACTCATATCACTGCAGGTCAAGGAGATTGGTAAGATGATGACTATTTAAATGAATTGTTTGCTGTATAATATTTGAGCTGTAAATATGTACATGTTTTAAAAAAAAAAATCCATTGCATCACCATATCTTGTATGACAACTCAAAGTTGTCTTTTTATTTAAATGAACACTGTCGTGCGCCAGGCCCTGACTTCCTCATGTGCGAGATCGCGAACGGCGGCGCCCTGGGCAGCAAGAAGGGCGTCAACCTGCCTGGCGCCGCCGTGGATCTGCCCGCCGTCTCCGAAAAGGACATCCAGGATCTGACGTTCGGCGTGGAGCAGGGCGTCGACATGGTGTTCGCCTCCTTCATCCGCAAGGCCGCCGACGTCCACGCGGTCAGGGCCGTGCTGGGCGAGAAAGGCAAGAACATCAAGATCATCAGCAAGCTGGAGAACCACGAAGGCGTGCGCAGGTATCTGACCAAGTTGAGATATGAACCTGATGAGCTTGCTAACTGTCATCCTTAGCATCCAGTGATGTGTACTTGCTCTACCCTGGTGGCCTCATTGTGACACTACACCTAAAAAGCAAACTACACCACCTCCTGACCATCCTTGAGTAATGCCTGATTTGTGTCTTCAGGTTCGATGAGATCATGGAGGCCAGCGATGGCATCATGGTTGCCCGCGGTGACCTTGGTATTGAGATCCCCACCGAGAAAGTCTTTGTCGCCCAAAAGATGATGATTGGCCGATGCAACAGAGCCGGCAAGCCCATCACCTGTGCCACTCAGGTCGGATTTTCTTTTCATTCCCGCTGTAACATGTTACCTTTCATTTCTGCATTTTTTTTTTTTTTTTTTTTACAAGTTATTTTGAATGGTTTGTCTTCAGATGCTGGAGAGCATGATCAAGAAGCCGCGACCCACCCGCGCCGAGGGCAGCGACGTGGCCAACGCCGTGCTGGATGGGGCCGACTGCATCATGCTGAGCGGTGAGACCGCAAAGGGAGACTACCCCCTGGAAGCTGTGCGCACGCAACACATGGTCAGTTGACAGAAAAGAAAGAATGCTACTAACGCCGCTTTGACAACTAACCTCTTTTACTAATTGAAATCTGATCTACGGTCAGCCATAGGGACAGCAAAAAGATGTTAGTGAATGCAGCATCATGCATGAAGTTCAATCACCAAGTATTCATGATTAGCACGTTCTTCCTGTACTTGCGTGGGTTGTGCCCGACGGTCTGACGACTTGTGAATGTGGGTGGATGTACCATAAATCACCTAGTTTAGGCTTCAGTTCACCTGTGACCCTCTTGGGGATGGACAAGCACTACAGAAAATGAATGCATAGAAGTCGTGCTTTTTTTTTTTTTTTTTTTTTTTTTTTTTTTTCTGAGGACAGCAAAAGCAAACTGCGTGGGCCTTATTTACCGGGCACCCTCTGCAGTTCACGGCTGTGAAATATTGATTCAAATTAGCAAATGTAAATTTTGAATGTCCTCATGCCAAGTCACCATCCATCACTTCAATTCAGATGCTGGGTGATGCAGCATTTTCTATTCCACTTGAATGACAAAGCCCAAAAAAAAAAAAAAAATCTTTTTATCCATCCCCATTAATGACACACTTTCTACTTTTTGTTTCCGTGTCACTGATTTTAAGACTTCTGAAGCAACTTGCAGCTCTTAAACCTGCCCCACCTTTTCAGCTGCTGACTTTGGCCGCCTTTCTAATCATCTGTTTCACACGACTTCCTGCTTTTGTGCTTTTGCTTTAACTCCATACGTTCTAAGATCGCATTAGAATGAATCACGCAAAGGATTGTAGTCAATTTTATGGTGTTAATAATTGTCGACCGTCTCTCTCCCCGCTAACTCTCCCCCACTCATTCCCTTGTGTTCTTTGTAATTCCTCCATCTTCATCATTCCGTTTGTGTGTGGTGCTTGTGGTTTGCCTTTTGCTCGTCGCATCCTACCCCCCCCCGCTCGCTTGCCAGATTGCTCGCGAAGCCGAGGCGGCCATGTTTCACCGTCAGGTGTTTGAGGACCTGCGTCGATCCACGCCGCACTGCAAAGACCCCGCCGAGGCCATCGCCATTGGCGCCGTCGAGGCCTCCTTTAAGAGTTTGGCCTCTGCCATCATTGTCCTCACGGGTTCCGGAAGGTAGGGCGACTGTCCACATTCATCGTGGCACTCGTGTCGGGCCGGCTTTCAGAGGAAGAGTAGGGCCAGAACAGGGACTGTTGGAATCCTGGGAATGAGAGGCTTGCAATCATGTTCATAAAGCTGCTGGTTGTTTTTTTGTTTTTTTTGTTTGTTTTTGCTGACATTTCAGTTTTTTTTGGGGGGGGGGTTGTTTTTTAACCTTGTCCAATGAAGGTTCTGCCACCTGGAAGTACCTTGCATGTTTACTTAGTTTTACAAACCTTACACAAAGGTCTATTTAAAGACACTAAAGCTGATGGTCAACCAGGAGACGTAGTGGGGTGATTTCAAGCACTTCCCAGACGTATGAATGATGAGGTGTGTGTGATGGTAAGTAACCGCCACTCCTTCTCCAATTGGTTCCCCTCGGACCTGGCTTAGATTGCCCGTGAGGCCGAGGCGGCCACTTTCCACAGGCAGCTGTTTGAGGAGCTGCGGCGCCACTCCCACCTGACCAGAGACCCGTCTGAGGCGGTGGCTGTCGGAGCCGTGGAGTCTTCTTTCAAATGCTGCGCTAGTGCCATTATTGTTCTCACCAAGACCGGGAGGTAAGAGACGGGTATGCACAAGTCAGCTTGGGTAAGTACACTATAATGGACCTTTTGCCCATATAGTGTGTGAGTGAATGAATGAGGATTTGGTTAATTGCACTGGGAAGTAGGTGAGAGGACAGGAATTCACAAGTTTACCTTTGGATATTTGTGACCTAACGCAGTCTTGCCGTCTTTTGACCTATCAACTCAATGAAACTTGGATTTTTTTTCTGCATTATTCCTGTATTTTGAAGTGGAAAGCTAAGGCATGCAGAACTGTGCCAGTGTTGTGCAATGATGGAACAGTGGCATCTTTTAATACTTGGAACATAACAGTATTACTCTTTTAAGAATTACACTCCTCCTACATTTTTTTTTTTTTCCCTTTTGCAGGTCCGCCCACCTTATTTCCAGATACAGGCCCCGCGCCCCCATCCTGGCCGTGACCCGTAACGCCCAGACTGCTCGCCAGGCTCACCTGTACCGCGGGATCTTTCCAGTCCTCTACACTGCTCCTGCCCACGATGTGTGGGCCGAGGATGTCGACATGCGTGTCAACTTCGCCATGGATATGGGTAAAAAGCTTTGCATTAGTGTCGTGTTCTCAATAGCCCTGCAGTGTTCTCTGCGCAGTTGTTTGAGGAATAGCATTGATTTGTAAATATATGCACGGTACTACTTGCATGAAATCTTGCTGGTTTAGTCAGGATTATGCCGGAATGTATTTCCCCTTACCATATTCAATTTCCCTACTACCAGCCAACCTTCAGGGTTTTTTTTCCATTTGAAAATTCCCTCAATTTGGCAACCCAACTGAAAATTAGAGCTTTGATCACATGCAGTACTCAAGTGTAACAGCATGTGGCGCCTTTGCGCTGTTTAAGAAAGACACTTTTGACACTTTGTGTATAACCCACAGGCAAAGTGAGAGGCTTCTTCAAGGAGGGCGACGTTGTCATTGTATTGACCGGCTGGCGTCCAGGCTCCGGCTTCACCAACACCATGCGTGTGGTTTTGGTTCCATGAGAAGCCAAAACAAAGGGCCCACTCCATCGCTGCCTGTTCTCTATTTCACACTCCACCATTCTATCCAAACACCTGCTACAAAAATTACAAAACATTCTCGGCAATCAAAAGCAACAATAATCATAGACCAAAATGTCAGGACAAGCAATCTGGGTGGGGTGGAATTTCCACTTCCTGAGTCCATTCCTTTCACATTGAATTTCCCTCGTATAAAAATTGAATCGTCAGGCACCCGACCACTTTGACATGCCTAAATCAAAAGCTGCTCTTATTTATTCACACGAGGTGCTTGTATTAAACGCCATCCTCCCAGTCAAATCGACGGATCCTTGCGCATGCGCGTCGCCACTATCGTTTGGGCAGCGCCGCATGAACACGAGCGCCATGCTCCGAGGCCGAATAAGCGAACAAACAAAATGGCGTCCTCACGTTCTGCCACGCCACCCAATCCAGATTGTTGTTAGTGCTGTGTGTGTGTGGCTCAAGTGTCTTTGCTTTCACTGTGTGTAGCACTCCTAATCTTGTTACAGTCTATTATACTTGACTATTATAAATGGTGTTTTGTTGAGGATATTCCGATCTTATTTTGTCTGAATCTAGAGAGTAAGGGTGTCCCTTATCAGAGCTGGTTACTGTATTTAAGTTAGATGTGTGATAGAGCCTTTCACGTGTAGTTGATCATGTTTAAGTTGGCAGTCTCAAAAAAATTAAAAGGCACTTTGTGAAGGGGTTGCGAACTTGCGATGTTGGTTGCAGCTGATGATTGGTAACAAAAGATAAGATTTTTTTTTTTTTTGTCTTTGTTGCTATTGTCTGACAAGCTTTTGATTGTTACACTCGAGCTATGCGAACGCCAAGTGGTCATGTGTCGCTAGTTGTTGTCACCTGACTGGATTTCATCAATAAAAAGGCAAGTACCTAAACTCTATTTTTGCATTTGTTTTATTTTCGGAAGACTATTCTTTTTTTTCAACTCCCCCTCGACCCCAAATCACAAACAATAAAAGATGCAATCATAAACCACTCCGACTTGTTTAAGAATTTCCTCTTTGACTTCGGCCAGCAGCAACGAATCAGCGTGAGACACGATTGGACACTCCTTCATTCCTGCAGTGGATGAAAAGCACATGATTATTCTCAGAAATATACGTATCTCTAAATTAACAGATTCCTAGTCCTACAAATGACATGCTCTCTCGTGAACCTCATCGCAACAGTTTTGTTCGTCTGCCTTTGTACCTTTGAGCAAACACTGTCGGACCTCCTCCGCTTCATAGCGCAAACCTGTGGTATGAACAAAGTTGAGGGGCAAGTGAGGCTCCGGGAGAGGGTACTTCTCCTTCCCGTTCACCACCATGACTTCGAGACACCATATGTGTGATGGGAACTGAGCATACAAAGAAAACAAATTTGGTAAGGGTGGAGAAATCTATTGAACATCATTCTTTGTGTGCAATAACTAGTGTGGCCTACATACAAGTTAGCATAACAAAATCGGTAACATACCCGGATTAACCCCTTGGTGCCCACCACAATGGCATCATTGTAGAGCTGCAAACCCGAGGAGCTGGTGAACACAGCCATCCTGTTTTTGGAGAACTTGAGCGTCACCACCAAGGTCTCGTCCACACCTGGAAAAATATATTCACACGTATAAGATGTCTCCTGAATTTAATATCTTCTTTTTTTTTTTCTTGCCTTACCAGTGTCCAGGACGACCCCCTCAGTTTTGATGCTCTCTGGCCTCTCTCCGCCGTACACCATGATGGAGAACTGTAGTGGATAAATGCCAACCTCCAGCAGCGCTCCTCCGCCAATTTCCTTTAGCTGCATTCTCGGCAGAGGCAGCAAGGACAGGCCATACTCGGACCGGACCATCTTCACGTCACCGATCTCTCCCTGGGCGATCAGTCTCTGGAGCTCTCGGCAGGACCCAAATGCCCTGGAAAAGACCCAACGGCCAGATTCATTCGAGGTAAGAAACGTTTTAATTATTATAAATATAGAAGAAATCTATGCTCCTGAAGCACCCTCCAAAAATATATCATGTGAGTTCTCAGTGTAAAGGTTTGTTGGGCCCGCTGTGTCGCTCTGCTCTTCAGTTACCTCCATGAAGAAGACGTTCTTCTTCTTGGCACAGGCCAGGATCTCCTTGACCTCCTTGGTTGTCATGCCCAAGGATTTCTCACACAGGACAGGCTTCTTGGCATTAAGGAAAAGCAAACAGGAGCTCAGGTGGTTGGTCTGGATGGTGCCGATGTACACCACATCTGCGCGGAGGGAGAGGAGATTATGCTGACAAAGCACAAAATAGACCCAACGACCCTGACGTGATCACTGACCGACGTTGGGATCTTTGGCCAGCTCCTCGTAGCTGCCGTACGTTCTCATCATTTTGTGTTGAGAGGTTTCCACTTGCACTCCTAATGCAGTTTGTACATTTTGCACTAGTTGTTGTCACCTGACTGGATTTCATCAATAAAAAGGCAAGTACCTAAACTCTATTTTTACATTTGCTTTATTTTCGGAAGATTTTTCTCAACTTAACCCCCCCCCCCCCCCCCCCCCAGAGAAAATCTTTTTCGTAATGAAAGACATTTACACTCCCGAAATAAGGCTGTCAACAACAACAACAAAAAAGAAAATTCAGTCATACACCACTCCAACTTGTTTAAGAATTTCCTCTTTGACTTCAGCCAGCAGCAGCGAATCTGCGTGAGACATGATTGGGCACTCCTTCATTCCTGCAGTGGAGAAAAACCACTTGATTATTCTCAGAAATATATCTCTAAATTAATAGATTCCTAGTCCTACAAATGACATTCTCGTGAACCGCATCACTTTTGTTCATCTGCCTTTGTACCTTTGAGCAAACACTGTCGGACCTCCTCCGCCTCGTAGCGCAACCCCGTGCTATGAACAAAGTTGAGGGGCAAGTGAGGCTCCGGGAGAGGGTACTTCTTCTCCTTCCCGTTCACCACCATGACTTCGGGACACCACATGTGTGATGGGAACTGAGCAAACAAAGAAAACAATTTTGGTAGGGAGGAGGGGTGGAGAAACCTATTTAACATCATTCTCTAGTGTTGCCTTGTTAAATATGAGGGGCAATTACATCCAAGTTAGCACAAGTCGTCAGTAACGTACCCGGATTAACCCCTTGGTGCCCACCACAATGGCGTCATTGGAGAGCTGCAAGCCCGAGGAGCTGGTGAACACGGCCATCCTGTTTTTGGAGAACTTCATCGTCACCACCAAGGTCTCGTCCACTCCTGGAAAAAGATATTCATGTGTATAAGATGATTCTGGAATCTAATGCGTTTTTTTTTTTTCCTTCTTTTACCAGTATCCAGGATGACTCCCTCAGTTTTGATGCTCTCTGGCCTCTCTCCACCGTACACCATGATGGAGAACTGCAGCGGGTAGATGCCGATGTCCAGCAGCGCTCCCCCGCCAAGTTCCTTGAGCTCCAGTCTCGGCAAAGGCAGCACGGACAGGCCAAACTCGGACCGGACCATTCTCACGTCACCGATCTCTCCCTGGGCGATCAGCCTCCGGAGCTCTCGGTAGGCCGGAAAAAAACGGGCCCAAATGGCCTGGAAAAGACCCAAAGGCCAGATTCATTCAAGTGAGGTACGAAACGTTTTAATTATTATAAATATAGAAGAAATCTATGCTCCAGAAACGCCCTCCAAAAATATATTATGTGAGTTCTCAGTGAAAAGGTTTGTTGGGCCCGCTGTGTCGCTCTGCTCTTCAGTTACCTCCATGAAGAAGACGTTCTTCTTCTTGGCACAGGCCAGGATCTCCTTGACCTCCTTGGTTGTCATGCCCAAGGATTTCTCACACAGGACAGGCTTCTTGGCATTAAGGAAAAGCAAACAGGAGCTCAGGTGGTTGGTCTGGATGGTGCCGATGTACACCACATCTGCGCGGAGGGAGAGGAGATTATGCTGACAAAGCACAAAATAGACCCAACGACCCTGACGTGATCACTGACCGACGTTGGGATCTTTGGCCAGCTCCTCGTAGCTGCCGTACGTTCGAGGGATGTTGTGCGTTTTGCCAAACTTCTTTGCATCCTCTAAGCTGCGGGCAGCCACGGCAACAGCCTGTCAATCAAAATCAAAATATTCATCGAATCCATACGTCCATTTACTACATAAGCGAAAGGTGGGGGTTGTTTTTAAATAAATCGCAAAACGCTATTAATTAATAAAATAAAATATGCAAAAAAGACATTGTGACAAAATGACTAAGATAAGCAAATTTAGCTTCAGCTCCTTCTGTTGGGAGCACTTCTGTGTTGTGTCATACGACTGCGTAGCAGTCATGCTGGACCTCTTCAATTTTATTAGGTCAAAAGCTGATAGTTTACGTTTCTAACAATGCTTTCAGACGTGTGCTGTCATGCGCATTGTGAACATGACACCTCTGAACAACTGCTGAGCCGGATACTTTGCATGTCTCCTCTTTCAACTATAACGGCTTCAAACTACAAGGCATGTGGTGGAAAAGAAAACCCGTTATCATTGAAAAACTTCAATTCTTAAATGTTGGGTTTATTTAAATAATTCACTTTGATTTCAGTAACATTTAATATGCTGTTCATATCATTCTGCCTAAAAATTGACCATCACTCAATGTTAAGCTACATGCAAAAAACAGCATTGATGAAAACACAAATATATACATTTCTAGTGGTAACTTTTTGTTATTGTCATCCCTATTTTTTTACATTTATTTTCACAAATACATAAGAAAATTCATAAAATACCATCAAGCAAGTCAGATTTTTCACCTTGTATCAATTGATTTTTTTCCCTTCAATAATAAAGCATTTTATGAATGCTTTCCAAAAAGTATGTCAAATATTTTCAGTCACTTAAGCTGAAATAAATGCTGCTCACAGACAGTAGTGTTTACTTCCCCCTAGAATTGCACAAGTACCGAACAAATGTGCCAAACTAAAAAAAGGTCTCAATATGTGCTCTAGGTGTGTCCGAGCAGCTCACGGTGGTACCTGGTGGTCTTCGGCTGGAAGTGTTTTCATGGCCACCATGAAGTCATGACTGATCTTGCCGGCGCTGCAGATTCCCCATCTGGTTGCCATGTTTGCAGATGTGTGAGTGGATCCGAGAGCAGGGGATCACAGCTCGACAGTCAGAGTCGTTGAGTGAGTGAGGATCGTCGAGTCGGGCGCAACAGGAAATTCTTGCCCAGCGTTCTTTCATACGATTCAATTGGCTTGCTTGTTTGCAAACGTCAGGAAGTGTCAAATTTCAAGACATTTCATCATCTTGTGTTGTTTGGGGTTTTTCCACTTGCACTCCTAAGTTTGTAGATTTTGGGTGGGTGATTGACAGGTAGGTCAAGTACACTAAAGGTGAACTTGTTTTGACAGTTAATAAAAAAATAAAAAGTTAGCAGTGTGCCCAAAAGGGAGGCTTTGCTTGCACAGTCAAATGAAACAAACACACACACACACACACACACACACTCTCTCATAACTTATGTAACATCCAAGAAACCAAAAAAGAAGCTAAGTGGAAAAATACCCAGCCACAACATTCTCATGTGATTCCCCCACAAGCACTGTAGCAGACAATTCTGTATTCAAAGCGATAACAATGCTCATGCTTGTTTTCAATGTGACAACAGTATTTTGCGGTGTAACAATAGTTTGAATTCCTGAAGCGGTGCAGCATGTTGGAAATTGTTAACGTACTGCTTTGTCTCTAGGGCATCGCTGATCTTGTTTCCTCCTGAGAGGAAACCTGCATCGCTGAAGATCGTAAAAACTGCACAGAGATTCAAACCTGGATTACCTGGCAGTGAGCCGGATGAGCTAATTACTCTTGCTCATCACAATAATAAAAATGTTGTTGAAATAGAAACCCGGTATAAAAGAAACAAAAACCAACATTTTTTTGGGCAAATTGCTTTGTCTGACTATTTCAGACTAATTTATTCCAAAAATATCATTTAAACAATTTAGGCAATAAGAGCAAAGAAGGATGGTGTCAAAAAAAATCTAATGAGTTGTTTTATTAACTCTAGTTGGACGCTTAGCTCGAGTCTTGGCTGTAGACCACGCCCAACTGCCTTCGTACTTCATCTTCCACTTCAGCCAGCAGAAGTGAGTCGGCGTGTGACATCACGGGACTCTCCTTCAGTCCTGCAGTGGAGACAACAAAACAGATGTGTGTGTCCGTAACAAATGTGACTAATTTGATTCATTCTAGGGTATTTGATCAACAGCTTTGTCACAATACCTTTGAGCAAACACTGTCGGACTGCCTCGGCCTCGTAGCGCATGCCCGTGCTGTTGAGGAAGTTGAGGGCTACGTCAGACTCGGGAACAGGATACTGTGTCTCCTTCCCGTTGACCACCAAAGAGGTGGGGCACCACATGTGAGCAGGGATCTATACGATGTTGAATTTGATTTGTTAAGTGTTTAGCAATAAGTAAATCTAATTGTAGTTCATCCAGTTTGGATAGATAAGAAAACTGTCACTAAATATTCTGCATTCCTACCCTGATGTTGCCATTGGTGCCCACAATGATGGCGTCGTTGTCTAGCGCCATTCCTGAGGAGCAAGTGATCACGGCCATGCGGCCTTTGGAGAACTTGAGAGTGACCACCACGGTCTCGTCCACTCCTGGAAACATACGGTACAAGTTGTACGATCGGGAAACACCTCAATAGAATTCATTTGAGCTAGCGTCAAATGATTAACTGTTTTGCTTTTTTCATGCAACATTTAATGAGTTATGGAAATTTGACTTTTTAATGCTTTGTTGTGTTTTACTGATTTAAAAAATGATGATTTTAAGTGATTTAAAAAAAAAATCTGCTCTTAGAAGCTAATTGTTAGCCTGTGTGCTGAGGAGTTTTCCCATTGTATGTTAGCATCAGTCAAAGCAATAACAAAAAAAAAAATCAACTCGAGTCACTTCCCCATTTTACTCTGTATAGTCCTAACTTCAACATCACATCTTTGTACGCACCATTCTCTGTACAGATTCCCATGGCCTTGATGCTCTGAGGCTTTTCCCCGCCATACACCATGATGGAGAACTGCAGCGGGTAAATGCCGAGGTCCAGCATTGTTCCCGCGCCCAGCTCCTTGTCCATGGATCGGGGCAAATGCATAAGTGACTGGCCAAATTCGGCCTTCACCATCTTCACTTCGCCTAGCTCCCCTTGAGTCAGCAGCCGACGGATCTCCACCGAGGCCGGGAAAAATCGACTCCACACGGCCTGGAATAAACGTTCAGAAGTGATTTTCACTCAGAGCACGGTTGTGAACGACGTGATAAAAACCTGTAGACAAATGCTTTGCTTTATTTGCAATTTAAATGTTTCTGGGAAATATCACAGTCAAGTTGAGTGTATTTCTCACCATGGATGAGATAAATGTTGGATGGTGCGTCGCTTTAGCTATGATCTTACATTTCTTCGAGTTTGTTTCTGTTTTTCATGCACTATTCATGAATATCAGAGCTCTATTTTGTCTGAAAGCATAATCACCTCCATGAGGAAAACATTGTTCTTCTTGGCCGAGTCCAGAATCTCCTTCACCTCTTTTGCATTCATGGCCAGAGGCTTCTCACATAAAACATTTTTTTGGGCATCCATGAAGAGCAAACAGCTCTTCAGGTGGTACGGGTGGATCACGCCGACATACACCACGTCTACAAACACAGACGGAGAGCCGTCAATGATTTATTTTAGTTGACGACAAGTCCATGTCTGACCCACAGGGCCCTTGATACAAACCGACCAATGTTTGGATCTCGGGCCAATTCCTCATAGCTGCCGTATGCTGATGTGATGCTGTGCTTTTTGCTGAACTCCTGTGCACGCTCCAAGTTGCGGGCAGCCACCGCCACAACCTGTTTAAACACAATTTGATGAGTTATTTAATGTTCTGTGTCGGCTTTCATAGGTTAGTTGGAGATTTTAAGACACCACACAATTCATTGATAAAATACTTCAAATGTATCATGATAAATAGTTGTACATGTTATGATGTTATTCCTGGCTTGTAAAGTGCGTATGTTGCATGACCCCAATAGGAATGTTATATCAGTAATGCCGCATTATTAAAGCACACGAGTCGTTGATGTGCACTTTGGAGCGTAAATAACTACTTGGAAGGAAGCAAAAACGGCAAATAAACGTAAATGTGGTTTGCACTTTGTACTGGTCGTCTGTCCCTGCGCAATAGTGTTGGCTCGTAAGTGAACGATTCGTTCAAAGGAACGAATCTTTTCAGTGAACGTGAGTGAACGGATCACTTCCTGAAGTTACTAGTTCTTTTTTCAGTTCATATGACTTCAACCAACATGCAATGACGTAACTTATGCCACACCATAGGTGTCGGTAATACGCATTGAAGCTGGTGGCACCTCGCCGTGAAACAAAACGAAGAAAAATGACGAAACTTACCGTTCACGAACGAATCAGTGAATTGCATTTCCCGTGCATCAACTGTGCCTAATGGAGCGTCTGAGTGGCGTCACAGATCAACCCTAATTAGGGTTTCAAACTAGGGTTAGGGTTTCCGATTAGGGTTTTAAAACCTGGTTAGGGTTCCCAACCAGGTTTTAAAACTAGGGTTAGGGTTTCCAGCCAGGGTTGGAAACTACTTTTAGGGTTTCTAAGATTAGGGTTTCTGACTGGGCTGTCAGCCTAGGGTTAGGGTTTCCGACTAGGGTTCCCAACCAGTTTTAGGATCCCTAATTAGGGTTTCAAACTAGGGTTAGGGTTTCCGATTAGGGTTTTAAAACCTGGTTAGGGTTCCCAACTAGGTTTTAAAACTAGGGTTAGGGTTTTCCAGCCAGGGTTGGAAACTACTTTTAGGGTTTCTAAGATTAGGGTTTCTGACTGGGCTGTCAGCCTAGGGTTAGGGTTTCCGACTAGGGTTCCCAACCAGTTTTAGGATCCCTAATTAGGGTTTCAAACTAGGGTTAGGGTTTCCGATTAGGGTTTTAAAACCTGGTTAGGGTTCCCAACTAGGTTTTAAAACTAGGGTTAGGGTTTCCAGCCAGGGTTGGAAACTACTTTTAGGGTTTCTAAGATTAGGGTTTCTGACTGGGCTGTCAGCCTAGGGTTAGGGTTTCCGACTAGGGTTCCCAACCAGTTTTAGGATCCCTAATTAGGGTTTCAAACTAGGGTTAGGGTTTCCGATTAGGGTTTTAAAACCTGGTTAGGGTTCCCAACTAGGTTTTAAAACTAGGGTTAGGGTTTCCAGCCAGGGTTGGAAACTACTTTTAGGGTTTCTAAGATTAGGGTTTCTGACTGGGCTGTCAGCCTAGGGTTAGGGTTTCCGACTAGGGTTCCCAACCAGTTTTAGGATCCCTAATTAGGGTTTCAAACTAGGGTTAGGGTTTCCGATTGGGGTTTTAAAACCTGGTTAGGGTTCCCAACTAGGTTTTAAAACTAGGGTTAGGGTTTCCAGCCAGGGTTGGAAACTACTTTTAGGGTTTCTAAGATTAGGGTTTCTGACTGGGCTGTCAGCCTAGGGTTAGGGTTTCCGACTAGGGTTCCCAACCAGTTTTAGGATCCCTAATTAGGGTTTCAAACTAGGGTTAGGGTTTCCGATTAGGGTTTTAAAACCTGGTTAGGGTTCCCAACTAGGTTTTAAAACTAGGGTTAGGGTTTCCAGCCAGGGTTGGAAACTACTTTTAGGGTTTCTAAGATTAGGGTTTCTGACTGGGCTGTCAGCCTAGGGTTAGGGTTTCCGACTAGGGTTCCCAACCAGTTTTAGGATCCCTAATTAGGGTTTCAAACTAGGGTTAGGGTTTCCGATTAGGGTTTTAAAACCTGGTTAGGGTTCCCAACTAGGTTTTAAAACTAGGGTTAGGGTTTCCAGCCAGGGTTGGAAACTACTTTTAGGGTTTCTAAGATTAGGGTTTCTGACTGGGCTGTCAGCCTAGGGTTAGGGTTTCCGACTAGGGTTCCCAACCAGTTTTAGGACCCCTAATTAGGGTTTCAAACTAGGGTTAGGGTTTCCGATTAGGGTTTTAAAACCTGGTTAGGGTTCCCAACTAGGTTTTAAAACTAGGGTTAGGGTTTCCAGCCAGGGTTGGAAACTACTTTTAGGGTTTCTAAGATTAGGGTTTTTGACTGGGCTGTCAGCCTAGGGTTAGGGTTTCCGACTAGGGTTCCCAACCAGTTTTAGGATCCCTAATTAGGGTTTCAAACTAGGGTTAGGGCTTCCGATTAGGGTTTTAAAACCTGGTTAGGGTTCCCAACTAGGTTTTAAAACTAGGGTTAGGGTTTCCAGCCAGGGTTGGAAACTACTTTTAGGGTTTCTAAGATTAGGGTTTCTGACTGGGCTGTCAGCCTAGGGTTAGGGTTTCCGACTAGGGTTCCCAACCAGTTTTAGGATCCCTAATTAGGGTTTCAAACTAGGGTTAGGGTTTCCGATTGGGGTTTTAAAACCTGGTTAGGGTTCCCAACTAGGTTTTAAAACTAGGGTTAGGGTTTCCAGCCAGGGTTGGAAACTACTTTTAGGGTTTCTAAGATTAGGGTTTCTGACTGGGCTGTCAGCCTAGGGTTAGGGTTTCCGACTAGGGTTCCCAACCAGTTTTAGGATCCTTAATTAGGGTTTCAAACTAGGGTTAGGGTTTCCGATTAGGGTTTTAAAACCTGGTTAGGGTTCCCAACTAGGTTTTAAAACTAGGGTTAGGGTTTCCAGCCAGGGTTGGAAACTACTTTTAGGGTTTCTAAGATTAGGGTTTCTGACTGGGCTGTCAGCCTAGGGTTAGGGTTTCCGACTAGGGTTCCCAACCAGTTTTAGGATCCCTAATTAGGGTTTCAAACTAGGGTTAGGGTTTCTGATTAGGGTTTTAAAACCTGGTTAGGGTTCCCAACTAGGTTTTAAAACTAGGGTTAGGGTTTCCAGCCAGGGTTGGAAACTACTTTTAGGGTTTCTAAGATTAGGGTTTCTGACTGGGCTGTCAGCCTAGGGTTAGGGTTTCCGACTAGGGTTCCCAACCAGTTTTAGGATCCCTAATTAGGGTTTCAAACTAGGGTTAGGGTTTCCGATTAGGGTTTTAAAACCTGGTTAGGGTTCCCAACTAGGTTTTAAAACTAGGGTTAGGGTTTCCAGCCAGGGTTGGAAACTACTTTTAGGGTTTCTAAGATTAGGGTTTCTGACTGGGCTGTCAGCCTAGGGTTAGGGTTTCCGACTAGGGTTCCCAACCAGTTTTAGGATCCCTAATTAGGGTTTCAAACTAGGGTTAGGGTTTCCGATTAGGGTTCTAAAACCTGGTTAGGGTTCCCAACTAGGTTTTAAAACTAGGGTTAGGGTTTCCAGCCAGGGTTGGAAACTACTTTTAGGGTTTCTAAGATTAGGGTTTCTGACTGGGCTGTCAGCCTAGGGTTAGGGTTTCCGACTAGCGTTCCCAACCAGTTTTAGGATCCCTAATTAGGGTTTCAAACTAGGGTTAGGGTTTCTGATTAGGGTTTTAAAACCTGGTTAGGGTTCCCAACTAGGTTTTAAAACTAGGGTTAGGGTTTCCAGCCAGGGTTGGAAACTACTTTTAGGGTTTCTAAGATTAGGGTTTCTGACTGGGCTGTCAGCCTAGGGTTAGGGTTTCCGACTAGGGTTCCCAACCAGTTTTAGGATCCCTAATTAGGGTTTCAAACTAGGGTTAGGGTTTCTGATTAGGGTTTTAAAACCTGGTTAGGGTTCCCAACTAGGTTTTAAAACTAGGGTTAGGGTTTCCAGCCAGGGTTGGAAACTACTTTTAGGGTTTCTAAGATTAGGGTTTCTGACTGGGCTGTCAGCCTAGGGTTAGGGTTTCCGACTAGGGTTCCCAACCAGTTTTAGGATCCCTAATTAGGGTTTCAAACTAGGGTTAGGGTTTCCGATTAGGGTTTTAAAACCTGGTTAGGGTTCCCAACTAGGTTTTAAAACTAGGGTTAGGGTTTCCAGCCAGGGTTGGAAACTACTTTTAGGGTTTCTAAGATTAGGGTTTCTGACTGGGCTGTCAGCCTAGGGTTAGGGTTTCCGACTAGGGTTCCCAACCAGTTTTAGGATCCCTAATTAGGGTTTCAAACTAGGGTTAGGGTTTCCGATTAGGGTTCTAAAACCTGGTTAGGGTTCCCAACTAGGTTTTAAAACTAGGGTTAGGGTTTCCAGCCAGGGTTGGAAACTACTTTTAGGGTTTCTAAGATTAGGGTTTCTGACTGGGCTGTCAGCCTAGGGTTAGGGTTTCCGACTAGGGTTCCCAACCAGTTTTAGGATCCCTAATTAGGGTTTCAAACTAGGGTTAGGGTTTCTGATTAGGGTTTTAAAACCTGGTTAGGGTTCCCAACTAGGTTTTAAAACTAGGGTTAGGGTTTCCAGCCAGGGTTGGAAACTACTTTTAGGGTTTCTAAGATTAGGGTTTCTGACTGGGCTGTCAGCCTAGGGTTAGGGTTTCCGACTAGGGTTCCCAACCAGTTTAAAATCCCTAATTAGGGTTTCAAACTAGTGTTAGGGTTTCCGATTAGGGTTTTAAAACCTGGTTAGGGTTCCCAACTAGGTTTTAAAACTAGGGTTAGGGTTTCCAGCCAGGGTTGGAAACTACTTTTAGGGTTTCTAAGATTAGGGTTTCTGACTGGGCTGTCAGCCTAGGGTTAGGGTTTCCGACTAGGGTTCCCAACCAGTTTTAGGATCACTAATTAGGGTTTCAAACTAGGGTTAGGGTTTTCGATTAGGGTTTTAAAACCTGGTTAGGGTTCCCAACTAGGTTTTAAAACTAGGGTTAGGGTTTCCAGCCAGGGTTGGAAACTACTTTTAGGGTTTCTAAGATTAGGGTTTCTGACTGGGCTGTCAGCCTAGGGTTAGGGTTTCCGACTAGGGTTCCCAACCAGTTTTAGGATCCCTAATTAGGGTTTCAAACTAGGGTTAGGGTTTCCGATTAGGGTTTTAAAACCTGGTTAGGGTTCCCAACTAGGTTTTAAAACTAGGGTTAGGGTTTCCAGCCAGGGTTGGAAACTACTTTTAGGGTTTCTAAGATTAGGGTTTCTGACTGGGCTGTCAGCCTAGGGTTAGGGTTTCCGACTAGGGTTCCCAACCAGTTTTAGGATCCCTAATTAGGGTTTCAAACTAGGGTTAGGGTTTCTGATTAGGGTTTTAAAACCTGGTTAGGGTTCCCAACTAGGTTTTAAAACTAGGGTTAGGGTTTCCAGCCAGGGTTGGAAACTACTTTTAGGGTTTCTAAGATTAGGGTTTCTGACTGGGCTGTCAGCCTAGGGTTAGGGTTTCCGACTAGGGTTCCCAACCAGTTTTAGGATCCTTAATTAGGGTTTCAAACTAGGGTTAGGGTTTCCGATTAGGGTTTTAAAACCTGGTTAGGGTTCCCAACTAGGTTTTAAAACTAGGGTTAGGGTTTCCAGCCAGGGTTGGAAACTACTTTTAGGGTTTCTAAGATTAGGGTTTCTGACTGGGCTGTCAGCCTAGGGTTAGGGTTTCCGACTAGGGTTCCCAACCAGTTTTAGGATCCCTAATTAGGGTTTCAAACTAGGGTTAGGGTTTCTGATTAGGGTTTTAAAACCTGGTTAGGGTTCCCAACTAGGTTTTAAAACTAGGGTTAGGGTTTCCAGCCAGGGTTGGAAACTACTTTTAGGGTTTCTAAGATTAGGGTTTCTGACTGGGCTGTCAGCCTAGGGTTAGGGTTTCCGACTAGGGTTCCCAACCAGTTTTAGGATCCCTAATTAGGGTTTCAAACTAGGGTTAGGGTTTCCGATTAGGGTTTTAAAACCTGGTTAGGGTTCCCAACTAGGTTTTAAAACTAGGGTTAGGGTTTCCAGCCAGGGTTGGAAACTACTTTTAGGGTTTCTAAGATTAGGGTTTCTGACTGGGCTGTCAGCCTAGGGTTAGGGTTTCCGACTAGGGTTCCCAACCAGTTTTAGGATCCCTAATTAGGGTTTCAAACTAGGGTTAGGGTTTCCGATTAGGGTTCTAAAACCTGGTTAGGGTTCCCAACTAGGTTTTAAAACTAGGGTTAGGGTTTCCAGCCAGGGTTGGAAACTACTTTTAGGGTTTCTAAGATTAGGGTTTCTGACTGGGCTGTCAGCCTAGGGTTAGGGTTTCCGACTAGGGTTCCCAACCAGTTTTAGGATCCCTAATTAGGGTTTCAAACTAGGGTTAGGGTTTCTGATTAGGGTTTTAAAACCTGGTTAGGGTTCCCAACTAGGTTTTAAAACTAGGGTTAGGGTTTCCAGCCAGGGTTGGAAACTACTTTTAGGGTTTCTAAGATTAGGGTTTCTGACTGGGCTGTCAGCCTAGGGTTAGGGTTTCCGACTAGGGTTCCCAACCAGTTTTAAAATCCCTAATTAGGGTTTCAAACTAGTGTTAGGGTTTCCGATTAGGGTTTTAAAACCTGGTTAGGGTTCCCAACTAGGTTTTAAAACTAGGGTTAGGGTTTCCAGCCAGGGTTGGAAACTACTTTTAGGGTTTCTAAGATTAGGGTTTCTGACTGGGCTGTCAGCCTAGGGTTAGGGTTTCCGACTAGGGTTCCCAACCAGTTTTAGGATCACTAATTAGGGTTTCAAACTAGGGTTAGGGTTTTCGATTAGGGTTTTAAAACCTGGTTAGGGTTCCCAACTAGGTTTTAAAACTAGGGTTAGGGTTTCCAGCCAGGGTTGGAAACTACTTTTAGGGTTTCTAAGATTAGGGTTTCTGACTGGGCTGTCAGCCTAGGGTTAGGGTTTCCGACTAGGGTTCCCAACCAGTTTTAGGATCCCTAATTAGGGTTTCAAACTAGGGTTAGGGTTTCCGATTAGGGTTTTAAAACCTGGTTAGGGTTCCCAACTAGGTTTTAAAACTAGGGTTAGGGTTTCCAGCCAGGGTTGGAAACTACTTTTAGGGTTTCTAAGATTAGGGTTTCTGACTGGGCTGTCAGCCTAGGGTTAGGGTTTCCGAGTAGGGTTCCCAACCAGTTTTAAAATCCCTAATTAGGGTTTCAAACTAGTGTTAGGGTTTCCGATTAGGGTTTTAAAACCTGGTTAGGGTTCCCAACTAGGTTGTAAAATTAGGGTTAGGGTTTCCAGCCAGGGTTGGAAACTACTTTTAGCGTTTCTAAGATTAGGGTTTCTAACTAGGCTTTCAAACTAGGGTTAGGGTTTCCTACTAGGGTTTCCAACGAGTTTTAGGAATAGGACTATGGTTTAAAAAAAAAAAAAAGAATAAATAAATAAATAAAGTGTACTGACGACTCGGTGAACGACTCTTGGGAACGAATCTTTTGAGTGAACTGATTTTAAAGATTCAGTTCACTTAAAAGAACTAGAATGCACATCACTATTACGCAAACGATAATCTCAAACATTCGATTAAGCAACAGCAATGTGGGATAAACATGGTTTGATGATAGTAAGGGAATCACTCGCTGTGCCGTTACCTGGTGGTCTTCGGACGGAAGAGTTTTCAAGGCAGCCGTGAAGTCGTGGCTGATTTTTCCTGCACTGCAAATCCCCCATTTCGTTGCCATGTTGGGAAGTGGTCATGGATCATAATCTGGATGTAATACCCACGGGATTCTGATAGATGGCGACAAAGTCTCACTTATTACATTATTTCTAGGGATGTTTACTATACAGTCAATCTGCCTGATTGTATGGTTGTATGTAGACAAGATCAACTTCTACGTGCAATTATTGGGGGTGTTTTGTTTTGTATGTCTGATTATCATAAGATATATTATTATTATTGTGAAAGGAATACAAATGAAGTATATTTTCTATTTTTCAAATCCATATTTAAAACATTTATTTTAGTTTTAACCATAGAAAAGTATATGCATACACACTGTGTTGACATTTTTTAATTAACCACATTAATTGTAATTTACTTTAAGAATAGTCACTCTTGCAATGGACTTTTTTAAAAAGGAAAATATTTTCAAATAACCACAGTCAGTTTACACATGCTGCAGGAGCAAGATTATTTTCACCTATAATGTAACAGCAATGTCACAACGCAAACCTAAAAGTAAGAAATGAGCCCACACGTGGAAGAACAACACGACGCAATCATTTCATAATTGTATCTTTAATGAAGATTTAGGCACAGATGGCACTGGGAATGGGGTGACATGTCGGCCGCAATTTCATTTGGACCACGATCTGTCCCCCTGCGTATTGTGCTGCAGCTGCTGAGGATTAAGGTTAGTGTTAAGGTTAGGGTTAGGTTTAGGCGTTAATGTTAAAGGTTAGGGTTTCGACGTATGCTTTTTAAACTACAGTTAGGGCTTTGAAGTAGAGAGTCAAGCTGTTTGCTTTTTGGTGGTTACAGTCTCTGGGTTCAAGTCAGGTGAAGCTGGCTATGTTTTCCAGAAACATTATTGGCTGTCCTGGCTAAAGACAACGCCCACTTGCTTCCTGATTTCATCCATGATTTCTGTCAGTAAGATGGAGTCAGCCAGAGGCATCCGTGGGCTCTCCTTAAGACCTGATGAAGAGGAGGAGTATTATACTGCATGTGTAGTTCTACACTGAAACTTGCTCAAACCAGATTCATTATAATTTATGTATATATTTTGTAATTTTCTACCCTGAAGAAGACATTGTCGCACTTCCTCAGCCTCGTAGCGAAGTCCGGTGCTGTTGGTAAAGTTGAGCGGGAGGTCAGGCTCTGGCAAAGGATACTCACTTATGCTGTCATTTACCACTAGTCTGGTTGGCTACACACCTTCAGGAAATGACCCCAAAAAAATAATAGAAGAAAATGTTAAATGTGCCAAACCTGTTATCTAACTGCCGGACCACATAGCATGCATGCTACCATTCTGTTTTGTAGTCTCCCAAAATCATTTGGGTATTTTATCATCCAATTTCATTGTGATTTCTTACTTGGATTGATCCCTTGGTGCCGCTGATGACAGCATCGTTTGGAAGACGAACAGCGATGGAGAAGGTGCACGTAGCCATCCTCTTCCTGGAGAATTTCATCACCACAACCACAGACTCATCCACTCCTTGTGAGCAACAAAAATCACAAATCAGGCTGGTTAGCATTTAGTTTGTGGAACACCGAGCAAAGATGTTTCAATTAATTGAATGCAGCTCTAGAGTTGGAGTAAAGATGACAGGGGGAATTTGATTTCACACCTTCATCATTAGGAGACGATTAAAGGGTGCAACACGGCGTTTGGTGAAAGATAAGGAAATCACCGTTATAATGTGACAGTTTTTCATGGAAGGTTATCTGGCTGTGAGACGAGCAGGTCCACATTGCCTGTCAGTCTGCAGTATTACTGTGCTTCCCGGGGGAGGGATTTGGATTAGTCTGACATTTTCAAAGATAACTGGGCTTTTCCACGTGAAGAATTCCTCCAATGGTTTCTTTAACTTGCTTGCAATTCAGCAGTGGAAAGACAAATATTTACTTTTCAGGTATCTGTACTTAAGTATTTATATTTTCTTTTATCAAGACTTAATTTTTGTTACTTATTTTTGAAATAATTTAAAATGATAGCTGGACTTTGTATTCCATTGTCTAAATAAGTTTGTTATTGTTTTTTTTGCAGATTAAAAAAACTCTTAATAGAAGTCAATCAGTCAAAAAATGTATCAGTACAATCTTAGAAAACACACAAAAGTAATGTATTCTTTTTTTTAGTTATGATTAGTTCATATGAATTTGTTGAATCATACTTTTACTTTCACCAGAGTCTTTTTTGTATTTTGCAACACCAAGTTAGTACTTTCCCCACCTCTGCAACTTAGGAGGAAATTTGCTTAGCATTAAACGTCGAGGCTAAGCAGCTTGTGATCACTGATCTACAGTAGGTGGTGAATGAGACTAATCCTAAACTAAAATTGCTGACTCATACCCGAGTCAAGCAACACCCCCGTGGCCTGGACAGACTCAGGCCGCTCGCCGTCGAACACCATCAGGATAAACTGCAGGCAGTATACGCCGATGTCCAGCAGAGCGCCTCCCCC
The DNA here is from genome assembly GCF_054491065.1 of Syngnathus leptorhynchus. Taxonomy (NCBI): domain Eukaryota; kingdom Metazoa; phylum Chordata; class Actinopteri; order Syngnathiformes; family Syngnathidae; genus Syngnathus; species Syngnathus leptorhynchus. Next base: position 16,100,695 of record NC_141197.1, on the reverse strand, counting down.
GAGCTCCCTCTCCACAGAGCGCGGGATGTCGAGCTGGGGAGAGCCGAAGTAGGCCTCGACCAGTTTGACCTCCCCCACGGCCCCCTCACGTAGCCGTCGGCCCACCTCGACATAAGTGGGGAAGCAGCGAGACCAGACTGCCTGAGAGGGACAGGGTAGCTGCTCATCACTTCCTCTCTGACACTTTGGACACAACATGTTTTCTTTTTATACTTGTGAGTCATGACATGAAGACATACTGTCTATTCCATCATGGCTGAAATTGTCTTGACACATTTACAGGAACTATATACATGCGTAGAATACTAATAATTTACTTTTGGATATTTTCAGATTTTTGCCGGAATATTTTTCATCATTTCCACTTATACCCCGCTAGGAAAATGTATTGAATTTTCATCAGGATTTTCAGAAAGATTTTATGGGTTTGTAAAAATATTAGTTTTTGATTTGTGCAATCCCCCTGATGATGACTGCTGGGGTAAACTTCAGCACCCCCAGCGACCCGAATCAGGCTAAGCGGTTCAGTGACTGGCTGGACAAATGGCAACCCGAAACATGCTGTGCAAGGCCAATGAAATGGCCCAATGTGTGTAAACAATGTGCACAATCGATAATGGCTGGCCTTAGAGTACCTCCATCAAGAAGACCTTGTTTGTTCTGGCGGCGTTGACGAGGTCTTTCACCTGACCAGAGTTCATGGCGAAGGGTTTCTCACACAGAACATTCTTGCCAGCATTGAGGAAGAGGAGGCCCGCTCGCCAATGTTCTGTGTGCAGCACTCCCACATATACGACATCTGTATAAAATAAATACATGATGGGAATTTGCTTTTGGTATGAGTTACATCTTTCTTATACATATATATTTTATTTTCTATACTTTAACTTTTTTATTTTATGTTTAGTAAACTAGCATTTTATCGCAAAATCAATTTAACAAGAAAAAACACCAAAAAAAAACAACATTCAATGGATTTCACTTGTACAGTCAAGTGTTGTGAGTGTAGAATTAGGGTTAGGGATTTCAAACTAGGGTTTGAAAATAGGGTTGGGGCTTCAAAATAGGGTTTCAAACTAGGGTTAATGTTTCAAACTAGGGTTAGGGTTTTTAACTCGGGTTGTAAAATAGGGTTAGGGATTCAAACTAGGGTTTCAAACTAGGGTTAGGGTTTTAAATAAGAGTTGACAAAGTCATTTTTTAACATTCTTGACTGTAACTCCTGCTAATTGAAAAATTGTTTGCTTTTGACGTTCACCAATATTTGGGTCGTTGGCCAGCTCTTCGTAGCTGCCGTACGCCTCAAGGATGCCGTGCCTCTTGACGAAGTCTTGGGCCCGCTCCAAACTCCTCGATGCGATGGCTCTTATCTAGACAAATGATAGTCCGCGCAAGGTGAGCGTAGATACAGGGAGCTTCTTGTTTTGCAAACCTGGTGGTCTTGAGGTGGAAGTGTCCTCAAAGCCACGCTGAAGTCGTGACTGATGTTTCCGGCACCGCAGAGTCCCCATCGGGTCGCCATGCTGGAAGCCGCTTGCTACTCTTGATTTGTCACCTTGGCGAGAAGAGCTGTCATGCCTCGGAGCTTCTTGCATTTATACGTCGGGGAGGTCGTGCTTATGTCTACTTCCTTATCAAAACAGACTGGTTATGATTTTATGGCTGAATGAAGTGTTCATCAGATTTGTTTTGTACTTAACAATCTGTAACAACTTGTGAGGGTGAGGAAGGGAAGCTAATGCACATAGTGAGCAAAGGTCAATCAAAAGTTCTGTTTGGTAAAAGAAGTAAATGATTACACTGTTATATCACTCACCGCCTATCAAATTGAGGCATAAAAAAAAAAAGAAGAAAGATAGACAGTAGGGGTGCAATGGTGCAGTTAACCTTCGGTCCAGTCCGTACCTTGGTTTTTACGCCACTGGTTTCTGTACACCCTTTTGTGCATACAGAAAACACTTTTTTTTTTTTTTTCAAAATATTGCTTTACCTTGCTTTTCAGCAACATTCTTTTTAAGATCTAAAAATCTTGAATCTCCTTACCCCTAATCCAAGTTTGAAAACCTAACTCTAATTTGAACCCCTACTTTGACAACCCAAACCTATTTTGAAACCATAACTTAAATTTCAAACCCTTGTATGAAACAGAAACCCTAGTTCAAAACTCTAACCCGAGGTTAAAAAGCTGACTTTAGTTTGAAACCAGACTACGACTCTTAACCAATAACCTAACCCTAAAACCTAGCCCTAACGTTAAACCTAACCCTAAACCCTAACCCCTAGCCCTAACGTGCTACCATATGCCGTCAAAAGGGGGCGGTGTTGTCAGCTATCTTTACTGTCTACTCTGGAGTTGTGGCAGGGTGGGAGGGTGTTAAAAAGAACGGGAAAAGCAGGTTTAAAAATGTATTTATATGTTTATTTATATCCGTCCATCCATCCATCCATCCATCCATCCATCCATCCATCCATCCATCCATCCATCCATCCATCCATCCATCCGTCCATCCGTCCGTCCATCCGTCCGTTCCATCCGTCCGTCCGTCCGTCCGTCCGTCCGTCCGTCCGTCCGTCCGTCCGTCCATCCATCCATCCATCCATCCATCCATCCATCCATCCATCCAAAAGCTCTTAAACACATTGGCCATTTTAAGGGTCACTTTTAAATTAAAAATATACCATTTAAAAATTTACATTCCTCACTTGTAGTGTATTTTGTGACTGACACCCAAAATGAGCCTTAGCAGCTGTGTGCTAGCGTTGTCATACCAACAAGGTGTCAGCTGGGCTATTTGTATGCAAATTTCTCCGGGGTTGGCCTCATATTCCAACCATTACCTGAGATCTCATTACCGTAGGAATGCCCCAGAACATTTTTTTCTAGGGCAACCTCAAAGGAAAGTACATTATTGAACTCTACTATACAAATTCAACTTAAAAGGTGTTCTAGTGGTCAGGGGAGGGCCATGCGGTGACATCACCACAGGTGTCGAGGGGGGGGGGGGGGGGGAGAAGTGCCGAATGTGCTAGAAGGTGCAACCTGACACGGCAACCCCATTTTAAATTGGTGTGAAGTAACCAATCAGTTGTGTGCCACCAGCCACGAGGCTCAGGTGGCGGGAGACCCCCTCGGAGACCCCCAACTTGCAACTTTATCCCAGACGCTCATCTGATGAACAAGCGTATAACCCGATCAGACCCTGACTTTTAATGGATCCATCTGTAGAAGGGAGTCTTATTAATTCAAAAAATACTTGTCACGAGGCGATAACACTAAATACATATTAAAACGTCTTTACGATTGAGACTTTGTCCTTCCCGTCCTTGCTATGTTATATGAAAAATCCAATATGTATGGACGGGACCTGCAAGGTTACCATCAGCAATGAGCTCTATTGATGTTTTTGCCACACTTCCTTTGAATGATAGTAGCAGATGCACTGTGGCTAAACTAGTTAGCATTTAACAGCACTGTATTTCATCAGCGTGCTTGATGTTAATGGGAAATAAAAAGGACCGGAGAGAGGCGGTCTAATCCTGCTTTGATTGATGCCGACATGTAGAAGGTTCTTCCCCTCTCCTTCTGTCACGAGAGACACGCATGTGTGTGTGTTTTTTTTCTTTTTTTTTTTTCCGGAGGAGCAGTGGGAACAACTCCTTCATCTCAAGGTCACTGCAGGAGAAAGGTGACAGGCCTCGACGGGGATGAGTCCCGGGAGTCGGTCATTTATTTCAGCCGTTATTTTTTTTTTTTTTCCATTAGTAAAAGTGTGATTGTGAGTAGAGTGAGCCTTTTGAGCCGCTCCACCATTGTGGCAACGCACGACTCCTTTGAGAATCACTATCTCTATCTGCAGCACGCACACACTGGGAGGCTGATTTGTGGAGCAAGAGCTGGCTGGACCGGAGCTTACTTAGTTGAAGCCCTTCATCTGGGCCCGCCTGCGCTGATGATGGGTAAGGGGAATAAAGGGGGGGGGTGTCCGCACATAGCCCATTTATCACTCTTTATTCTCTATTTCTGTGTTCCTCCGAATCCACGTTGAACAGAGAATGATGAGACCGAACGGTGATGTCACAGCGGACTCTCAGATCTGGATGCTTGGATGAAACTCGTATAATGGATATGAGATAGAAGTCAAACAAGGAACTGAATCTGTCCCAATTTTGAATAATTGAGAGTGGCTGCTGATAATTTTTACTCCAAATGTAGTGCATGATATATAAAATGCATTAGTATTATTATTTATCATGAGAAATAAAATGCAGAGACTGGAAGAGTCACTGAAAGGTGCAAAGACAAAAAGCAAACATTTTGCTTTTTTATCCCTAAGCAGCCCTCGGACGACCTCATGTTTTACATCTGTGATGAAAAAAGCTTGACGCAACACTTGCAACGTCTCGTTGAGGCGACCCGTAATTTGTATTCATAAAAGCTAATGATTTGTTGCTCTCACCAACGGGCGAAATACAAAAAGATGTTGGTTTTTTTTAATTAATGAGTGTTTTTATGGTTACAAATGCACCGAGATGTGTTTCTGCCATGCCTCGATCTGACGGAGCATGAATCGGGGCTTTTAATGAACAACAAATAAAGTCTCGTACGGGGTTTTATTGCCTTTTGAGTGCTAAAGTGAACTTATTTCATCCGTCAGTGCAGTCTTAGTGAGACCCCATTAGCTGCAGCATGAATCTGAACGCTCACTTTGGAGATGGCGCCACCTTGTCATTATTTCATACCAGGGTCCATCTTGGAATCCTGGTTGACGTAAAATAACTGTTGGGTTCTGTGTGTGTTCTGAGGTTGGGGGTTTGAATTTGGTCTTCGGCAGTAAAATCATCATCTGCATCTTTTTTGCTCTTCAACAATGTCATATAAAAATGGGCTTGAACCAGATGGCTCATTAACAAAAGGATGTAAAAATTAATAGCTGATCTTTTATTTTATTTCTTGAATATTGTAGTTTCCATATATTTTATCAGGTGTCTATTTTGTTATTAGGCAGTGATTAAAACCAAAACTATTTCATTGCATTATTTCATGGCTATGACTCAATCAAAGCCTGTAATAATTAGGATATCACTTTGCCTAGTGCATTTGGCCGTATCAAGAAAATAAAGCTTGAATGGTTAATCAGGGTTAGGGTTAGGGTTAGTAACATGAACATGATTAGCCGCCATTAGAAGTTTGGGTTATATTTAAGGATGCATAGCTTGTTTACTCACACAGTGTACCACCATTAAGACGACACTCGTGTCTACAGCCCCCCCCCTCCTTAATTGCCTGTAATATTTTTATTAGCCATCCGTGAGGCAGCAAGTGTTTTAGAACGGAGATGTGGTTGTTAGTGGATTTTGTGTGTGTGTGTGTGTGTGTGTGTGTGTGTGTCACGCCTCAGTACGCCTTTGACGAGAGAGAGCTGCCTGTTTGCTGCAGGAAAGCCGCCACTTTTGTGCACCTGCATATCCAAGCGCGTGACCAGGCCTCTCAGCCGTGATATCGCTCAGAACATTCGCAGTCGACTGTAGCCTTCATCAACATCATCACCATCACCATCATCATCACCATCATCTCTATGCAATCAGTAACAAATCAGAACTCGAGCACTTTGTTAGATTTCATTGAGGAAACAGTCAATGATAGATCATTGTGCCTGGTGATTGGTGGAAAACCAGGTCGTGATGTTTTTTTTTTTTTTTTTCAGAAACACAGAAGCATGCACACACACACACATACACACACTAATAGAATAAATTGTGTGCTGAAGTTTCTGCCTAACGTCTTCCAATTGTAGCGAAGAACCAGGAATCGAGATTATATGTTGTGGTTTCAATCTAACCTTTGACACGTAGCTAGGTGGACAATCTAGAAATGGAAATATCAGTATCAAAACCAGAGAAACAACAAAGTATCTTTGATGGAACTGCTGAAGTTAAACCCACCCAGGATCAGTTCTCTCATTCTTGCAGTTTTCTTTTTTGGCTATTGGGATTAGGAAAGTTCACCTCGCCAGGATCTCTCTCCAAATGGAATCATGTTTTATGCTGTCGGAGGGGGCGGCGGGGGATTATCAAATCCGTTCGGCAACTCCTTCCACACAGACTAAGAACACGTTGCATTGCAGGCACACTGCCCGCTGATTGGACACGGCCGGTTAGTCACAGCATCTCATAAAGCAAACAGAAGCGTTGCCAAAATAGGTTGGTGTAAACCACTGAACTTCGGAAAAATATTGAATCGACTCGATGTTTATGGTCAGACCCAGTTTCCGTTGAATGGGTTCATGTTAATAATTATTACTAACTATTGATAAAGTAAAAAAGAAAATGTCATATTTATGAATAATAAAAATAATAAAGTATATAAATAATAAAAATAATAGTCATATATAACAATAGTAATAAAGAAATTAATGGCCATGTTTATTTTGGGAGTTATCTTGACTGTTTGTTTGGTTAACTGCGGGGGAACAGGGAGTATCAGGTAGAGCAAATAATAACTGTAACAAAGTTTGCCGACTCTTCTAATTAACGGGAGAAAAAGGCACGCTAATCCAAACCTCCAATTTGTTTCACGTGCATTCATGAAATATTCATACAACAACGGCCCTCTGTTAATCCCAGCGGCTACGCCAAGATTAGAAATAGAAGTTGAATGAGACGTTCGCAAACACATTTACTGCCTGTAACACTCTTCAAGAACATGCTACACCCCTACATCCATAAAAGTCCAACACTCAAAAATTTATCTAAATACTCTTTTAAAAAAATAACTATTTGCAAATTTCAGATTGGCAAATGTTTATTATCCAATAGTTTGCCAAATTTGTCATCAATTGTAAAAAAAAAAATGCACAGTGACTGACACACACACAGAGAAACCCCTGGCGCGAATATTTGTTATTTATCCGATGTTTTACATCATTTTTCACTGAACATAAAAAATATGCAGATTGACATAAACACACACGCGCGCTTGCACACAACTGCTGTTATCGCTTCAGGGGAGTTGGGCTGCCGCGTTGTAACTGTCAATTGAATCCACCGCTGTGAGCTATGTGCTTACACACACGTTCACACACAGACAATCATTTCGCTTGAAAAAAAAAAAAAAAATCCCTAAGGAAGACGATCAAAAGGCTTCGCTTCCCATAATAAAAGTGAATCATCTCATCTCGGATATTAGCATGTCATTCTTGTTTGATGTCAAGATTGAATTTTACTCTATCACATCAGGAATGTTATTGTATATTATATACTGTTGTAGTTTTTGTGCTTAAATATTTGAGACTAGCACCCAATGTAACAGTTTTATCAAAACTGGTTAGGGATAGATAAGTACCGATACCATGTATCGGTGATGGTATCGGCATCAGTATCGGTATCAGTGCAGGTATTAGTATCAGTGCAGATATTAGCCTTGTTTCACTGCATAGAAAATTGCCATTTATTACATGCAAATTCAAGGAAAATTGTTATATTGGTATATAGGGGTTACGTATCAAAAGCAACAGTAGTATCGGTACTTGGTATTGGTGACTACGCAAAAGCTGAGGACTCGTATCAGTCTGAAGAAAATTGGTATGGAGCATCCCTACTCTAAATATTAACGTTATGAGGAATTAGGGAACTTTACATCATATTACTGCATGATGCCCCCCAAATAGAATGAAGTCAAATCCATCTTTACTGCCTCCCCACCTGTTGCCACAACGTTCATTTGCAGGTGAGACGAAGCGTGGCGGTCAGCAGAACCAGCATGACATTGGCTGCCTGAGAAAATTGCTCCTCCATTCCAAGTTACTTCTTCCAAGAGTCCTTCTGCGCACTTAGAGCGGCCATATGAGTCTGTGGTGACACTTGGTTGTTATCTTAATTAAGCAGAAGGAGACTTGCCTCTCCATATACTGGTGTCATTCCAAGCTTTATGAGTCGTGTGTGTCGAATCCGCTGGATGTCACATGGAATGGACAATTGTGGTTTTCCCGCCAATGTAAAGAAGTGATGAGTGGAGGAAAAATTAAAAACAATAAAAAAAAATATTATTGATGGCCATCATTGGCTTATATGGACCCCCAAAAAATATTCTGAAAAAAATAAGCAGCTCGGATACTGTTTTCCTTTTTTTTTTTTTTTTTTACCAAGAATCCAAAATGACCTTCAAACTTTTCACGTTAAATAAGGTGGGAAAAAAAAAGCATCATTTGGGAGAGTTTGGTAGAAGAAGAAAATGGCCGCTTCAACTCAAAATGCCCAACTTCTTGTTCAGTTTTGGGCAAGTGTCAGTCCTTGAGATTGTTTAGTGTCTTATCTTGCGATCCAAATATTCCCTTTATTTTCTTCTGATGGGTGAAACTAGTATACATTTTTGTTCTTACTTGTCGCTAAACAAGGAACCGCATTGTCCTTCATGGCCAATCTTGACCGTCCACAACCCAGCCTGTAAATCATTTATAACCATTTAGCGTCAACCCACATAATTAACAAGACATGGTCACATTGGACTGCCTGTTTTCAGTCTGTGCAGTTCAAAGGATGCACGTGGCTGAAAAATGCTCAAGGGCGCAGACTAATATGATAAATAGGGAGGGGAGAAGGGTTAGAGCAGAAAGGGTGCGGGGGGGGGGGGGGGGGCAAGAGAGGGGAGGGGCTTTTCTGCTCTACATAGTTTACCATGTGAGTGATGGTGTAGAGTGATGGAAGCGACCGGCAAGTTCTTCCCCATCCGTGTTCTCTGGCTGGGCGGAGTCACCCATCAAGGAGGATTAGAAGTGCAAACTTAGGAACACAGCCTTTTCTTTTAAGGCATTTTTTTTTCCTCCTGAGGCTTGAGATGCAAAATAGTAGGAACCATCTTTAGAGTTGTGGAGGTAAATTGGAATTTTGGTGATTATTAGATGATCATGGTATGCTAAAACTACAATGGCCATTGAGTCTGCTTAGAAATTCACCTTAAAAAGCCTTTGCCCAATTCTCACTTGAGAATATTTTGATTACGTTGTCAGCATTTTACCTGCGAGTAGGGAACATATGGCCTATCTCTGAGCACGGGAGGATGGTGGTGAGGACACACACTTTTTGGAGGGATTTGGCACAACAGGAGCAAGAAAGGGGACATCAGGTTGGCAACCTGTGGTCATCTTTCTGATCTCATCCATGCTTTCATCAACTGAATCCCAGGAGACACACACACACGCATGTGCACACACACACACTCAAACTTTACGCCATGCCCATCAGAGGCTCTGGTATTGCAATGTTGGCATTTGGACAATATTTGCGAACATGCTGGCAGATGTCAAAAGGCTTTGACGACAGGATTTTATGGGGGTAAAAAAAAAAAAGGACTAATACGGATATGCTGTAGTTACTGTGTCAGTTTGCTGAGTGCTCTGCACTGAGTGCTGCCAAAAAACAAGACTCTCGCATGCCACGGGCATAAAAACAGAAAGAAAATGCAAAGAAAACAAAGAAAACAGGTCACAGAATGAAGGCAAATTGTAAAAATAAATAGACCTGCCCAAAAGCATGTTGTCTTTTCGCAGTTGCAGGTCTGACACTATTTTTTAGCACTACTAAATAGACTCCTTTAATTTAAAGCAATTAAATTCAAGTACAACAATATTTAAGTGGCTGCATGCAGAGTGTTTGCTCAATGACTAGAAATGAAATAGGAGCCAAAAAAATATTGGGCACAAGTGTTTACAGTGCTTTACCCCTGAAGCCTGCAGGGTAATGTGAGGATTAATTACTGTTGAGTTTGACCCAAGGAGAACTAGAGCAGATTATCCCCCCCCAAGCTGAAAAAGAGGGCATTAGAGCTTGATGGACACCTCCATGGTGCAGGATGGCATGAAGGAAGTGCAAGGCCCAATTGACTTTGAGCTCCTTCACCTTAGCCATTTTTATTTCCACCATCAGAGTAGCACTTGACAAATACTCAATACATTGGAAAAATAAAATAATAATAAAAAAGACTAATGTAAAACAAAGCATTAAAAAAAAAAAAAAAAAAAAAGATTACGTGAAATCAAACAACACACATCTATTTCAACCCAGATAGAATAGACAGTGGAATAAAATGTAAAAGAACAGCTGTTTAAATTACATGTGCATGTTAAAAGACACATAACTCAACCGGGACAAAAAAATAACCTTATCCAGCCTTAATTAAAGCCTCAGGAGAGCCGAGAAATTTGTCGGCCCTTAACTATGTCCCGGAGGAAACACACACGGACGCATGTACGTGTGTTTCTACTGCGCCGGTCACATGGCAAATGGTCGCCTGGAGTCTCAAAAGCCGAGCGCCTCATGGCAGGCGGGCATTAGAGGACGAGAATAATGTGTAATTACAATAGACAGTCTAAAACAAAGCACTTCACTTTCAATGAGTTGCTCTTGGAGATAGGAAGGTTACCTCAAAGGGGAATTCTAATGAAGCAGATGGTTGAGTGCTCACAGGGGCACATACAACAGCACTGTCCTGTTTTTTTTTTTTTTTTTTTTTTTTTTTTCCCTAACAATCTGGCAACATTAGTGGCAGTCTGAGCAGCCTCACCTGCCTCTTGACCGCTTGTTGTGGGCAGCTGCTCCCCTATGTACACTGGATATATTAAGTCTACACACCCCTGTTAAAATATAAATAAAAATTACACCTCTGAATAACTAATCACATTCATTTATGTTGAATGAGGACACACATCGTTAAGCCTGCCTCTATTTTACCTTAAATAAATTTAAGATGTTTTCCCAGGTGTTTTACAGCTGCCCAGTCTGCTTGGATGTAGGTTCTTGCACACATGGACCCTAGGTGGTGCTCAAGCACCTGCCCTTTAGCTCCTGATGAAAAAAAAAAAGTGGCCTTTTTGCTGCAGACCTCTTCATTCATTATTTAAAAAAATAGAAATAGAATCGAAAACCTGTCATCAATTCCATCCCATTTTTAATGTCTAGTGGGCATTTATGTGAGTCCTTGGGAGATTGGTACATCCGCTTACAAATTACACAGTATGCATACTAACCACAAAACCTAGCATTATAGTATCCTTGAAAAGATGACGTGGCTACTTGCCCAACATTTTACAGACCCTTAAAACGGTGACTGTGTGCCCCCTTGTGCAAACACATTAAATCAGCTGTTTATTTTTTGTTCGCCTCGCTCTTAAAAAACCCCCACAAAAAATAGTCAATTGACAGGAGGGAAAAAAATATTTTCCTTGTTTTTTTTATGTTTGTATGTTATGTTATAATAATAATAATTGATCAAATAAGGTAGTGGGTAATCTGGAATAATTGTAAATATAAATATTATCAATGGTTTAGTTTGTGGTGAAAGTCAGCCAAATCAAAGTTTGCTCACTTGTTACGTAAGATCGTGCAGGTGGACCTGATAAAGTGACAAAACATACTCCAAGCAATTGTTTCTTTTTCATTTTATTCTATACCTTATGATTTCATCCAGCACGTGTGCTTATCGACAATGCATTGGTGGCTCCAGCTTCTCTCACTGACAAATACAAACACACACGCACACACACACACACACACACACACACACACACACACACACACACACACACACACACACACACACACACACACACACACACACACACACACACACACACACACACACACACACACACACACACACACACACAAACACACACACACGCACGCACGCACGCACGCACGCACGCACGCACACACACATACAGTCCTGTACCAGCCTCACATGTCCGTTATTGCTTTATCCCGTGTTAAAAGCAGAAAATAATCATTGTAATAATCCCTTTGATCGTGAGCAAGAGCGTTCAAAACGTCGCTCTCCCTCGTGTGTCCTTGAACACATCATATACACACAGGCTGAGGCTGAGCCTTCCCTGTAGAACATCTCATATTCTCGTTATGACCAAAAAATGGATATGTCAACAACTGTACATGTGATGACATCAGTTATTAGAATCTAAAACAAATACATAAATATACAATAAGTAGGTCCTATGGAAATACTAAGCTTGGTAAATATATAAGTACAGTTGAAAGAATGCCGCGGGTTATAGTACAGAATTAGGGTTCAACAAAAGGAGGCTTCAAGACGTTGTCGCCTCACAAAAAATGAGGTTCTGCTTTGTATTCTTTCCAGCTGACAATGTTAAATGTGCATCTTTGCCTTTTTTGTTCACACATATGTATATTTGTTTTGAAACAAACAGGCAGTAGTGAGAAGTAACGCAGATTCTCACTGACAAGTGAGCCACGATCCTGACAGTGGAATCTCATTACTACCCTGAAGGATCCGGCCGTGCTCTCTGAATCAATTGCTACGTGCTATTCTTAAACTGGGTCATATGCAGGTTAAACTGCCCGACATCACACACACACACACACACACACATACACAAATGTATTCGTTGTACACTTTGCGGTCAGCGCGACATTACCCTCGTGTCATTCCATCTCAGTAGAGCGGCAAAAGAGGATGCTCGCATTAGCCGCGGAAGCTAAATAAAAGGCCGTGTCAAAGGGCCTTATTCGGATGTACAACGTGAATTATGGTGAATGTATCATTCATTCTTTCGTTTTAACTTCAGACTCATACCAAAAATAGAAAAAAAAAAAACAGGACTGAGTTGGATTTTAATATCTAGCAGGTCGGTGTTAGCATAACCCAGATGTAGTACAGACTAAATATGGCAGACAGAATGTGGATATCAAGTCTGCTTTAATCATTTGTGTTTTTCCCAAAAATTATTGAATCTTTTCCGGTTATTTTTACGGATAGATGGAAATAGGAAAAAAGTTAGAAAATAGACTACAGGGGCGGAAAAGTTGATCTGACTCATCTTGATCCATCAGTTCTAAGCTGTGTACCAAGACTTCTGGCGTATAGTGGAATGCCTCATTTCCCCCGGCTCAAAATGCAGGTTCGATTTCGCTCCTCTAATCCTCAATCACAGCAAACGATTCCATTATTGTGCATCGCTGATTCATCAACCAATAGTCACGCACCAGCTGGGCAGCACAAAAGGGAAGTGGGAGGTAAAGATTAGGTGGCTAAATTGGAGGTGCAGCAAGCAAAATGTAACTTCACAACCAAGTAAAGCAAAGACTTTTAGAATTGGACTTCACACTTTCACTTTTAATAAATACCACGGAGAGGACACGCAGCTAAAGAATAAGCAAAGAGATCAATAAACAGACTTCCAAACAAGATGGCCGCAAGCGTTTGGACACAACACTGTGAGCTTTCGTGATCCTTCCACTGGCCTTCATTGTTTTTTTTTGTTTTGTTTTGTTCCCGCGCTGCCCTCAAACTGCCATGTTCTTCTGACGGGTGACGAGGAGACATTATGAAAACGGTTTGCTGCTTGAGAAAGTGAGTCAGCCTCGTTGTTGTTTTCCTTCCATTTGCCTTCCCATGTAATTCCCAGCTGATGTAGCGCTGTACTAGTACGTTACGCAAATAGTCTTGGAGGATAGAAATAGCAAATCCTCTTCAAGTTGAAACATTGCTGTCAGGTGAAAATCTTGTTACTCCAGTTTAGGTGATTTTTTACGGTTTTCACTCAGATTACGCAGTCTTCCGCTAGTTGAGAAATGTTCTTGACCCGGAGGATTATTATTATGAAACCCCAGCTGCCTCCCACTTCTTTTTGATTTCCATTACATAAATGCAAAGCACGGTCATGAGAAAAAAAAATAAAAAAAATAACGGCTTATCTTCCATCAACAAATTCCATGCTTTTAAGAGATGGTGTCATCTCTTGTAAGAAGTTACAATGGAGAAGACTATAACGAATCAATTCCAGGATTGTGTTGATCTCTGTAAAAGATCGCACTAATGCCTTCTGGCGCTACCTTCCTTAAAAACCAAATAGTCGAGACGCCCAAACCTGTCTTTTATCAGCACGAGTATTACAAGGTACTCTTTTGTGCTTCCACGTCAACACCTTCAAACCTTTCCAACGCCCCCCGACTCCTCTCGCCGCAATCGTAATCGATTCAAGCGAAGTTGGAATTATTTTTAGCGTTCACTCCGTCCTCTGTCGTAACACCCCCAGGGCTCGGTCTCTGCAACCTTTGGTTCTCTGGATGGTGGTAGACGCGCGACACGACTTTCCACGCACAGTTATGAGTCACACTGGCACAGATTTTTTTTTTTTTCGTTTTGGGAGTTTGAGCCACTAGAAGAGGAAAGGTAGTGATATATGATGTAATTCTGTAAGAATAAACCAACTTGGTGCAATCACACTCAAAAAAAGCTTATGAATATAAGTGATGTACAAGTGTTGGGCTAACTTTTTAATAGAATATCCAACACCCTTGAGGTTTTACAAGTTGTAATTCAAGCTAAATTTGTAAGGTAGAATACAGCTACAAAGTTGCGGAAAACCATGGTGAGAGTTATAATTTAAGCTTTGTGCAAGTTTGGGTGCTCTGTTATAATTTGTTACCCATTGGCTCCCATGAAAATCTGAACTTTCCAAACACACATTAACAGAGTATCATTAAATGTATTCCCATATACACAAAATAAAATTAATTTTCTATTTTATATTTAGCATTTTATTCCCTTATTTTTCCAACTATGTCTCACTAAATGTGTTCCCATATACACAAAATAAAATTAATTTTATATTTTACATTTACCTTTTGCATTTTGTTCCCTTATTCTTCCAAATATGTCTCACTAAATGTGTTCCCATATACACAAGACATTTTCTCTTATTCTCCCATATATGTCACCTAAAATATTTCTTGTCTCATTTGATTTATGTGGATGTATTAACATAGGCAATCAAACTCCCAAAGGTGAAATGACATTTTGCTCATCAAAAATCAAATCCTAAGGGTATTTAAGACGCATTCTTGTTGCTTTTCTATTTGCATGCTTGTAAATATACAGCAGTGTCACGTCCTGCTTGTTTGCTGCACCTCATTACTGGAATTGTGGAGAAGTGTTAATGAGGGGGAGATGGTCACAGAGTGGCCGTGTGTGTGTGTGTGTGTCTCCATGTTAGTCTGTGAGGGTCAAGGGACTACAAACATGTCTTGTTAAATAAGGCCGCTGTGACTGAGTTGATGGGGACTCAGCTGTGGGAGAGGAACCTGCCTGGCTCTGTGCATATCGTGATGAGCTGCAGACCAACTACTTCAAGCCACATCCCTGTCCTTGTTTGTTTGCCTAAATATTTTTTCCCAAATTGGCAATCTGGTTAAATTTGAAAATCTCCCATCCTTTGCAATCAAAGTCAGCAAAGACTATTCTAAGCGATTATCCTGAATTAGTGAGCCCCCACACCCCACCGTTCCTGATCTGCTTATTTAACCTGCTCAAAATTTGCGATTGCATCATTTGTGTTATGTGTGCTGTGTCGGTCTATTTGAGAACACCACACATGAGAAGAGCTGTAAGAACAAACAAGCTGATTTTTTTTCCCCCTTGTAATTTGTCGGGTCACTGACCTTTTAAAGATGGACTAAGATATTTTTAAAAATGAACGTTTGTATTCTAAAGACTATCCAATAAAGTGCATGATAATCCAGTGAAGGTCAATAATTTGATTGAGAAGAACTGATTGTTGATTAATCATGTCTTGAAGCATCAACAGAGTGCAGCCATTAGAGTGTCAACTACTTTGCTGTTTAAGACCAACATAATAAGCTAGGGGAAGTTGAGCAACATCCACTCCGTGGAACAATTCCCCTGGGTAGGCATGAAAAAACAGGAATTAAAATAGTGTACTAATTAAAAGTTCGTGGAGACAAACAGCTTTCAAATTAATTTATGCTTCCCTGCACCCAAATGGTCTCAATTGCACTAACATTATGCTACATATGCTTTCTGCTACACTTAAAGTATTGCATTGGGGAAGATGCTACTTGAACTTACCAAGTCTTATATCCAGGTCATTGTAAGCATGTAAGAATGTTAATCAACTTTTTCCAAAGGCCACTTTAGCAACAGAAATGTCTGCTGATAAAAACACGTCCAATATATTGAACCCGATTGCCATTTTTAAGTGACACAACAGTCTTGTTTAGTGCTACAGTAATTTTTTTTTTTACATACATTTAACATCTTAGACACGCCCACGTTGACCAGATAGCAGCCGTCGAAGAAAAAAAACCCCGCATATTAAGATTTATGTTGATTAGTGATGAAAATTTGAATTGTATTTTATTACATGGTCCGAGTGCTACAACGCACGACATGCTAATTGCAGTTTATCCATTTAAATTAAATCAAAGGTATATTTTCAAAGAAGTAAGGTTGCCTTCAATTCAAATTTGGAGGGTGAACCACCACTTGGGCCAATTATCAGGACAACTGACAATAAACTTTCATGTCTGTACATGTGCTGAATGAAAGTTCTAGTTTGCAAAGTGGAGAACAAAAAACAAAAAAATGAAGTTGCCTTGCATCTGACTGTCCTGCTGAGTCGCGCACTCACAAACAGTCGCAGACATTCAGGAAGAACGAAACAACACGGGTGTCGGACAAACGTTCAGCGGTATGGTTTTGGAAGACAAAGTGAGTTTGTTGGGACACGCACGCTACCGTAATCTCCACATTGTAATGGAGGCTAGCTCATTTGTGCCCTTCTTCGCCCTGCTTTCAAAAGCATCATCATTATTATTTTTACAATAAGTGATATAAAATAAGCGGGCGAAGGGGTGGATAAACCTTACTGGAAGTCTTTTTTGGTTTCCGAAAATCTTTTTGTCATAAGGTTTCAAAAGGTATACACACATACACGTGATAAATAAGCACAGTCTATACATTTGAGAATCAACAATATGAGATCCCAGATGATGTGTCTTCTTAGCAAAAAAAATGTAGATTTGCTTTTGCTGAGACACACAAAAAGCCTTGGATGCAGGTATTAGTGCATAGGTGCCTGCAGACAAAATGAGTATTTGTCTATTGAACTGCCCTCTCCCGTAAAGAAATGACGGTCCTTTAAATAGAGATAATTTTCACACCCTCCTCGATTAATGTATCACTTAAATATACCTCTATCTATATACATGACGTATAAATAAGAATTGGACAAAGCGTAAAACAGTGTTACCTGGTAAAGTGTCTCTTAAATCACAGCAAATTGAAGGTCAAATAAAAGGCGGAACACAGTGACATCTGATAAATGAAAATGACACCAATTCACAACGTGAAAAAGTTTGTGTGCATTTCAGTCTGGAGGAGCACAGGAGGGTGTGATCAATCCTCACAAATTGGAAGAAAGCTTTGAGCGGACAGTTGGAGTTTCTAGATCCGACGAGCAGGCAGAGGAGCCCCTCCGGAGTGACGAGGATGGCGAGGCTCCGGGGGAGTGAGTCTGATGGGGGCGGCCCGGAGAAAGCTGGACTGGTGGAGTCATATGACCGGGAACTGAGCTATACGGTTTGGATTTTAAAGTGGGTGAGGAGAAGGGTGAGTGGTAATAACCTGTTTCCGCAGAGGAGCAAGCAGTTTGGTGGCCAAAGGCCTGGGCTACCTCCTGGGGAAGTGATGGGTGCGAGCTCGATAGCAGCTTTAGATCCTCGGAAAAACGACCGGGCTGCGGATCTCTTCCTGCGGTGTGTGTCTGGACCGAAGGATGCGAAGGAAGAGAAGACTGAGGCATGAACAGAGAACTGTGGGATCCTGTGGCACTGGGTGGATCATTGAAGTGGAAAGTCCTGCTTGTCACAGGACTTTGAATAGTCGGGCTCGGTGCTACCGGAGTAAGGCATGGTGAGGCGTTGGCTGAACCGTACTGGGCCAGGGAAGCCAAGGCAGACCTCTCCAAAGACAACTGGTGTGGAAGAAATCCAGATTGGAGACCTGCCAGGCTAAAATGCCCAAGCGATGATGGTGAACCCTCAGTGGGCTGTTGGCCATTCTGTCCTTTGCTTGAAGATGGGGAGCTATGTGGAGGAGAGTGGAGGAGGTTCAAGCTACTTGTAGTCCTGCCTCCTCCAGCGAATTGTTGCAAGGGGGTCACTTGAGGATGCTTGGGAGGTGGCTGACTGTAGAGAAGCTGTCCTGGCATGGGGCTGGAAGAAACAGTAGATATTGGGCTCTGACAACGTGAAGAAGTATTAAGTCCTGTGGAGCCACCAGAGGCCCCCCCTGAAGGGCCACTCATTGCATGGCCTCCTACTGTGCCCTCTGTTGTCCTGTTCTTAAGTGTCGCAATACCCCCTCCTCCTGGCCCACTTGAACCTACCCCTATGAAGCTAGCTGCTGCTCCACTGGAAGCCCTTCCCAGAGATCCTCCTCCAGGATTCGATATCAGACAGTCACTCGAAAGACCGGTAAGGGAACCCACAGCTACCCCTCCAGCTGATCCTCCAGAAACCTTGGATGCAACAGAGGGGCACCCAAGCGATCCGCTATTGGTCACGTCTACGAGTAGTTTTTCAGATGTCCCACCTACTGACCCACGGGAAGTCCTTTCTAATGACCCTGCAACGGTTGTAGAGACCAGGAAGTCTATAGAGGACTCTCCCACTGTCCCAACTGAAGGCCTCCTTAATGATCCTGCAGTGGTGGCTGATACCATTGATTCTAAACAAGTTCCTTCCAACGAACCACCAGAAGCTCTCCCTGACGATCTGCCAGTGCTCATCCCTATGAGTAATTCTCCGGAAGCCCTTCCTAGTGATGCAAGTGAGACCCCACCCAAAGATCTCTTGGCTGACTCTGCTACTGAAACACAGGTAACACTGCTTGAGTCCCCTGTTGCTGATCTACCACAAGTACCACTCGTTGATCCTTCGGAACGCCCCCCAAGTGATTCCCCTGAGATACCCCCTGTTGCCCCCAACTTAAAGATTTTCAGTGAACTCGCTTCAGCCGTTGCAGCTGTAAAGTCCTCGCTGGCCCATCCTCCATCGTCTCCGCTCGGCCCTTCCAAAGACCCTCCGACTGCTCCACCCAGAGGCCAGTCCGCTGTACCGCCACAGGCTCCGACTGCACTTCCGCTTATCCCAGACCCCGTGCTTCCACCTGTCGATGTTTGGTGGAAGAAAGTAGACAAAGGAGGAGTAGTGGAGCGAAAAGGCTGCTGATGCTGCGGTTGCGAGTGCAGCTGGGCCAAACTAGATGAGGGCGAACCAGACGACGAGTACGGTCTGTGAGGAAGTGCAGAGGACCCGCTTACATTAAACCCTGACTTTGTCTCATTCAGTCCACGGTGGCTTCCACTACCTGAACCCTGTTGGCTAGAGCTATTTGTCCCTGAACCTGATGCTACGTGCTGAGCCCGAAAAGAGGCCAGTAAGGACATGTCCACGCCTGTGCGTCGTTTTGAAGGTGTGCTGGCAGGAGATTGCCCAGCAGATTCAAGAGCTGGTGATGATGGTCCAAAAGTGTGAAACTTCTTTTGCCCACTGGGGGGATCCTTCAGGGACCCCAGCACAGAAACCGGAGGCCTGAAGAGAGTCGGCGGGAGGTGGGGATGGTGCGTGAGAGCGATGGCGACCGAGGTGGTGGCGGCCGCCGCCTGGAGAGGCGCCTGGATTAGCGGGGCCCAGATGACAGGTGTGGGCGACGGTGGCGTTTGGGGAGGGGCGTTCTGCAGGAGGTGGGCACAGTGGGCCATGTCCCTGTCGTGTTGCACAATTTGTTGGATAATTTCATTCTCCTGGTAGTTGAGGACACCAGAGTTGAGGTCATGCTGGACCTTATGCTGCAGGATGGAGTTTTTCTTGCCTTTCATGCAGAGAAACAGACACACAAACAGAGAGTGATATGGGAGAAAGAAAGAGAAGAAAAAACAAGAATGAGCATTTCTTGTCAGCAGATAATGCTCTGCTGACATTTTCAATGTACTCATCTAACAAACTCATTCGACAGCATCACTACTACAACTTGTAGAGAGGAAATCACATCAAATGCTCAGGAAAGAGAAACAATGATTTTGCAAAATGCAATGGGCTAGAAAACCATAGTGAAGACAAAGGGAAACAACAATAAAAGACAGGTGGGAGACAACCACCCAGAGACAGGAGCTCGAAAAGCATGACAGCCTCAAGGTCTTTGTCTCAGGAGCTCTGACTGTGCGATTCCATAGTAACAAAGGGACTAAATACAAACAAACCTTCCTATGAGTCATTGCCTATTGGCGGGGAGGGGGGCGGTCTTAAACAAACAAACAAATTACACATTTGTCCTTTGATGTTTTACCTCTTCTTTTAATGTATTTTAAAGCAGTGGTTCTTTTACTTGATTCAAGATTGTTATTGGCTTGCTGACTAGGTTCTCCAAGTCAAGTCTCTCAAGGGTAAACAAGGTCATCGAGACACGGTGACTCCACCTCCCTCTGAAACATTGCAAAACTCTGACCTCTAAGTCCATTAACCATAGTGGAGCGGCGACAGGGTCAATTCGCAGGCCTGCCATCCTCAATTCCATCCTGAGTAAGCCCGAGATATTCCAAATGCAATTAGATGCAGATCAAGCCATCGGTCGTTATGACCGGTGGCTCTGCTCGGCTGGGGTGCTTCCTCCGAGGATGACTCCCCATCCACCTGCTTGCTAATCGCTCGCAAAAGCTCTAATCAGATTGTGCAAGTCCATCAACGGAGTCATTAATTTGTGCGTCAGCGCTATACGGTACGCCGCTGACGTTATTAAGGGAGAGAGGGACGTACGGGCAGGAGAATGGGCCTTACACAGAAGACCATCTCTAAGATCACTATCAGCCCACCGTATATTTTCAAAGCAGTCGTTTGCTACAAAGAGTCTCCCCCACAAGGAACGTCTCTTTACTCCTTGCTAAACATAGCCGAGGATAAAACTGAGCAGGCGAGCGATGGCTGAGTGATGATACGGACGTGCTTCTCATTGTGAATATTTTATTTGAACGGGGCTTTGAGTAGACTGATGGATATGCTGAGAATATCAATTGTCTGCATTGGGGATCAAACGGGGAATTCACAAGCTTTGACCAAAGTTTCCAATGGTTTGGCTGAGTACTCTTACGCCATGAAAAAAAAACGTGAAAGGCTTCCAGAGCCATCAGGGTTTTAATGACTGTTTGAATGTATGTTTCTTAAAAGAGATATCATGCTGAAAGATCCTTACCAATCCTGTCCAGTCTGTCCAGGGCAACTGTTTCAAAAGCCCGTCGCATCATGGGATACTCCTCCAAGACTTCGTTGAAGTTGTCCACCGACAGCGAGTAAAGACGACAGTATGTGTCGGCTCGCACGCTGGCCGTACGTCTGCCGCGAGTCAGCAAACAAATCTCTGGAAACAAAACAAAAAATAATAATCATGACATTTGTGAAGTCATTGTGTCTCATCGTTAGCTGCTAATGCAGTAACGCCTGAACCACACAAAGCGACGTGGCCGAATGACTGAACTGAACAACACATTTTCTCTCAGGAACTCACACCAGGCAATCAAACCTTGAGCACAAATGGAAAAAATATGCAAATTTTCAGTTTGTTTTCCAGAAACACAGAAGTATGAATGCGATATGTTACCCGCTAGGGTACTATGCTATTCCAGTGTATGATCAAAATAAATAAAAGGACTTTTCACATACAGCAATTTGCATGACCCATCCGGTGGACCTGCTGCAGGTTCTCGAATCACCTATAATGTTATCGCACGCTACAATCTCATAAACAGTGTCCCAAAACCTTCCCTGGAAAGTCTCAAATTTACAGGAACAAAAACACAACTTCCCTCAAACAGTGAGCTCTATTGGCCGTCGTCTAACATAGCTGTTCAAGAAACTAATGGTCCATTTAACCGGTTTGTACTGAGTTTATGCATCTGCCTGTACCGTATGCATTTACATGTATGTTAGTGTGTGTGCTCGCGCTGGTGTCTGCACAGAATGAGTATGCATGCATGCATGATCGGCGCCACTGTGTGCATATTTTATTCATGAGAGCTTTCCAGTGTAAGTGGCGGTGATAACAGAGGCTATATATTCTATATATATGCATATGCGGATACGAATGCACCTACGAGGATGCCGTAAATGCTAACTTTTGGGGGGGGGGGGTTGTATTCCATGTGTGGGTTAGGATGTGAAGGTGTGTACACGTCCATTTCATCCCAAATCTGTTTTGCGTTCATCTCTTTTCCCGCTAGCCCGCTGTCTCTTTCTCAGAAAGCCATTTGCCGTTTATCCCCTTCATATTCCGCATGTTGGCAAACACATACGCAGATCCCTCGGTGCTCGCGAGGCCACGTCTCCTTTAATCAATAAAAACATTTGTAGCGCCGGCTGTTGTTTATGTTTGGCTGCGAGGGTATGATGGCGGCGCGTGAGAATGTCGGCGAGAGGTTGAGCGCAATGACGAGGCTGCGTTAAAGGCTGGTAACAATCGTGGCACATCACGTCAATGCTACTCAGCAAGGCGACCCACTTTGTTTGAAAAAAAGGCCATCGGGTTCTTGTTTTAGGTTTCTCACCTGCATCGTTTCTTTTGCAAAGTTTTTTGATAGATTATTTATTGTGCTGAACCAGTTTTTCTAAATGTTTGCGATTTTGGGAGGTAGATCAGAAAGGTCAAGTAAATAGTAGCAAAGTCGTAATTCCACTCAATATTCGGGTTAGGGATTGTTCTTGCGACAAGATTTATTTCTCAAAAATGTCCATTATTGAAATGTTTCTAACACTCAGACCCTTGTCCCAAATCGGCTCAGAAAAGCTCCAGCTCCCCTCATGAACGGCGTGGAATACAAAATACAAAAAGAAAGGCTTGGTGTCTTGATCATACTGTACAGAATTCTAAAATGTGATGGAGTGCAAAGTAGCTCTCGGAATATGAGATGGACATTGAAGGCAGAATGTGAGTGAGGAACATGAAGTGCATATGAAAAGAGGAGATGGCTGAACAGAGCATGGCCAAGTGGAGAAGACAGCTGTGAATAGGCGAGTTTAAAAATACCCTGCATGTGTTTGTGCGTTGCGTGCACTGTAAGTGGTTGCTCGCGGGGGCAGCCCTGGCTGTAGCGGCGCCGGCAGCGGCATCGCACTGGTAATCCCCTCTGGAGAGGAGCACCGCAGCGCTGTATTAAATCCTCTTGTCCTGTGGCTTTCTGGATGAAGCCGGCGGGGCCAAGATGAGCTGCGAGGGCTGCAGGCAGTGAGCCCTCTGGCCTCGTGGACAGGTCTTTACACACAAGTCAAGCTCACATACTTAGCGGGGGCCATACAAAAGCGAGGAGGAAAGAAAGAATTTTATCCGCGGTGGCGTTGGGAGCCGTAGCAAACCCGCTCAAGAAGAAACAAAAAGAGCAGGACTAATGTCCTTAAATAACAGAGACTGCAAAAGAGGCTCAAACTTAACATGCGATAAATACAAAATGGCTACAGTGGAAACTTCTTTCAGCATTGGAGTGTTTTCATGAACACGCACGCAAAAAAACATGATTATCCGGACCGGTAATGTTAATCAACATTTTCTGAAGAAATTAGTTTGTAGATTCCCTAAGATATCCTTGGCCTCCCCAAAGAAAAAAATCCTAGCACCGCTAGTGGCGTGTACCATTGCTGCTTTCCAAAGAAAGCTTATTATATATTTTTGATTAGTTAAATCAAAAGACTAAAAAAAAAAAAAAAAAAAAAAGCAAAACATCTCTGCAGTGTTCACTTCTCAGTGGCTTTTCATGAGTTTGAATCATTGGATTTATGAATGAAACTGCATCCGCATATTAACTCTCATGCTTACTTGTGACTCATCACAAGGCTCCCAAAATAGGGACAATCCCCTGTTCAATGTCGCTGCCTGTGCTCTGCCTGTCTTGCTATCAAACCTCGGTCGTCGTCTTCTTTTTTCCATCCCCATCTCCAATCGTACATTTCTGTGCGGTCTGGAGTAACAATGAGATCAGCCGTCGACCGTTATTTGGGGCGGCGACAGCGCCAATGAACACCACACCAGTCGCAATACAAGATAACCGGCTGCAGATTAAACATCTCATTACACGTGATATCGTCCAATTTGAAGAAGCGTTTCGAGAAAAAAAGGAGAAATTCTTCTCATATGAAGGGGAAAATGAATGTGGCCACGCAATGAATTTTCCCACCGTGTCTGCTGGTGTATCTGGGCTGGCGGAGATATTCGGCCGCCAACGTGTTTGGCGAGAGGCCAATCTTTTTCTTCCACACTTATGAGACAAAGCATTCATCAAAATTGAATGACACCAAGGAAAATTGGATCTTGCTCGATGACAAAATGTTCTTTGACCTTGTTGAGAAAATACCAAGGTCAAAACTACACCAGTGACAGGCAGGGGCAATATAGAGTTAGAATATGCAAATAGTGGCATATTTTCTTTTTAATGGGTAGTCCACAATGCCGCAGCATAATTAGCCACATTTTAAAGGCGTTAAACCAAAAGTAAAAACAGCAAAACTAAGTCCAATGGAATTAGGTCAAGAATCTTGGCTACCAATTCAAATGAACCACACGACCCTCAAAGCGACAAAGTTCAAATGACCAAGTTGACCGCATGGCAGCTGAAAAGAGTCGAGAACATTGCACCATCTGCTCAAGGGGGGGGGGGGACTCAGTTCCCATCCAACTGCTTTTCCCAATTCCCGTTTGCATGTTTCTGAGAATAAACAAAATCTCCATTTTATCCCTCGCCTGAGATGCAGTCAATTTACAACATACTCAACGCTCACTGTGTCATTCATGACAGGGCTACACGGTCCACGGACAAACAACGCCCTCTCCGTCATTGTTTATCGACTTTCTCTTGACTGCATCCGCTCTGGAGGCGGGTGGGGGGGAGCAGCGCTAAAGTCGGTCAATAAAGCTGTCTCTTCATGAGGTAACGCACTTGCCACACAGGCTGAACAGATTCAGGACAGACAACATGCACTACATGCTGCTTTTGCCCTTTTCGATACTCAAAGACAAGAAAAAAAAAGACATGAATAGTATACACTTCTCTGAACAAAAAAAACCCCACTAGCTCGAAATAATGTATTTTATTTTATTTTTTTTATAGACCTGAAAACGACGGAACCATGGAACTGCCAATGTGGAATAAACATTTTTGAATAGAAAAAGGCATTTTAAACGCGTGTATGTATATATATATATATATATATATATATATATATGACTATATATATATGACTATATATATATGACTATATATATATGACTATATATATATGACTATATATATATATATATATATATATATATATATATATATATATATATATATATATATATATATATATATATATATATATATATACATATATATATATATATATATATATATTTAGCCGAAGATAGCTAACAAAAATATAAATATTTGCATTTGTGAAGAACATACAGGTGAGGGTTCACCCACTATAATTAGCTATACCTACAGTCTATGGTTGTGATGAAAAATAAAATACAGGGCATAATATATAAAGCTTTTATTTTGATAAAATGATTTGAAAATGATCGCACACGTTTTGATGCACCTGCTTACAACTTGCACTCATTTGGGGAGAAAATCAAACACTAGCCTATTTTTGCAGTGCACATGGTCCTGCATTCGGTTGAGGTAAGCACAGCAAACATTGTCCGTGCTCACCAGTGTGCATGGATGTGAATTAATGAGCGGGTGCATGCGCGTGGGCCCGCTTGGACTGTGATCATGTGGCCGTTTCCAGCAGCTCTGCTCTGCTCTGGTCTGGCAACGCTCACCTGGGCTCCAGCTCCTGCTTGTCAGCTCGCATCTGCCTCCTACACACTGTAACAGAACTCCCCCCTTTCGACCTCCCGAGCCAGGCCACTGGACACTGTCTACCTCCTCAGAAAAAGAAAAAGTCTTTCTTTCTGATACTTTCGTTGCACTGGGGCTGATGCTTTTGTTTAAGCCTCGCCTGCTTGCTTTGTCATATTGTTCCCTCATTGGCTGTTGACAGTAATTTGTACAAAGTGGAATCATTTGATGCAAATATTAGACAAGGCAGTAAAAAGCATGAATCTACAGGCCATTTATTGTGTTATAACATTATTGAGCCACTTTATCAACTTTTTTTGCATTAAAGAAATAAAACAACTAAAATGATTTGCTTTTTTCTTTGGGGGTAAAATGATAACACGTATTTTCCTAGCTTTTCATTTACACATTGCTAACAACTATTATAATTTTAATACATTTTATTCATACTCAAACTTCTCTTTTTAGAATTTTAATACATTTTATTCATACTCAAACTTCTCCTGTTTCCACGAGGAAACAATAGACATGCAAGCTTTTGCATGTTTTTTTTTTTTTTTTTAAATACATTTGTGATTTTACTCTCATTGACTATGCTTAGAATTAGGGTGATATATGCCAATTTATTAGTTTGTCACTTTTAATTTACTAACAAAGGGCATATAAATTATTTTATCTATAGACAAGAACATATCTACTGTATGACCTTGATAAATCTATATAAATAGAAACACAGTATAAGGTTTGCTCTCTGTCGTGGAAATAAAGCAAGAAAACACGCGACCTCGGGCACCAAGGAAAAACAGCAGGCACTCTGAACCCGATGAGTCAAATTTTGAAATATCTGGCTCCAGCAGAAGGCACTTTGCTCGCCGGAGGGCTGGAGTGCTACAAATAAGAGGCCATGGCCGAGCATGGTGGACAATCTTGGCAGGTCTCAAGCTGCTTTGCTACAAAAAAAGGGGAGGGAGCTCGGGCACTGCAGACACATCAAACAATAGCAGCAGGGTAGGGTTTGATCGATTCACTTTGGAGGCCAAACATGAAGATGGAGTTAGACAGAACGAGCTGCAAGGGGAGCAGACAAGGAAGCCAGTAGCAGATGGTTTGGTTTCCCAAGGCAGCTGACCCCAGCTTTACTGAGTCATTCTTGGAAGTTGATGACCACCAGAGGAAAGACCAAGCGTCAGTCAGGGAACATTTTTATTTTGCAGTCACTACGAAACGAAGACTCTCCAAAGCTTCCGCTAAAAACTGGGGCTCATAACTGACAAAAATATTTGAGTCTCTGCTGCGATATATCATGTCAACATAATTCCTTCACACCAATTACTACTTTTCTTTCAGCCGGGACTTTGGCGCCATCTTGTGGCATTTTAGAAGATGACCAAATCTCTGAATGGATAAGAAGGGGCACCTATGAGGTCTAATCAAAGGCAGCCGTTTGAGAAGCATTTCCGTCTGTCATAACACAAGGTCACGGAGCCCCATGCTCCACAATTACCCAGCCAACAAAGGATGAAGTACAACATCCTACAATAAGATTCTCGGGCTGGCCGCCGAGACGGGCAGCAGCGGCGATGCTGTTCAGATAAGTGTTTCAATACTGAGAGCAGAGAAGAGGATGAGGGTAGATGAGGGTGCGTTGGGGGTGGGGGGTGGGGGGCATGTTGTCTTCCTGAGCCCAGAGCAGCATTCAGAGAGCAGGCTTGGCAGCATTTCATGTGTCCCTCGGCATTAGCGCTGCAGTCACATTACATTTCCCCCTTTCGGCGGGATCGCTGGGTGCCCAAGCCGACGCTCCCGTCCAGGACATGTCGTGTCCACTTTAGACATTTGGAAGGCTCAAGCTTATCCAGTAGCGGACAAAGTAGAGCAGACGGTTGAGTACATATAATTGCGTAAATAATTCAGGGTCTCGATGAATGAATGAGTTACGCTAACATGGTTTTGTCGACATGCTGATGTGCAGTTTCGCACAACATTCACTGCAGCCTAAACCAAAAGCCCGGCTGATGCTTTTTGACTTACCTTCAAACTACTTCAAATAGAAAACTAAATTGCAGAGGTGAAATGGCCATTTCTAATGAACATTTTTTCCACCCATTAACAAGGAAAGAAACTGTGCAACATTTTGTGGTCAAAAATCAATTATTAGGGATATTACACTATTTTATCCAAAACGATACCAAAATGAGAACTCAAATTTAGAGCAGTCACCAATACCAAGCACCGATACCACTATTACCTTTGAAACACAAAATTTTCCCCAAAAGAGTGAACATTTTTAAAATGCTGTATTTCTAGATAAATCCATTTGAAGTAGTGTAAAAAATATTTTAGGACAAAAAAAAAACCCAACACAAACTTTAAGAAAGTGGCTGTGTACAATCTGGTGACAATCCAAACGTTAATTAGCCTTGGTGGAAATCTGCTTTCTCCGGACTGCCATTTTAGTTACCGTTCAACTCCCACTCGTTCGGATAGTGACAATCACAGCAAAATGTACGTGCTGATCCCGCCATTTAATTTCATGAATGACTAACCCGTGTTTGGTAACAAACTCCCTGTGGTTTAGGGCTTACCTCAGTAGCCTCCCCGCCCCCCACCCCACTCACCACAGGAGTGGCAATGCCAGAAATAGACACACAATGTGGGAATCAAAAGCATCAAAATGCGGGAGAGAAACGATTGCAGATCCAAGACTTTAGATTAGAGCAAAGCGAGTGACTTTATGTTTCAGAGCTGGAGTGTATTAGAACCTTTATATTATGTCACGTGTATTACACAACCAAGTATATATAGCATGTAATACAATTTCTGAAAATAACACTGTTACTTATATGGTGATGTCCTTAAAAGATTATGTTGAAAAAAATATATATATCTTCTCCAACATGAACTGAAAGCAGTTGGGAGCAACCATTGTAACGTTCAATATTTACGATCGTGAAAATTACGTATATCCAATCAGGAAACAACTTGACACTTGTTCAATTGTTGGGCAAAACTAATAGAGGTTATTGGGTCGTTTGTATAACGTGTCAGAAAATGACAAGAGTTTGCAATGGTAATGTAATTTCCAGAAAAGCTAACAGTTACCCTAGCCGCTTGAATTTCTTCTTCCACTACTACTTATTTTTCCTTTGTATTTCTGGATTCTCTGTGGCAGCACACACTATAGGAGCACATTTGAAAATTTGATTTAGATTTTAAAAATGGTTATGCGTGTACTCCGCTTCAGGCATTCATGTTGTGTTCATTCTATAACACGGACGAATGCATTACCGAGATTAATGTTTTGCGGAAACTACGAAGGCGCAACATTGCCTTGACTTTGAACTATAGCTTAGACGAGGACGAAGCGAAGGGAGAGAACAACTTTTGGCCTCACAAAGAGGCATGGCCATGTTTACTGAGAATGTTGATTAGGTTTTTTTTTCTGCATGTGCAGAGAAAGAAAGAAGGAAGGAAAGATTGCCTGCCATCTTTTCATTATTTCTCTGGAATCCCCCCAGCGAGAGGGCACACAGACGAACTTGAGCAGCCGAGGCGTAATTAAACTTCCGCAAGTTGGGTCGCGGGCGCTGTTACAAACGCCTCGCCGCCATTTCTCATTACTTAACGGCGCCGTCTAAATGATACGCCGTCGCTGGGCAAATGAATCAGTATTTGGTGAGGGCAAGATGGCGGCCGTGTCGACCTGCACGTGTCACGTGCCCGCCACACATAACGTGACCCCCGATGAAGAAGTCTACTCGACTTAAGTACAAAATGACCTTGGCAAACTTCCAGCGTCGACTCGGACAGCAGTGGCTTTGCATAATTAACCATAATGCCATTACAAATCCAGTAGGTGGTGCTATTGAGCTTTTTCCACTTCAGATTTTATAAATGATACAGAGCAGTGATTCAACTAAAAATGAATCCTATAGTGGTTTGGTAATTTCCAAGTGATAGTCTGAATCTCTAGTAGACATTCAAATGTGTACTCCTTCATTTCAACTGCATTCTATTCAACAGCATTTGTCCTACAATGAATTGGTCGCTTGTGATTTGAATTAAATGGGGAAAAGTCTTGCATAAACCATGAGGGAGAATTTTTAAGCGAGGTGCCGAGCGCCCGCACAAAACGCACCACCGGAAACTCAAATGAAGTTCATATCGGCGAAATAATGGGCATTATTCAAAAAGCAGGCTGCTTACCACCAAAGTAGGAGCCATCTGACAGTTTGGTCTCCTTACTGCCTTTGGTCAATACGCTGACGACGCCGTGCTGGATGAAGTACATCTTTTTGCCGATGGTGCCTTCTCTAATGATGTAGTCCCCGGGCTGGAACACTTCGAATTTGAGTTTGGTGAGCATGGAGGTGACAAAGTTGGGGTCGGCATTGGCGAACAGCGGCATGGAGGCCACCAGTTTACGGCAGTTGAAGTTGATGATTTCCTGCGAGACGCAGAAAGAAAATGCAATGACCTGACACAACTCCACGTAGGAAAGGATATTAGAGGAAACAATGACATTTGTTTTTCCTTTCCTGAGATCCTCCATCATTGCCAGTGTAAAGGTAAAATGTCAGCAAATGTGAAGTGAACTGTGGGGAATGCCAAGCGGTAGCCGAGCGGGCTTATTTTCCGTATGCCGGGCGCGCGTCGTTATCCACGCACCCGGAAGACGCCGGTTGCCATACCTCTCGGAGTGGCTCGTTCAGCTCCCCTAGGATGCTCTCCTCGTCGAACATCTTGCCTTGGTAGCGATGCTCGTAGTAGTCGTGGATCCTCTGTCTCATGTCTGCCGGCAACTTGTGGAAGGACATGTACTGTTCCACTTGCTTGTACTGTGGGAGAAAAATCAAGCCGGAAAGGACATCAATACATGGTGGTTGGTTGTGAAAATAAAATCACATTTTAAAAGTTTGTTTTATTTGGATATAATAACCCCAAACAATAACCCAATAAAGCATTGAAATAATACTTAGCTATTTTTAATCCGACTCTTGTAATGAGGTTGACATCAAAGACACACACCAGCAAAGACATATCACAGAGTTTCAGTTTGTCAAAGGTGCTGTTAGTCTTTATGCTGTTTGTTCTGAACAAAAGCACGACAGTGTGTACGGGAGAAGCCGAAATGCACATCAAAGCTCGCTGCCGGGTCCCTCGGGGAAAAATAACAGATAGCATCCTTGACCCTCAACCAAAGAAAACGCCCTCCAACGAAAAAAGAATCTAAATCTGATGATGCTAGAGCTTCACTTTGATCTCTACAATCTCTACATTGAACTGCTCGGATGACCTTTGGTAGCCCTCCCACTCGCAAACTTCGTTATATCAGTCACCGAGTGATCTGAGAAGGGGATGATTCAAGGCGGGGGATCGCAAACCTTTTGGGTCTGGGAACCCTGAACATTGAGCCTCGTAAACGCCAATTTGAAAAGGCTATCACAACAGCGGACAGGATCCTGACCAACTCTTTGTAAACCAAAGTGTACTAAGACAGGACGGCTCTCCAACGTGACATTAAAACTGCACCACACATCTGTGGAATAGCTTTCACACCACGACGCCACATACAGCATATGACAGGCGTGCCACAAAGAGGGCACGGAACATTAGCAGAGAGAGCACACATCCAAAAAGAGTATCACAGGCAGAAACAAAAGACAATAACAAAGCTTCTAACCACATGCTATCAGAGTCTAACCGCACTGTGCAATATTTGGTTTTTGAAAACTTGCTCACGTAAGCGTGAAAAAATATCAACACCTCTCCTTGCTTATTTGATTGTGACTACTAGACTAGACTGAAACTGCATTGGCATACACAAAATACAAAACTGGAGACCCCAGACTGTTGAGCAACTACAAGAATGGGGTAAAAAAAAATATATTCTTGAATGCTTATTGAGTGTTGTTAGAAGGAAAGGTGATGTAAGACAGTGGAAAACATGGCCATTTTTTTTTTAAACGTGCAGCAAAGACATTATATATCTTGCCTCTACAGTGTATCAATTACGTTTTATTATATTCCATTTTTATTTACGTTTATTTACACAATGCAATTGGGGTTTGTACCGTGGTTGTTTTGGACAGACAAACAAATGTAAAACGACCGTAGTAAATGAAATACTTCATCCATATGATGGATGAATGAATGGCTTGTGTCACGAGGGTAATTTACTTTACTGATGTGACGATGAAAGGAAAATGGCAAGGTGCAGAGGAGAAAAAAAAAACGCAGGCATCCGATTGGCTGGCGGAGTACGGCGGGGTCTTCACGAGCATGTGAGGCTTCAAAGGCTGAGGTTATTATATTTTCATTCACATTCATGAAAATATACTGTCAGCATCTAATAAATCCATTTACCCCTGGCTTTCATCTTACAACGCAAGACAATGTCCCCATGCTTTTCCTTTTCAAATCCCTTCGAGTGCACGACACCGGCCAAGTATGTTAATCAGTGCTGCGCGAAGGCTGACAGATGTAAAGAAAGCGACCTATGAGCTGACGAGATGATTTCCTGCTTGACAGGAAATTAGCTTATTGCCGCGCAGCCGCCACCACCGTCCCTGCTTTGACACTCCACTTGGACAAATCTACAAATGTGATGAGAACATTATACATGGTGCACTTTTATATTAACAATCACAATATTTTTTATGTTTTCATCCCATTGTACCGCTGAAGGTGAAATTGCGAATATGCTATGTTAGCTAACGCTCATGAGCTCATTTCCACCCAAAATTACTCTTAAAAAGGATTTTTTTTCTCTGTACTCATGTAGAATATAGTCCCTGGATTCACTGATATCCTTTTGAGTGTTAATTACCGTATTTTACAGAAATTCTAGTCTACAGAATGAAATAGTCACGCATGATACCGTTAGTAATGTATATGTATATGACATCGTTCCTATTTTCCCCCATTTCCACTTGGTCCCGTGCAGCTCTCTATGCAAACGCTGATGTTTTTGTTGTTGTTGTTATTACGATGTGAATAATTCATTTAGATGTCAGCCACTTGATTATACATTCTAAACATTTATTGCTCACCCCTCCACCCACTGCTCTGTCACCTTCTTGCTAACCTTGTGTGGCTCAGTCAAAAGTCAGCGGCAGGAACAAAGGCCTCATTAAAATACTGTCGCATAGCTTTGTTTTTCGATTGATGTGTACATGCAGACAGTGCCACATGCGGTGGTCGGCTCCGTTTTGTTCTGTGCTTTTGAAATCCTGCATTTAGCCACTGATGGCCTGGTTGGTTATTTTATACTATTATATCTCCACAATGTTAATCTTTGTATGTGCTGCGTCAAACATTACATTTTCAGAAACAACTTTGTAAGGGTAAAGCAGTGAATGTGCTCGATTAAAATAAGTCAATACATTTGATTCATTTGCAATAGTAATAATGATAATAATTTGTTTTTGTATTTTATACTACGTGAATAATAGTGATCTAAAAACTGATCAAGAGTGGAGATAAGTAAATACATGATATACAAAACTTAAGATTGAATGTGTGGACCCCGTGGGTACATTAACAGTCCTGGGACTGGGCTATAACTCTGCATGGC
Source organism: Syngnathus leptorhynchus (assembly GCF_054491065.1). Lineage (NCBI taxonomy): Eukaryota > Metazoa > Chordata > Actinopteri > Syngnathiformes > Syngnathidae > Syngnathus > Syngnathus leptorhynchus. The sequence continues at coordinate 16,067,425 of NC_141197.1, read as the reverse complement.
AGACTGAAGAATGAAAACGTGTTAAATTACCGTCGTCAGTCAGGTCTGGACTAATGAGAAGCGAGTGGCTTTTTCTGTAAGGCAGAATGAGACTTAAGCTCTTCAACTTGTTGACAGCTGTGTCCTTGGGTTGATTGTATCCTCTGTGGATTATAGACACGCTTTTTTGGCCAAAGACAAACATCGTTTTCATAAAAGGATCATTCCTACACTGGGTGTCTTTTTTTCCCTAAATTGTTAAAATTTGGATTCTCTCGTGTTGTTTGTTTTGCAAATATTGCTGGTGTCCAACAAGAAACATTTATTGTATCTCCAATTGTATCTCCAATTTCCAAAATCCAATTCTTCTTCAATAAATCAAAAAATGGATAACTAACAATTTCTGGGGCGCAATTTTTATAAACAGTTTTTATGGTACAGTACAATACGTGCCTTTTTATTGAAGAAAATATTTTTGTTTCAAAATGAAATTCGTTTCGTTTTATTTTAAAGCAGTCAATATTACAGAATATTTGCTGATGTATAAATGTGGCTTGGTTGGCCAAGTTTGAGAGCTCGTTGAGCTCCACAGATGCTCATTTTGAGATCGCTTATTAACTCACCCCACTCTGCAGGAAACTTGCTTAATTGCCAAGTGTTAATTAGAGATTTAAATGGGAGGGGCAGCATGGTCCAATTTGAAGTGAACACGCTTGGGACCGACGTGTCTCAACAAGCCACTCAATGGACGGCGTCCCTCTTGGAATTAACTATAGCGCCATCCGACACCAGTGTTAAAGCTCTGATGTGAAAAGTTCAAGTATAACAGAGCGTCCGTGAGTAACGAGACACAAATGAGGGAGATTATCTCCTCTTTCTGCAGCGCCCCCACATCCAACCCACCCTCCCCTTTCCCATCGTACATTTCCATTTTCATAGATGAAGATAAGCGGCGGCGGCTTATAGGCGAGCCGGAATGGCAAGCGTGCCCCGTGCACACGTGCAGCCATCTTGTGCCCCCAATCTGCACAGATGGAATTCTCTTCTGTACCGCCGATACAAGATGGAGCCATCCTGTAAGTAACAATCTGGTTTCTTTGAGAACCAGACCAAAATTCAATGTGAATTGGTCACATTATGGGCTGTCAAAAATATATTTAGAATTGATTATTCCATCGTTTAATCGAATAATCGGATACAACCTTTTCTTAGCATACAAGATAGAACCATCTTGCAAGTACCAACCTGTTCCTTTGAGAACCAGACCAAAATGAAATGTGAATCAGTCACATTATGGGCTGTCACAAATATTTTTAGAATTGATTATTCTTTAGATTATTCCATCGCTTAATCGAATACCCTGATAAAACTTTGTTTAGCATAAAAGTGGATGACGAAATGTTTTCCCATATACTGTTTATTAACCAAATATTGTTTATTTGATGTTGTTTAGTTAATCATAAAAAGAACTGAACAACAACTAAACATGAAAGAGCACCCACCAACCATTTTGAAATTGATTCTCCTATTGATGTGGTTATTGTTTTACAAAACTCTGTTTTCATTCAACATAAAAGCCAAGTTTTTATGAATAAACAAAAATTAAATATGATGATAATAGTTGTCGATTAATTTGATAATCGAATAGTTGTCGATTAACCGATTAATATTGATAGCACTACTCACATTATGCTTGATTGTGAAAAGAATGCTAAGGAACCAACAACTGTGCTGAAATATCGATATTCTATGTAAAAATACATTAATTTGAACTTATTAAAACATCAATACCTATAAAATGCCACTAAGTGACAGTGTCGCTCTTCACACACCTTCTTATTCCTTCTCCATTACGCGTCGGTCAAAGGATGAGTTGCTTTACTTTATTTCCCAGCTTCGCTTTGTGTCTTCCACAATCTATTTACACACGGCGCAGGATTGGCAAGCTGCATGTGAAAATGAACCTAATAATGCAATTTCTCATCTCAGTGGGGGCCACACTTCAACTCCTCATCCTTTTTAGTATTTCGTGTGATTGCCCGGCTCTCTTACTTTGTGGAACAGTTAACAGGCTGCCTGATTCCTATTTAAGAGCCCATTTAAGCCGGCTTGCTCGCTTCTGACAGCGCGGGCATTTATCTCCTGGTGCCATATTGTAATAGAATTCTATTCAGGAAAGATTATACCGTCGTTTTCTGATGATAATTTTTACCATCTTTGAGAGCAGAGTGTTTTTTTCCCCCCATCGTCTCCTGCTCTTTCCCATGTGAAAAGCTTGGAGATTTTTTTTGTTCAAATGTCCCGGACGGAAAAATGTGAAACTTTGATTTTCGTGAGCTACGACAAAAGTCTGATGGAAAATCCTTTTTTTTTTTCCATCCAGAATGTAGCTCTGCACACTTTACCACTAGGCAGTAGAAGAGGTGTGTGTTCTTGCCTGATCTTTTCCAAAATACTAAATTATAATTAGAGGGATTAGATGTTATGTTTATCAAAGATGGGGTTGCGGCTATCTTGGAGTCTAACTGAGATGTGCCCGGACATTAGTTTTGCACCTCCCCGACACAATAAATGCAAACAACAGTACAGCAAAATGAATAAATAAAATAGAATGTCTGCAGCGTGAGGGAAAAATACTTTGAGTTTGCAAGTAATCTAACTGAAAAGATAATCCCTCCCATTCCCACAGTAAGGAAATTCACTGTGATGACGCAACATCGAAACCGACTGGGGGCTTCGGTATCGACCCAGCGATCTTCCAATTACCGGCCACTCAAACCTCTCAATCACCATGCCACACAAAACAATTTAGAAATGGTTTGAATATCTTTGCATAAACACGGACTTTAAATCTTCTCAGCTACGAGCAGAAAGGTAAAATGGAGTCCAATCAAATGCAATCTAAATAATACCCACAATTACTATCACAAATATAAAAATATGACTTCTACAGCTTTTACACAAACATTACCGACTTTTTTTTAATATTTTTAGTGGCCCAAATTATTTATTTATTTATTTATTTATTTATTCAATCATTTATTTATTTATTTATTTATTTATTTTCTATATTTATTCCGCTGCTTCAGGCAAATCCCTTTATTTGGTTGAATGATTATTTCCACTTAATCTTTATTTTTTTAAATCAACAAAAAGCATTTATTTGAAAATGTATGTCTTTTGAAGCAGACATATAAAATGAAATCATTGTTGCAGTTCTTTATGATGCTTTTACAATTGCAATAAAACCTGTCTTATAACACAAGTCTGGCCTTCAATGTTCAGTACAGTATAGTATATTGCAATGAAGACTTTTTTTTAAATTTAATATGATCTTGGCTGAGGTATCAACCATGAACATGTGTTTAGTTTCATGGCACCAATAAAGACGTGCCATTATCCAGCCTATATGCACTTTTAAGTACCTCACCTTGCTTGCTCGTCCTTCTAATGCCTCTCACAGTTTATGGTGTTAAAGATGTGTTTATGGGAGCTAGAATTACCGCATGCCGGTGCTTCCCTGAGCCTGACTTTGCAAGTTCATTAACATGCATTAAATGCTTGTGACAGGTCACATTTTTATGAGCTTATGGCCTATTAAAGAAAGGAATCCACCACATAATATGCAAATGACCAGTGTGAAGGCATCTGTGTTGATTAACATGTTGCTAGTTGATACTGGCTGTTGGGCTTTGCTTGATGAAGTTAAGTAAATGCCGCTAATTTCATAATATTAGCTCCGGCTGAATTTACAACACAATAAGTCAATGAGTCGCCAAGTCGACACGAGGACTCTTCATCAATGTTGCTAATTACGTTTTTAGCATCTTCCAATGGGACTGTATACAATTATTATATTATGAATTAATATAAATATTCCACAATTACTTACGTCAATAATATTCAGTATATTAGTAACATATTTTGTATGCTTTTTTGTAGTTAATATGCATATTTAATTGTAATTTATGCATATTTCATGTTTATAAAACCCTTCTCAATTCCGAAACACGGCATTGGCAAAGAGCCCCCTTGCAGTGCACGGTAGAGAGCGTCTTATCACCAAAGTGTGCGAAAAAGATAAACGGGAGAACCCGCCATCTTAAAATTTAATTGCTTGCCGCAGAAATAACCTGTCTGCAGGCTGCGAGAGTGCAGGGGTGTTTTCATGTGAGCAGCGAGGGGGATTCCTGAGGATCTTTAGGTAGGTAGTGAGTGAACCCAGAAAATGAAAAATGTGGCTTTAGGACGTTTAAGAATGCTGGAACATGCCAGCTGTTTAGGAATGATACTAAAATTACACTTTGATTTTTTTATTTATTTTTCCTGTGAAACCTAACTTTCTCGAAGCAATACATTAATACCGCCAATCAAAACAAAAGCTGAGATTTAACTGTCAGCACGTTGCCGTTCAGATCCGTTGTATTAGTGGCACGAGTCATCCTGGCCGTGAAGGTGAAACATTAAACACGTCCACTCTGCGCTACCTGTAAGTCCCATTACATCATCGAAGCTCTTTCACTCCCTCTCATCCACCCTCTGAATATAAGCGAGACCAACATCCGACGGAGGCCACCCTCCCATCTATTCTCTCCCACGCGCCACAGACGGCTAGAAATGTGGCAGCCCGGCAGCTCAGCTCATTATCGCCCACGCCGGGCGCCTGTGGAAGGCGGCTTCAATGAGCCAGCTGTCGGGGCTTCCCCCCCTCCCTAACAAAGTGGGAATGCTGGGGTTCCTCGCCGCATGAGGTTGCCCAAATAGAAAAAATCATGGTCTGCTTAGCAAAGCATCTTACTGGAGACAGACGGTCCAACTTCAGGTTGCCGGATGCTCAGTGAGATTTTTTAAACTGTCAAAACATTTGACACATTGTAGGATGAGAAAGCTATTTGACGATGGGAAAAAGGTGAGCATGACTAAACCTGACAGTACACAAAAGGGCACATCAAATCTTGGAGGCGGTTCATAGTGAGATGGGAATTCCTATGTTCAGTGCAGTATTCCATGGTATCACACATTTGCTGCTTGCAATTCTTCTAAAGATCACGCATGTGTTTAACTGGACTATATACTTCCAAATATTAATTTAGCAAGACTTGGATACGGAGAAGACAATGTTCCAAACCGCATGGCACACTATGTTTGGGGAGATCGGTCGGCAGTGGCCGCCAGGATCATAGTGCAAACGTATTATTATATCCTGATTGCTTCAATGGTGCTTGACTTGATTGCCTCAGCACACAAGTGGACTTTTCTACGCTACTTTATACATTGTACCATTTCATGGACTAGGTAGATACTTTTTGAAAGTGAGTTGCGGAACTCAAGGCTAGCAGTGCATAAGGGTAAAGGGGAAGGATAAATCTATTTTTAAAATACATTTCTTTATTTTTATATTGTATATTTCTGATGTTATATATTTATATCATGTTTTTATTTTGAAAATATATATTTTATGTAGTATATATTTTTTATAGATTGTTTTTATTTAAAAAAAATATTTTACTATATTTTTATATTGTATATTTCTGATGTTATATACTTATATCATGATTTTATTTTGAAAATATATATTTTATGTATATAGATTGTTTTTATATATTTGTTTTTATTTAAAAAAAAAAGTTTTTTAAAATGGCTGATTTTGGTTCTGGAACGTCTCCTAAGCATTAAATGGGAGTTCATCCTAATACAACCTTTCTTTTGACTCACCTTCTCTTGGTACTGCCGTCGTGACGAGTCCAACGACTGGATGAGGGCGGTGGCGTGGCCCACAAACATGGCGTAACACGTAGCGCCCACGATCATGCTAAGGATGGTCAGCCATACGTCGGTCATGCCCACCGGGGGATACATGCCGTAGCCGATGCACAGCATGTGGCTCATGGCTTTAAACAGGGCGTAGGAATACTGCTGTCCCCACGTGTCGTTCTGCAGGGGGGGAAAAAAACAAACAAACAAACAGTAAATGCATACCGCCATCTTGCTAATCCAGTCAAAGGCACGTTCAAATGTCAGCGGGGCTCTTCGCCAGCTCGCCCGCACGCCTTCTTCAAAGACGCAAAGCAATGGCAGCTGTCCACTTGAGGCAGCTGGCAGAGTGCGCCGCCTCAATATGCAAAGGCACCGATCCGACATTTTGGGCCCAAACGTGCAAAACGGGAGCCCGAGCACAGGCGAATAAGGCGTGACACACACGGGAGACGCTGGCGTGTGTGGCAGGAAACTAGGTCAGCCATTTAGAAAAAATGCCATTTCTCGCCGGGTTTTCTTATTTGTAGATAAATGGCCTCCACATTTTTTTTTCTTTTACCCTCTTTAGATCTTTGTGGTAGTTCATGGTCAATCAATAGAAATTTCTCCTGGGAGTTGACATGTCTAAATTGCTTTCAAACTAATTTCCACAGTCGAAAAAAAAAGCGGAGATAGCCATTTTATTAGCGCCACTCGTGGAAAGGTAGGAAGCGATGACCCGGTGAAATAATGGCGGAGGCTTGAGGTCTAAAAATTTGTATCGCAGAGTGCACATACCATGACAGAGTTGTTTTTTAATTGCTTGTATTCACATAGTTGGGTCTCTGTAGTATTTCTTATTACATGGAACCATTATCATGTCTAAAACTAAGCAGACCAGCACACATTTGGCAGAAACTAGCAAAGCAGTATCCACCATATTGTTAAATTATTAACTGAAAGCGACATCAGCAAATCCAGCTCAGTGAGCATCAAATCAAGACAATCAAGAATCAGTTGATACGACATAGTATATATCGTATGCTTTTATTCAGCGTCAATCGTCCTGCCAACCTGGGATCCAATCAAAAATCTACCCGACGTAATAAAAACTCCACACCAGTATTCTGTTGTCAAGAAACATTGCCTGATGTGAACAGAACCTGAACCCATCTTGAAAAGGGTCACAGGAATATCTCTAAATCTGTCCATCATAACAGATGGAGAAAATCTAGCACTGTTGAGACTCTTCCTAAGAGCGGTTGTCATGTAAAGATGACTGCAAGAGCATGCCGCAGAATGCTCGATGAGATAAAGAAAAATCTGGCTAAAGACTTACAGAAATCTCTGGCACGCGCTGCCATCTTGACAAATCGATGATAAGTAAAAGAGTAAACAAGAATGGATGCCATGGAGGAAGCCACTGTTTACTTGACAAGAGAGCTCTTACAGATCTCAGAACTGTTTCGTGCGCTGTTATTCTTAGAACTCGGGGTATTTTGACCATGTTAGACATTTCATTAAAACACCTGAGAAATGTTTTTAATTTGAAAAGAAATATTATACTGATGTCGACTTCAATGACTCGAGCAGAATTGAAGTAATGCAGAACCCCAGGTAATAAGGGAGGGGGCTGCTATAGCCTGGAATGGAAAAAGCAGAAGATTTATTTGTTATTCCGTCACACTGAGAACTATTCTTCTAGTTAATGCAATTAATTAGACAGCATTTAGTGTGTGAAAGAAAAAAAAGAGCTGCCGGATGAGAAGCTTCATGTTTCCATCTCGCAGGATTTAGAGTGCATATTTTTTGTTGCTCAGCTCGGGGACATCCGAATGAAAGAGGATGTTGAACATTTCGGTTCTCTCGTGTTGCTAAACGAGGTTACAAAATACCAAATGCAAAGTCCTTGCTATAGGGGTGTAACAAAAAAAAAAACTATTCGAATTGGAAAAATCGGTTTTGATTGAAAATCGAACAGTCCTTGAATTGTATCAAACTACATGTATCGAGATATGAATCGTCTTTTAGTAGTGAGATGCATACGCCTAGCAAACATTCAGGCTCACACCTTCACATCAATTACAATTTAGAGTCAACTGTGAAGCCCATTTCAGTATTGTTGCTAACCAACTCAGCAGCACCGACCGAAGCACATTTACGGTCATTCAGATTACTTAAAGTGTACAGACAGGTTATAAACAAGTTCCCTTTTCCGTGTTAAAAACTCATCTTGAATAACAATTAGCTGACGGGGTTGTTCTACAACATTGTGTGTATCCGTGCTTACATTTTGTTGAATTTACACCTGCAGTGTCAATCCAGGCAAAAGGTCGGAAGTCTGATGACTGAAAAAAAAATTCTGACGCCGACAGGCACGTATTGTAGGCTAAAATTAGCTAAACTGTGCAACATCTCAAGGGAAATGGGTGTGCAACATCTGTCGTTTCTCATGATGGAAGGGGAGGCGTACGGAGCAAACGAGTGCTCGGCATGTCAGCGAGGCACCGAGGCATGATGAACCAAATACATCATACCTTGAGCGATGTAACTACTCATGTGACATCTGTTCTGGCACGCACAGCTGACTGCGAGCCGTATATTCTCCTCAGAGTGGGCTCTCGCCGTAGTATTTGCTCAACGCCGTTCCCTTCGATTACATCAATTATTCAGCCACTTTGGTTAGCGTCAAATGCTAACAAGAGCGCGGACCTCAAGGACGGCTCACTATTTGACACAGGCCAAATCAATTACTCTTTGGCTATTCCTGAACTTCTTCTATGCGCCACAAACTACTTTTGCTGAACACTAGTTGTTGCTTCTTGTAAGAATATGAAATCGTCTTTAAGCTTATCCAGGGGGCCTCTTTTAACAAGTGTGCGTAAAGCGTGCGTTTCAACATTCCCAAGTCAAGTATGGGATTTATCAATTTGGACTTGTGTGTCAAGACGGGCAAATTTACACACAGATCAGGCCATGCATATAAACCTTGTGATAGAACTACAATTAGAACATCTATAAAGACAGCAAAATGGATTGATGAAAGCACCATCAATTGGTCCAATAAGAAGCAGAGGCAGGCTGACTGTGTTTATCTGTTAGCTACCCGAACACAATAATAATTCATTTGAAGATGAAGGACTTTCGGGGAATCTAAAATTTTCAAGAAAAAAAAATGCCTTTCATTCTCAAAATAATGATCATAATTACAAGAAATGTGATGTTCTTGGAAACAACATGCCAGATTATCAAGTAAATGCCAAAAGGCATCTGTGGATCGTACACGAAAATGCTTCACACAAATATCTATTGATGCATCAAATTCTGCAGACATTCTCTTGGCTGAGACCTTCCCTTTGCACAAAGGCTGCTTTTAACACCAAATGTAATCACTTCTAAGAGGTGCCTGTTGGGTCGAAACCAATAAGCCTATTCAATCTGCGCCGCCTGTATTCCAACACGCACCATCACTTTTATTTTTTATAAATTTCCCAGTGATGACTAACACACGGCACACAATGGCACCGGTGGTTTCCGAGAGACGCTGACCTTCGCGCATATATTGATGAGCCATCACTTAGGGAAGCAGTCTCCTCAGTGGCGTTAGGTAGAGGTTAAATGTACGTTTGATTCATTGGGATGTACACTGAAAGGGAAGCGGGGTAGCACACTGATCAATTTCTTGGCCTCACAAAAATAGGCTATAAATTATGGTGGGTAACCTGTCGCATGCTAAGGTAACGTGAGGCTATTGGATACACGGCCGATTTGGTCGTGACACGTTCGCCGTCTTTCACGGAAGCTTTTGTATATAAGAAATGTAGTTCCAGAAATTGGAAGGACGATAAAACGATAAACGTTAAAAGGTATCATTTAAGAATCAAATATAAAATCAATGCACATTTCACAAAATTGATTGCATGTGGGCACATTTGGCTGACAAATACAGTTGATTTAATTTCGGTTTTAAGATGACAGATACGCAAGACAAGGTCTCACAGGATGCTAAAGGGCTTTAGTGGAGTAATTACAGAGGTGGATGAAGGAGATAAGTCGGAGTATCGTCTGATTGGATCAGGCAGGAACACACAGAGGGGTTGGGATACCAACGCAGGAAAAACACTTACCACCATCTTATTTTTGGACACCCAGCAGTCAGCTGGGAAGTCCTGCAGCATGGGCACCAGGAACTGCAGGCAGCCGTCCCAGTGGCAAAGAAGCAGCATCATGCCGATAAGGTTGACGATCCTTACCATGGCGCTGGCCAGGTCGTAGGTCATGTGGAAGATCTGCAAGGAGAAAAGCAGGTAATTAAATTCCCAGAATCTCAGGGGATCGTAAAGCACGGTGTATTCCCGTACGCTGAAGGGATTGATCCTTTGTGTGGTGGCGTCAGTGGATGCGAAATTCTTTGGGAGGCAACATTCTTTGGTCTTTCGAGTGGCATCTGATTGGATGAGGTGTTCTGGGTATGTCCCAGTGGAAGGAGACCCTGGGGGGGGGTGACCAAGGACGCGATGGAGAGACTATGCCTCTCAGCTGGCTTGGGATCGCCCGGGATGAGCTGGATGAAGTGGCTGGGGAGAGGGAAGTCTGCTGAAGCTACTGACCCTGCAACCCGATTCCGGCTAAGCGGTAGAAAATGGATGGATGGACGTTTCAGTTGTAGGGATGGGGAGTAGTGAAAGGTTAATTACATTTTGCTAAAGTGCCTCGCAAAGCCAAAGCCTTCGACACATAGACGAGCAGGTACATGCAGATGTTCTGACAAGCCTCCTCAGGGAGACGCTTCCCTGTTTTCCCAAGGGTGACTTTGCTGAATCACTCCTATCATCGGCCACTCAGCCAAATACAATAATGGCAAGCCAGGGCGGAGGTAACGGCGCTCCTGGGCCGAGATTGTTTCACGGGCAGGGTTTGTTAATCCTAATGATAAATATACTCGCAAGGCGCTGCAGGACTTGTGGGCTGGTGTAGATTTTAATGGCCGTGGCCATTGGAAAGCCTCTTAATCCCACAGAAGAGCACGGCTAACTGCTCTACACCTGATTAAAATCCACTCAGGGCCTTTTAAGGGCTTGCGACTCAGACTGCGTAGTTCATCTTGGTTGTGAGCAAGAAATGATGACATCAACCCTTTCATCTGGTCATTTTTGTCCATTAAATGCATAAATACAGTTGTAAGTGTAGTTTGCTGTTGTTTTTGTTGTCTGTTTGGTTTAAGGTCTGAAATCAATTCAATGTCAGACAGTGCATAAAATATATTCTCCTCTTAATAACTGTGGTTCACGTATTTTCACTTGTATGGCATATTAAATTTGTGAGGATCTACTAATATTGAAGTAACATTGTCATGATTTGATGTTGATTTTAAGTATGCATTAAAAGGATGACATGAAAAAATTACTTTTAAAACTTTAAAACTAAGACTGAGTTCAATAGCAAATGTGGTTAAAATATTTTATGATGATCACAAAAGACAACATGAAATTAAAAGTGCCTGTTCAGTTAATAAAAAGATTATTGCATTTTTTTTCCTGCAGGGAACAATTGTTGTTTCGCTGCAGTAATAAGAAATTGTCAGTTGTTGTGGAATTGATTTGCTTGAAATTATTCTTATGTTTCTCATGCTTATTTGATCACCTGTAATGGATTTAAATGATGTTCATTGGAACTTCGGAGTGGGAAATCAACCATCTAATAGAATAAAGTGTCTGTTGTTGACTTCCCTGCTTGTTGATTCTATTCCTGTGCGTGTTTATTTGCTCGCGTGTTATGAACAAGGCGGCCGGTGTTGTGCTTCTGTCGGGACGATGCGAGAGGAGCCGCCACCGCCGCCGACGCTCTACCTTCAAATCACATCATTGTAACTCCATCATGGAAGAGCGCCTGTGAAAGTGCGCCAGGGTGCGAATCAAGCGTCGGGCAGCTTTTCTCAAGAGTGGATGACTGATACACAAAAAAACACGCCACTCTTTCCTGCCCATTTGCTTCCTACTGATGTTTAGCCCTGTGCGCTTTTGTTTGTTTCCCTTTTATTAAGGGTGTAATCTTCCTTTAAATGCAGTGGTTTGGAAAAAAAAAAACACTGCACGTTGTTGCAGGATGTCCAATTTCCTGTCACTGCTGTAATGGCATTCCATAAACTTAAAAGTGTTCAATTCACTTCTGTGGCAATTGAATAAATCATGAGGTACCCCTCATTTTCCTGTCTCATCACAAAGCTCCTGATATATTTTTCATTTCATTTCACAAATCGTATTTCCAGATGGGAAATGACTGCTTTTAAGTCAAATGGAAGGAAATTTAAGCAAAAAGCTATTTGTGGCACACTTACAGGTGCTGGTCAATGAATAGGACTAATTTGCAATTGTTTACAATTTTTAAAGCATTTTTTTAGTAAGTCAGGTGTAGAGTTCTCAAGGATTTAAAATAAAAATAAAATTGTGCTATAATTTTCAAAACACATCCTAATTTTTTTATTTTTTTTATATGAGCATGCAAATTTTAATGTAATGAGTCGCGTCGTAATTACCCCGTGCTAATCATCACCCGTGCTTGATTGACACACGATTTCAGTGTGACAAGTAATGAGCTTTATCAATTAAATCAATCCATGCGTGCCTCAAAGTTCATTTCTAATCAGCTAACACCATGGCTGACCCGCGGGAAGTGTTTCTCTTCTGCAAAAAGAAAAAAAAAAATGGCCTTCACCGAGATGTCATGTGCATGCATGCCGTCATGGTGGATGAAGTGCATGCGGTGAATGAGAAGTGGGCCTGGGAGTGGACCACAGGGAACACCCTTCCATCATCCGTCTAAACAGGCCTGCAGGGCACCGATCACCACATGAAAAAAAAAGAAAAAAAAAAGAAAAACAAAACACTCTTCCTGGCGAGATGTGCCTTTCAGTTTGTGCTGGATCACACATTTATGTGCAATGGTCTTTTAAAAACTCAATCCACTCGGGTGGCTCTTCATATAACAACGGGGCCCATTCACAGTGTTGGGGACCTGTCAGTGTCGCCGGAGAGCCTCATTGTGCGCCCCATAATGGCTCATTAAATCTTTTCTTGCGTTCTTTCTTATCTCTCAAAGAGCACTCCTTGACCGAGGAGACGGGTCAGCGAGTGGCGGCTGATGAGTTGATTTACCTTCTTCAAATAACTTTGCTTGGATTTAATGAGTGAGAGGTGGTCACAGTTTCAGGTACCCGGGGATGGGGGGGGGCGGTGCTGATGGGGTTGGGCCATGTCTGTCAAGGCGCCCGAGCGTGAAAAAATGGAAGCGTTTTTTTTTTTTTTCCTCAAAATTAATTGCCTCATCTTAAATCGACAGCATGCCTCAATTAGTCATCAACAAAAAAATAAACACTTCTCAAATAAACCTCAATTTGTTCCCGAGTAGGCTTCGTCTTCTACTTAAATCAATAAATGTTTTTTCTCAAATCGACAACGTGCCTCAAAAAAAAGATGTCATACCTCAATTCGTGTTTGCTTGAGTGAATAAAAAACACTCTCTTCAAGCAGATATTCAGTACGTCACCAGTCGAAGGAATAAATAACTACGTATCTTTTGATACAGCACACACAGATAATCAGAGCATCAACATTATTTCTTGATGTTTTGAAGACTACTCCAACATTTCCTAAAACGTTGATGGACTCAGCAGGTCGAAACAGTTCTGAGGAGGATGGCGAGAGGTCGCCCTCGGAGCTGAATCATTAGCGTACTGCACGGAATCTGATCTTAACGGGATGAGTAATGGCATCCAAGTCACTGGTTCATCAACAGGAGACAACTCGGATGAGGAGAATATCCGGTCACAGACTTATTTTTATCCCGGAGACAAGTGACAAGAGGAAGCTGGCAAGAGGGGAAGATGCCGCAGATGTGTTGTAGTTTGATTCCTTATTAAGAACATATTTCAGTTAATTAGGGACACCCTAGTCAAACTCGCATGGGTTGAAAATGTGTAAAGAGGGTGATTTCCAAATTTAAGTTTGGATCAAACTTTCACTCAACTCTTCTAGACGTGAACTTGGTCAAAACATCATTTGCAACGGTGTGACTGCACACGGTGATATTTTATCTTTAAAATTAACGTTTGTGGCTAAATGCTACAGTAAACGCGACTGATGTGATAAAAATCCGAAATGGTTATTAAGCAGCAATATGGTCCATTTACGGCAAATCATTGTAAAGCAATTCCAGCCTAACGTCCATGATGATAATCCTAAAATATACCAGTTTGAATCACAAATGAAGGTGAAACATCCATTTGATTCATTGATTCTTAATCAGATTTTAAACTTAATAAAGATTTTGTCTTTTAAAACACAAAGATAAACCGTCGCCAAAAACATCCAGCTCTGCTTTGAACCGTGAAGCCCGCCTCTCTTTATCTCCTGGCATGGCCGACTGAAGCAGTTTGGGGGTCAAGTAGCATGCGTAAGGACACTTCAAATCTTTTGTGATGATGTGCCAACATGTCTGTGCTTTGGGCTGCTAACACACTGCGCCCCTCTTAAGGACAAGCGGTTATATCTCGCGTGTGGAGCAGGGGAGAGACGAGAAGAAATAAATACACGTCAGTAGAATCGGCTGGATTTTATTATTATTATTATTATCATTGATTGGTCCAGATATTAGTGTCCATATATGTCGCAATGATGTGTTTGTGATTGGACGGGTATTTTTTCTCATTATAATGGATGGACAGTATGTGGAAAATGTTTTTAATGTAAATCAATGGACAGAGATGATCATTTTTTTTTGAAAAAGTGTCAGAAAAATCCAAATGAACATGCATAACAGAGTTAATCCTTTGATGCAGGCTGAAATGACATCCAGTGAGGTGCACCGTCAGATGTCCAAAATTGCCACATTATTCATAATGGCTGCACTTAAGCCGAGCAAAGGCAGACTTGCCACTATCAGTAGACAGAACATGACTGTTCTCTATTGTGTCGGCTCATTTAAACTATAATGCGAATCTTTGGTTTACTGGTCTTGACTCAAAAAAATAAAAAAAAATGTGCTTGTATCACTCACAGATCTTTTTGTCTGGGCTAGTGATACAAATGGCACATTTTGGGGGGATTTATTCCACACTGTAACATCCATCCTGTTTGTCTTGAATTATTAAACAAAAGAAGAAAAACTGAAAATAAAAGAAGGGAGAGTTTGTTCAAAATGAACTCCCTGCAGTATTAAGCGATGCAGTGTGCAATATTTGTTTCAGCTCTACTCAAGTCAAACACTTCTTGCAAGAAGTGGCCTTTGAGTGACTCCTTACTGGAGAGAAAATTAAAACCAAACAATAATAGAAACTGGGTGATACTACCACAACGCTATTCATAATGTAGCATGCTGAAATCTAGTATTTTATTTGATGTGCGCGCGTGTGGGAATGTTTGCGTGTGCCAATTCTGCCATATCAGAAAATTGGATGTCATTTAAGTGAGCAATGCTGGATGGCATTCAGTCTTGTTACAAGAACTAAATATTGCACGGTGTGATGAGTCACGAAAGAACTTCACCGTGAAGATGACCTTTTTTTTTTTTTTTTTTTTTTTTTATATATATATATATATATATATATATATATATATATATATATATATATATATATATATATATATATATATATATATATATATATATATATATATATATATATATATATATATATATATATATATATATATATATATATATATATATATATATATATATATATATATATATATATATATATATATATATATATATACACACACACACTTGTCTTGGAGCACTCGATGTGGAAAAAAGACATATAGTAACGATGGAGTTAATATTGTGTGTTTACCTTAGGAGACTTTGGTGCAGTAAATGGACGAACTGTTTATATCAAAACAGATTGTTCATTGTGGCGCGTATTCTTCCGTTCACGCTTTAATCAATTTTTTATGCAGCTTTCTTGCACTCTTTCAAGCTACGGGTATTTTCCTGTATAGGCTTCGGACACACCCCAAACTCGTAAGCAACCAGCAAAGAGGCGTGATTTGGTCAAGTCAGCGTGAGCCTAATTGGCCGCAAGTATCATCGGAATGTGGAAATGCTCCTCACAGGTGAAAAAAAAAAAAGTCCTCTGCAGCTGATCTTTTTTTTTTCGACCAGTTACGTTACTATAACAGAATGTCGGCCATCGGCTGTCATTATTATGTGGAAGGGACACATTTGGTCAGTCGGTGGTCGTATATATTAGACAGGTGTGTCCATCCCCCCCCGCCCCGTCCGCACGTCACCAAGAATCAGTCGAGTCGCCCGGTGACATTTGTCACCCGCCGTGCGCGCCTATGAAATGACTCAAAACGTGCAATATGAGGTTTCATCTTTAAGTGGCGCTAGACCTTCGTACAGTGCTTTAAACCTCTGGGACAAAAAGCGCACCAGGGAACGCCCTCGTTTCAAGGTCGACGTGTGTACATTTCATGATGTCGATGGGAAAATCTGCACAACCAAAAGAAAAATGTGTGGCAGTGCGCCTTTTCTGACGAATGTTTACATTATTAGTGTGAATGCCTGTGTGTTTATTTACATTGTCTGTGAATATTAAGAAAGATGTTGCTGGGTGGATATGAATGGCGAGATACATGTTTTTTGTGTGTAAACTGGATACAGTATGCGGATTGAGTGTAACGTGGTGGTATTTATCCATAGAAGTAATTTCAACCTTTGGGCAAGCATGAAGTCTTGTGGCCCTGAAAGGGTCAAAAAGTAAAACAATCCAAGAAATGTAAAAGTCTTATGGGAAATACCTCCTTATTTGACTTCCTTTTTATCTCAACATTCAAATGGTCAGACAGGAGTGTCTTGTGAGGCTTTTTTTCCTCTCCCAAAATATTCAAATGTAGCAGGAAACGTCAATGGGAAAAGTCAAAGAGTCAGTCAGGTGGCGACAAGTTATTCTGCTGTGTGACACATGACATTTGTGTGAGGTTGCATCTGGAGTAGGCTGGCGCTGAGGCAAAGCTGGCCTTTTATTCTGTCTGCCTAACTGGTACTCATCAGCCAGCCCAGTCGCCTTCGTACGCCACCTGCGACCACATGAAACATGCAAATGGCAGCTGGCAGTGCAAAGTTGTGCTTTTTCTTTTTTGGTTATAGTTGACAGCAAATTTGTCCACATGAACTACCGACCAAATGGTGCTGTGTTGTTTAACACATGTAAATATCAGTTCCTGCAGAAAATAAACAGATATCGAGAAAGGAGTCTCACATCGTCGAGATTCCAACCCAGAACCTTTCGACCGCGAGGCAGACGTGCTAACCAGAAATCTATTGTGCTGCCCATGAGGTATCGATGTTTATTTAATTATCTAATCTGCTTGTTTCCTTTGCGATTGTTCCTCCTTAATCACGCTGTCGCCTCAGTACTCAGGCTTAACACGCAACTGCTTTTTTTGCCAACCCCCCCCCCGTCAAGTTAAAAGTCGGAGCGAATATCCCGTGATGTCTTCGTTCGAGCTCCCAGAAACGGCGGAGGGCATGCATGAGGGGAAGATTCTACTCCTAGTGATTCATTTGAACTTTTCCTCTGTTTGAAATGGCATCACAGAGATTGATGTCAGCACACACTGATCTCCACACAGTGTGCAGGCTGGGTGGTTGTGTAATAACAGAGCACCTGTAAGAGGACGGGCGATGGACAGGTCCAGTGAAAAGGTGCTTTGATTGGCAATCAGGTTCTATTCAGTATCTTCCGATTGTCATGCACGTGGATGAAGGTGTCTAATTGATTGTTTTGATTGTGCAACCAGGAGAATTGATAGACCCGTCATGGTTGTTAAGATGTCGATGGATTTCGTTCTGTTTGTCTCAAAATGACTGTACACCAATATAGAGCCCTGGAGTCTTCTGTGATTCCATTATTTCTTCTCAATTCCACACTGACACTTTCACTTTGTATCTTTTTACCTTTGAGAGCAAACAAGATCTACGCGTCAGAGCGACGGGGAACTTTTCCAAATGATGTCGCAATTACAATCACGCTCGTATCGTGGTAAAACCTCTGGGGGATATGCGGTCCCACCACTATCTGGATGGGCGCACAGAGAAAAAGCCAATCAAAACTGTGGTTTTATCAACTCACTGACGCCCGAGGTGCCAAAAAAGAGTTTCTTCAATCGGTACGCATAATTACCAGTGCGCCTCCCTCCCAAGGGACATGTGCTGCACAAACATACCTGCAGTAGGATGCTAGTGCCATTTTAAAAAAAGTGCATACATAGGTTGAAATTCACTGGAAGAATTTCCCTACAGAACGGTAACGAAAAACAATTGGATTTCTAAAAAGCTAGCATGGTTAGTAAATAAACACTCAGTTGGAGCTCTGACGTTGCACGAGAGAAGTATCTAACAAGTGTCCATTTCCTGTCCATCCATCATTTTCGAAACTAATTGTCCAAATTAGCAAAAACTTTGAGCAAGTGGCGGGATACACCTTGGACTGATCTCCGACCAATCGCATTACATGTACTGTACATAGAGAGAGTCAAATGTCAAGGGTAAGCAAACCAACATTTTGTAAACCCCCCTCACCCCCAATCCCTGGATTATTTTCCTACCTCTTCCCATTGGTGGATGTAGCGAATGAGTCTGGAAAGGCGAAGGAGGCGAAGCAAGCTGAGGATCTTGGTAAACCGGACGATCCGCAAAGCCCGTGCAGTCTTGTAGAAGTCAGAGTCAATGCGTGTCTCTACGATGAGGAAGATGTAGTCCACCGGGATAGAGGAGATGAAGTCCACTACGAACCAGCTGCGAAGATACTTAATTTTGATCTCTTGCGGGTCCAGGATGATCTCCGTGTTGTCCTCCTTGACGATGCCCGTCCGGAAGTTGAGCACAAGGTCCAAGAGAAAGAAGGTGTCGGAAACCACGTTGAAGACGATCCAGGGGGGCGTGTGCTCGTCTTTGAAGAAGGTGATCCCGACGGGGATGATGATGAGGTTTCCCACCATCAACAGCAGCATGGTCAAATCCCAGTAAAACCTGGTCGGGGAAACAAATGGACAACAACATTCAGAATGGAGTATTGGGTGTAAATTGATCCAATGCCAGCTCCACGAAAGGCAGTTATTTGAATCTGTCAATTAATTAAAACCACCAAGAACACCAACACCTGCGCCACAACTTTGACCTGCTTTTAGCGCTTCGGTTTTCAGGGTACACCAAAAATGTACTGAAACAATAAAACATGTTTGGACAGCATTCTTGACACCATCACGGATGAAAGAATTTGAAACAACCCATTTACATCCCAATTGTTGCTTATATTAGCCTCCCTACATGGCATTTAATCCAGCAGTGGATAAATATGGATTAATTTGAGCTCTTTGTTCACACGTAAACACAAATGCATATTCCACGCGTGTTCTACTTTGCTCTCGTAACAACCGCTCAACATGAAAAGTATTTGTCCAGTAAATCTGCACTGGAAGGTCAGTGAGGGTTAACTGCTAATTATAAAGCAACCCCTGTGAACTCGTCCATCTTCCGAGCATGAACGTTTGGATATAAATTGCACTCTACTGGACGCTCAGTAATTGAATCCAGATTGGCTCTTTTGTGTTAAGGGTGATATATCCCAGAGGAATGAAAAAGGGGGAAGGGTTCTTGCATTGTCCACTGGACCAACGACCTCACATGATTTACCCACCTTTATCCGGGCCATAAAGGTCCGGCGCTACGCCAAAGCAATTTCGAGACGGAAAGCCTCTATACATATCCTGTAGGTACATAACAAGGGTAAGGAGACTCCATTTTTCTGCAAGCTAGCAAGACTACAGCAATTAATTACAGCTCTTTCACTTCCCACTGATGACTATTGATTTCGCGGTTGATTCATGCGGTGCTGAAATAAATGTCAGAGGGAACCACAGTAAAGTACCGCTAGAAAGCCACTATTCACAAAGAGGATAAAAATAAATATCACAGAATCTACAAAATTTACACTCACATACTGTATATTGACAGTGTTTGGTCAATACTGTCACTCGCTGGTCATTGGTCTGTCAACGTGTCAGAAATTACATGCGGGTGTTGTGATTGGCTGATTGGGACACTTATGTCGTGGGATGACATATATAGTGTCGGTGATTGGTTAATTGGGACACTTGAGAAGTCAGTCATTATTGAGCCTAATTATTTGATGAACTCACTAACTTATCGTTGGCAAGTCGGCTGCAGACAGTTTGTTTTATGCGAAAGAATTAAAATTAGTTTTGAATGTTATGTGAATATTAGCTTGCGCTATGGCAAACGTGCCTCAATTTCTATAACAATCTCAACTGAAACACACACAAAATTCAGGAAAGGAGACTTACTGTTGGTCAATAAAACATAGAAAGCTGCTATGCTGAGTTGCCCCCGCACAAGGATTACATTTCGAAGTCCTCATGTTCAAAAACACCTCTGTGTCAGTGTCACATCCACAACACACACACACACACACACACACACACACACACACGAAACAAAACAGTGACAGTAATTGGAATTCTTCAAAGTAAAAGAGGATCCGGTGTTTCAGCTTGTTTTCAAGTGGCGTTATATTTAGTCAGACCTTGCCAGCGCCGAGTTTGCTCGTGCTGGGACGGGAAGCCCCCCCAGAGAACGAGAAAATCTTCAAAAGAGGAAATGCTTACACAGGTAATGACATTTGTACTTGTAGCGCATATACTATCTGTCAGGCATGAATACTTATTAGATTCACACAGCTTATACAAGTGAGGATGGTCCACAACAATGGCTCCTTGCTTTTGCGATGACTCAATCAAATCATATTGACATGAAGATAATAGAAAATAAACATGCATTTAATTCTTTAGATTTATAATTTTTTCTTTAGTGTACTTGCTAATTATTCCATATAATATCAATAATTGGCTGATTTTGTAATTCTTCATGGTTCAGTGGGTCGGTGGCCTCCTTTTTTGAAACTACAAGATCAGATATATCGTTACAAAAGTACATAATGAGAGGAAACCTTCTACAGAGGACTTTTAAAACACTTTGAACGACTTTGTGTCCCCAACAATGATCACATGTAGGAAGGTGCCCTTCCATGGTATCACTTGGAGCATTTGTGTGTGCGCACAGAATCGTATACGTAGAGTCAATGCTCATGACTTTTTTTTTTTCACTTGTGTCGTTGTCTCCTAATGGAGGTCAGGCCACCTAAACTTAGCCGAGATCCATTTACTGTGTTTTATTATGCACCGGGACTCTTGACATAGACAATTGTTCTATAAATACAAACGTGGGACATTTGAAAGGCATTAAATACTTGTGAGGTGGAGAGTGAGCTACCAACAAAAATTAATGAATAAATTATTAAATAAAAAATAAATTGCAGCATTTGGTAGTTGTGTTATGTTTTTGTTTCGTGACTATAAGGGACCGTTTTGTCAGTCAATCTATCAATATTTAATATCTGTTATATAATATGGGGCAATAATTATATTTGTCGTTTTGACGGATGATGGGAATTTTTTAGTCTGACACTACGGGACAAATTGTGGGACAATATGAATCAAAAGGAAAAAAGAACGATTAAAAAGAATGATTAAATGAAGAAAATTAATGTGGCGATAATTTGATTTGAAATAAAAAAATAATGATTGAAATAATAAAAAATTGCATAGATTTGACAGGAATATATATAGGAGAATTGAGAAACATAATTTTCCTCTTTGACTGACAAGTTCTTTGAATACCTGACCCAAATAAGGTCGACATGTGTCAATCAAAACAAAATGCCCCAAAAAAAACAACCTCTAAAAAGTTTGCCACTTGACTAAGGTGAAGTGAAAGTCCAAATTGGTCAGAAAGTAGACACTTTGGGACAATCAAACCCAGGACAAGAGCTGAGCAGATTCCGACTCGCTCCTACTCGTCTTGTTACGGTACAGGGAGGTCGAAGTCGTGATGAAGGGCTCCCTGACATTTTCCCCTCCTCTGGAGAGACGAGGTATCGGCCAGGCCGACTTCTCTGGTGGAAACATGTTGTCGCTGTGAGAGTGCCGCGGGCTACACGATAAGCCTCTCTCAGTTTCCTCACACTGCCGGCCACACATACCTGTGAGGAACGGCACGAAGAGGGCCAAATGGACGCACATTTTAGTTTCGGGGTAGGCCTATATTTAAATGGAGACACAGGGGACACCTGCATGGGATCTAGTCCGTAATGTTCTACTGTTCTAGAGGAAATCGATAGCATAATTTTCATGGATAGAAAGCATGCTTGCAGATTTGGATTCATAATTTACTTCTGTGCTAAACATTTTGCTGGTTTGTATTTTATATGTTGTGCTTAGCATTGATCTATTTTTTAATTGAATTAATCATTTGATTAAATTAATTAATTACATTTATGTATTCATTTATTTACTCTAACTCGTGACCATATTTATGTCACACCGATTGTCCCCTACTATCTTGGTTTATACAGTTATGTTTGCAAATATTTCAGAATGTTGCAGAAAGTTTAGAATTTTCCCTCTAATGGATTCGAAGTCAGGTAATTAATTGATTTCATGGAGAATATACAATATAATTGAGGAAATTCATATTGTGTAATATATAGATATTAAATTTAGGAGATGATAACACACGGTCAACATGAGCATAACAAGAATATCATCAGTAATGTTGCCGCTGGGAGGAAGTCAGATTATTTTTACATCACCTTTAATGGCAGCCAAAAAATGTTATGTTTTGTTCGCCTTTGCTACTGGTCATGGGAATAATTACATTAGCATTAGGGGTCACTTGTCAACAGAGTTTAATTAATGTTGGTTAAATGGCAGAAAAGTTTTTTGGCCCACCATTCCGATGCCATTTTATGTCTGTCTTTGACCAAAGAAGAAAGGTCCTCTAAGTACATAAAATAAGCAGCTGATTCAGGATAAAGTGTTTTTAAATTAAACTTAAAAAGCAGTACAAGAATTCATATCCGTAAGGCTAATTGAGGTAACTTCACAGCAAATTTAATATTTCATTCAGTCAAAACATATTACATAAGCATAATGATTCATGTACGACTTTATTTTATGATGTAATCACTTTCATCCCTAAACACCTGAAATTTCAACTTGGCCTCCATCATATTTGGCAAATTATATGGTTTGCTTTGAATCATGAGTTGTTCTTTTTCTTTGTCTGGAAAAAAAAGCGAAACAAAATACTAAATAATGAAGAGATGAGTTGTGAGTAATATTTGATATACTTTCACAATATATTGCTGACATAGCAGTTTAACAATAGTTAATGCCTAATTGCCGTTAAGGTTAAATAAAACGGACAGAGCAGCAGCCCCATTAAATCGGTAGCCATGTTTGAAAGAATGAATTAGCAGGAATGAATAACAATGAGGCACGCGAGGCTCTTGTGAGCAGAGACAGGGAGGGGGGAATAAAAATCGCTTGATTTTTGCACGCACTAACTTCTAGCCGTGGGCAGAGTAAATCTATCAAAAGGCTGTCACACTTAAAAAGGAGAACATCTGTAACAACAACAACAAATACACTAGCCATAAAAGAGCGGCCTGTTGTTGTTTTTTTTAAAAGACGCCATTTGGCAAACACGGTGAGATTTAAGCATCACGCGAGGAAAAGAATGCAGGTGAAAAGGGTTAATCCTATTTTTGTTATCACCCGCTCCAATGAACTGTCATAACGCCGGCGTCTCTTTGCTAAGCACCGCCAGCAGACACACTGCGAGCACATCACTGACACTGGGGCTGTGCGCTTGCAAGTGGCTATATTTAGGTGAGGCGCGCCGCTTTATCAAGCCTACGCTAAGAAGATTTCATCAGAAGTTGAGGCAAATCTCCCCCAACCTGAGGCTGCCGGGGGAGGGAAAAAAAAAAACAGTGGGATTTGCTAAGAACCAACTGGGAGCTGAAGAAAACTAAAATGAGCCTTACCCAATGCTGCTCAAATAAATCCATCAATAAGTCGCCCCATTGTTGGACATAAATGTGTTTTTTTGTTTTTTTTTACTGTCAACAACAGACTGCCTTGCGAGAGAGAAAAAGTTTTCATATTGTCTATTATTGCCATCCACTAAAAGTCATCAGTGCATTACAGTTCAAAGGTCAATAGGTCACAAACAGGCAAACAAGCATCATATTCACACAGTTTAGTCAAACGTGAATGTTTGATGTCATACTAATGTAAAATTAACATCAGATGCCCACAAAAAAAATTACTCTCTCTCTTGAGATCTATCACTTCAGTACAAGTCCTTGAATCCAATTACTACTTTCCTGTTTTCTATAGCACACTTGTGGCACCTTTGTGTGTTACAGAAAAAGCAGAAAAAAATGCAAAAAGGTTCGTTTTGAGTGGATACTAGTTCTAACTGGGAGGGGGGGGGTGAATTGGTTGAATTTGTGACAAAAACGCCGGTAAGTATGAATTCATTTCCCATTACTGGATACGAAGGGCACAAGTGATGTCCAGCCGCTGCCATCGTGCACTTATCCCACTAGCGCGTGCCAGTATCTGCTCTCTGACTGTACAGTCTGTCATGCTGCCAGTAATTGTGCCTGTCTTTTATCACCATTCCTTGTTATCTCCAAAAAGGTCCTCAGGGTTAAGTCACAAGGTTCACTGGCAGCCGGCGACAAGTGCGGAGGAGGACACACACACACACGAGCCAGCTCCTAAAAACAACCACCAGCATTGTACTCAAATGCAGCACAGTTGGCCAGGGGATGCTGGGTCTTGCGCAATGTGCTTTCTCCAAACACTAATGACGTGCTAAGATAAGGTAGAAGCTGATCGCACTGCACGTATCACCTCTTGTTCTGGACAACGGTGCTATTATCTCCAGCACTCCAGTCACCGTAATCAACAAATGGAGTGGCTGGGATGAAAGCCTTTCCTGTCTAGCTCCAAAATGGTGATCAGAGGTCAAAGTGCAAGAGGAAGAGTAGGTGCACCAAAACAAAATTACCCTCCTAAGACCTATTGAGACTGACAAGAAGGTTGATCCTCCGTGTGTGAACACAACACACACACACAAACACACACATCACAAAAAGTGTCTGTTAATAGAAATTTAAAAGCAAGTAATTAGGTGCTCATTGCTCATAACCACTATGCCTAAAAGAGTTAACACACTGCACAGCATAATTTTTTGGGGGGAAATTGCTAATGCATGTAGCTTTCTATTTATTGTATTGCTATGCCAAAATGTCTGCTGCTCAATTACGTTTCACTTCTCTCTATTTTCAATGATGGCTAAAACTCGTGTGAGGGGAGACAGAGGAGGAAAGAAAAACTAGGACATGTTCCAAACAATGATGACGACGATGATGATGATGATGATGGCGAAGATAAATCAGGAGTCCGCCCACATAGCAGAGGAAAAAGAAAAATAGCCACTGTCTAGCACTGCTGCGTGTGTGTGGTAACTCGGCCTATTTGTTTGAGTGAAGCAGACAGACAGTGTGTGGCGTGGCCAAGTCAAACACAATTGATCCAAGGAAGTATCTTCTATGAGTCACACACACACCTTTATCTAGTACACTGGACTCTGGAGGTCTCTGAGTGGACATCCCGCTGAATCCAGCTGGTTTAGGCCTTCCACGAAACGGCAAAAGAAATGGCAGACCTATATAGGTAACTCAAATTGAAAGTTCCAGGAAAGTGAACTATTGACCATTTTCACGTGAAAGGAAGATGACTCTAGGATTCTACCATTAGTATCCCAGGGTGGGGAAACACTTAATTGATGACCAAAATATTTGAGGGTTTCTTGTCAATTATTTAGTTTATTTATTTATTTTTATTACAAAGCTAAATGGTGGTTCATGTAAGATTATGGAAGACATTAATTAGTATTCAGTGAACTGAACTTGATCAACAGTCTTCTGGGGCAGGGGAATGATGGGTGATGATTTGTCATATTTTTTACCTTTCATTTATTTTATTTTTTTTAAGATCCCAAGCTACTTCTTACATTACAAAAAAAAAATCTTCTTACGTCGCCGAATATACCGAAAGACATTATTTCGGATCAGCTACAGGTGAACTGGACTTGACCATTAACCTTCTGGGGCAAACAATTAGTATTTGTTTAAATGGACTTCTCAGTGCTTTCGAATGAACACTACATTGGGTAAAACCTTTTTTGATTGGCGAAGAGGTATTGAGCTGTTGAATTTAATGACTCTTTGCACAATAAATGACACTGTGACCTACAAGTAGAACTGATTTAAGTTTTGGACACATTCGGCTAATTGCTTCTGAGCTTTAACAAACCTTTTTCGTTCACAGCGGTGACTTACTTTTAAATTTTAAGTGCTTTTTAATGCCATGTTCCGCAGGAGCAGAGAGCCCCCCGAAGCAACGTATCACATCTTGACCATTTCTCATCTGGTCTGATGGGAGTGAGGGGGGGCGAATGGGGAAAAATCAATTTCAGAGAGACAAGGGGTGTGAGTATGCACCTGGGACACAAGCCCAGGCTGAAAAGGTTAACCTGTATGTGCGAGGTATAGCAGAAGCTGAGGTGTGCGTGCATGCATGAAGAGGTCAACAGCAAGGGAAGATGCCATCGAGATACTATAAAAACTATACTTAAAAAACACATGGAGGATGGACAATGGGGGAATGGATTTAAAGACTAAATATGATACAACAGTCTAGTGTAGACATCGTCCACCTGTTAACGTGTTCGCTACCAATGACGGCTATGGACGTCAATTTGCAAATGGGCTGGTTGTGAAATACGTTAGAGTGGAGAAATTTTGAAGGATAGAATGAACTAGAAAATGACTTTGTTTTAGAATACGGCAAGAAAAAAAAACTACTGCATTGATATTTTTGAAGAAAACGTTTGACATTCACATATGACTTTGCCCCGCTTAAGTATCAGCTTTTTTTTTTCAACCAGCTTTTATTTATATCAAGAAGGTTATAGTCACACCTTTAAGTGTAAAAGGAAAAGTGAGATTTACAACCATCAAAAAGTCGTCATAATTCTCAGTATGCTGCTCAAGTGTCACTTCCTGTACAGTGAGTTGCACAATTTGCAAAGTGTCGCAAGCTCACAAATTTTATCTTTTTTTTTTTCTTTTCATGTTGCCCTTTATCAGGCCTCCCTCTCCTGCCTCCATCAACGGAATCTGTGGCGTTTAGATAATGCATTGCAAACAGCCAGAAGCAGAGCATGTCAACAGAAATACTGAAGGAAAGAAAGAAAAAAAAATGTCCGCAGAGGTCTCGGTCACTTCATTGTCACACGCAAGACAGATCCCGTCTCTCAACCTCTCACTTGAGGTTGCTTGAAGATGTAATGCAGAATTCATTGAAGAACATTTGGAATTCAACATGCCCGCATAGTTGAACAAAAATGCATTACATCGCACGAGACGACAGCTTGAAGTGAGAAAAAAACGAATACAGGCTCAGGTTTTAATAAAAGCGAATTACTAGGGATGGGTGATATGAGCTCAATATAGTCACATGATTTTTAATTGAAGGAAGAAAAAAATCCAGTAATAATTTTGACATAAGAGTATTGTTTGTAAATGTAAGGTACTCATTTCAAATATGTACATTGTTTATTGTTTCGGTGGCATTTTTTAAGACCTTTGAAAAGCATGTGTCAGGATTTCTTACGAAAAGAAAAATGTAGATGCTAATTATGATAAATAAATACAATTATTAAAGAAACCACAGACGGTGCTTTTGTGATTGACATGATGAAAGTGGCGAATCTTCAGCCTAGCCTAACTTTCAAGTCAATGTTTAAGAAACTGTTAGCGGGGTCATTATGTGAGGTCATTTGTAATCTTAAAATCTTCAGAATTTCAAGCAGAACTTGCAGACACATTTTCAGAAATAGGTAGCTGACAAAAAAAACGACTTTGGTGTTTAATTTCACACATGATGGATGGAGACTGGGGAGATCCTCCAGAGACGGACGTCATGTATACAAGCAATTAAAAAGCAAATTTTCTATAATGAATTACGAACTTTTAAAGGTTTGACTCTTTTGGAACACATAATAGCATTTCCTGACACGTCACGGAAAGAAAATACCGTTGCCTCAACCAACCTCAACTCCGAACAAAATGAAAGAGATAGCAAACTCTGCTCAGACTGTCGACCACCCCAACTGTCCAGTCGGGGGATGAGGGGCCGGGAAGTTTAGGGAATAGCCTAACTGTGGTGTCGAAGGTGTTAAAAGTCGTCTTGGCAGGCGAATGCGGCTGTGTATCCACCTGGGGAGATTATAAATTGATGTGGCAGCACGGGAGATGGCCAAGCGGGAAGGACACACAACATTATATTTGTTAGGCAAGCCAAATACATCTAGCTCAGCAGCTGCCTTGCCCATTTTCAAACTGTATATGATGTCCAATCAATCAATATAATCTCGCCTCCAGATTACAGTCACAAGGTTAAACTCTCTTAATACATGAAGCAGCATTAGATGACGTCAACGGGCAGAGAGGGAGGGGCGGGCGGGGGGTTTGACAGTCAAAAATAAAATGCAAAAATTACATTTTTTTTTTTTTTTTTTTTTTAGTTGTTCAGGTTTCACGCTGCTTCATTTAAGCGAGGGAGGTCACACGGTAGCGTTCAATCATTCCGCCACCGTGACAGGCAACCTTCTTCTACCCCGCGGCCAACACCACCCCCTCCCTCCCTCCCTCCCCCGCCTCTGCATGGGCTCCCTCCATTAAATAAATTGTGCCATAATAATCTCTTGGCTCAATATTTATGGATGAGAGCAGGCAGACTATTTTGACTAGCCCACTTTCAGGGCCGGTCCAGAACCTTCTGTAATCCCCCATGTTTAACCGTCGCTAAATTGAACTGGGAGAGTTATTCAACATGAACTGTGGAAAAAAAAGAAAGAAAAGGGGGACTCAAAAGCTATGCAATGTGAGAGTGTCATACCTCTGGACAGATTAGCACAATGAAAAAAATTGATCCATTAAGAGCAACAGCTGACATACCAGAGTTTAGTTCATCCATGCGTCTTTAATCCAAAAGGTTTCATTACCGCTGACTAGGAAGTTTTGTTTTCATTGGCCTTGCTTAATTCTATCTTGTTTTATTCTTTAAGCCTCATCAACATCTAAAAAAAAAAAAAACAATTAATCTACATGACATTTAGTGTACATGTTAATATTGATAGATATTTGGTTTCTGCCATCCTTATATTTTTCTGCATTTAAAAAATCAGCTCCAGAGACTATTGCCGTCAACCTTTTTTTTTTTGTAAGTTGACCTCTGACCCCACCACACATGCAACCTCCCCGACGTGTCTCTACATGTCGTTTTTCAATATACTCAACAATGCCACACTTGGCGCGCCCCACGAGAGCCAAACAAATCAATAGCAAAACACTCTCTCAAATCAGCTGTAATCAACACCAGTGAGGTTGTAATTTCATCTGATGTGCTCGCACGTATTCGCACGCGTACTGTTCACAATTCAAATGCTTTATAAAATAAAATTAAAAAATCATCACGGAATTGTAGCGGCAGGAATGAACTCCATCTGCTCAAGAAACAAAAGAAGAGTATTGAACAACCACACTCAGCAGTCAGCTTTTAGTTTCTCATGATGACAGCATAACAAGCTGTTCTTCCCATTTCCGTCTGATGACAGACTGTTTTGAGTCAACACAGCCGGAAGAGAAAAATGTCAACTGGTTGCAGTTGTCAAAGACTTCATGATATTAGTGTTGCTCTTGAAATATTATTGTGCTTCTAAAGTTAGATTAGATTTAAAGTACAGTAAAATAAGAGCTTTTTTTTACTTTAACTTATTTCCGACAGTCATACAGAGATTGATAGCGACAGACAGACGGATGTAACATGTTTTTATTTTTAGCTGAAGATAGAATTGATCAAAATGTTTCCAAATTCACCACGTGACTTTCGATGTTACACTATACGTTCAATACCAATTGAGAAAACACTTTCCCGGCTCGGACAATGAGATGTCCATTTATGCCAGATGAAAACCAGCTGATGTTTGTCTCCTTTGCCCAGAGAAATATCCGAGTGAATCCCATCAATGCAACACCGCTGCCTGTCGATCTCCAGACAAACAATGCGGCGTAGTATTGAAATGATTGCCGAGTGCCTTTTAATTATCTGGTCATTCCGAGCCCAGAGGACACATCTGTTGGAAAGTCTTTCACGGTGAGAAAGGAAAGTGGACCACATTATAACTTTTTTTTTTTCTCACCTTCTCTTTGCAACGAAGGTTCTATTAAGCCAGCCCACCCCACCCCCCCACCCCGCCTATCAGAGACAGACGGGGGTTGGTTGTCCAGCACTTTCTGTCAATCAGTAAAATCCCTTTGCAACAGTCAGCGGGCGAATGCTTCCATCCGTTCTGCAAAGTCTTCCTTCTTTCAACAGCTTTTTATTCCGCCTGCACACTCTTTCCTCAAAGACACTTACCTAGACAGAATTGAAGCAATTTTTTTTTCCAGGTGGGTTTACTGTAAAATAAAACCTGGTGGTGAGCCATTGTGAATAGTTGCCTTGAAAAAAAATCAAGGATACATTTCAAAGCACCTTCCCCTTATCTTCCTTTTAATTTAATAACAAATCAAACGCCAAACAGCATCTTGGAAGTTTTCACTGTGTTACTTATCAATATTCATGAGCAAGGACTAAGCATTTATAAATCTTAGCAGGGCTTATGCAGAGGGACAGTTCCAATCAGCAGATATTTATGGTCCATCTGATCTTAAAAGGCTTCCTCATTTAAAAGAATGGCTTTCATTGGATGCTCAGTGTCATCGTGTCGCTGACCGCATCTCCTCGTCCGCAAGATGCTCGTTGAAGACGGAAGGCGGCCACTGGGCTTTGGATGTGGAAATTGAGGCTGTAGATTGGATTATGATGCCATTTTTAATCCGTCTTTTTCCCTAGCTGGATATCGCTCCTCCCTACTTCTTAGTGTTACACAATACTTGACAAGGGAAGATTTCTGCCCAATTCTGGAGCGGTGACGACTACGTGATTCCTTGTGACACTCTAATTTGAGCTTATAGCGCTAAAGCTTTGATGCAGACATGGGAATAAAACTTTTAGTCACGGCGACCCTTCTCTTCTGCGGCCCCATTAAAAAATGGTCCCACTCAGATCCCTGTGTAGTTTAATTAGACTCATCCTGTCCTGCGCTCATCCTGATTTTGGAGAACGTAGGTGTCCAAAGTAGCGTTTCCCCCTCAGCGCATTAAAACTCAAATACAAGCTGAAAGTCATCTCAACACGCGGTGGCATTTCCCTGACATGGCACGCTATTCCCCCTCGCGTCGAACTTTGCCATTATTTCTGAAAAAAAAACAACCAACTTTGACTTTAATGCTGACGAACAACTAATGACATAGACTTCCTCTGAGAGTGCACGGTAATGGTGCATTATAGTTCCATTTACTTGTGAAATGATGCATTAAAAGTGGTGCACCTCGTCTTGTCCCCGTTGGCAGTAGAAAAACACGAAAAGATCATCTACACTCCAACGATCAGAGTCGCACGATACATTTTTAGCTGTCCTGATTGGGCATTACATCTGTGATTATAATTGTAGACTACTAATTCCAATGTTCATTACATGGGGCGAGGGTCGGAGACACGCCTACATCACATGAAAAAATTACACACCCACTACCACTCATGAAAAAGTGTAAAAAATGATCGTGAATATGCAAATGCCATACAAGAAGAATGGCGGAAAAAATATGAACTCCAAACCTCAGAACTATGACAAAAACGGGGCTTTACCACAAGTCCAACGTGCATCCAAGTTTTTCATTCGAAATGTTACACTTAATTTGCACAGCACAGTTTGACAAATTATACTTCCATTATTTCTTATTAGAGTTGCAACGATTAATAGAAGACTGGACGGATGACCAAATTCATCGATAATTGTTTTTGATTATCGATTCATCGATTGGAGGTGTATGTAGGTGCGTGTGTGTGTTAAAAAATAACATTAGCAACCATTTACTTTGGAATTCATCATTTTTGCTCATTTTCTGGCCAAACATATCATATTAACATAATGAGTCCACAGTTCTGCTTTTCTGCACTGCCAATTTGAAATCATGTGCTATTTTTGAATAAAGCCATAAAAAAAAAACTTTTTGAATGGTTCAGCGATTACTCAACAAAATAATCAACAGCTTGAATTTTAAAATGATTGTTGGTCGCAGCCATATTTCAACTGTTCCTAACTGCCTTGACTTAGGAGTGCCTCGACTTACAAATGTTTCAAGTTACAATCAATCAAATTCTTGCTTTGTGTCGCCAGCCAAAATTGGTGTCACAAGTAAACTTTGCTGCCGCTTGGTGAAGTAAAAAAAACAAAAGTGACAGATACAGCCACCGATTTTCGGCCACTTTAAACGGTATGACAGACGGATGGGAGAGAAAACAAGGTACAGCCTGGACTGTTAGCTAACCAATCGCAGGACCCTCCCTCAAACCCCTCAACCTCTTGTTTTTTTTGTTGAGCATCCCCTCGCGTGATTTAATCGCCACATCTCGCTCAGAAAGTCACACGTGCATCATCTGCATGCGGCTAGAGCAACGCCGCAGCCTAATTCTGCATCCCCGCTCAAAAAGACATTTCAAAAGCGAGGGCCCGAGCCAAACCTCTGACCTTTCGGTATGAGGACGCTATCCCCGAGCCCCAAATCACCCTCTCTGGTGACATTTAACACGGTGAGTAAGAGAGCAAAAGAGGTGGACAGAGCGAGTGGGTCAAACAGCAAGGAAAGAGCACAACCAAAATGGCCATCTGTGTAACTTTGAACGCTTCAAAATACACTTGCATAGTCAATTTTCATGAATATTTTTTTCCCTTTTGTAACATCTATTTTTGATTGTCTCTCTCCCACAGAGTTTAGCCCGCCTCCTTTGACACAACAATTGGGACACGTGCCATCCCCACCGCCCACCTGTGACCCCACACATGGATCAACTGTGGCAGTAACGGATGGCTGGACTTCACACTCACTCTCAAGTCACCTGTCCCACATTTAGTCCAATTTTTTTTCCCCACTCACTGACACAAAAAATCACACTTTAATCAAACCAGCCAAGTATATCACTGATCATGAAAAATGTCTTATTCACTGGAGGAGATGAAGAAGGTCTTGTTTTATATGTCTCACTTTTCTTTTTTTTTTTCTTGCCTCACCAAACTCCCACTACAACGCATGTGCACATGTCTTAGTGTCAGACATCTTGTCGCAAACACTTTGATACGTACACGATAGGGATGCTATGATAGGATTCAGCATTGCCAATCAGCGTAAAAGGAGGGAAATGTGCAAGATTCACAATATAGCTCCAGTGAATAGCTACACGGCTGAACTAAATCTGACACTGGCAGTAATTAAATATTTCCCTCCTTAATTACCGTGCTACAGGAAATGAGCTAGTGGAAAGAAGACGAAGGGTCGAAAAAAAACAAAACATTTTTATAATTTCCTATCAAGCTATATGGACATTTTTTTTTTAGTATTTGGATTTCACAGTCACACTATCATTTCTGTTTTTGCCAATAAATACATAGCTCACCGGTGTCTTCTATAAATGGCTGAGATGATGTTCAAGCGTATATAGTTGCATTACAAAAAGTCTTACAAGCATGAATAAAAGGGACCTTTAAAAACGGTCTCGGCCAAGCTGTTCAGAGGCTCCATGTGGCCATGAATCAAGATGCATATGGCCAATAACAAACTCAAGGGCACTAAGGAATCTGCATAATATAAAAAGAAAACTGCTGCAGTTGATCCTAATATGGAAGAACTATGAAGTAGAAACAAACAAGTGTTGTTTCCAATTGCATATATTTGGTTAAATTCACAGTTTCGTCCATGGGGTGCTCCAGAATACCACAGGCCTCTCCAATATCCCCAAAAGAGTAAATGCCAAGGTTCAAGAATTCTTATGAGGCTGCTTTATTTTTATATTTTACTGTTTATCTCCCCAAATGAAAAGTGGAGGAATATGAATTGAAAGAAGCCATATGTACTGTTACTGGCCACTGGTGGAAAAACTAAGGCGATTGGGCCATAAATGGCCAGTGAGCACATTTGAGCCATTATGATGTGTAAAAATAAAAATAAAACTTCAAAAGAAGTGATTTAAAAATACAAGCATTTATTTTCTGTACTGCTTATCCTCACTTACAGGTCAGCTTGATATCACAGGTGATTTGGGGTGAGAGGTCAGGTACATGCACGACAGGTTGGCAGCCACTTGCAGGGGAAATACACAGTACCATTCACACGCAAATGATCAATTAATAATCAATTAACCTATTTAATTTTTGGAAAAGGAGCGAAAGCCTCTGCATTAAAAGAAAAGTGAGGGAGAACATGAAAATTCAACACAGGCAGGCCGCAGCCTGGATTTCAACCACCAACCTCCGAATAATAGTGCAATAATAAACGTTACAAATAATATAAAATCATAATTTTTCTCATATTATAGGCCTTCAATAAAGAATAATTGGCCCTGCTCAGACAAAAGGTTGATGAAGTAAAAACGTCAACCCAGAAAGATGCCATAGCGTTCTGTTTACCTGAAATCACTGTAGGGGTGAATAATCCAAAATCCGGCGGATTTAACCCGCTCCTGTTCCCGCTCCACCGCCTTCTCGCTTCCAAACATCCTCAGGGAGAACTTGTTGACCCCCGGCTGGAGCATGGCCCCGAACTGTCGGTGCATGAAGCCGGCCTGGTACAAGCGTTCATCGTCAGGCAAGATCTGATCAATTCCATCCAACTTTATGAACCCGGACTGGTTGTCCGCTTGGGAGTCGCTCGGAGGTGCGCCGTCGCCGCTGTCGGTGGAAGCGCCACCTCCGCCGGCCCCTTGCGCGCCATGCTCCGTGGCGCCCTCACCGATCGCCCCGGGGGGGCTCTCTTCGCTCGGGGTGATGTCCCCCTCGGTGATGAGGCGCCTCTCCTCCGCCGAGTCCGAGTCGTGCACATGGCGGCTGGTGATAGACGAGAGGCTGCCCCGGAACCTCCGGCAATCTCCGTTGGAGCTGGTCTTCATCGGTCTCCCAATGTCGGTCTCCATGATAAGCGACTCGCCGCTTTTGGTTTCCCCGATGCCTCTGCAGCTTCCCCCGGAGGTGGGCGACGGCAGCGGCTTCATCCGAATGCTCTTTCTCCGCGTGTCCTTGTCCGCGTCTTCTCCTTCACCCATGATGGACGGTTTATGTCCGATGTGATGGGGCAAGCTGTAGAGCCGTTTACGCATGGACGAATGCAACCTGTCCATTATGGCATGGAGCGAAAAGGGAACTAATCTAGACTAGTTGGGCAAACCGAGCAGCACCGCGTGGTGCTTCTGATCTCCTTGTGAGCGATCCCTGAAAGCCTGCAACACATGACACACTCGCCTTGCCGCTTCTGAGGACGGTGATGGTGGTGGCTCTTAATGAAATAAACTGCACATTTTTTTGGGCTCCCTTTAAAGGACGATTCGACTATCTGGCCGTTCGCGCGCGTCCTCCTCATGCTCGGCCACCTCGCACATCTTTGCGCCTTTCCGACTGCATGGCGCGCAAAAGTGGGGGGGAAACTGCCTGAAAGTCACCTTTGCCTGACATGTGAGGGACGCGCCGGAGGATGGAGGAGGAGGAGGTGTGCAGGCAGGGATGGAGAGGTCAGCGGCAGGCTCGCTCCTCTCGCCGAAGCGTCGTCGAGGCGACAATCATGATGGGAAACGTGCACGCGGCGTTCCACTGGGCTCACGCGCTGACATCACCCCAATCCATCCGGCGCGGGCGAGGAGCGTTTAGGTGAACGTGTGAATATGCATGATCTGGTTGGGTTGCCATAGAAGCGAGGGGGGCTCAGCCCACCTTGTTTAAAGGGGAAATGTGTTTCCCATTCTTAAAACGCGAGGGGGGGAAGAGGAAAGGGGAGGCTACAGGTAGGTCATTGTTTGAACCCTCCGTGGCGCAAAAATGAAACAACATGATTCATGTGGGTGAAAGCAGATTGATGATTGAGGGGGAAAATGCTACAAGAGATTTGATTCTCTAATTGAGAGTAATTGCAATAATTACGTGCAATTATAGATACATCATTTAGGAGTTAAGATGATTACAAATGGGTCAGGGTTATATTGTATTAGAAATGCAGCAGGATAGGTACTCCCCCCGAAAGAGAGACTCATTAGGTTCCTTGAGTTGATTTTCAAGTTGTTATAGAAATGCCAGCTGAGCTGAAACCTCATGCAAGCATCTGAATGTTTAACTGAATTGTTCAAATAAAATGGATGGACGGATGTAATGGAGTATAGAAATGATTACTACATAATATATGAAACCTACGCAGGCACGGGGAGAACATGCAAACTCCACACAGGAAGGCTGGAATGCAACCCTGCACCTCTGAACTGTTATGCTGAAATACTATTTCAAAATATGTGATAAATCACACAAAACTAAAAGTGATGGCGAATTGCAGAATCATTTTTGTATGCCAAATGATAGTTTCAGATTATATTCTTCTTGATTAATGAATAAAAGTGGTAGATTTGCAGAAGACAAGAACTCAAATGAGGGCGCCTCACAAAAACTGCCTAGCAACAAGTTAACACAAACTGGTTTTATGTAACGAACAAAATAGAATATTTTTACATTAAAAAAAATTAAAACGTGATATTTAGTCGCCATTTTGTCACACAACTGCCGCACTTTAGATTTTCAAAAACCTTCACAACTTTATTCGTACTTGACGGTACACACATCCGCCTCACTTAATTGGAAAGGCGCGTCTGTTTACCGAGTAGCCATATTACTTGAGATTGACTTTTTGGCAAACATAATATTCAAACAATAACAATAAAAAGTCAATTGAAATGGCCAGCTGTCTGAAATGGAAGTTGAAACGTTGCGGACGACTTATTCCAAGCTCCGCCAAGAATGAATCCTGGAAAGTAAGTATGGATTAACCACCTGTGATGATTAACACGACTGATATTTTGCTCGTTTTTGTCCCTTAGTTATGTTTAACTATGAATTTATGCTCATACGAGTAAATTACAGAACATGGTTTCAAATGTTGTGCTCTAAGTTGACATTTTGATATATGTACGTGATGGGGGTATACAGTGATCCCTCGCCACTTTGCGTTTCGTTTATCGCGGCTTCACTACATCGCGGATTTTTTTTCCCAAATTAAAAAAACATTTAAAAGTCAATATAAAAATTCTAAATTGAGGAAACGTGTGTCCAACCTTTAGGACAATGTAGTATTGCTCCAAATGTTCGTTTACATTCCTTCAGAAGTCCGTTTTCGCGCGTTAGCACAATCGCGAATTAGTATCTTTCCGCTAACTCGTTAGCCTGCCCAGTATTTCTTGTTGGTGACCGTACTTCGCGGATTTCACTTATCACAGGTGGTTTTTGGAACCAATTATCCGCGATAAACGTGGGATTACTGTATTGCTATTTAGAGACTATCCAAAAAAGCAACTACTTCCCAAGAAACAGATAAGGGGAAACATTCTCACATTATTGGTAAAGACAATCATATTTGTTTCCATTATTTTCATTTGATGTTTTTCTATTTATTTATTTATTTTACCTGTCCAGATATTTGAAGCAAAAAGGAATAAACCCAAGATTATCGCCACAATCCTGGACTCTGGATACTTGATGATTTTGCAGGGAGAGGAATGCTTGGTAAGAAATTTATGAAGATTATTTTTATTCAGGCTTAATTGAAGAATGGTCCAGCAAATTTAATCGGGTTGTATGAGTAAAAACAGTTTTAATGTCTCTGTTCTAATGTTAAATAAGAGCAATGTATTGTAAAACAAAATGTTCTGCTTGTATTTCATGTCTTTATTTTCAGTATTAAGAGACCAAAATAATTGCCAATTAATCATTTTTCAGAATTTATTCTGCTAAACATCCATATCTGTCGGGTGCTAATTCTTATAAAGTTGTTGTTGCTGCTTGGAGATAGATCGTATCCACCGACGGCACGTGTTGACCTTGTGCAAACCAACATGCACTTTCAGACTATTTGTGTATTACGCCATCGATAACACGTTTCAGAAAGGCTAACAAGGTTATAATCCCATGCGAGCTTTGTTTGTTTAATTGTTTTAAGATTGGCGCATGTCAGGAGGGACTAAAGAGTCTTTAAATCCCTCCTGTGCCTCGAGGGAAGACTTTCCAGAGCCAGTTAACGGTGATGAAGCAAAAACAAAAAAAAGGAGGGGGGGTGGAAGTTTCTGGCTGCTCATCACTTCTTTAGATGTTAATCTCAGACTCCTGAATACATGAACATTGCCATACTAAAACCTGGCGCAATGCAGTAATTAATTGTGATGTTCCACATGCACACACTGGAGTCTGGGAGCGTGCTCATCCATGAAACTACTTGCCACATACCTCCACTCTCTGCTCTGTAATTCACAAAATAAATGACAGCTTGGCTGCATCTGCAAATGTCATGCTTGCGATTCTGGCAATTTATAGTGCGTCCCACTTATTACACTATAGATTGCCTACATTATAGATTGCAACATTTAATAACATTCCAATTCATTAGTGATGTCGGTTTCCAAATGATGAGCCCGGATGGGTGATATGGGACTTTATCATCTGCTACAAAATTACAGCAAGAACGATAATCTCAGAGTTATAGTTGCGTTGTATATGGTGGCTATTTTCTTGCAGCAATAAAATGGCAGATGATTCACATTTTCGTTTATTGTGGTAGTACTAAAATAAGGAACCTCTAAAGTCAAATGTCGAAAAGTCCTGTGAGACTTCAGTTTGGTGAGCATCCAAAGCAGTGTCATTAAATTAGCATATTTTACATCGAAAAATCTCACAGCACACCACTAAACCGAAATATAAGTTTGATTATAAAATAAAAAGTCCCATCCATGATACTCCTTTCATCTACACTCTAATTGTGCTCTTATGAAAACTGAACCAGAGTATTTCCATGGAATGTTAGTTACTCCAAATTTGAACAACTCGGAGGTTAGCCAGCATTCCAAATGTTATTTTCAGAGTTTCTGATTATTGTGTTTAGAAATCAAACATAGGCGTTTGTAGACAGCAAACACAATAAGTAAATGGTCAGTGAGTCATAGATATCTTGCATTCAGCAGTCAGCCTGATATTCAGGTCGGACCGCAACTAGCTTTGGCCAAGGATGATAGAGTGCTCTATTCCAGATTGGTGCTGTCAGCGCTCAGGGAAGTTTCAAATATCCTCAGCTTAGGAGGGCCAACAGGACATACGATAAGGCTAGGCGGGGAAAGATGCTGTGAACTGTAATTTTCTGTATTTGAAAGAATAGTATGATGTTAGTCAAGACCTTCAGAGCAACTGCTGTAGACATGTCGTCAGCAGAATAAAACCAGGACAGTCTTTAAGGTGGCTTGACTCCGCAACTGTACAAAAGTGAGAAAGTATACTTTTTACGAGGAGTGGGTATAAATTAATCAATGAACTGGTCATTAACTCATTCATTGCCAGCCCAGTTGGAATGGAGTTTTGATGTATATAGCCTTCAATGACAGTGAATGAGTTAAGAATTTATAGAACTGATTGTTAATTGATTTTCAACTACGGGTAACCCAGGTGGGCCTTATCTGAAATTCATACAAAGAACCTCTTGCCTATAACGTGTGCTCGCCACAACACCGCCTTGGGTCACAGCAAGTTAAAGAACATCCGCACTATGGCAACTTATCCTCTTGGAATCC
Source organism: Syngnathus leptorhynchus (assembly GCF_054491065.1). Taxonomy (NCBI): domain Eukaryota; kingdom Metazoa; phylum Chordata; class Actinopteri; order Syngnathiformes; family Syngnathidae; genus Syngnathus; species Syngnathus leptorhynchus. The sequence continues at coordinate 16,027,904 of NC_141197.1, read as the reverse complement.
TTATTCAACTCCATTAAATCAGGATCTTGCGATTAGCTGGAGAGCAATCCGCTTCTCGCCCAATCGTCAGCTGATACAGGCTTCATCTCATCCTTGACCCCAATTAGGTCAAGTGCTAGAGAAAATGGATGGACGTTGGCATTCATTGATGAGTTTAGAAAAGTTTAGTGGAAAAAAAAGATAATAAAAGACTCAAATCTAAGTCTCCAATCAAATAAAAGCTTTAATATGACCTTCAAACCATGTGTTGGCTCTGTCAACATGGTAATTAAATAAATAGTCAGTCTGTCCGTTTGTCTATCATCTTATATCTTCTCATCTTAAATATATTAAAACTTTGCATTAGTTTCTTCCAAAATAAAATATCCCCCCGTCCATCTGTTTTCTCTAGAGTTTGTCCTCATTTAGGTCGCAGGTGACCTGGAGCCGATCCTAAATGACATGAAATTTCATTTTGGAGCCAAAAATGTCCTCAAACGTAACTGAGAAATAGAGACCCCTGCTGACCAATTTCAGTAACAGTAATTACTTGACTGAAGCACATTAAATTGAAGTGTCATGGCATTTGTCGTTTGCTTTCTAAAGAATGAATATGATAAGTTTATTTTTATTTTAGGTATTGAGTTTATGGAGAATGAGCACATAGAAGAGACATGACGAGATGCTTGCACCAGATTTACAATAAAGCTAGTTTCCATTTGTAATCCAATTAAGTATTAATTTGTCACTTTTACTGTTGCAGGAGAAAATTCCTTTGATTAATGCTAGCGATGTTCTCAAAGTCCACCAGAAATCAGACAACCTGATGCTTCGCAATACAGTGGAGGTGAGCTTGGACTGTGGCTCACAAAAATTTGTTTTTGTCTGATTCTTTAGTGTCTGTCTGTTATTGCTCGTGACTTTTTTATTTTACCGTCGCCTCTTGAAAAAAAAACTCACAACAACCTTGTTTTAGTTCTAACGAGATGCTGATTTAAGGGAGGCGACAAATAAATGAAAAAATAAATGATTCACGCGTCGGCAGGGAGTGACAGTGACGAGATTGTTTGCGTGTCCTCAGGGATCGGGCCGTGTGATCAGGATGCAGTTTGATGGCAGAAACAGGGCACAGGCCATCAAAATGTGCTCAAGTGCCGCAGAAAGACTGCGGGAGTATCTGCCTGTCAACTCTCTCGAAGACGCCCTACCGCCAAATAATCAGCCACCCACCGATGTCCTTACGCCAGTGACACAGGTGACCTATTTAGCAATTTATTGAATTTAAATTTAAATGACAGTCTTGTAATAATTCTACAGTGGTTCCTCAAATGTTGGATACAAAAAAAGTTCCATGTTATGTGAAGTATGATTATTCATTGTCATAAGCAGGTTAATTAGACTAACCTTAACATGTTCAAGAGAAAATGAAATAAAGAACGTGCAAACTCAGGTTAAAACCATCAATTTAAGAACTGTTTTTTCTGCAAATTATTATTTTATTACAGTGTTAGATAAATGTAATTGGGGTTTGCTTTTGATGCATTCTAATTACAATTTTGGTCATATCGGTTATGTGACGAAGGCATTTATAATCACTTTTTTTATGCGTTGATGATGAATGATGTTTTCAAAACCAAGATACTGAAGACAAACTGTGTGTCTCGCCATCGTGATTATTGCAGAGACCGTATCTGACAGCTGATTTATGACGATTGTCTCAACTAGGTCATGTACATGGACTCGGACACTAGGTGGTGCTATTTACAATACTCATCTTTAGAGGTCACATTGCTGGCGGTAGCTTGAGGGATTGATGCACTGATGCAGTCTGATCTTGACGATCTCGTCTATCTTGACGATCTCGTCTATCTTGACGATCTCGTCTATCTTGACGATCTCGTCTAGCTGCCTCCTTATATTTAATTAAAGTGACCCATGAAATAATTACTGATTACCGACGTTGACCTTTCCAAACTGATGATAATATACATAAACAAAAGAAAATGCTAGTTGACACTGTAAGACTATTGGGATATATTGGTTTTATTTTGAACCATCTTGATTTGATATTTAATGTGTATCTTGAACTACCGCTGGGTTGTGAGCTAATTCCACTTGAGGGGATGTGACATGAAAGTGTGCATTGTGCCAACAAGGTGGAATGTGACCTTTTGGTGAAGAGACACCCCGGAGGAGTTCTCAGCTTAGATGAAGAGAGGAGAAGAGAGTGGGATATTTTTCAATTAGTAATTGAAGCCAATTGATTAGACTCTTCACTCTGCGTTGTCGTGCTGCGTCTGATCACATCTTTCTCATTTGCTTTTGTGTCTGAAGCCGTGTCCGCAGCAGGATGAGGCGGCTGGAGCCGAACCAGAGGTTGTCCATGGATCGCTGTCCAACAAGCATCTTACCCAGGTATTCAATACAAGTCATCTTCAGATAACTACTCGCTCATTAATATCCATCTACAGGGTTGGATGGGCGATATGACCTTAAAAATAAATAAACAAAGTCACTAGTTGCCTTTTGGGGAAAAGCTGCTACTAGAGTGTTTAGAAAAGTCTTTAAATTGGCATTTAAGACAATTGGGCGAAGCTAAATCATGAAACGTTTTCACCTCTGCCATCACATGTGAGTATGGTGTCAAATTTGATTGCTTTGCCTAAAAAATGAAGTTTCCAGGACCTGTTGTACTGGTATAAGCTGTTGAATTTCGATAGAACCTCTTGGGAGAGACGCCCCTGACGCTGCCCGCGCTGTGCCGTCACGTATCTTCAGAACCCGAAGACCTGGACGCCCTCGTGCGCCTTTGTCTGTTGGATCCCAGCTTCCCCGCTTTGGTGGAGCAGGTGGAAGGCAAGCTGAGGAAAATACTCGAAGAGTGAATCATCGTTGACAACTGAAGGCAGAGAAGAGGTCAAGTCAGCGCTGTGCTTTTTTGTTTGTTTGCTGTTTTTCCCACGCCGTTCCCTACGTAGGAGTTCACTCGCGTTGCGCTGCCAATGTCAACAGCGTCGTGGTTGCGCATTAACACTTTGGATATTTCAGATTGTTGATTAGAGTAAGAGAGATTTAACAAGCGCATTTTTGTTTTTTTATTCAGAAAAAAAATATTGGTCTTATTCATATGTTGGATCGTGGCTATATACTCTGGTCCCTCTGTTCTCACATCAATTCTGGTCCGTTTGCCATCGCAACACACATCATCATTACATTGTATTGAAAGGAGGGGTCATGCAGCTACAGCAGTTAATGTCGCTATGCCAGCTTCCAAGGGATCCCACGATATTAAAGCTTGACTGATTAAAACAAACTGCCCTCCATTTAATCTATTCAAGAATACATTTTGCATAGGATTATAGCCATGCTATATAGTCAAAGAAAAATAAAATAAAACAAATGAAATTAGGAAATGTTAAAAAAAATATCTTTTTTTTTTTTTTACAGATATCCTATCATTTGAACACTCATACTGCAACATATACAAGACACTCTAAGTTACTCTCAAAAGGAAATTAAAGTAATACACATACCATTGATATTTAGTTTGTTAAACACACATTATTCATTTTCTGTATTCACTCTCCATTAAATTTTAAATACTGCCAGTCATCGAAGCCCTTGCTTCACGATAAAAGTTCTATTAAAGGTGGACTTGTCGTCACAAAATCAAACATTAAATGACCATGATATGCTGTACAAATGTTCAAGAGGAAAAAGAAGACATTATATATAAATATATATATTTGAATATATATATTTATACATACCCATATTTATATATATATATATATATATCTATATTCATATAAGGATGACTCTATAAAAAAAAACTTTTGGGATGCAAAACAAAAGCCACACGAGGGATAACAACAGAAGATGTCTATTCTGAGTATCCTATTGCGTAATTATTTTGCATGCATTTACATGATGTGTCATTCAAAAGGGGAGTTAGTTGGCTCATTTGCGGGCCACGATTAAAATCAATTACAGAGACATCAACATCACATCGGGAAAAAAATGCAAACACCTCTTGGGCGATTTGTAGTCACAATTTGTCATCCTGACATCGCCACGCGACAAGGCATGCTTTAAGACTCCCCCACTCCGCTTGCTCTTTGTTGCCAGTGTTACGCTGATATTGTTCCTTGTAAAAAGAGACAAGATATGCTTTTATTTTATTATTTTTTCTCTTTCAAGATAGGCCGCAACTCAGATGCCGCCGTGTAGCCAAAAAAAAACCTGCAGTTTCACCATCTCATCTGTGAAGAGAAAATAAAGAGAAGGCATGACCACTGATAATCCTCAGCAGCACGTTCTATATTTAGCACCCGCCATCACGCTGCACAGTATCTTACTTGAGTCCATTGCTTATTTTGTATTCCTTTGGCGGACGTTTTTGTCTTTGTGGTTGTTTGTAGAATTGGTTTTCCTGCCAAAGAAGCGGGTACGATTCAGAAAAACATGAAGGTACAAGGAAAACGGGTGCAGAGTAACCATATTAGCATAAATCTATTCAGCTAAGACGCTCCAACCACTTTACAGAATATCGTTTTTTAATACTTGTATACAGAATGCGGTAAGAGAGACTATTTACACACTTCAGTGCTGCTGCTTTGCAACAGAGCTCAAATGGGCAACAGTTAATTCAAATGTAGTTCGTTGTGACTTACATTGGTCCAACTGGCTCGTCATCTTTCATGGGATAGCAGGGAATGAAAAACAAACAGAGAAAAACATGAGATCAAGGTAATAAAAGAACGTAGGCCAAATCTAGCACATCCACTTTGCTCAGGTATCTATTTCACTGAGGTGTGTTTAAAAAAAAAAAAGGGGGGAGGAATAAAATTAACTTAGAAATGCTCCATAGTTGTTCAGCGAATTATTCAAGCATTTGCTGAGCGAACAGATTGCTTTGAATGGTGGTGTGACACAGTCGTGCACTCGTGATAAGCTCTAAAATCACACGCACACGCACAAGTCGGCAGCATTCTGTGTCCAATTCAAAGGACACATTTGAAAAGGAGGCTTCTTGGAAGACGCTAAAGCTGAATAACTATATTAGTGTGCTAAAACGGTCGGCAGTGACATCATGTTTAAGTAGCGCAATCTGACAACACTGCGATGGACCCTTAAAGCTACCACAAATCTAATTTCAACCCATGAGTTAAGCTATTCATTTTCTGATTGAGCATTCATGCAGGAGGCTTACAAATGACTCGTTTGAAACTGCCTTTTAATTACAGCCAGCAATATCACAGCGGAATTTTTATTATTTTTTTAAAAGGCCGAGGGAGGAAAAAAAACCCTACAATTCACAGATGAGCTATTGTGACCGATTTGGCATGATGACACGGATCTTTTTTGAGCTTCCAGCAGCAGCATATTGGTTTTATAATTTCCCTACAGCACGGCACAGTAGGAGTCTCTATTTTACTGCTGATTTGCAATTCATTCATTATAGTAAATGATTCTTTTTGGAATGAGATCCATGGTCATATTTTAATTGTCTTTATGTTGCTCTCTCTCTCTCTCTATATATATATATATATATATAAAAACACGTTATCTTTTCAGATGCCAAGTTACTCCTCACGTTGATTATTTATTTTCTGCATCGAAAATTGAGCACATTTCTTCAACTTCCCGAGTACCAAATCGATGAAAACGAGGCGGATCGTTCCGGTTTGGCATACAGATGCAAACGGGTAAGTCAACAGCCACATGCAATTACCAAGCCGCAGATTGGCAGCGTTACAGCAGCATTCCATGGCGTTAATATGAAGCGGACTTGAACAACACTCATAATGTTAGTCATCAAACATGGCGCTGCCATCAACTGCGGCAGGACGTCTTTTTCTGCATATGCCACTGTTTTCTCACCTCCTATGCATCACGCCACACAAGCTGTGTTTACTATACTGCTTCTGCAAGCACATGACAAATCAAAGATTTTGACTGTGTGGCAGTGGTCACTTTTTGTTAGGATTCATCTTATTTTCAGAATTTTTTTGTTTTGTTTCTTTTGTAGAAATGATCACACAGTAAAAATCCCAAGCAACTAGATTTGAAACACAAGGCTATAAATACGAGCCTCTGCCTCAGAGCCCTTGACTGCGGAGCACGAGAGGTGTTCAAATACAGCAAGTCATAATGCGAGCAGACGGGGGGGGGGCCGAAACCGGCGGGAATCTGGGATGCTAAAAGGAGATTTTAGAGAGGCTGGGCCTCGTGAGCTGAGAGTCCTCACTGCTGATTTGAATGGCATAAACATAGCAAATATAATCCACCTTAATCGCTTCATTTTTTTTCCGATGGATGAAACCAACTGGAGGCCATGCACACACTTTACTTGAGCTTGTGTGCTGTAGGCATTGATGCGTTTCAATGTTTTATTTTGCTCAAGTGTTTTTTTATTATGATTACTTTGTCGTTTGTCATAAGGTGATAGCAGTTTTATCTGCTGTTGTTTTTTTCAGAAAATAAAATAAAAAAATATATCAATAACAATCGATAAATGTATGATGAGGCTACAGCATATATACTGTAAATTCAAATGTCTATTCTTCTGTAGGTGTCCGTTTTGAAAGTTATGTAATTGAAAAATAATCAAGGCTTAAAATATTTTTATTTCTTTAGGAAGCAGTTTTTGCCAGAGTAAATCTTTTTTGTTTGCTCTGAAACAACACAAGCCAGATGCAGCCTTGCCTGCATTAGAATATTTGCTTGCTCCACTGTGAGCCATAATGACAGCAGGGCCTGTGACAGTTGTGTTTTAGTATAATACAGCCATTTTTTGAAGACAATAAAGTCGCCTTAGTAAAGGTTAGACGTAACATTTGTTGACTCGGGGTTGCCTTTGGGGTTTTAAGACATTTTCAAGCGGTCAGCTCCTCCCCGGGATTTGGGCTCCGCCAGAAGCATGTGACAGTTTTAAAAGCACATTGTGGTTGAATACAATGAGAATTTTTATTTGAATTTCAAATCTGTTCCCTTGTTTTTTTTTTCCTATCAGCTTCTTTTGATTCCATTTAAATGAATAAGACATTATGTTTAGTTTCGGTCTGTGAAATGTTTTTGAAGCTTTTGCTGCAGGGATGAGTGTGCCAATACAAAGTTGTGTTCGCAGGCGTTGTTTACCTGCCTGTTTACAGTGTGCCCGCCCACACTCAAACCCAGTTTGCGGCAACACAGAAGGCTTCAGAAATTATTGCAAGGGGAGGCATGCAAAACATTTTTCTTTTCTTTTTTTATCGTCGGAGCACTCGCATAACCTAATATTGCATTGTTTGAGGAATATTGAATCTCTCGCGGTAGAGCAAACATTTAACAAACACCAAAAGAGAGAGCCAATTTCACACTTGAGTTTTGGGGGCAATGGAAAGTAGGCTTGTTAAAAACAACTGATAAAAGACATTTCTAGGACCATGCAGAATGTCTCACTTACCACCCGTTTAGATTATGGTGCCGTTTCGAAAGAAGTGGAAGGGAAGAATAGTAACCAATTCAGTTACACATCTTTGTACAGTATATTATCAACACCATTGTTACCATTGCTGTCAGTCAAAGGAACAACAACACTTCAAAAGGTTAGTTCTCTTCTCGTTTACCTAATAAAGGTCATATTTGCATGCGTCTACCATGGGGATTACGTTTGATACAAAATGTCTTGAGGCATTTGAAAATTATCCACCAAGAATTTGACAAACCTGAATCTTAACCTGTTAAAACAACTCATTGGCTCAGAACATGTTCAATGAAAGTTAATTATCTGTACATTAATAACATGACAAGAGAATGCAAACACACACGAAAATAGAAAGAAATACAGTACATGAATACAGATTACAGTCGGAACTGGTGTCTCTTACCATCAATAATGTCATCTGGCCTCTTGCGTTTCTCATACATGACAATGATGACTACAAGGATGATAATTTCCGCCAGCACGCCCAGGAACGGCCAAAGCGGCGCAAGATGGCTTCGCACCCGTAGGATAGTCATTTCGGTAGTTGTTCCGATGGCATTGGATGCATTGCACTCGTACTTCCCGGGATCGGTGTCAATATCAAGATTTAGGATGTTCAGCTCTGTGTAGTTGCCTTGACTCGTAATGAAGAAGCGCCCAGTAGAGTTGTCAATCTCCTGAAAGGGACAAAGTGGTTCATTAATATAAAAATACTAAGTTGACAATATTAATTATAATTAATTAATCTTACCTTGGAGGACGTGCCATCCATTTTACGCCATGTCCAGATGGGATGCGGATACCCTACCGACTTGCAATGCATTGTTGCGTTTTCCGCCTCGTTTTTATTTTCGCTCCTTTTATGACCGGTGATAACAGGTTTTGCTATGACAAGAGATACAAATGAATGGTTAGCTAATCTCTGGTGTCCTGATTTACAAAAAAAAAGTTTCAATTAACATTAAAATGTTTATATCATAAAGGTTTTTATATTTCCAAGAAACACAATATACCTGAAAAGTCACTGTATGTGTTTAGCATCGGTTTTTAGCAAGCAGAATGTTGCCAAAAGCATAATGGTTAATGACTAGCATGGACATAACCAGAGAAAACTTTCTTTTATTTTTTTCATGGGAAAAACAATCATGACAAATCATATTGAGGTCACGAGAGGGAGGGATCACAAGGCATTAGAGCCTCCAGATGTTCCAATTCAAAAACTACAAAGTGAATTCCACAAAAGAGATGCAATCTGAAAGAAACAAAAATTAATTGGCTCTGATAAATGAACACTGGGAAAATGTCTATTATATTCTGTTAGTAAAAGTCGCTGAGACCAAGCGCCAAGTCACAAAAATCTGCCAATAGAACAGGTGAGACTTTTCATTTGATTCTTCTCATGGTGAGAGGATAACCACTCGTTAATCCCCCAAAATGACAATAATTCTTTCCATGCAATTAAGCAGGATGAGACCCCGAACGATATTTTTTTGTCAGCTGTGCATAGATAATGGCGTAAGAGGGGGTCTGAGCTCTTTAGTGACACTACAACCACTCTAATTATGGAACCCACGTGCTGGAGCAGAGGAGTGGCCAAGCTTATTTGCGCCTTATCCCCTGCCTTGTATTATGTCAACGAGTGATAGCACAGAGACAACTGTCCAAAGTGACGCCAAACCAGAAGAAACCTCAATTTCACACTTCCGTGATTATGAAACTGTGCCAGGCGGAGATAAATAGTATGGACGTTTGATGAGGGTGGAGGTCATAGCTGTCAGAGAAGAGGTTATGCATTAGGATGTCATTGGATGACTGAGAGACAGTTAAATTAATTCCTCTATTGGCAGCTTTCATTCTGATCTGCTTGTGATGATACGCTAGACTGTCCAAAAGTCTTACCCCCCCCCCCCATTAGTGTTGTTAAAGTGACCTTGTTCACAGCAGGCATAGATACAGTTTGCATGAAATAATTTCTCCTTCATTTCCCTGAATCATGATGACACCCTCTACCTGTTTTGTTTCTCCGCTAACCTATAATAATGCTAAAACCACAAAGATGCCGTTAGCATCGTGCTATTATTGATAACAGATAAATGTTCCACAAGTAAATCATTCAGCAGGTTAAGGTTTTTTTTTGAGGTACCAAATGTGTAGTGGCAGTGAGCTTAGTATCGCAGACAATAAACTCCTGTGCTGCAACAGAGATGGCTGGGACAGGATTCACAGCCTTAATCCTACAACATCACAGAAGCCTCCATCTGTTGCCTCTAGAGCTGAGTCCTGCAAGGATGAGTGTGCCAAGGACACTGTAGGCGAGGGATCTCAGCAATTGGCTGCCAAGAAGCGCAGTGCAAAGCTGGCTAGCATAGCAGCGGGTTCTCTACCTAGGTCACTAAAGATTGCAAACACTTGGAGAAAACTAGGAGGAGCATTCGGATAGTGATGAAACTGTTTCCAATCTGGCAGTAGCTTCTTCAAACATTGAACGTAAAGGACAACCTCGTGCAATATCCGTCCAGTTAAAAGACTGACGTTCTCTCCCAGGGGACACATTGAAAGCTTCAACAGTCACAGGCCCGGAGCCCCGGCGACGGCCAGGGCACTTCACTTTGAACAGACACGAGTCCCGTCAGCTCTTGAGCCAGTAAAAAGCAGAGCACACACACACATACTCATCACCCGTGTTACGCAATCAGGCAGCGCTCGAAGACAACTACGGAAGAAGAGGCAGGGCATGCTCAATATGCAGCCTAGCCATGCCACAGCAAATTGGCTTATGTAGCGCACGCAGGCAAGCTTCTCTTGAAACCGGGTCTTCACTTGCCCTTTCTCAAGAAAGATTCCTTATTCAAGGCGACGGCTTAGCTGTCAGCTTGTATGATACAACATGAGTTTGCTTGGTCAGTCGGTTTTTCTAGCACGGTTTACATAACCTGTTAATCGGCACTGATACACTGTTTTCAATCAGAAAATCAAAGGAAAGCTTTTATTTTGACAAGTGGCCCTCGAGCTGCCCTGCAGGAGAGCTTCATGTTTGCATGTCTGCTGAACATTTGCGGTCGCCTGTCCATTTTGTTAAGACCGTCATCTGAGCGAAAGCCAAGAGTGACAACAGCCTCGGGAGAGCTTCCTGTCATAACCATTGCGCAGGATGAGTTCAAACATCTTTGTCAACAAGGAGTCACTTCACACAGCCTCTGGTTGTTAACTTTTTCTAGGACATCTTTATCTTGCCGTGGCTCAGAAGGAAACCAGCGATGGCCTGTCAATCCATCAATTCCGTCATTCGTTTCTTATACCACTCTTGATACTACCAATAAAGCCCAGACTATTAGCCCGGATCGATTGTAGTGACACTATGGGGTGAGGAGCTTGAAAGACATTTATGTCATTGACATTACAAACATGACAATTTCCACATTCAAGTCAAGAATCTTACCTTTGACTTCAATTGTTGCATTTGCATTTGGAGCCATTTCGAATGTGTATACACACATGTATTCCCCAGAATCATCTGCTCGCGGTTTACCAATTCTGCAACAAGACAGAAAACATTAATCCCATATCTTAAAGCTACCAGTCACTCAAACCAATGAAGTCAACTACTACTAATTAGTTGGGACTACAGAAGTGAGGGCCCCCGGAGGACCAGCGAGCCAGTAGCGACCAATGTGTTGGCATGATACTAGAATATTACAGCGCAGCGGCTCGGGATCCTGCAGGGAAGGGAGCCATGAGCATATTAGCTGTAATCTTCTGAGTACCACTGATATAATGTGACAAGGAAGTGACCAATTGTGTGGCTAGGGAGAATCTGTGGTTTGTCTACAGGGGTGACAGTGGCTTTGTGCTCCGCTGGCCATCCTTTGTGACAGTGCAAAGTAAAAACGAGTTAGTACCAAAGGCCAGGGTTTATCACTTTTAATCGAGAATAAGTTTGAAATCAGACTTTGTTTTGCTTATCCAAACAAACCAATTACCACAAATTTTCCATGGGGAAGATTCAGCAATTTAAATCAGGTGTACTGCCAGAAGGTCAATCAGTATGTGACCTTTGTCTTGAAATGATCAGCTAAATTTAGGATGTTTAGTAATTAACATTCTATCAGTATTTTATGCATCACCCAGTCCTCAAAGGCGCACCTATAAGTTGTGGTCCTGTGCTCGGTCCGCGTGTTAGCAATCTCCCGACCGTTCTTCACCCAGAAGCTCTCCGTGTGCTCAGTGTGGGCAGTGGTGAGGTTGCAATGCAGAGTAATCGGTACGCCAGGGGAGTCCGTCGGCAAGATGATCTGATCAGAGGCATTGATCTTTGGTTCTGCAAGACAAAGACGAACAGTCCAGGCTTATCACAGGAGCGGGGCTCACTATTGCAATATTTTGCAGCTCCATTTAAGGCTTTAAGCTATTTGAATGAGATATTTGTGAATGAGTTGCATTGATGTAAAGTTCATGTATGTAGGAATTTCAAAAACAGATGCATACCAGATTCTAGTCATTCATTAAAAACGAAAGGAGCCTCTACAGCCTTCGATGGACACTATCCTGAATGCTTTCGATGTTTCCCTTCTTCCAACACACCTTTGTCAAATGATCAGGATCATTATTTTTTCTGCACAGCTTGCTGATGAGCAGATCAGATGAACTAGGTCTGTCGAAGGAGGGAAACATCTAAAACAAGTAGGATAGTAGCCCTCGAGAAGCGAAATTGCCCACCCCTGTGAAAGTATGTCAAAACGTTTGATGGACTTTTACGCTCTGAGAAATATTATCTACAGAGAGAGACCACTATATAAGCCATTAGAGACTCAAACGAATACCGACCCTGCTAGTTGCGGCCAAGTAAAATACTACCTCGGTTCCTACATACATTCCTACTGTGCTACACAGTTTTGCCCTTTGAGAGACATTTCTGGTCACTACACGATTCATTTCTCAAGGACATGCAGGGCAGAGTGTCCTCTGCTCTGCCATGAGTGGGAGGCTCGCTTCCAGGGCAGACCCACCTCGGCGGCCATGAAACCCCTGAAGGGGGAGGAGTACTGGGCCCGAACATTGTGACGGTACTGATCCCTGCAAGGCTACGAGCCAGGTGTCAAAAGATGACTATCCAATGACTTGTATTAGCATTCACAGCATCATCTTCCTGCTCTGCTGTAATGCGCACTAGCTACAGGGAAATCACTGCCCCCCCCCCCCCCCCCCTTCTCTCTCATTCGTTTCGCCCCACCACCAAGCATGTTCTATTAATAGCATGTTCAAGACATGCATACAGACACAACATGAGGTACATAAATTAACATTTAGCTAACTCGGCAGAGTGGTCCACAGGCAATTCACACAGAAGGTTGTTCTAAGGACGCTCTGTCAATCTTCATAACCCTGAAGAATTTAGCTCTATGTATGCTTGAAGCGCATTATAAAATGTCTATAAATAAAAAGGCAGAGAAACCAGATTCCCTCGTCTCGCCCTGTATTACACTGTTTTCCGGATAACACAACACAAAAGAATCCATGAGTGCTTGGTCTCATACGGATAGATAGAAGGCTGGAGCCTATACCAGCTGTGTAGGCGTGAGGCGGGGTACAGCTGTCCACCATGGACCAGTCGCCACCAAATTGTAGACAACCATTTGCACTCACGTTCGCACTTGCATTTTATGGGAATTTTAGCTTCTTTAGTATAACGTACGTGCATTTTGGGGTACATGGGAGTATCCAGACATAAGTCATACAATTACGGGGCAAACAAGCAACCTTCTGACCAAGATATTCCAACAGACATTGGACGCCTGATCTCCTGTCTGTTAGGCAGCCCACTATATAACTGTGCTGCTTAACACAAAAATAATTCAATAAAAACAGCTGAGGGCATTATGATATCATGCCATGAAGTGACTGGCATGTAGAGAATTATGGGTCTCTCAAGTAGTATTTGATTGTACCAAATGGAACTGCTTGAGCCTAACGGGGGATTTTCAATTTTGAGTTCTAAAAGAAAATCAGATCCATTACTAGCTTATTAAGTCACACAAAATGTTCCTTCTTAAATGTAACTAGTGTGATTTGAAGCACAGACTGTGACTCACTGGACTTAATTCAAGTGGCACTCCACTCAAAATGTGAGAGTGTGTTCTTGCATGTATCGGTAATACCCGCTGAAAAGAAGCTCGAGGAGGCACTGTGTGTAATTTCATAGCACTGCCCGTCTTGTATCTTTGTCGTATTTACATTGATAATCACTGCTTGTATTCTTGATTCCAGAACGAGTTTGTACAAGCAATGGAAAAGTAGTGTGCTACCTCCAGATTCATCAACTGTACCTCTGAAGTAGTAGGAAAGGATATTGTTTGGTCTCAATGTGAAGATACCCCTGTCTGAAGGACAAGCAATAACTCCCCTGTCCTTTCATCTCTGAGTCAATGACCATCACACGCCATTAAGTGGTAAGTAATTCATTATGTTAACATTCTAATTTATTAACATTTTGCACTTGTATGACCGTGAAAATGTTTAAAAAAGGACAATGTGGGTGGTCTTGATGCTCTGCAAATCAAAGTCCTGAAATATATTTTTCTCAGATCCAGGATGTTCAATTCCGGTTTATATCGTGCCTTTGATAAAACCGTATCTGCACAGAACATGTCTTCTCAAGCCAAAACAGAATGTGTACACTTTTAGTCGGTGGTATGCTAAAAATAATCAATTTTGCCAAAATCAAATGTTGCTAAAACCGCCATTCAGATCTGTCAGAATGGCTGGCAAGGATCAGAAACCTTTTCAGCCTCTCCGGGAGAAGCTCACTATGACTAACAACATTCTAAGTCTCTTTGTGCTTCAGTAGGCCAAGCAGCCAAGCATGCACAGATTAGAAAGGTCTTCTCGCCATTCAGTTTGTTTGACTGTTTGTGTGCACAGAGCAGAGGGTTTAAGGGCCTATAATGTCATTACTGATTGGCCGAGAAGCTTATACCATGCTCAGACAAGTCCATGGAGACGGTTTCATAGAAATAAAATATGCTTCATTCGAAGGTGAAACGAGACACCCGATGGGGTCTGATTCTGTTCTTGGATTGCCACCAAATTAGAGAGCAAAAATATGATATCTTTTTTTCCTAGAGACTGGACTCCAATGTCACTTTGTCCTACAATTACATTTGAGTGAAAAGGCTGTAGAGAAAATGAAAAATTAAAGAACTCTGAGACTAGTATGAGAGTTAAGACAATCCACTGCAAGAGAAGCAACCAAAATAACAGTCACAATTACAGTCACTCAAGATTGAATTGATGAAATTAACATTTGGATAGAAGCCAGTGAAGTGGATTGATAGGAAGGGTAAAAATGTAGAAAGCAATGTGTTTCCATGTTTGTGATCATACGCAACAAGACATTTAAAGGATTACTCGGTAGACAATCTAATAATGAAACCAAAGCAGAGAAGATATCTCGTATCGTTGCGGTCCTATAAGACATATCTGAGCAAGACTATCACATTTTATCGTACATGATGGAGTGGGTAAGGACAAAAGGTTACAAGTTCATTCGTTATCTAAAGGACATGCTTTACTCACTCTGTAGCACCGAAATGGTGGCCTGGGCCCGAATCCAGGTGATGGCGGGGTTTTGTCGCAGGTCATTTCGCCTGGGGTCATTGCTCGCCCGACACTCGTAGGTCCCAGAGTCTTCCATCGTGAGGCGCGTGATACCCAGAACGCTGACTCCGTTGGCGCCGTAGGCCGTGTTGATAGAAACTCTGCGCTTGCGGGCTCCATCCCACAGCTGCTTGAACGAATCTGCTCGGTTGATTTCGGAATACCACCACTGGATCTCTGGGGTGGGGTTACCGAGTACTTCGCAGTAGAGCTCACACGTGTCCCCGGTAAGCTTAGTCTCAGACATCGGCGACTTTACAAATCCAGCTGAAAACAAAAAAGATCAGGAGGGTTAGAGCAGTCGGTAAAGTGAGAAAATACAGAGTGTGAAATTTACTTAATTTGACTTGCATTGCAACTAAATGACAATGGAAAAATGTAAGTCCCAAAGTGAAACCAATTGCGAACTAATTCTGTGACCAGTGCCTTCAAACTGTCGACTGTATATATATTCTAGGGAAAAGCACAACTGATTTTCATCAGTCTCGTCAGGTTCCTCAAAATCAGTTCATCAGCAGGACTTGTCGAGTAGACGTACACTTGTTGGGCGCTTTGCCGCGGCAATCAGTGGCAACGCTTTCACTTGACCTCAATCACAGGAAAACCTGGATTCTAACTTTATGTTTGCTGGGGCTGGGAGTAAACAACAGCTATAAAGGTTAAACTTGTATCTAAAAATGTTTTGAATGGAAGGTTTATGTGTAAATATTAATTTAACTCCTTAATTGTCCTTAGATATATAAATCTGAGTATGAATGGGTTTTAATGCCAGAGTTACATTGATCTGAATGATTCTGCCCGGAGGTGTTGTGTTGAAGTACTTTGTCAATATTGCTAATGTCACATTGTCTTTGAGACAGTTTAGTGAGTTGAGACTGGATCAACTGCTGTTAAATTGGTCTTTCTCTGCTGTCTTCATTGAAGGACAAACATGTAATCCAGTGGGACATTAGAGGTATTTAATCAAATAAACTAGCCTGCACAGTTAAATTACAAATCAAGTGCCCTGTTAACGGCACTTTACAGAAAACGCCACACATTTATGGGGAGGGACTGGAATAAACGTAATCTCCTTTAATCCCCAGCAGATATTGTTATGACAGCAAAAAATGAGGTCAACCGACCCTCAATTTGAATGCGCGGGAAATTCAAGAGCAGTTTTTTGTTCTTTTCAAAATCCATTTGAGGAAAAGGTGTACCGCCGACACCTCCCCCACAGACTGGTGAGTGACTGACACTTTGGAATACCATCAGCCAGTAGTATCCCACTGGGAACCACCTCCTTGCCTTATAGGAAACACTGCAGTATTGTTAATGAAATGGGATCCCATCAATGTTAGTGTCAGATACACATGTACCAGTGTGTGTTTGGGCTTCCTTCACACACTTGTTCCGCATCGGTAGTCAGCCCAACAACACACTGACAGCCTTAATGAACCTCATCTAATGACAAATCACCTGGACCACAGATATTCTTCTCAACCACCTGTCAGCTATAAACAAAAGAAAGAAAAAAAAAAGAAACGACTTTAACTTAACTTTGTCCTCAATCAGTAGAGGAAATTGGAACAAAAACGCTGTTAAACTGCCGGGGGGGGGTTTCTGCGCCTCGAAGATTTGTTTCAGCAGAAAGTAGTATATAGGTCTATGAAATGGTTTGATTCGCTTAGTCATGATTCTTTGGCTAGATATAGTATCATTTGTGAGCTATTTCCCTTAATCAAAAATGTTTTGCGTAAAAAAACAAGAGATTAATGCGCAGACATTAATTTTTCGTCATCGCATGTGGTGTACCATGGCGGTGAAACTTGATGACACGCCATAAAAGACCGAAGTTTAATAATCAAACTCTACAAGGTCAGACCTTGAGCAAACGTCTTGTGTGTGATGAAGTTCCTGCCTTAAAGTGACTCATAGGCGCACCTCCTACTGACACGACGAAGAAGGTGCAATAACTCCTCCTGACGCTCCCATTTACTGGCACACCACATCGCTTCCTCAAGGGAAATGGGGGTGCCCGTTCATTTTTACCTGCAGCTTAGTTGTCCGTCCTTCCTTCCAATCATCCATTTTTCTCTTGAGGTTTTCTTCATTTAGGTCACCATTAAATCTTTGTCTGTCTACTTTGGGCGAGATTTTAGTCCTCAGTCGAATCCATGGCACATAAACACAAATAACCACTCACACTCTACGCACAATTTGGATTCTTGAATGGATCTGATATTCATGGATGCAAGATTAACCGTAGAAAAACTTGAATCTATTGATCGCAAAGCAGATGTGCTAGCCAAGAAGCAACCGTTCTGCATAACTTTAATTTCTCATTTGACTTCAGTTGATTTGGAAATGCAATCTCCCCCAAAGTTGTGATTGCTGTCATCTGGCAAGTTGACTCGAACAGAATGTCAAAAGTCGAGCCAAAAAATTTCACATACTTAACAATACATGATTTTTTTAACTTGGTAACCATAGCAACAGCTCTGTTACCGAAAACATGCTCATGACTCACAGCCAGATGGAAATGAATTGGATAGGCAGGAATTGTGAGGAGAATTTGGCGGGAATTAAAAAAAAAAAAAAGTGTCTGAGGATATTCAGCACTTACAATGCGAGCTTCTACGCGTGATGCCTCCAGTTATGCAGACTAATTAGCATTTGTTTCTTTTCTCTGCAAACATCTGCTTCCATCAAGCTCACAACATCATTCCAGAGGGTGAAACCAAGTCTAATACGCCTACACTCGTAAAAGCGGAATTTCAATCTGACACGTTTCTACTGTGACGTTCTTTACTACGATCCTATGCGTCGGAGAGTCGAGCAACTCAGCTCATGGCAAAGGTAGCCATCCACCGTGATAATAACTAGAGAAAATGAATACATTAAAAAGCCAATTAAATGCTGTTCAAGGTGACGGCCCGGAGAAAAAAAATCGTCATTTGTATTCAGCGGAGGAGAATTAACACACCAAACAAACTACAGTCAATGCTCACAAGCCCAATTGCTGCACCGTTCCAACAACATGCTGACACAGAGCAGCTGGCATTCATTCATCCATCATGCATTCTCACTTCAAAGTGATATTGGGACAAGAATGGTCACTAATGGACTCTGCTGCTTTGGCCCATAAAATAGATTTGTTCCCTTCACATAACACAAAACATGCTACCATCAGGGCTAGATTAGCACTCAATGTCCTATTCTGATTCACAGTCACTCTCTATTGATCGGCGACCAGTCCAGGGTAGAATACTGCCAAATCCAAACTGTCTTTTCAACTGTGGCAAAAATAGAACATTTGCTGTTTAGTAATTCACACAGCTGACTTTTCCAACTGGATAAAAGGTCACCTATTGATTGACTGGCTACAAGTCCAGTGTCATATCTGCGGTATTTATCCTAACAGACCACATAGAAGATTTTCGATGTTGTGGCATTTTCAGCAGAGAATTTACATTTCCGTGTTAGGACTAGCAATTTTTTTTGGGTGGTTCAAATCTGTTATTTAGTTTTAAGTTGCTGAGTTAGCTTTCAAGGAATCGAAACAGGGTAGCACAATGAAAGAGAGGCTCATCGTTCTTCAGCGACAGTGGCACACACAAAAAAAAAAAATCTGAATTGTTTAAGCATTAAAGTGTTACTCCAACTGATGTCGGTATAAAAGAGAGCTCCCCTGAGAGGCAACATCAAGCCGCACACAAGCGCCGTGCAGCCTGAGTGAGTCAGCTGCCTGCCTACAACCTGGATCCCCATCTGCACTCCCACAAGGCAGACAGAGAGAGCAGCGAGTAGGAAACCCCCCCAAGGACCACTGAACTGGTCACATGCAGGAAGGTAGCGTGTGTCTGTGTGCGCGTGCGTACGTTGAAATAGTGGGTAGTAGGTGCATCTGTGGTTGCGTGCTACCTGACTTGATTTACAAACTTTCCCCCCCCTCCCCCATCAAGCAGTCGTAACAGGATTATTTTATACATCAGGGATGGGCAACGTAAATGATGAAGCGGGCCGCCATTTTTTTATCAGTAGCTAACAGGTGGCCACATAAAACCACACACTTCCGAACCAGATGGATACCAAAATAATTAAATATGGACAAAGTACTTGCATATGTGTAAAATATGTACACAGACCAAATGTAATTATTCAGATACTGTTTGTCTTGCATGTCTTCCAAATCTGCAAATATTTCAAGCATAGTAAACCATTTCTGCCATCTAGTAGTGAAAGGTGATATTACAACTATTGCACGAAACCCCGCCATTTGCAAGGGGTAGGAACCGTGCTGACCATCAAATTAAAAAGAAAAAAAAATGTTTTCAAATACTGTATTGAATATAACAATTGTAAATTGTGCTGAGCCTTGAGTTAGCAGGGGTCCACTGTAGTAGAGGAGGTCATGTTTATAATCGCAATATTCTATATAGTGGATAATTTCTTCTTTTTATTTACATTTGCATGACACCGAAGAGTGATGAAGACCAAATGAACAACTAACTACTCGAAAACGCACCTCTGTCATCAAAGGGTGAGTACTTTGCATATGGTTTTGTTATGCAGCGATTAAATAGTTTTTTCACACTTGACATGACGGTTAAGAATTATTTCCTGTGAGAAATATGTACAAGATACCACATTATTACAAAATGGTTGCAACTTGCCTTACCTGTTACGACACGATGCATCAGTTCCTGCACACAGAGCCTCTTATTGGAACAGTAATGAGTGACTTTTAGTATAACATACATAACCCAGCTTGGTTTCAACTAACCTTTTTGCAATGTCAAGCTTACAGCGTACCCTCGCACGAGTGTACCATGACACTAATAGGGAGCAAAGTGTCCAATCGAGTAGGCCATTATTTGCAAATTACGTGACAGTCAATTATTCCCTTTCATATTGAGCCTGAGTCTATTCGTTTCACGGGTAGGCAGTCATGCAAACGTTCAAAATATGAACCGAGTCAAAATTGACCGTTGTTATCTACGAGTATGTAAAGCCACATTGTTTGCTTTCCACACCGCTTGATGCCACCGGCATTCTACATCTTATGTAATGTCACGGTGGGGGAGCCATGAGACACAGTGTCGCTGTTATTTGCAAATTCAAGTCAAAGCGCTTCCCAATCACACAGCTCCAGCGAGGCAACAGTTTAATGAGATTTAAATCCCAGTAACCCTTGCTGGGTAGTCACGCTCTAATCCGGCCCTGTAATCACAACCGCTAAACACGTCCTTTTATTGTTTTTTGAAGGTCAAAGCAGGCAGTCTAGCATTTTGAAGCAAAACTGGGGGATTTCACAAGACCCTAGCCAGTAGATTGTTACAAACCTTGACACACATGCTAAATCATCGCCTTTTATTGCTAACTGGACACCCTCTACATTGTGTACAAAATTAATCAGAATTATTGTGGGACATCTGTCCATTACACCAACATTTTATTGATAATAAAATATGCTAAAGACTATGCAGTGGTGCATTGAAGGTCGAATGCCTTTAGTGAGATAGCATGAGCGGATATTTCCACGTCATGCTAATTGCAGATAATTTACTAGTTAGCCATGCGGATGACTGAGCCAGAAGTGTTGCTTCTCTTCCTCGATGTTTATTAAGCTAGGTTTCTACTTCCCTGTTATTTTACCATTCACGTTTGCCTTCAATAATAATGGGCGCTACACCAAAGATGTTGATATTTACTATTTTCAAATCATAAATTTACTTCTAAACTTTGATCTCAAAACACACACACGCATACTAAACCCTGCTCATTTTTCATTGTGCACCCATGTCAGCCTGTGTGTTTTTGCGTTCACTGCGAGTTCATATCAGATTTCACACGCATCAAGTACAACTCGGTCGAAAGGCTGGCTCAAGGCCCACAGCATATTTTCCGGATTTACAAATGGACCTTTTGTCCAGAGCGCGGACAAGAAACACGATAATGGACAAGTAGTTCCTTCGTCTCTTCGTTGTATTGATTGGATGGGATGCAGGTTTATAATGCTATTCATAAAAAGGCAAACCCCGCCTCTCTTGATTGCAACGCTTGGTGGAAATAAAGAGGAACAAAAGGAACACTTATTGGCAAAATACTACTTATTATACACCATAACTTATGCAGTGCTTGTGAGTGCAGCCTTGATATTTGGATCTATTGGATGGATGGATGGATGGATGGATGGATGGATGGATGGATGGATGGATGGATGGACGGATGGATGGACGGATGGACGGATGGTCCCTCAATTAACTTAGCATTAGCAGTAAGCTGTACTGTATATTTTCTCTTGGCCTTCGTGGCTGACAGCGACATCACACTTCTTGGCGAGGCGGCTGCAGCTGTGCACAAGGAGGCCATCCATTAAGCGTTAATGGATTCACTTTCACAAAAGGACCTTAAACCCACGATGCCGTGTCGTGGCGTTAAAAATAGAAACGGGGCAGAATAGCCGCGAGGGGGGCATGGGGGAACACTATTCGCGCTCATATTTGTCGCAGGAACTCGACCGCACAGTTCACTTCCTCCCCGATGAATGTGAGGAGGGAAAGAGGCACGGATTCCCCCTGCGACCTGCCCCGCCACTCCTCGAAAACCATGATTACATCTGATGCACTTATAATTATTAGTCTTTGCGCGTCACAACCCGAAGGCTGGAGTCGCACAGGAAACCCAACATTACATAAAGAGGCACGCATCGCTTGGCCCTCAATCTGAATTGTGTTGGAGAACCAAACGACTTTCGAGTGCAAAAAAAAGAAAAAAACAGCTGACGTACTGTAACATTCAACAGACTTACCTAAAATAACACCCCCTACCCCTAAATGTCATTGGACACAATCTCAACCATAGAAAACCCATCTTCAGATATGTCCAAGAATAGACCGATTATGGGATATAAGATTTTCCACATAGCCAAGATGGGTAAATGCCTCACGTCACGCTACTGGCACTACAAACCGAGAACAAAGGAAAAGAACAGAATCCCTGGGATGAGATTTTGTTATGAAACTGTATACGTTATTTTCTCTTTAATCCACTGGGATACGTTGTCATTCTATTTTCCGTAGTGCAGTATTTGTTCGAAATGGGTCAAATTGAACGCTGTCAAAACGAGGACAATGCAGTTTTGTGTTAACCCTTCTCATCCCACGCTCAAATTGTCACCAAAAATCACCATTTATTTAGCAATCGCACATGGATGTCCGATTATCCTCCAGAAAAGACGAGGCGGGGTATTAGGCTTTAAATTTAAGTATGCACGCTAATTCCCTCCCATGCGTTTGTTTCATTATTTATCCCCCCCCACCACGATTATCTCTTGGTCATCAAACAAATGTAATGTAAATGTGTTAAATTTATACTTTAAGGGAAAAAAAACTTGGGGTTGGGCAAGAAACGAGCGACTGTGACACAAGGTCCGCCTCTGAGTCAAAACTTGCAAAAACAAAACAGTAATTTCTAATGGACGTTTTTTGGGAACCTAAAATATTTGAAAAAGCGGCCTCAAAGTTGTACTTAGTGATAACAACTTAACTTTGGAGAGTACTTTAAAAACAACCAAAGCAGCATACAAAAATTATGCGCATAAAACAAAGGAAGTTAAAACAATAAAAAAGTGCAGCTCGTGATGTCGCTCACTAGGCCACGCCCCTCCAAGGCACACATCAACACAAATACACGACAATATCTGACTTTCGACTTAGTTACCTCTGCTAAAATAGCAACAATCCACAAATAATTGCATCAGCAAAACATCAACACCATATACACAATGATGACCCCATGTGACGTGAATCACCGCATTTAGTAGTTATTCAAGACAAACAAACCACCTGCATATGAATCTCATTGTTTCTTAGCTAACATACTAGCCGAAGTAACACCCTATGTGCACTTAACTCAAACTCGATAAGTCATTAGACAAGAAATTAGTATCAACATTGCCAGCGAAGCAAAACCATGTTTTTGTTTCACTTTCTGCACAAGGTGCAATCGTTGACCCCCCAACAAAACAGGGCATCATCCTAAACGAAGATAAAAAACACCATCAATGAATTGAACCTTACAACAACACCACAAGGTGGCGCTTAAAGAAGATTTTAGTGAGGTTTTCTGATAAAAATGCAGCACGGGTTCTAGACAACTATCTGTGTATCTGTAAAAAAAATAAAAATGATAGATGAGTTTAATGAGTTACAATCTTGCATATAATAAATTCAACTAGTAAAGCAAAGCGTAATATTAAAAATTCAACACAGTTGGGCATAAAAACTGTTTGTAGTCGCTTTGGCCCCCATATTTAAAGTACAACACACGTTGGGCGAGTCTTGTGGACAAGGTGGGTGGCTGATTGCCCGTGGCTACAAAAAGAGACAGAACCTCAGCAGGAACTCCTAGTCCAAGCCTGGCAAACATCCATCCATCCATTTTCTGAACCGCTTAGTCCCCACGGGGGTCGCGGGTGTGCTGGAGCCTATCCCAGCCGTCATCGGGCAGTAGGCGGGGGACACCCTGAACTGGTTGCCAGCCAATCGCAGGGCACACAGAGACGAACAACCATCCGCACTCGCATTCATACCTAGGGACAATTTAGAGTCTTCAATCGGCCTACCAAGCATGTTTTTGGGATGTGGGAGGAAACCGGAGTGCCCGGAGAAAACCCACGCGGGCTCGGGGAGAACATGCAAACACAAAATAAAAAAAATAAAAAACTGAAGTGGTTCCCTAATTGAGATTAGAGACAGGTTAGTAAAGCCACCAAGAAAATGGGACACCCTAAATAAGTCATAAAAGTCATTTCGCGACGACTCTATTGAAGCCTACCTAGCTGCATCTTAGGGTGGAAGTGCAGTGCAGTCAAGTGGAGTCTAAATCCTCTTTAAGTCACTTTACCCCCCCCCCCCCCCCTCCCTCCCTCTCTATTATTCTCGTGTGTTTTCATCAGTCACGCCACGGGTCACATCTGCTTTTTCTTCTTCTTACCGTTTTGAGCCGTGACGAAGGGCGGCATCAAGTTGCCCAGGAGGACCAGGAGCAGCATCACTGCACCAGGACGCATCCCGTCGTGGTCCCGCTCAGGGGGGAAAAATGCAAAGGGAGGGTGAGGGAAGGGTAGGGGAGTGGGAAATGAATGATCTGGTGTCGATCACAAACTGGCCTACTGATAATAATGATGATGATGATGATGGTGGTGGTGATGGTAGAGGTGAAGAGACGCGTGCAGCATGACAGCAGATTCCTCGATTTGGCGTTGAAGGACAGCGGGGAAAACGAAGTCGATGGGTGGTTCCGTCGGAGGAAATAAAAAAAAAAAGAAGGGGGGGCGCGACGGATGGTGAGGAAGCGGCCGGCGGCTCTCAGGGGTGCCGATGTGCGGCCATCGGCGGCGAAGAAGCCTCGTCGGATTGCAGAGGAGGATGGATCGAGGAAAGGAGGGAGGGAGGGAGGGAGGGAGGGAGGGGGTGTCACAGAGATTGTCCACAGCGTAGTTGGGAAGATTCAAAGATGCGCAAGCTGATGCGCATTGGCTCTCTCCACTCCTGAGAAGAGAAGACGCTCTAAAAAGGGTGCGTAATTACGCACGCTTAGAGGCGAGTCCGATATTCACCACCACCACCACCACCACCACCGCCACCACTCTAGTTTGTTGATTATTGCACGCGGCGTAAAAGGCGCACCTCTTCTCTGTCTTCCTTGTCCATCATTTTGCCGTGTTGTATTTTGGAGGAAGTGCGCGCTGGCAACCACGTGACTTCCTCTTCTTATGGACCCACTCTCTCCTGTGCAATATTTATGATGCAATTCGGTCGACATAGATGATGATGGCCTTCACCAAGACGCTTGCCCCTCCCAGTTGGCTGCTTTAATAATACTAATTGTGTTAGAGGGAAAGTAGATATATAGATATCATTTTTTGATACATATTTATTTCATGTCATCGCGCATCGAGTGGCTGCGCGCGGAAGCATATCCCCTTGAAAAGTTCGACGTGGCCTCCTGGTTAATCCCCTTTCGTCTGCCCTTGTTATGAAATCGGCGCTGCTGCAAGTGCGACCTCATGCGGACAGTTTGGAGAAGTGTCGACAGGAACTACCTCGCTCATCCGCTAGGAAAGTATGAAGGCAGCACCTGAATGAAGTAGATGGAATGACAGATGGAGAGAGAGAATCTATTTTTGTTGACGAAAATGTTTTTTGTCGTTATTTCATTAAGAATATTCTTGCAGTGAAGAAAAAAGTTTGTAAAACAAAGTTCACTGACTTCGAAGCTTAAAATTCTCAAGACACTTGTGAGACAACTGCAACCTCCATTACTTGAAGAGACTTGACGCCGGACTCGGACATGCGATACCAACGTCGCCTTTGTGCTCCGCTTTGCAGCCCTCCCTCCAGTTTGTTTCAAAACTAACCCCACCTGAAACCTGGGCCCGGCCAATGGGCTGCGGAGATGTCAGCGCCTCCTTTGTTCGAAACCAATCAGAGTGGAAGCGCGGCATGTTGCCCGAGGGGGACAACTCAGGGCTGCCCGTGTTAATCATGCATCACTTAGCCGTTGCCAATGTGTTCACAACGCCAGAGCCTCTTTTTGGCTTTTCACAGCGACTCTCTTCATTTCTTGGGCCCATCTAGTATGGAAAGTCAACAACAATGGCTTACCAGGCTCAAAGATGAACTTAGCAGTAGTCCGCTGGTCTCCAACGTGGCATTCGGCTTCATCCTCATGGGACTGGAGAAGCTGGTTGAACTGGAGTTCGAGTGTCCGTGCAACCCGACGTGGAACGGCGTGTTTTCGTCCGCCTTCTTCATCCTCCCGGCCGTCATGGCCTTCACCTTGATGCTCATCATCCAGGGGTGCCGTTGCGACGTGTGGCGTCGCCGGACCGTATCGCTCTCCAGCGTGGTGCCCGCCGTCGTCTGGCTCATTTTGCTCTTCTTGGACGGCCAGTACTTTGCCTGCGCTATGACAGACTGGGAGGGTAGATTTGTACTGGTGGACAGGGCGGCTCCGCAGAAGTGGTGCGAACCAATAAGTGATGGAGGTGTCCCCCAGCAAGAACTCATGCTGCGTTCGCAGCAACTCTTTGTTTTCTCTCAGGTGAGTGGACGTTCTGAATTGTTTTTTCTTACAGCAGGATAGGCTGCTATATGTGGTTCTGACTTGGTGAAGCAGCATGTGGTTCATATTTTATATGGCCCAGTCAACATTCCCCTCTAAACCGGTTTACGTCCAAGCACTCTTCTGTCTTGCAATGAATTATCTCGACGACTCCCAGAGTGAGTCTATTGCAGTAATGTTGAAAATAATGTGAGACTCTTGTTCACTTCTTCAGGTACTAGGCATCATCCTGCTCATTGTCATCTGCGTGGGGCTCGTCATCTACGTGATCAGACAAAGTTGCCAACAGGAAGTGGAGGAGCTGCAGGATACAGAGGTCGCTGAGCTCACCGTCCTCAGGATGAGCTCTCTGCAGACCAGGACGTCTTGAGACACTTTGAGGACAATTGCCCCCCCCCTCTTGCCCCTAAAAAAAAGCTGAGATCCAGAGGCCGGATGAATGTAACCAAGTTTTTTTATATTATAATATTGTCAGCGTGTGGTCTAATAGTCGACCAAAAGACATTTTGGAGCAAGGTTTCTCGAATTTCTTCAGATGAAGACCCAAATATGGAATTTGGTTCCTTTCTAGATACTCAACCATAAGAGAATACTGTAGCTGCATTCAGCGGACCAGGACCGCTTAAAAAAAAGAACTCTTGCGTTTCCGTTCATTTGAGTTCAAACTCGAACGCAATACAAACCAAAGACCAGTGTTCAAGTGAAAGGAATTAATTTTAATTATTCAATATTTTCCAGAATAAAATGATGAGTAAATTTGTCAAAATTTTCCCTCCACAGATTATGTAAAAAAAAAAAAAAAAAAAGACCTGATTTATAATTGTAAAATGTAAGATGCCACGGGCAAAACGTATATTCTGTTCCAGTATTTAAATGTTTTTTTTTATTATTGTCTTTTAATAAAATACATTATTTTTGTAATACACAACCATCTTAGATCTCCCATGTCTATTTGAGTTTTCCACCAAGGAAAAGCACGTCCCAAAGCACCATGGAGAAATTACATTTGGATTCAAGGATTAGGATTTTTAGAAACTCGAAAAAGGGACATTGGCAAAAACACAAAATGTCCAACAAAAAAAGACGCAACGAGTCAAACTCCGGACGTCATCCTTCACCATACAACCCGCAAAGATAAGTTACATCAAGTTTATATGCATGAATCAATAGTGCAAGATTGTCCGACTTGACTTGTGACTTACTTGAGGTTACAAGTCACTGTATTGTATATTGTGAAGTTCAGATGTCAAGTAACTTGTATATAATTTTAGTCATGTTTACATTTTCTTTTCAGGCACATTTTGGAGCAAAGCCAGTAAGTGAATGTGCTAAGAGCACCGAGAATGAGCAACACTACAGCAGTCAAGAAGACGAGCACGTCCACAGAGTGGTAAACATACCAGGGCATCTGATAAGACTCGGTCCTCAGGTGAGCTGCGCCCTTATGCCTCATGACAAACTCAATCCAGAAGAGGGCGCTGTCGAGCGGCGGGATGGGCTGATCTTTGTGCAGCCTGGACAACCTCTGCATGTTGTTCTTGTAAGATGGATCAGACAGGACTTCCTGTACGCCCTGGTAGAATATATCATGATCCAGGGTGAATATATCCAAGACTTTCCCGGCTTTTCTCATCACCATCTTGAGCAGATTATCTCGTTGATCGAAAATAAGCGGAAGGCCGAGGATTGGCACGCCGTGATAAATTGCTTCCTGGATGCCGTTTGTCCCACCATGAGCAACAAAGAGTTTCATTTTGGGATGTCCAAGAAGGTCGTTTTGTGGCATCCAGTCCACCAGGAGAGTGTTGTTGCCCAGAGTGGAGGGTTTAGCACCTTTGTACCTCCAGATGACCTTCTGAGGGAGCTTGGCAAAAGCTGCCGCAATTTCGTCGGCTAATTCGTTAGGAAGTTCTCCGATTAGAGTCCCCAGGGACATGATGACGACTCCGTGTTCCCCGGAACTCTGGACGAACTCTTCCAGGTGGTCGGGTAGAGGCTTGGCAGGTTTACACTGGAAGCCCCCCATGTAGATGACGTTGGGCATGGTGGGGCGCGGGAACTCAAAGACAAAATCCACTCTCATGAGCCACAAGTCTGCTGCTTGGAACAGCGAACGGTAGTCTGCATCGGGGCTTAAATATTTTTGAAGCAAGCCTTGGTAATGCGGTTTGATGAACTTTGAGTATTGATATTCGGCAAAGATAAACACCAAATGATTTACGACTCTTTCAAAAAAACTCATCTTATCAGAAAATTCCGTCCCTGTAATGGGCACGTACGACAGAGGGGACGGCGCGATTGCGAAATGCCCCTCGCCGTGGCTGGTCCATCTCACGTTGAGAACCAGCGGTAGCTTCAGGTAATGGGCGAGAATAACACCGCATGGCACTCCCGGGTCTGTCAGAACGAGGTCATACTTGGCGCTTCGCAGTGACTCTACCATTGTTTTATTCTCCAAAATCCACATCAGTAATTTACTTGTTTTCTCATGCATCATTGAGGCTTTTTCACTTTGCTCCATTTCCAGTTTGAGACGAGTCCAGACGGACTTGCCTTCCCGCTGGATGCGCAGCAACTGCTCCACAAACTCAATAATAAAATCTTTGCTGAAGCCCGACTCCACGTCAAGCGTGATGGAGGTGTAGAACGGGGACTTTTCCTTGATGTACCAGCTGTCGTCCGTTCGCAACACGTCAACCCGGTGCCCTCTCGAGTGCAGTTCCTCAATAATCACTTTCATGTTCACCCAGTGGCTTCCATCCAATGGAAAAACAAGCACCTTGCCGCCAGAAGCGGAAGTCACACATAAAGTGGAAAGTAAAAGGCAGACCCAAGACCAAAGCATCTTCACTCTACAATTCAGATGACAAAAATTTTCCGTAAGACAAAATCCACAGTGGTTTCATTCCTTTAGATTATTGGACCGTTCCATTTCAGCAGAAGGATCCTTCTTCCAATATTGTTTAAAAACTGGTAAATAATTGACCTTTAATTAGGCTTGGCTTGATTATTTATTCAACTTGACCTCAGTGATATGTCAGTGTTTCCTCAACCTGATATTTTACATTAGAAATGATCACAAAACATCACCAACCCAAACATAACACAAATGTGCATTGTACAAACTAAAATAATGATTTTGCCTCTCTTTACTTACATATTTACAACCTGGCCCACTTTAGCTGAACACAAAGCTATTAATTCTATGTATGAATGACCGTACGTCGAATATTACACACACACACACACACACACACACACACACACACACACACACACACACACACACACACACACACACACACACCAGTTGAAAATGCTGCTGATACAAAATAGTCACTATTACCTCATTTGATATCCAATGTAGTTTCTGTCCAGAGATTCCCTTCTATGAAAGAGAACTCGTGTTCGTCCCTGCAGTTCTAGCCCAGTAGGACTTTGACATGATACTTTCATGCTCATAAACACTCGTGGACCGATAAGGATATAGTTCAAAGGGGAAAGTTTGCTAGTTCACATTTTACCTGTGTTAATGCAAGTGTCATTTCAGAAAATTGACATAACAGGGTAATTTATCACTCCATAATTTTACTATTCTGGTGATAAATTTCATTTCATTTGATCAATTTTACGAAATAAACTAATTTTCCATACACAAAAGGAAATGGAAGGCTGTTTTAAGCCACTAGATGGCGCAGTCCAGCAGCTACTCTGCTCAGCCTGCTCACTCCTGCATGTTTTCCTTCTTGGAGGACTCTCGGCAGTACTTCCTTTTCCGCAACTTTAAAGCGAATGATTGTATTGTTGCTTTGAGAGTTTGCTGGCGTGACAGATAGATAAACATAGATTGAACACAATGAAAAATGCAAACAAAGTTTTGCTTCCAGATTGTGTTTCAAGACCACGTTATGCAAGTTAGTTTGTGAAGTCAAATTCCTCAGACCCAAATCAACCCTATCAAGGAAACATGACTTCCTGTTAAATTGAATGCAATTGAAACCCAAGATGTGTTATTTTTCTGGACTCCACCCCTGGTTGGTATCACAGATGAAGAGTTCATTCTTCAAACTTTCCAAAAGTTCAGTTTTATGTCCGTTTTATTTCGTGTACTTGACTACTTCTTTTTTTTTCTTGCACATTTTCTTTTACTGTAAATATTTTTTACAGTTCTATAACAGTGGATGTGGCAACTGTTAAATGTGTCTGAAAACAATGAATACTCAAAAATGTGATGGATATAATCAGTATGGAGATAGTTTAGCTCGTATTCATTTATTTACATTGTTTCCTTAGGGTTCATCCTGCTACAGATTCCGGCAGATTAGTAGTTAGAATGACAACAATGGAGTCAAAATCAAAAAATACAGAAAGAACTAAGCAGACTGGATGCACAAAGCCTTTATGGAGTGACCATGTCAGAATCTACGAAAATGCGAATAGTCCTTCAAGACATTTCCAAAAAAGGTAAGATCGTCAACATTCAAATGTACTATCTGTATATCTTCGCCCATCGCTGCATCATCTTGAGAAGTTAACCACCTTGCTTTCGTCAGTGTCACATTTGCAATAAGCAATTCACCATAAATGTATTGTGATTTATCTACTCCCGTTTGATTTTCCTCTTACATAAAGCAGAGCACAAACATTTGATCATGATGAATAATATTAAAAACAGAGCCAGCACAACTCCAGACAGGAATAGATACACGTCCACATTGTAGTAGGTGTACCAGGGCAGTTTGAAGGACTCAGCCCTCAGGTGAGCTGCACCTTTGTGCCGCATGACAAACTCTATCCAGAAGAGGGCGTTGTCGAGCGGTGTGACGGGCTGATCTTTGTGTAGCCTGGAGAGCCGCTGCATGTTATTCCTGTAGGACGGATTAGCAAGAACTTCTTGTATGGCCTTCAGGAAGTTGTCATCTTTGTCCACCGAATCTAACGTGACCACCACGGCCGCCCTTCTCTCTGTGAGACGCAGCAGGTTGTCATGCTGGTCGAAAAACAAAGGTATGCCCACCACGGGAATTCCGTGGTAAATTGCCTCCTGGACACCGTTCGTCCCTCCATGAGCCACAAAGAGTTTCATCTTGGGATGTCCTAGGAGGTCGTTCTGCGGCATCCAGTCCACCAGGAGAGTGTTGTTGCCCAGCGTGGACGGTGTAGCGCCTTTATACCTCCAAATGACTTTCTGAGGGAGCTTGGCGAAGGTTGCCGCGATGTTGTCGGCTAAGTCCGCGGGGATTTCGTTCACAAATGTCCCCAGCGACATTAGGATGAATCCATGTTCTCCTGAACTCTGGACAAACTCTTCCAGGTGGTCAGGTAGAGGCTTGGCAGGTTTACACTGGAAGCCCCCCATGTAGATAACGTTTGGCATGGTGGGACGCGGGAACTCAAAGACAAAGTCCACTCTCATGAGCCACAGGTCAGCAGAAAGAAGCAAATGGTGCATGTCGTTATCGGGTCCGAGATATTTGTCGCATACTTTCTGGTACGTGTTTTTAATGACCAGGTTATGTTGCGTCAAAGCGATCAGAAACACAAACACATTTTTGACTCTTTGAAGAAAAGTCATTTTGTTTGTGTTACCGGTTCCCACGATGGGAATGTAAGATAACGGCGACGGGGCGATGGCGAGGTGGCCTTCGGTGGCGATCATCCAGCGGACGTTGTACACCAGAGGGAGCTTCAAATATTTGGCCACAATGGCCCCTCCACCCCAGCAGGGGTCAGTGAGCAGCAGGTCAAACTTGCTGTCATTCATTCTCCTCATCAAATCCTGGTCATCAAGAATCGCCGTTGTGAAATTGCTCACCATCACGTGAGCTTCCAAAAAATCCCCAAACAATCCCACACTCATATGGAGGAACGTCATGAGAGGTATCCCTCCTCTTTCGTATTCGATGACTTCGTAAATCAAGCCGGTGATGAAGTTCTGGTCCAAGCTCCTTTCCACGGGGACGGTGATGGTGTTGTAGTGGGTGGCGCCGTCCTTAATGTACCACGTCTTGCTGGGCCGTACGACAGTCAAGTTGTGTCCTTGTGCGTGCAACTCTTGCATGAGGATGTCCATGTTCACCCAGTGACTGCCTTCAATTGGAAAAACCAAAATGTTGCCACCTTGACAGGATCCGGGAAGCAAGATAAGGAACAGCAAGGCGCTGCGGCAACATGTCAATCTCATCTGGAATCAAACAGCAAAACAAATTCACTCAGTGACAGCAGCGTGAAATTGATTTTCCATGGTTGTCCGTATTTTTACGTGCCCCGCTGCTGACTGTCAACCAGTTCAGTATGTAGTCCGCTTTTTTGCCCAAACTCAGCCGGGATTCGGTTCTAATAATCCCGCGACCACTGACAAGGCAAGAGCGGCACCAAAAAACTTGGCTGCAAAACGTTTTCAACTCAAAGTGCCTTTTCACTTTCGATCCAACAAACTACCACTTCCAAACTTTTCCGTTCACTGAAACGAACGAAAATGAATACCATTAAACACATGTCATGTTGCATACTTAGGGTGCAGTTCTGTTTTTACCTTTAAGTCGATTCGGCGTGTTGTTTAGGTTTGGGGGTCCGCTTCCACCCCTTGGGTTGCGTGCGACGTTCACGAGCGTTGCAGCACAATAGGAAAGGACAGTTTTCGTTCAGCTGCGTGGGCGAAGATCGGAGGAGAGGAGGTCAGTAAAAGGCGTGTGTGTGGGTTTATACGTGATTAAACATTCACATTTTCTCTATGCGATTACTAAATGGCACTCCCTGCTCCCCACCTCATCCATTTGCACTTCTATCGCATTTCAATTCGTGTTTTGCCTATTTTCCGATGGTATTTGAACTCGGCATTATTTTTACAGGAATGTCTCCCCTTCATCAATATGTTCTAATCAGTTTTTATTTTTGGCTCTTTTCCGTTGAGAATGTTTCCTGTTCATGATGCTGAGTCCCCGCACTACTTGAAATTCATAACAAACATTACATAATTCTAATAATAAGGGCTGAGGCGCTTGCAGGTTATGTCATAAAAAGGACCTTTGCTTATTGGTACAGAGAATGATAAAATACCCCCTATAAATTAATTCATGTGTCATATTCTAAAGGTCAAAGTCTTCCGACATGAGCACCATGTTAGCGCACGACCATAAACATGGCATTTACTCTGCACAATTATGACGTTTCAATTTGCTTCAGTTAACATACATAATTGTTACAATCCAAAGGTCTTAGAAAACCTTCAAAATGGCAAACAAACAAAATTATCTTGAATAATGAAGACATTTTTTGGAGCATTTTGTGGTTGACACTGATGTTTTCACATCCCACATTCTGTTTTACCGTTTGCAAAGCCATTTCAAGATGTATTTAATTCTCTGCAAAGCATATTTGAGAAATAAACTCTTAGTACGGAACAATATTTGTGAATGCGCTTCTGCATTTCCACAATGATTGATTTATTTATGGAAATATGCCCACGGTCTAAATTAGGGGGCGGCTTCTAATCCTCTTTGTTCACTTGTGTTTCCACAGGGAGAAACGTGATCGGACTGCGGTTGAAGATGAGGTGACCTCAAGAACTGCAAGGAAGATGAGGGGGACCGTCCGTATATGTTGTTCAGGGGGTGGTGCTTTCTCGAGGCAGGAGGGGAGGTGGGAAGAGGAGAGAGGCTGTGAGCATCGCTTCTCTATTCACTGACGCCACTCAGGGACAGGTATGCATAAACTCTGCTTTCCTCCTACCATAACGCTTTGTTTGTGCTGTTGTTGTATTTTGACGAAACCAATGATGCCTTTTAATGCAGTTTCCGTCTTACGCGCCAACGATGCCTGAGCGTCTCTGAGACGATGCTAAGAGCGGAGGGGGCGGCCGCCTCCTCTCTCGCGTTGCTGCTGCTGCTGTTGCCGCTGCTGCACTGTTGCCACCTGTGCCACTCGCTGCGTAAGTTGCTCGCCCACGCTGTTTACGTGTCAATAAATGGATTACACATGACTGAGCGGTATCGGAAAAAAGCCACTGATATCCCCCACTACCCACGTTTAGACAGGGACAGAGCCCTGCCGCGATTATGAATAAAAATGGCAAATAATACACACCCTTGCAGTCAAATGTTGCGTTAATCGTAAATACACCACAAACTATGATCCCGAACCCCTTAAATGGCTTTCAAATGATTCTTTTTTCTTTTTTTTTGGTAAAATACAATGCACATGTGACAAAGACTTCCAACTAACAAATCTGGCTAAACTTTGCTCACAATTACATTCACATGTATGGACAATTTGAGGCTTGGATGCTAAAACTGTGAGGCCAATATGCTAACCAGCACCTCACTTTGCTACCACGAAAAAATCAATAAGATTGAATAGTTTAGTCGCGTCCACTTTTCGCCTTACATACAATACACCAGCTTGCTCTACTTGCACATACATAAAACATTTGATTGGCTGAACGCTGGAGAGATGTTCGACGCATGTGATTGGTCCTTTTAAATGTTATGAAATGTCATGAAGATCAATGCTTTTTATAATAAAGCGGATAGTAGCAGTATGTCGCCAATAATTGGTTTGCTGAGGGAGCCACAAATCCTCGCAGCTACGCCATTATCGATTTGAGAATCTCAGCCAGGCGGACCGACCCTTAAAAAAAGGGCGGCTGGAAAAGATGATGAATGGGCGGATAACAGTCTCATTAATTAGGGAATTGCTTGTCTGCATCGACACGAGGACTGACTGAATGCGAGATCCGTTTCCCATAAATCGGGCGCCAAAGACAAAAAGTGTCATTCCGAGTGGGATTGATAGTTTTAATGTGTTTTAATACACTCGGTAGGATCAACGCGCTTCCTCCCAGCCCACATGAATCACATTTTATTTCAAAAGAAGGGAAGTTCTGAGTCAGATAGACGTTTCTAGAGTGATGAAAATTTCTATGGTTCTTATCACTCTCAGGTGTTCCTAAGCTTTCCTCCTATGCAAAAGCTGAAGACAAGCTCTTTAAGTACCTCTTTGGGAACTACCAGAAATGGGTCCGTCCGGTGGAATATCTAAACCAGAGCATTTACGTCAAGTTTGGACTTGCCATCTCCCAGCTCGTCGATGTGGTGCGAACCAATTTCTTTTTAAATTGGGTAACAATAGGAATATAATAAAGCCCCTGCTGTGTTTTCACCAATCAGGATGAGAAGAACCAACTGATGACCACCAATGTGTGGATGAAACAGGTAGAGGTTGAGCAACACGTCCATGTAGCCTCCCATAAAATCTGTTCGTGGCATCTCCCTGACTGTTCCCATCAGGATGAGTCCTCTTGGCACTTTGCCAGCTTCTGCCCTCACTGGCTTCCTCCTCATCTCCACTCCACTGTTGTCAGCTTCATTCATGGTCATCTGTGTCTCACATCAAATGAACAATTGCCACAAATGCCTCCTCAGCTGTAATGAATTGTTTTGTATTTCATCATATCGCTTTTAAAACGTTACAATTATTATTATTATTATTATTATTTATAACCTGTGTCAAGCCAATGATTTTAATGCAATTTTATCATCCAAGTTAAAGTCAACTTGGGGTTGCTTGTCATGCAGGAGTGGACTGACATGAAGCTAAGATGGGACCCCGATGACTACCAGGGCATCACCACGATACGGGTGCCCTCTGACAGGCTCTGGCTCCCAGACGTCGTGCTTTATGATAAGTATGTTACGTGATGGATGGAACGTATCCAGAACGTATTCACTGCACTTGTCAGTCTACGAATAAATCAACATTTTCCGTCCAAATTCTCCACAAAATTAAATATTTAGCTCTCCTGCCGAATCTATTTTTTTCTTCTTTTATTGACGATAATTCAGGTCACAAATGTCCGTGATGCCCGGAAAATTTAACTGTAATCTGTTTTGGAATAATAAAATGTAGTCTTAACATCTTCCACTCTGAGCCTCATAAATGATGTGCGAATGTGAGCCCGCGGAAACAATGGCTCCAAATGGGAACGTTCTATTTTGTCAAATCTTACATCATGTCGCTTTCCCTGACAGTTCAGACGGTCGTTTCGAGGGCACAGTCACCAAGGCAGTAGTCAAATACGACGGGACCATATTGTGGACGCCGCCTGCCAATTACAAATCTGCCTGCACCATCGACGTCACCTTCTTCCCATTTGACCTGCAGAACTGCTCCATGAAATTTGGCTCGTGGACTTACGATGGCTCCCAGGTAGACAAATCCCTGCTGCTAATAGCGAAATAAATAAATACATAAATAAATAAATAATATTCTTGCTTAAAATCTCAGATTCCCCTGCCAAAAAACTGTCCTAGAGAGTATTTATTTTTAATAGGTGCTATCTGGCATATACAGTAATTGTGTGAAGTCTATGATTTTTCTTTGGCAGGTGGACATCATTCTGGAGGACTTCCACGTGGACAGGCAGGACTATTTTGACAACGGCGAGTGGGAAATTGTGACGGCCACAGGCAGCCGCGGTCTAAGAGTGGACGCCGGCGTCTCCTATCCCACCATCACGTACTTCTTCATCATCCGCCGGCTGCCGCTCTTCTACACTCTCTTCCTCATCATCCCCTGCATCGGCCTGTCTTTCCTCACAATCCTCGTCTTCTACCTGCCGTCCAACTGCGGCGAAAAGATCTCCCTCTGCACCTCGGTTCTGGTGTCTCTCACCGTCTTCCTTCTGGTCATCGAGGAGATCATCCCCTCCTCGTCCAAGGCCATCCCTCTCATCGGCGAGTATCTGGTCTTCACCATGATCTTCGTCACGCTCTCCATCGTCATCACCGTCTTCGCCATTAACGTGCACCACCGCTCGTCGTCCACGCATCACGGCATGGCGCCGTGGGTGCGCAGGGTCTTCCTCCATCGGCTCCCCAAGCTGCTGTGCATGCGCAGCCACGTGGACCGCTACGGCACGTCGGGAGCGGCGCCGACGGGACGGGTGCCGGGATTGGGGATGATGAAGGACTATCCAGCTGAGCACGGCCTCTCCCACACCAGACTCAACATCCAAGCTGCGCTGGATTCCATCCGCTACATAACCATGCATGTGGTCAAAGAAAATGAGGTCAGAGAGGTGAGTGTTATTTGCATTGTGAAAGATTGCAAGATATTAAAGGAAATTTACAAATTACAGTACGACCACAAAGCCGGGCATCGATACTTCGGGCAAAAAAAACCAACAATATTGTAGAAATGGTTTGGATCTGGTACTGCCATCTGGTATTAAGAAGATAATGTACATGCAAAGGTCATATACAAATTTCACTATTGTTCTACTGCACCCTAAAGTCATCAATGCTGAGAGCCAATTGGCTGGCATAAAAACTGGGGCTTGCTATGATACAAGCCCCCCGGTTACTCTCGAGGATTTGGATGCATTTTTTCCTGATCCAGATAGACAGCAGTTTGTATGTCAACAGTGAATGCCTACTGCCATTTGCATGCAGACCCCATCCAGCCAAAGTTGATGCCAAAACCCCTTCAAGAACATCTCCATAATGGAGCTCAACTAACGGTTCTCGCTCCGTGAAACACAAGATTGACAACACAAGATATGAGATGGGGGGGGGGGGGGGGGATTATCCAGGATGGCAACCCCAATTAAACATTCTGCTTCGTCAAACAAGCACTCATGCAAACGAGGAATGTCGTGTCCTCATAAACTCACCCATGCTTTTTATTGTCAATTTTTTTTCCCTGTGCAAACATTTTAGGAGGTGTTGCATTTTCTAACACAGGAACATCATACCAGCTTCAGTTTTGCCATGTTGCATAACTGTCTTTTATGTCTTTTTTTTCCTAGGTGGTACAAGACTGGAAGTTTGTTGCCCAGGTTCTGGATCGAATCTTTCTCTGGGCATTCCTGCTGGTTTCCGTCCTGGGCTCAGCTCTCCTCTTCATCCCGGTTATCTACAAATGGGCCAGCATTATCGTTCCCAAACATATTGGAGGTGTCCTCTGAAGGTTGGCAAACATGAAGGTGAGGCACATCTAGATTTGATGATGTTTTGCAACACATTTACAGACAACTACTACTGTATATTTTTAAAAATAGGAAAAAAAACGTGATGTGGAAATAATAAAAAAAAATTGTAATTACCAGGGACGCCACCAGGGGGTCAGAGAATTTAAAGGCCACTCGACAGCCAATTATGCTTTTCATACCAAATGCCAATTCCGAACGTTTGCATGATGTATTCCAGAAGAGAGCAAATGTTCACTTATATAAAGGATTTCTCGCTGTGTATCGACTCAGTAATTCACAATTGAGGGATTCAATATTGTAGCTGGTTAAGAATGTGATTCTTCTAAATAAAAGTGAAACATGTCGCACACTTGACTGAGCTCCTGTTGTTTACTTCTTCAGGGTAAAGATGGCCGTGCATGGAAACTCACTTTTCTTTCTAGCACCCTACTGTGAGCGACAGACCTCATGCAGCTTTTTTTTTTTTGCCTTTTGAGTTTCCATGCCCCACATACCCAACTTCATCTACATGGGGGGCTTCCAGTGTAAACCTGACAAAGCCTCAACGTGACCACCTGGAAGAGTTTGTCCTGAATTCCGGAGAACACAGTCAGGGACGTATATAGGGAGGTTTGTGAACCATCAGCCCATTCTGTCGTTCAACAGCGCCCTCTTCTGGATAGAGTTTGCTACGAGGCACAAGGGTACAGCTCACCTGAGGATCGAGTCGTACCAGCTGCCCTGGTATGTTTACTACAATTTGGACATTTCCTTCACTCTTTCCAACGTTGGCAGTTTTTTTCTTTTTTGCTCCTTGTTGTGGAGTACACTTTTTTTTAAAGAGGAGCAAGCCAAATAATGTGCAAAATAAGAGCCAACATAAAATAAAGAAAGTTGTATTTACAGGTGATATTATGACGGTATCTTAAGGCATAAGAGTTTGCACAAAATGCCACAATAAAATCTTTCACTGCTGCAGGCAATTTGTTGCAGTACCTCAATTAAACAGATGATGTCGCTCTTTGATCATAATGTGTTCAGGTAGCCACCCATTTCTTGTTTCATGCTCTGAAGACCAATTTCAAGGCCTTATGGGTTCATCTGTGAAATAACTGACGTCGGTATGTTTGTGTTCTGTCTTTTAAAATTTCATAAAAAGCTGTGCATTTTGACAGTCTGAATTCTTAAAAAAAAAAGATAATCGCATAAGATGTATTCATATGTCTTCCCCGAGTAGAAGAGGCTGGAGGAAAAGGCCGGCGGTCCCCAAGATGCACACCAGGACGAAAACCCACAGGAAGATGCGGTCGATCACCATGGCGACGTATTTCCAATCATCCTGAACCTGTGCGACAATAAACAAGTAGGTTTTTGGTATATTTGAAATGGCAGCTATTCATATTTTCACAATTGCAAATCTCCTTGTCTAACTGAATGTCTAGCAGCGTATCAACGCTGACCTGTGAGAGGCAACACTGTGAAAAGCGCTTCTATAGTGAAGGAAATCAAATAAATAGTAATGAAAGAAGCTAAGCTAACTATTAGCTCAGGTAAGAACATCCTAAGTTCGATGGTTTGTGAAATCAACCAAGAGAGGGACAATGCTCAAAAGGTGTTTGTAATCTCTCACCTCCTTGGCCTCATTCTGCATTCTCATGTTCTCTGCGATATACTTGACGCTCTCAATGGCCTCCCTGATCTCGGGGGAGAACGGCAGAAGGGTCAATACTCCCGCATCCAAAGACTCCGAGCTGGAGCCTCCGCTAAGGACCCCTAGGCAGCTTAAGC
Source organism: Syngnathus leptorhynchus (assembly GCF_054491065.1). NCBI lineage: Eukaryota > Metazoa > Chordata > Actinopteri > Syngnathiformes > Syngnathidae > Syngnathus > Syngnathus leptorhynchus. Next base: position 15,987,936 of record NC_141197.1, on the reverse strand, counting down.
CGCTGCCTCCTCCGGAGTCCGTTGGCAGCTTCCCGGACCTCTGGTGCCAGCAACGTTCTTCGCAGCACAGGGAGCCCGGCCCGGCGCGTTTGGCTAGCTCGTTTGCGTTCAAGTTGTTGAGATTGGAAAGCTCCGTGTCGTTCGGGGGCTTCTGCCGATTAATCAAGCTGGACACCACGCCGGAGGCCAGAACCTGTGTTTTGTGTTGGGACCCTGAGTTGTGAGCGCCGCACGGTCTGGGGCGGATCATCTGGACGCTCTCGTTCGTCTTCTCCGGGTCCCTCTCCGGTCTGGTCATGAACATGACTTTGGGAAGCAGGCCCAGGAAGACGCCCCGCACCCACCGCGGCATGGTGTGCGTTTTGGGCGTGCGGTAGTGGACGTTCAGCACAAAGACGGTGATGACGATGGAAAGGGTGACGAAAATCATCGTAAAAAGGAGATACTCGCCGATCAGCGGAATGACCAGCGATGTGGAGGGGATGGTCTCGGTGATGACCAGGAGGAAGACGGTAAGGGAGAGCAGCACAGAGATGCAAAGCGTGACCTTCTCGCCGCAGTCGGACGGCAGGTAGAAGACCAGCACGGTGAGGAAGGAGATGAGCAGGCAGGGGATGATCATGTTGATGGTGTAGAAGAGCGGCAGACGGCGGATGTAAAGCGAGTAGGTGATGTCCGTGTAGATCTCCTCGCAGCAGTTGTACTTGATGTCGTGCTTGTAGCCGGGGGCGTCGATGATCATCCACTCGCCGCTCTCCCAGAAGTCCTTGAGGTTGATGGTAGAGCCGATCAGCACCAGGTCGATCTTGGCCTTGTCGTAAGTCCACGAGCCAAACTTCATGGTGCAGTTCTGGTAGTCAAAGGGGAAGTAGGTGACGTCGATCTTGCACGAGCTCTTGAAGATAGCGGGAGGGATCCATGTGACCTCGCCGTTGTACCGAAGCAGAGCTTTCGTCTTGTCATCCACCTGGAAGTCTCCGACTGCACTGTGGGGAGAAACGGACGAGGGAGGTGAGTTTATTTATTTTCCTTAAAAAATTAAAAACCAAAAGACTTACTTATTGTAGAGCACGATATCGGGCTTCCATATCCGGTTGGACGGCACACGTATGAACTCGACACCGCCGAAATCTTTTGGATTCCATTTGAGTTTGTAGTCATTCCAGATCTAAAATATTACCAGTAAAATATTTCAGTAAAAAAAAAAAAAAAAAGAATATCTTAACACAGATAATATAATGTGAGGATTCTTCTGTCGCGAAACTCATTTTCATGTAAATTTACCTTCCGAGCAGGTGACAAATCAAAACCATTTGGTGGCTCAGTGGTCGATAGAAACATAAAGATTTTAGTGCCTGGCGCAAGATAAAAGTTAATACAAAAAGAGCTCATAAATTGCACCATATAACCGAAGATGAAACATAACATCATTCACACGCTTTGATTTTAAACGCCTCCTCCCACTCCCTATAGAAACAATAAAAAGAAGAGACAAGTTATTCAGTTAGCGCTGAAAGTAAAATGTGCTTAACGGGCCTTTTTGCTGTTGGCAGTCCTTGCAAGAGTCTTAAAGGCACAATAGAGAGAGAGGCAGACAGCGGGTGCTCTAAAACATGCACTTGATTAAATGTGTGTGTGTGTGTGTGTGAGGGGGGGGGGTCTTGTCACCTCCCTTTTAGTATGAATGAAAGTGTCTGCACAAAAACAAAGGAGTAAAATACATCATGTTTAAAAGTGATGCACCCGAGGCACCGTATGGGACTCTTCATTAGGTATGAGAGCTGGATCGAAAAACTTGATAAAATAATGCCAAATAAGAACAATGATAGGAAACTGGAAATTAATTGCAACTGATAGCACAAAATTGTCATTCGCTCACTGAACTTAGGTCTCAAGCAACTTCGGAAACGTATTTTTTCCAAATTTGTGGTCCTATTCCGAATCGTATGACTTGCAGGTTGTTGTTTTTTTTTTGTCTTTGTCCAGCTTTCTTGTGATATGTCAGATAATTAGCAAAGACGGCTGATGCACTTAAACAACAACCGTCACTCTTCATTTAAAATCCAATGCATCCATTTCCTATGTTTATCTGGGCCCAAGTTGTGATGCCTATCAGGTTTTAAGAACCAGGACTACAAGGCATTCCCCCCCCCCTTCATCTCCATAAATAATTCAAGATTGTTTTCGTCATGCCCCATGACAGAGGAAAGGCTCCATATTGGGCACCCTTTAGTCCAATTGTGACGGTGAGCTTACGTGTCGCAACCACAGGTTTGTCTCCATGATCTGGTTGACTTCATCCTGGGAAGAGAGCAGCAGAAAGCATTTTAGAACAAGACATGCTGGAATATATTTGCAGCAAAAACAGAGACAATGTTGTCTCGGCCGAGTGCCCCCCACTCATGATGCTTAAGTGCTCCTCGCATTCTGGGCCGAGCAAGTGCTTTTAACTAAGTTGTGAATTTTCTTAATGGGATGATTGGGAATTGTCCATAATAGAATTCTCAATAAACAAAAAAAAAAGTACGATACCTAAAAATACATATTCAGTTACCTGGCTTTGAATTTCCATGGCAGACAGTTTACGGGTACAGATATTTTTTAATTCATTTCATTAGCTTAAATAGCATAATTGCCCAAGTCATTTTTGAATGTCCAGGAAAAAAAAATTATTCAACAAACAAGAGTCCAATTGCCACGATTGCACTCTTCAGTCATCTCCTTGATTGATATTAATAGTAAGTTAAAAATCGAGCAATTATGTTCGCAGATTAACAATTCATAGCGTCCCATTTACAACGGTGCCCTTCCAGTCATCTACCGCCACTCTCTGATCAATATGAATTTCAGCCAAACCCCAAATTGTCAAGCTGCTACCTTTCCCATCGGATGCAATTCCTACTCACCACTTTGACCAGCTGCGACATGGAGACCTCAAACTGCACAATGACCGGCTCAGACACGTTCTCCACCGGTCGAATGAACTGGTTATATTTGGAGAAGATGACGGAGAAGAGCTTGTGCTCGCCCTCTGAACATGCGCCTCCTGAGGTCACAGGACAGATGGATGGCCACAGACAGACAGAGATACAAAAAGTATCAAACAAAAAGACACAAACAATATATATATATATATATATATATATATATTAAAAATAAATAAATAAATAAATAAATTATATATATATATATATTATATATATATATATATATATATATATATATATATATATATATATATATATATATATATATATATATATATATATATATATATATATATATATATATATATATATATGTATATTGTTGACATTTTTGTAAAAGAAAAATGAAATTTCAGAATGCTAATTTAGGTTGTAAAAAGCACTTGTAAAGAAGAAAAATGTAAAAAGCATACAATTTTGTTGTGGGTGTAAACAAGAGACATACAAAACTACGACTTTAATAATAATGTAATTTATATCATCATTTATTTTTATTTTATGCTTTTTCTGGGGGTCACAACAATTGTAATAACCATTATAGTTGCCTATGTTGCGGGGTTAAAACAAACTAAACTGTGTTCCCAGTAAATCACTCTATGTTAAGTCACGGAACAGGAACATTCTGACTTACCCTGAAGATGCAACCAAAAGACAGAACAGGTGGATGCAAAAAAGAGGCAAAAACTGCCTTTCATTTTCCTGGCTGCTGGACGAAGGCTGCGCTGGATCCAGGCTCGGAGAAAGTGAAGAGGAAGAGTGAAAGGATGCAGAGAAGGAAGGAGAGGGAGGGAGGGATGGAGGGAGGGAGGGTAAGGCTGAGGCAGCCTCTGACAGAAGCTTGATTGCTACGGCAACCGATGAGAAGTTGATGTGACACAAAGCCATAGGTTCCTTTTATAACATCTTCTCTATTCCTCGGGGTAAGTATGACTTTTGAAGTGTATGACTTTACATTCATTGTCATTATGACCATAGCAAAAATATGGTAAATTCTTAAAATGAGATTTCTTTTATTATTATAATTTGGATTAACAGTAACAGTTGTAAGAATGCAGAATTATAAAACATATAAAATCACACATTTAAAAAGTTCACTTATCAAAGTGGCAATTAAAACATATAAGGACAACGTGAGTAAAGTTTCTCTCTCAGTTTTGTGAGGATTCGTTTTAGAAATATGCCTGTCATTGTGCTTTTCGGCATTTTTTTTCCCTCATGAACAAACGCTCCACTTTTCCTCCTGCCAGAATGATTTTCCATGATGTCCTTCAGTGAGACGAACGAGCACTCCGTTCGATAAATTTAGAGGCCTTCGCTGACATGAAATGAGGAGGTGCCATATGGGGAACTCCAGCGCTGACGCCGGACCCGTGAGAAAATATTGCTCCATCATAAAAATGCTTTGTGAGGTTTGTTTTGGCGTCGTTCGTCTATGTGGTGGCTAATTGTGTCCATCCTATCCATCACACAGATGATATTTACAACAACAACAACAAAAAACGGATTGAAAAGTCAGTCTAGTAAAGCGTATAATAAAATGTATCTGACCCTAGCAGCTAATGACACCAATGTATAGCCGATATTAACGATGCATCTGCAGTTATTTTTAAAAACAAAACACACAATGTCATTAAAGTCCATTTGAACAAAAAAAAAAAGGTGGGAGTTAGTTAATTGCAATCTCGTGATGAAGCTTTGGCGAAATGGGCGACAGTCTGCAGAATCTCTTAATGAGCACACTCAGCACCATTTAATGAGCGGTGAATGTAATGTGTGTGTGTGTGTTCGTTCTATTTGAAGTACCAGACTAGTGTAGTGGTAGTGTTGAAATAAAATTCTGATCTGCGATAAATCAATTGTATCGATTAATTTGGGTCATCTTTTGAAGCTACACCGTAGTTGAGTCTGATATAGAAAGATTGTCTTCTTCTGAGAGGAAAAGGGAGGTGTGTATTTGTTTATTTATTTGAGTCAATAGCACATTTATTGAGATACTGATGATACATATATAAAGTGTATTTAAAAGGAAAGGTTTTTATTAGGCCTTTATTTACTGAAATACTGTACTTGAAATACTGGAGCCTTGATTTAAGAGTGACCTGAAAATTCTAGATACAAGCGCTAAATGGTGACTACAAACTCAATTTAAATGACTTCACAACAATTGCGCACACTAGAGAGAAACCCATTGTGGGGCTGGAACCAATTAATGGCAATTCCATTAATTTAAATGGAGGAAAATGATTTGGCCTACGGATGTTTTCCTTTACGATTGTGGTCACAGAATGAAATAAAACTCGGAACTCTAGGCACCAGTGAGGTGTTCTTCTTTTAACAACACTCATTCAGGCAGTTTCTTCTTTTGAGTCACAAAAAAAGACAAAGAAAAAGCCAATCACGTGAGTTTAATCCTTAATCCCCGTTGTCCCGCAGATTTGCAACGCCTTCTTCCCGAACAAAGATGCTAAAAACCCCTCACTGATCAAATTCGAGGCATCTCAGAGGTGGGCTGCTGATGTTGGTGAGACACCTGACTCTGGAAGAGGGGCTGGAGGAACAAACCCAGCGTGCCCACCACGCACACAATCACGAAGATCCACAGGAACATGCGATCCACCACCATGGCCACGTACTTCCAGTCTTCGACCACCTGCAAGAACAAACAGGAATGCATCCAAGGGGTGAGTGGTTAATGTCTAAATTGCGTGTTGGATTTCAAACTGGTTGCCCCACTTTTGTCCCTTCCGCCCCAATTTCCACCCATACTTAGTTGATTCTCGAAGTTCCTCACAGGATCCCTCTAACTGTGGTATTGATTAGTCAGGAACGACTCAGGTCGGATATTTCAAGTATGATACGTACACTTTGATCGTCATCTTCCGCCATCATGTGGTCCGCTACAAAACGCACCCCATTCACCGCCTCTTGGACGTCTGTAGTCAAGTTTGAATTGCTTCTAAGATGGAGGTCCAAAGCACCAGGGACGCAATCCGTAGACCGCAACTCGCCTTTGTTGAGGTGGCTAAGGCCCAGAGTGGGGGCACTTTTATGTCCTAGTGTTGAGAAGGCGGAGTCTGAAGGCAGCAAGGCTGAAGTCGTCTTGGAAAAACCAGTTTTGGATGTGACGGGGCAACCCAAGCCCAGAACTGTCCTCCCTGATCGCTGTTTTCGCAGCCTATGACGGGCAGCGTTATCGTGAGGGCGTCTCATGAACAGTAAGCTCGGCAGTTTGACCAGAAAGACGAGCTTGACCCAGGGGGGCATGGTGTGGGTGCTGGGGGAACGGTGGTGGACGTTGAGCACGCACACGCTGGTGATGATGGAGAAGGTCACCAGCACCATGGTGAACATCAGGTACTTGCCAATCAGCGGCACATCCAGGGAGGTCGGGGGTACGATCTTGGAGATCAGGAGCAGGAAGACGGTGAGGGCTAACAAGACGGAAATGCACAGGGTCATCTTCTCGCCACAGTCTGAGGGAAGGTAGAAGACCAAGATGGCTAGAGAGGTAATCAGCACACACGGAATGATCAGGTTGATTGTATAGAAAAGCGGCTTCCTCTTGATGATGAAGTCATACGTGACGTCCACGTAGGTGGCATCCAGCGGGTTGACCGTCCGCCGGCCTGGCAGCGCCAGGATGTCCCACTCGCCGCTGGGTGTGAAGTCATCCATGCTGGCCACCTCCGTTTTCAACATCAGGTCGATCTCGGTGTGGTCGTAGGTCCATGAGCGGAACTTAAGGGTACAGTTTTGCTGGTCGAAGGGGAAATGCTTGACCTCGATCTTGCAGGCACTCTTGTAGATGGCCGGCGGGAGCCAGTTAATGCTGCCATTGGAGAGCACAATGACGTTGGTGAAGACTGTCACCTCGTACGTCCCGTCGGCACTATGGGAACACAAAGACATGATGAAATCTATACCTTGATAAGGAACTGGCTGAAAAATGAATCTCGAAGGGATATTGTGAATTGGCTCAATCCCTATACCACCCCTTTAGATCTTGTCCTGTCCTTTCCTCCTAGAAATTCACGTTAACGAGAACCAAGACGTTTCCCAATTGTCTATAAACTGGTATGAGATAAATTGTGAAAATAGTGGATACCATGGTTCGTGGAATTGCTACTAACTTGTTATAGAGGACGATATCAGGCAGCCAGACGTGTCTGGAGGGAATGCGCAGCTTGTCGATTCCTTCGTACTTGGCGGGGTCCCACGATAACCTGTAGTCCACCCAGTGCTGAATGCAAAAAGAAGAGTAAGTCGGACTTTCCGATTGGGATCCATCTTTATCGGTAAATGATATTATCGTGTCGAAGCTGTAGGCTTCGTTTGAAATGCTAACAATGCATACGGATTAATTTGAGTTCCAGATTGTTCATATTTACCTGAGTAAGCCAGACATTGGTGGTCATGATCTGCTCCCTTTCATTCTAGAATTAACAACAGAGAATTAACATTGGAGTCACAAACGGTTTGGAGGTTTTTACACGGCTTGAACCAATACGTACTACGCTGATGAGCTGCGCCAGAGAAACCTGCAGCTTCACTGTTACCCTCTCGGTCTGGTTGACAGCGGGGCGGATGAGTGGATTGTAGCGGTGCTCGCCTAGCAGCCAGTTAATGAGGCGCTCCTCTGAGTCGGCACCGCCACAGCCTAGACCGACAATTTGCTTTCATGACTAACAGTATACACGTACTCCGAAAAATAGCGCATCATTAGAGTACAAAAAAGTTAGTTTGTCATCTGATTTATTTTCTATTTATGAAAGAGAATTGTTTTTCATGCAAAAAACGATTGTAAATATTATATATCAAGTTACATAGTTTAGGTAAACCTGTAATAAACCTGACTAAATTTAGCTCCGCCCCCACATAAATGCAAACAGGTGAGTTTTTCTGTGAAAAGCTACAAATGGAGGATTTGAGAATACAACCATAAATATGTGGTGGGATATTATATTTGCAAAACAAAATGAAGTAATGAACCCCCAATGTTTACTTTTCATCCATGTAAATATTGTGCAAAAAAAATAATAATCATAATATAGTTAAGTGTTTGTGAAGCCCATTTCTCATCCGTTAACTCAATAACAAACTATAATTGGCGGGTCCTGTTCAAGTTGAATTGCTACCATGGAGAACTTGAAAGTCATCAACTGTGACCTTTTAGAGAGAAAATATGACTTGACGCATCAATGATCACAATGTCGTTTCACTTCAAAACTTTGTAATGGCTTTGTTGTTGTTGTTGTTGTTGTTGTTGTTGTTGTTGTTGTTGTTGTTGTTGTTGTTGAGAACACACTGTAAGTCATTAACAAGCCAAACACCGCCTTGTCTAATGGTGCCATACATGCTAGCGCATCTGAGCCTTCTGTGTTCTGGCTGGGATGCCCACCATGACTCGTACCCCTGCTGCTTCACTTAGCAGATGGCATGTTGTCAAGACCTCAGGGGGTCACAATCAAACATGGCAACCGGCAAAACCCACGTGAACTTGCTAGTTCACCCGCTGTGTGCATGGTTGGCGGGTTTTTATTCATGTGCACTGAAAAAAAAATACAGCTTATGAAATGTAAGGCGACTGTCAAATGTTTACTTGAGGTTCTTTGAGTTACTTTGTTTCAATTCATGGATAAGACCTAAAGTAAAGTTAATAATAATGAAAAAAAAAAAATCATTTTGGTTTTTGACAAGTGCCATAGTTAAATTAAGAGGGATTGGGAGAGCACATTGATGACTGGACAACACCCTAAATTATAATATTGTCAATGTTAGTAAGATCATAATCCACCCCAATAAACCTCAAAAAAATACATAATTTAAATAATGACTTCTACTTTCCTGTATTTGAGGAAACAAATTACCCAGTTATATTTAAGTCTAAATAATATTCATGTTCATGTTTGGTTATTCATCTTTTATACCAGCGACATTTTGGTGTCTTTACATATTTTTTTTTTAATTCCTCATAAAATACATGTGCCCTGCTCAATAAAAGTCGTAACACAGCATTAGAACACACTCAAGGTCCACATTGCATGTACCATATTGTGCAAAAGTCTTGGGACAGTTCGACAGAAAATAACTTCTTTTTTTTTAAATAAGCATTACAGTTGCCTATGTATAAAGTACTAATGAGCCGAATAGGACTTACCGTGTATTAAAGTGAAGACGCACGCGACAATAACGAGAGTAGTCGTCATTTTAACGGTCATCGGGACCAGTGAGCTTGCGAAGCCTCAGAGCATCGCTCCTCTGGCCGGACAAGCCGTCAGCGGCGCACCCCGATAAGGAGCCAGCAGCATGGAGCGCCTTACCGTCGGCCCAAAAGGTGTCACAAGACCCTCCATTGTGATGTAACTTTGTCAAAATAAAAAATAAATAAAGAACCTCAAAAAAAAAAAAAGATTCGTGGTGCGTACTTTGGTGGTTCGTTCGTCTGTCCATCCAGCAGGAAAAGCGACGTGTCCGCTCTTGAGGCGTCTCAGGCGGCTAGTGAGCGCCCAAGACCTGCCCAGTTTCTTTTTAGACTGGAGCTCTTCATGTCTTGTGTGGATTCTGTTAACATTACAGATCAAACTCTTTCTTGCATTCTTCCACTCTATATTTAATGAGGCAATGTGCGTATGTTTTAAACACCACATTTGGACAGAAATACTTTTCAAGGTATTTTAGTCAAATCTTTCCACACTTTTGCATTTTTTTTATGCACGCCCTTCCCCACCCACAGAAGGCCAAGCACCCGTTATTTATTTTTTACGTATGTTTGATGCTGTATACTTGTACTTATTTTACACAACTTTGGGTCCTGTTAAAAAATAAAAAATAAAATAAAAACTTGGGTCCTGTTTCTTGAGAAAGTTTGAAAAAAAAGAGTGCAATTGTAAGTCTTCAGATCCGATTCTATTCCAGGGGTTTTAAATATGACAAAATTATTTTTATATAATATTTTCGTAACTTATTGTGTTTTTTCTAACCTTTTTCTTTCATTGAACTTCAAATTTGATCAATTTTCTTTGAAGATAGGTAGTGTTGACAGAAAATTGATGGCGAGATGGATGTTAGGTATTCATTTTAAAATTTTGTTTGAGTTTGCTATTATTTGCTTCTTTAGTTTTCTGGAGCAGGGTCCCCCATGGCAAACTAGTTTTGAGGTGTGGGGGACCAGATAAAGCAAGGCTTAGAAGTTCGATCACGTCTCGGGGGAGATGATGGGACATTGAGTCCAAGTGTTCCATGTCTCAATTGTTGAGGAGCTGTGCCTTTCGGCATGTACAGTATGTGCGCTGCGAGTAAGTGTGATGGAAGAGAAATCACAGAAGTACTGCCATCGCATTGCCGTCTTGCACCACTATCCCCCCCATACACACACACACCAACGTAGATATATCACAGCGACAGTTCATTACCTGGAGTGCTGCATGGGCTCCAGCTCCCTGCAACCTCACCCTCATGCGAAATTATCGACTGATCCTGTCGATTGCTTGTCTGATTGATTCATGATTTGCAACCTATTTTTACCGCATAGGAAATTATGAAAATATGATTTCGGCCTATTTGTCACCGTCATAAAGATTTGATAGCTTTACAGGCATTTTTTTAAGTAACGTTCTTAACTGTCATGCGAGTGTAAATTCAACAGATAAACTCACTCGGAATTCTGAATACACTTGACACGGGCAATGCCAAATGAAGATGGTCGGCTATAATCTATATGAACTCTTATGGCCACCTTCTTTTTGGATATTATACTGAGCGGTACGGAAGCACATGTACAACTTTACTCTGTCACAGTATGTTCCTTTTATGTTTTAGAGTCTTGTTAAGTTTTGCTCAAACTTATGTTGGATGATTCGAATTCACGGGCCTTATCTGCCAGATAGAAGAAGGTCTAATGTATCCAAAATGATTGCTTAGTCTTAAATAGAGTGTGACATAACCTCATGTGGAATATTTTGGCTGACTGAAAACATTTGTGTTTGGTGTCCAATGATGTTTTTCTGGCTAAAGATTTGAAGGGCAGCTTTTATTAATCCAAGTACTTTAGGAGTAGAGGTGTAGGTGAAGAACCTTGGTAGGAAGAGAACTATTTAATGTTACATAAAGCTTTCATAAAAATCAGAACAGGGCATACGATTTAAACAATAATAAAAAATTCAACATAAAGCAAAGAGGCAGAGAACATATTTCTCTCCGTGCAAAATCATGTATTTTTCATAAGTCTGCTTGTAATAGATAAATGGACCGCACTGAGCCGATGTAATCGGATGAAGGTTATCTTGTGGAGCCTCCGAGTTCCGAGGGATCTGTTGTTGCTCATGCGACTTAACCAAGTCAACTGGATCCATAATTGCATTCGAAGCACAGTGTATTTACTTTGTTGTGGCTGGAGGCAACATGAGGCTGCTGTGAGAGTCCCGTAAATGAGCGCATCACTCCCCTAATGCCAAAACGGTTTACAGGGCCGGAGGGATAGAAGGGGGGGTGGGGTGGGGGGGCTGGCAAACAATGGTGGAAAAAAAAGCACAGACTTCAAACAATTAGCTAAGAGGACGCGTGTCGTGTTAATCAAAGCTGGTCTACTATGACTATGCTGTGGACGCGTTCATGTTGGTTGACCCATACACAGCCATTGAGGCGCTTCCTGAAAACTTGAGCTAGCATAACTTGAACTAGCATCATATTACTACATAATGGTATGTTGTTTTTTGTCTGTTACATGTCATTAACATTTCTAATTTTTAAAAGCTTTTCTTACATCTTTGTAGACACACACATGACCTCATCCCAGTGTTAGAACAAAAGAGGGCTAGCATAAGCAAGCTAGCTAACGTTCCCATACAGTACCGATTTGGCTGAAAATGTAATATTTTAATATTTCCATCCATCCATTGTGCTTTTATTTACATATCACATTTACGACTGATCAAGCTGAACACATACATGATGATCCCTCACTTTGCACTCCTGTACCCCAAAACGGTTCGTAATCACTGACAATGTATTTACCGACACACTTAAATTGTCACATTAAAAATTTGATTATTGAGATTTTCTACGGTTGTCTACGGATGATTTTAGAGTCTTCCTTTACCAACTCACAAAAACAATGTGACTGAGCTAACAAGCAGGTTTCTCTGTTTGGAACCTAACCTTGTCCTTGGGGGACTTTGCGAGAGTGAAGAGCAGAATGAGAAAAGTTACAGACATATGGTGGCCGTGCTGCTGGGAAGCAGTGTCTGGGTGATGAACATTTTACACTAGTGGCTGACTTCACAAGAAGAAAGACAAAATAAAGCTCTCAAGGGGGAAGCAACTCACCATCTGGATTGTGGGGAGCAGTGACATATCCAATTTGGCTCTACCTGTGCGTGGACCGCTTGCTAACCTCTCTCTCTCTCAACGGGACCGCATTGTGCACGATGAGATCAAGTCACACTCTTGCACAAATCATCCTCTTGAAACACAACACATCCAGGCGGCTTATTTACATGCACAACACCGATAAGCATTGATTGGATCCGCACTCCGTCATACTCAAATCTGATCAGCATTGACGTCACGGACAGCTCCTGTTTTCCGCATGTAATTGCGTCTCAGTGGCTCCAATCCGATTTTGATCCATTTTTATTCTCGACGTTATGTCATAATTGCATGATGTGCTTTTGTCTGGGAAGTAACGTAAGCTTTCCTCCCCTTATCTATAGATTGTAAGGAAACCGCAGATTGAATTTAGGAGGTCATGTTGAGTGCTTTCAAATCATCTGTCTTCTTCTGGTGGAAGATGACCGACCGCTCGTGTTTTTCCTGCCTTCAAGTGACACGACAACTCCGCGTCTATTAATTGGCTAATCTGTCTTCTCCGGAGACTTTTCATTAGTGACACAAGTGAGACAAGTTGCCCTGCTGGCTGATTACTGCTGCCTGGTTCAAATAACACAACATGCCAAGAAGCTTCCTGATCCTGTTTGGTTGCTTCACGATTTAACTGCTAATTTAAATTAATCTTTATTTCTTTCTTTCTTTTTTTACAAACTGAACTGTGTATATTACAAATAGCAAACTTGAACCAGTGGAATGCCGCACAGATATTTTTATCATGATTTATTATTGTTAGCAAGGTAGTTTTTAGCCATTATATAATCACTTTGACGCCATCTTCTAGCGAGTAGGTGAGTTTTTCCAGCGAGTATCACTTTATTTGTAAAAGCCATAACAAGGTATATTTACCATGATTAGCAAGAGAGCATAACTGTACAAAATGTTTTTTCCTCAACTTAAATACCTCAATACCAATAGCCTCTCTGTATTGACTCCATTACAAACAGGAAAGCAGCTAGTTAAGCTTCAACAGGCCAGCAGCGTGTTTCTATCGCATATCACATGAGACAAGGGTGCAATTATGTGCGCAAGTGACGATTTAAATAGAGCCGAGAGACACTCCATGCTGATTCCACCACAACTCAAGGTGACATTTACTCGGCCTTCGCCCCTAATGGCCCTCCACGCACTCATTGGAGAAGCACTTAATCTGACTAAGACGCATCGACCATTGACCGAGGATTTTTTTTTTTTTTTAAGCGTACATTTTCAATATACTGTAAAATAACATGCAAAAAAAAAAAAAAAAAGAATCAAAGATGTATATTATTTGTTTACTTTAAGAAAATGGCATTTTCCATTGGTGTGTACCTTGAGACAATCGGAATGGTGCTGTCACCACTTGACAAAGTGCTGGTGCCGGATGTGGTGAATCAGCAGGACGGGCGAGTGAGGGATTGACATTTAGCCATCCGGAGCTAAGCGTCTATAGTGGCGAGCACAACTTGACGACTTGAGTTATAAATGTTCCGGCCACAAAACTTGATGACTTGACATTTCGCCAAGTTTTTGCAGTGTAGTACTTGACTTTGACTGGAGTGCATGTCCACGACTGAGACACTAGATTTTATTACATGTAGGCCTATCAAGCCTCCCATTGAAAATTGGTGCAGAGGCAGATAAAAGTGCACATTTCGTTTGATATCAATATACACCCCCTCTGCTCAATAATTGAATCCTATTAAGGAGAAAATGTATTTGAAAAAATTCAAGCAAGTTTACAAAACATAACACGTTTGTGTTAATAACATTTGTGTTTGTGCGCTATTTCATAGCAAGCCGTGGACTTCCCGACACGTCGGCCGTCATCTGTGGTGAAATCGTAAAGGTTATGAATGGCAGGCGGTGATTTGCCGAGATGGAATGAGGTGACGAATAGGGCTTTTAATTAATTTTTTGCCTGGCGCTGATGCAGGGGACAGAGGAGAAGGATAAATCAGTGAGGACAAAAGCAATCTGTTTCTTTATTAGTGCGTACATAAGAGCCTCGACGTGACGGAGTGTATGTCAGATGCATCTTTTACCAGTGACATGAATATACCGTGTTTACATTTGTTTCATTTAACAATGGTAAAATGTAGTATGACTAGAATGTAACACAGTAGGGCGCAGACCTTTGCCAATGCTGAACAAAGCCAGAAGTAAATTTTGTTCATAGTGGTATGAAAAGTAAGTGTAGCCAAAATGTGCTCCAGTCATCACTAAAAATGTAAGAAATGCAATAATCATAATGGTAGAAGTAGTAGTAGTAGTTCTTCTTATTGTAGCAGCTATCGTTGTAAAAAAAACGTTATAATAATGTTTTGTTAGTATACTAATTATGCTATGTTACTGAAGGGAATTTTGAATTGTGCTGCCATAGAAAGCAAATTTTGATTTTGTATTGAAAATATTGTATTTCTTGTTTGGTGCAATACCGCCCTCTGTTGGAAATGTTGTACTAATACAGTACAATTATCTAGAATTTTTATTTGAACCCGTGCTAACTAATTATGAAATACTATACTGACTTCTTCCAAATTTGAAAGACGGGAAGTAAAACCGAACAACAGTGAATCACAAGTGTGCACTTTTATTGGGAAAAAAAATAATAAAGTGCCGCCACTTGATTTGAAATCGTAAATTACAAAATCCAAGGGTGACAATCATACAATAACTTAAAAAGTTAAACATCATTTTTGCACAACTTTTATCGTGGATCCCGCGCGGTAGAAGGCGCAGTGGATTATGGGATGCTGCGGGAACGGCGAGATCGCGGGACGCCATCTTTAAACCCCAACAGAGAGGCCAACTACGCTAACAGCAGATGAACCGAGATGAAAAACACTGTCCCTCCTCCGGCGGATTATTTCCACCCACAGCGGGGTAGAGGAGCGAACCGTGCGCTCGCCTGCCACTTAAATGAATAACGGGGGCGCCGTGCCATGGGAGCGAGCGGACGAGATGAGCGGACGGCGTTTTGCAGCCTTTTAAGACGGTTGTCATCATAGGCGTCCAACAACAATAGACAGAAAGACAACAACAACGCACTAGCATGCTAACGTGCTGAATGCGAACATTAGCTGCTACGTCGTTGAAAACATATCGAATTAAGATTAACTTGAACCGGACGCTTTCCGCGGAAGGCTCCGGGTCGTTTGGACTCACACAGGGGAGCCAGAGCGACAAGTTGTCATTGCTGGAGTTATAAAATAAACCTGGATATATATCTATTTTTTCCATTTCAACTTTTGTTTTTGCTTGTGGCTTAAGCTAGCTGCGAGCTAAAGCCCCGGTTTCTTTCCCCCCTCCCCAAGCGGCCCGGCCGGAGATGCGTGGAAGATGTCGGTGTCGGGGCTGAAGGCCGAACTGAAGTTTTTGGAGTCTATTTTCGACCCAAATCACGAACGATTCCGGATCATCGACTGGAAGCCCGACGAGCTTAGTTGTCAATTCAACGTAACCGGGGAGAAGCTGCTGATTATCCACTGTAACATAACGGTCAGTACGGTACGGCGATTGACATGTTCATTGGGAAGGGGGGGTTAGCAGGCAAGCTACGGTTAGCCGGGGAAAAAAAAAATGCTAGTCGAGTAGCAGAGTCCGTGCTTACACTGTGGATACGCAGGGAAAGATCTAGATAGATTAGATAGATATTGTATTTATCCACAAGGGAAATACATTTGTCGCACATCAATGTGCGAGTCCTGGCTTGCATGGTGAATTCTATATTCATAAACTGGAGAGTATAATCTAGTGTTCAAACCTAAACAACTTTTCATAACTAAACATACACGGAGCTGCTTGGTAAAATATCCAAGACAAATATTTGAGATCGAAAAAGGGGAGAGGGAGGTGCCATGCTACCAAACAATAAATTTTGCAAATACATTATATGTATTTATGCATACACACGTACACATGTTTAGGCCCAGTAATGTGAATTGGATGACTTCCAATGGCACTCGTGTAGATCTCTCTTATTTGCTATATAGTATAACTTATATAGCTATACGCCAAAGGTATAGCTGTCTGTAAACAAAGTACACTCTCAAAATTGCAACCTGTGGACTTAAAACCGGTTTATTTTTGTGTGTAACAGGAGTCATATCCATCCACACCGCCTATTTGGTTCGTGAACTCTGACGACCCCAGCTTGGCACAAGTTTTGGAGCGTCTGGAGGATGTGAAAAAAGGCAGCACCTTGGTAAATATCCCCACCATATTATGTGGAGCACTGTAGTGTCTACATACCATCATCACATGACCAAGATGAGCCCTGGTTGACTTGTGTACCGAGGCGAAAATATTGTATTTAGAGTTTTTTTTTTTGGTTCCATTTCAGGGTTCATTCAATGTCGCAAAGGCGTTTGCCAGACATTCATCAACAGTATTAATAATCTTTAACAGTATTTCCTGTCGCAAATAAGTTTTGAAAGTGTTCAAAATTTCCTTGCGGCAAGAAAAATACCTTGCGTGTGAGATGCGGGGTTCAGGTTTATGTGTTCCAAAAATAGGCACAAACAAGCATGCATACAGATGTGAAAGCTAAAGCAACCAGGAGCATTTGCCAAACACACAAAATTGCCTCCCAGTTAATTTTGCGCTTTGTTGAAGGACTATATGCTCAATAAATGATTCATCATTACACCCACTTAATACACAAACACACATACACAACTTGTGCTTTTGTCCTCTCCAGCTGTTGCAGCAGTTAAAGAAGCTGATTTGTGACCTCTGCCGGCTGTACAACCTTCCTCAGCATCCCGATGTGGAGATGTTGGACCAGCCGCTCCCCGCCGGCCCTGTTGCACAAGACAAAAAGGTACGACTGACACTACTTATTGCACAATTTAAAAATGTAGCCCGATAAATTTGGGTTACCGTGCAACAACATATTTTGCAATTTTAATAACGTGCATGCTTGTGTGTAGCATGGGACAGAGGAGGTCACGTCAGAAGAAGAAGAGGAAGAGGAAGAGATGGGAGAGGTACCAATATTTGTACTAGAACACTTCCTGTTTACAAGAAGGAGATTTATATGACAAGAGCCAAACAATCCTCTTTTCCCCAATGTAATCATACTAGTTAACATTTTAAGCATGATTCACATCTCGGGTCTGCTCTCCGACAGGACATCGAGGACTTGGACCACTATGAAATGAAAGAGGAGGAGCCCGTAGAAGGCAAGAAATCCGAAGACGATGGCATCGAGAAAGAGAATCTGGCTGTCCTGGAGAAGATCAGGAAGAACCAGAGGCAGGACCACTTAAATGTGAGTCGGGCATCTTCACATGTTTACAGAAGAGGCAGTGTTTAATCACCTTTTACCCAAAGCCCAGCGAAAATTGCTATAACAGCAACTTTGTGTAAGTTTACTCACAATAGAATGGTGACACTGTCAGGCGTGGCAGATGAAGTCATTATTTTACACAACAGATCAGGAAGAGAAAGTGTGGAACTTCACTATTGTATCAACTTCATTTAAACAGAACAGTGAGACAGAAGCGAAGTAAAACAAAGTTCACAGGCAGTGTGAAAAGTGAATGGATCTGTAAAAGAGGCAGGGAAGGAACCTTTGTTTAACGGAAGGTTTGGAGAGTGGTGTCAAGTTTGACATGCGACACTCACTTCTCCTATCACATTGAGCTGAAAGCAAGCTTTACTCCTTCAACACAAACGTGTCCATTTCCGGGAGTCCCTTGCATATAGGCGGCGCCCTGCCTCTCTAAAAAATCCATTGCTACTTCACAAAGTCTGACCTCACTTGCCAGTTCATGTCTTCCTGCCTAAAGTCCTTGCTTTTTTTAACCACTTCGCTTCACTTCAAACCTGCTCCTTTGACTGATTTGCTCAATTGCTTTCAGGGGGCCGTGTCCGGTTCCGTGCAAGCCTCGGACCGCCTGATGAAGGAACTCCGGGAGATCTACAGGTCTCAGAGTTACAAGACAGGTGGGCTGCTTTGCATGCACACTAGAGATTCAATACAGCTTTTTAGCATTTACTTTTATAAAGGTACACTACACTACAGGTACCAATAGGAAAAGACAGTATATATAATATGGTATTCATAAACTTTCAAGCAACTCCGCCTTTATCACACTCCCAGCGGCAACATGTGCAACAGAAGACTCGTGCATTAAAAAATGGAAGAGGTGTCACCCAAAAAAAAGCGAGAGTCTTACCGAGGATTATCCCTGTAAAGGCAGGACTATTGATATAAAGGCATTTGATGAAAGTGTGTATTTTCTTCATTTTGTATGGCAGGCATCTATTCGGTGGAGCTGGTCAGCGACAGCCTGTACGAATGGCACGTCAAATTACGAACGTGAGTGAAAATTGGAATGAGGGCTTGCTTTTTGTTTCGGAATACACCGACTAATGAATGTCTTGTTTGGTTTACCGACAGTGTCGATCCAGACAGCCCCTTACACAGCGACTTACAAGTCTTGAAGGAAAAGGAAGGAATGGATTACATTTTACTCAACTTCTCCTACAAAGTGAGTACTTTGAATATTCTGGGCTAACGTTGCGACGGCATCAACAAAAAGGCAAAAGTTTAAATCCACCGTGTTTCCTTCTTCAGGATAATTTCCCTTTCGATCCTCCATTTGTGCGGGTTGTGTCGCCTGTGCTGTCTGGGGGGTGAGTCATTCAAAATGTGATGCTTGATGGTGGGTCATCAAAAGTTGCAAATTTCATCTAGCAGAGTGAAATTGACTTTGGGCACTGAGTTTAACAAAATGTATCAAGATAATTAAAGCGAGCATCATTTTTTTTTCCCCCCCTTTAGCTATGTTCTTGGAGGAGGTGCCCTGTGCATGGAGCTTCTCACCAAACAGGTCAGTTATTCTTTATTATCTTGTTAAAAAAGTGAAAGGGTGCATTTTTTTGTTTAATTGAATTAAGATCCTTTATAACAGCAGCATCACTTTCTTGCCTGCAGGGTTGGAGCAGTGCCTATTCAATTGAGTCTGTCATCATGCAGATCAATGCCACTTTAGTCAAAGGAAAAGCCAGAGTGCAGTTCGGAGCCAACAAAGTAAGTGAGCGCAAGTACTGACTGTTGTTCTTCACATGGATTTTTTTTTTTTTTTTAAAGACATTTCATTAGCGTCGACCCCATTGTCAGAATACGATGCGATACAAAGACATTAGAGATGTGATTTATAACTAATTGAGTTCAATTGACTTGATTGATTACACTTGAGTAAAAAAGGAGCGCACTACGAGTCTGTTCATTGACTTCAGTGAAACTATTTTCCCATGTAATGAAGCAGAATATGACAAGCCCGGGGGAGTTTTTATTTTGATCAGCGTAACACTGGCGTAGGAAACCGGAGTTCAGAATGTCCAAAATGAAATTCTTAATGTGGTTATATTATAGTCCGAATGTGTGTTGTCCGAATATTTTTAATTCAATCAAGATACAGGAAAATGAATGCTCCATTGTGACATTTTTTTTAAATTCTCCTGGACAGACGATATTTAATAAAAAAAATAATCATAATCAAAATAGTTATCCTGAAACTAAGATATACTCCAATAATTGAATGTAATGACAATAACTAATTAGTCCTCAGACAATATTGCGCAATCATTTATATTAAGAGTAGTCGCATGTGCAACAGTTTTAGGACATAAAGTATATCGATTGCTGATGTAATCAATATTGGTGATATGGTATAAAGTTGATATGCATAATACTGGTGCAGTGTTTGAATCCAAGCTTATTATATATTCAGCACTCTGCCATTTTCTGTCATTTTTATGCTTCATCTCTCTCCCCTTGCAGAACCAGTACAATCTAGCCAGAGCACAGCAGTCCTACAAATCCCTCGTCCAGATCCACGAAAAGAACGGTTAGTACTTCTTTTGATTTGATTTTTTAAAATATTTTTTTAAAGGAATGATGATAAGCAGTTCAGAAAATGAATAGATGGATTTCTGTGACATTTACGGAACATTTGAACACTACTGAGCTGCGAGCTCGTTTCAATGGATTGATTTTCTGAAATAATTACGCCGGTGTTAGAAAGCAGCGTTCTGTGGCCGCCCCCATTAAGTCACAGCACAGACGGACGAAAATTGTCTCGACAGAAAGTCTGGCACCAAAACAACACGAGGCGAGTTGGTTTTTAATCTGAAATGAAAAAAAAAGTCTACTCAAATACTGTTAGAAATGGATTATTTGATTATCATGACAGTAAAATAACCTTGCATAAAGGGTTGTCAGGGCCTTTCAACTTTAGCGGAAGACCCAAAGCGATATGACGCCAAGTCACTTTGGTGACCTTGAAGTCGTGGCTGCTGTCACATGCCATTCACTTCTTTTTGGCAGTGTGTCACTGACACTCACATGTCCTGCCCTCCAAACCAGGCTTGACCAAAGGTTTGCAGCTCAGAAGCCACATTAGCCTCAAACATTCAGATATTTATTTGGTAATTGAATTTTTTCACGTCAAATTATTTTCAGTGATTTGTTTTCCTTTTTTCTCACAAAATCTAGTTGAATGATGTGCAAATAATTCAAACTGCAGAGCTTTTACCTCATAATACAACTTTATCCTTGTAATATTAGCACTACTGGTATTGTAAAATTAAAAAAAGGTGGAATATTATGTTTTTATTCTTAAATTATGATCGTTTTTGCAAGTTTGCATTTTATCACATTTTTTGTTTGTTTTTCTGATAAAATGGTCACCCTCCCCAATATTGCTGGTTCATTCTTGTAGTATTGTGATGTTTCATAACTATTTCCCCTCCATGAACTTTTTTTCTCTGAAAATTAAGACTTTGTTTTCATAATCTTTTGTGGTAAAAAAAAAAATCCTTGCAGCATTAGGAGTTTCACTCCTGTAATGACTTTGGGTTCCATTTTTTGGGTGGAAATTGTACTAAAATATGACTATCCTTCCACTGACCTCATCTTAGTTGAGCATTTTTTGTGTGACCCCAATTCCACCACCGTTATGATCAAAAGGTGCTCATGTGATGAATCTGTTGTGTCCTCCAGGATGGTACACACCCCCAAAGGAGGATGGCTAATATTTTTCTCCTTCCTGCTCTGGATTTATTTTCCTTGCGACCAACTTGCCCCACAACCCCCCCCTCCCAATTTTTTTTTTTTACGGTTTTGATTGTTGAGTGAACTTCAAGCCAAAATTCCTCCTCCGGTGACCAACCAACGAGAAACAAGAAGCACATAAGCAAATATATCACACCCCTCTGCTTCGGACGCCGATGCTGCCGTCGTATATTTATCTCCTGATGGAAACTATGAACTACACAAAACGGCTGGCATCGGCCATCACCGAGGCTCCTTTTTAACGGGACGCCGCCTATTTGGCTGGACCGTACCACATCAATGGCATTTCTCCGGACCTTCTACATTATGGCGAGCCAGCTTGCATTTTGGACGTCTTTTCAAAGCCCGTAGACCTCAGATGAAAAGAACATAGACACCTCGAGCCTGATGTCAAGAATTCCACACAAATAAACGGACTAAATAGGACGGCGTCGGCAGCCCCCAACACTGTAATCTAGCTGCTTTTAACGCCCCGGTGTAATCATGTACATTTGTATTTCTGCAAGAGGATGTTTCTAATGTAACCCCGTCTCGGGTCCTCCAGGCTGTGTACACTCGTGTGGCTGCAACCATTGATAGCAGCTTCCCTCTTGAAATGAAGAAGTTGCCACACGGTTACTCTTGCATAAGGAAACTAAAGTACGCCATATTCTTATGTAAGACTAATGACTACTGCATTTGTTTTTCTTCTTAATATTCATTGGGTATCCGGGTGACAATAGCCTCTTTTACACAGAAAGCCTGAAAAAAAAAAAAAAAACCATCGGAGCATTTGCAACTTTTAACTGGGAAATGTGTCAGTATTACCGTCATCTTGTCAACCTTTTGTCCGAGGGTCTCAGAATACCTTTGGTATCCTTCCTATATCACGGCTCTGATACTACCTCCGAACGATGACATCACGCCCACCTTTCCATGTCAGCGCCGTTCATCCTGACATGACGGGAAAATGCTGACTTTTGCAGGCTGTGTAAAAGGGACCATTGACCCCCTTTGATTGATGGCGCCTCTTTATCACGGCTGTCCCTGGCATTCCCGAGGCTTTTGGAACCCCCCTTTTTTTTTTTTTTTGTCATTCCTCAAACCGGATGAACCTCAATCAGGCTATGCATCTAATTGTCTTTTAATCGGTCTGCTTAGTTCTCACAAGCCACAAGGCCAATTCTTTCTTTGTAGACGTCTGAAGGTGGGGAAACAAATCGTGACTTCCCCGAGTTGTCCTCGATGGTCTTTTCCTCAACTCACAGCAATAGTCTAAACTTTACACCTCACTTCTAGCGGAAACTCTTTACGCATTTGCCATGTTGAGTGATCCCTTCTACGTGTTCATTCCATATCACGCACTCCCATCATGGATATTCAGTGCTGTTACCAACTTTGGTTTGAATTAGGATGTTCTCATAGGGCACCATAGAAAACTTCATTGCAAGTTATGTTTGGACAAAAATCGCCACAAATATATTTTGTGACTGAACAAAAGCACCAAACCGTCATTCCCCAGAAGACTACAAAACCCGTATCATCGTTTTCCAGAACGGCATAGACTCAATCCTGGCATCTTGTGGGATTGCTGGGCCCAAACTCAGGAATACATATCACAGACGTAGCGACGAATCTTAAACGCATTCTGATCATTGCGTGCGAATATAACCCAACTCCCAACAAGTATCTGAAAGCCGAAGCGAGGCTTCGTCGGCTGGAAATCCAACATCTGGATGTTGGCAATATCCGTGTGGAACAGCGTCGTCATTCCTCAAAAGCCTCAAACTTAGTCAAGACACACTTTCATCTCATTCTGGACTTGTTTTTAATGAGTCTTGAGGTCCAGTTGTGTCTCAGCACTTGGCAACGATTTCTTGTTGCCCTGCCCGTAGAACCAGGTTAGATGAATTTACAAATTGTTACTCAACATCTTGTTAAGCCCGAGTCTGATGTGCACTGAAAGAAAACCCCGCCACCCCCCGTTCGACCGACAATTCCCGAGACCGACTTCGATCCAAAGTCGGAACCGATTCCGGTTTTATGTTCCACAAAACCATGAGTGTCCCTTGGCTTTTGAAGTTATGCACTGGTGAGCATGCATTGCATTTGGTTTCAATTTTTTTTGTTTTGGTTCCCCCCACTGCAAGGGTGAATTTGACCATGTAAAGTAATTTGTGAACTTGCATCAAGTTTATGAATAAAGAATTAAATAAAAAATACACCTGCACTTTGTTTACTATGGCCTCCTGCACTCTTCACCCCGACTGTTTCCTCTGAATAATCTTTTAGAAACAATCCGACAATCAGACCGTTGGAGACACTGACGAAAACGCTTGGAAAAAGCTTGAATGTTCTCCCAATGTTTTTTTTCCGGTGGCCACTAGATGGCAGTAGAACAATGTCAACAATTTCCTTGCTCTTTGTGAAGGAGAGCTGAAATCTTTTTGGGTCACTTACGTTTCATGTTGGCTGCGTCACTGGACAAGAAAAAGCGCAATTTTTGTTCGATTTGTTGGGAGTTTTATTTTGGAGTAGGTTGTATTTCTGTTATGGCTTTGAGGGCCTCTGGGGGCCATCTTGACTCCATTATTTGTTACAGATACACAGAGAAGAAAAAAAAACCTAAAGGCCTCAAGGGGCCCAGAGGAAAGAAACAGTCCATCTCTATGATTAAAAGTGTCCACATGGAAGCCTCAATGGGCACAGCTTCAAGCACAGACTGTATCTGTGTTTGACACTGTTCACCAGTCCGTTACATTTTGATTTTGGAGTTCACCAGCCTTCGGTAGACACTCGACATGATGTGATGATAATCCTGATCTTATCATAAGATAAAATCATTGCCGACTCTTCTAGTGTGTTTTACTGCAGTGTTTCCTAACCTTTATGGAGCCGAGACAAGTGATTATCTCTTCTTAAATGACAAATAATTTGCAAGTCTCAAACACGACTCCTGTTACTGAACTGAAATTTCACCGATATCCTCAATTCTTCTAATCAGCCTTTTAAATGGCAGCATCAGCAGGTGTTTCCTGGTCTTAGATTCCTTTTATGGTAGCCTGTGTTGTGAGTCTTGTTAGCGTAAATTTAGGAACACGGGCTGTTCTAATGATGTCTGGCTTTGAAGACCAACTCCCACTGTGACTCTGAATGACCCCTATGTCATGGCAAAGCATCTGGACGCCAATAAACCAGGTGTCCACCCACCCTATAACCACACTTCCCCCCCGCTTTCATCAGAAGCTGTCATGAGGCGGACTGTAAAGCTCTGCAAGAGTTCACATGTCATTTAACATGACCGTCCATCAACGAAGCTTCAAATAAAGGCAATAGCTTATTGAATTGAAATGCAAACAGTTAGGAGTGAATCTCATTTCTTCTTATTCCCGGTACGGCCAGATAGCATAAAAAGCTTTGTCATCTTGTCTCGTCTAATTGCCGTCACATCGTCCTTGGATTGGACATTTTGATACTATCAAGCCAACAAGGACGTGAAAATGAAAAGCTGTCTGACAGAGGGCAATGAATTGCAAGTGAATTGATAAGACAAAACAATGTTTGCGTGAAAGGAAAAACGGACTAGATTGAGAGCCAGCGGTTGCTGCACCGACACGAAAATTGTCGCTACATATCATGGAGGGGGGGGGGGAAACACTTAGTGGCCACAGAAGTAACTTGAATCTGAGCCCGTCTTGTTCGGTTTCAGAAATCTCAGAATGACTGCCGACCATACCAATGCTTAAAAGATACATTTGAAAGTTTCAACATATGTATTATTGGCCGTTGGTGGTCTTCGTGGTTCAAAATGGCTGAATGTCAAACAATTTATTGATTCTCATTGGGACACAATGCAGCTTTTCCATGAGCCTGAACAAGCCTATCAGCATCGAAAGTGCTTAATGCGCTTACTTTTGGCGATATTTTTTCACCTTGTGTGTCCTTGCCAGGTTCTAAAGAACCCAGCGTGTCGTTCTGCTTCCCTGCGCAGACGACGTTCACATCACACCGAGGCTAAATGGATTTCCATTAGCGGGGCCTGTGACTTATTCCAGATGCTTACTCAATGCTGTGTGGGCACCGTAGCGGAAAGTTCCCCCCACTAGACCCGACAATAAAAAGCAAATATGGCCGTTCGGAGGGAAGGTTGTGTGCACACTGACGGCGGAAAGAATTGCGCAAAATAAGAAGGATTGCTATAAGGCAATAAACAGCAGGTGGACCATTGAAATGCACGTAGTTGGCTGCGGTAGCAACATCTGTTTACGTGGAGGGGCTCAGGTCGTTATGGATACGCCTCATCAAGCGGCCAAACCCGCACTGGAGGATCAATAAAGAGAAGCATAGATCCCGGAGAAACAAACCATTCGTCTCTCTGCACCACCCTCACGGCGCTCCTCAACGCACACTTATATCCCCCCACCCCCCCCAAACCTTCCATCCCAAAAGAAACATTTGTCTCTTCTCTCATTAGGCAACGGATGGTATCTTTATGCCGAATAATAATGAGCCAGCGATAATTAGAAATAGAGAATTCAACAGTATCTATCTCTCTGAAAGATTTGAAAAAATAAAGAGAATGTTATCGCTAATAAGACACTCAACAGGTTCTATCATCCATCAAGTCAGAAGCAACCCCAAAAAAAAAGACGCTATCAAGTGAAGTAAATTTTCTGCAAGGCCTATTGAAATGCCATTAATCCGTTTGAGTCCTTCATTTTTTGATTCCTGCTTTTAACAAAGCAAAATAGCAATTAGTGACGGCAGCGAACGTATTGGTAACGTTGTAACGCATTGGTAAAACATAGACGAAATACAAAAAACATATTTCCCAGTATAATTGGCCGTAAGCCACCTTTTTATCACAAACATAATTTCCTACAGTTACCGGGAATACTGAAAAAAAAAAAAGGACTGTGGTGAACCACATGCTGCTTCATCTACAAATACTGTACATTATCTGACTGCATGTGGACGGGCTTCATATATTCCGCTCCTAATGTTGCAGTTTCTACCTATAGTAGAACCTTGATTTAACGAACCCCTGATTCAAAAGACAAAATCTGCAGAAATGTTCGTGCCTGTCTGGAACTCAAATCGTTGGTGCATAACACACAAAGAACATCAGTTCTGAATTTGCTGCTGTTTTTTTGATGACGCAATCAACAGACCGAGTCCGGTCCTTTATTTCCGCTGCTGGGCATGCTGCGAGCAGCACTGGATTGGTCCACCGAGGTTCAGGATGAAGGGTGGTGTGTGGCCACTCGGGCTTCTGACCCCGCAGTGCATTTGTTTGTCAGATTCCGAATTCTTGCATTTGGTAGTATGTCAACAATGGCGGACCTCTTTGGTCTTGACTAATAGACCCCCCCCCCCCTCTTGTTCCAAATCTCCTGCCTTATTTCCAGTAGCTGTGGGTGGTGGTGGGAGAGATGGTGAGGGTATGCCGGCAGGCGTGATGTCATTCACTGAGCTGACTGATTGCCTTCATAACGTAGAAAAGACTCTGCTCAGTAGAGCTGCATTATCTCAATGAGCTTTTTTGAAAGGCTGGCTGAAAACTCAATGAATCACCTTTTATAGCCGTTCTTACGAGAAGCAGAAGGTGAACACCTCCTCCTCGATAACATTGGCCAGATTGAAAAGATGCTCGCTTGGTTTGATTAAATAACAGTGGGAGTGTATGTGAAATCCTTTCTGAATGATGAATTCTATTATTCCAACAAATTCAGTTGAAAAAAATGTCAGGATTAATGTGGTTGTTTTTCATGACCGCTGTTGTATGCCACTCGTCTGATTGTTGAGATCAATCAAAATTATGTATTTACAAGTATTTAAAAAAAAAAGTTTAAATTGTGTAAAAAATATTTAATTTCAATTTGGCAAAATTGGTTAAAAGCAAATGTTAAAAAATAAGTTGTAAAATAATTGAAAAAATAATAATAAAAGACAAAGAAAAGAAAAAATTCAAGTCATAAAATAACATGTAAAACATGTGTAAAACCTTTTTCCAAATAAATGATCTGAAAACATTTTTTTTATGAAAAATCCCCAAGGTAAAACTATTCTTAAACTTATGCAATAACAAATCTTTAACGGACATCATAATTAATAAACATAAAAAATATGAATGCAATAATAAAAAAAAAATTGTAAACACAAATGTGTGACACCACCTGCTCTGTATTTGTTTACGCTACGTTGTCAGGTAACACTTCCTGTCCTTCACCTCATATCGTCTATTCAGTCAGTCTCTGTATCTTACCGATAAATCAAACGACAAAATATGATTTCTCATTAAACCCCTAGTTGGACCTGTGGGGTACATAAGTGTAAATTGCACCTAGCGGCACCGTTTCTCCTCACAGATGGCTAAACAAACTGAATCCGGCAAAAACATACTGCCCTTGAAACAGTTAAGTAATTACATCCAGGAAGGTTTTATGTCATCCAGATGTGCCTAAAGATACAGACCACGTTTCAATCACGTTAGCAAAAAGACAGCTTCCAGGTCGCCGGAGGGAAAAAAAAAAAGTGACATGTCGGGAATCAATTAGCTTCCCGTTGAGCTTTCCTCATTGTCGGGCTGGCCGCCGGCCAAGAGGACCCTTGAAGCCAGATAAGGCCGTGCAGCCTCACCAGCGGGATAAGCATCTTATCGGCCTGTCGTCAGCCTCTTGACCTCTTGTAGAACACAGCGTTAGATAAGTTCCCGCACACCGGCAAAAACACAGCTTTTTATTTGCTATGGTCTAGGATGTCTTTTTTGAGTGTCGGGTGGGTTTACCAACAAGGTAGCATTTGGATGCCTTCTCTCCTATCTTACAGTGAGGTGGAAGATTTGTTCTGTGGCCAGTTTTTGGAAGTCTCATCAATCTACTGGTGCATTCACGTCTCGGGGTGGCAAGAGCAGTCGATAGACCGCGGCGACTTGGGACAAGAGAGATTCCATTAAGAGGCTCCCCAAAAGAGAGAGAGGGGGCTTATCGGTGGTCATCTATCCTCAATTGTTATGAGGCTGTTGGAAAATGGAGGGGGGTTGCTAGTAACGTCAGCACTTTCGTTCCTTTTTTCCTGTCCGGATCCCCGACAGAGATATTTTCGGCATCTATGGCTGAAGCGAAATACACGTTTAATATTTAGAGGGATTTGAAAGAGTAAATATTGAATTTAGCCTCTATTGTACGTTTCAGTTTCATTAACATGAAATTGGTTTTGCGTGTCTATCGTGGGTAGATTTTGAAGCTGACAGTTTGGTTTGTCCTAAAGATTTTGTGATCCTGGCAGTGTGCACTTCACTGATTCCCCGCTTTGGTTCTTGTGTGTCTATTGAAAGTGATTAGAGTGTCCATTCGCAGAGGGAGCCAAGATGCGGAATAATAGCAAGATGTCCTCGCTGTCAACTGAGAAGAATGACCTTTGAAATAGAAGCCGGATATATCGTATCGGTCGCGCCCGAGCTGCTTCTCTGACAAGTCCACTGAGTAAGGTCATGAAATGAGTGGCAGCTACTAAGAAGTAAAGTTTTGGAGAGTCCATGGTCATATATCGGTATATAAAAATTGAGTTTGTGTAATCCTCCATTTGCTCGCACACGTTTATTGAATGTCTGTTTTTTCCCGCGTGAGTTGGGTAAGTGAGAAATGACTTTGTCTGGGGGGTTTTCTTTTTGTACGGTGTCCTCCTTATGTCGATCTGGCCTCTCTATTAGTCACACGCTCTCAAGGAGGCAAGGCGATCCACTCTAATTACCCGACGCTCCCTCCCCGCAACTTGTGTTAATGGCTGCTTCCGGCTTAAGTAGGCTATCTATATGCAAAGTCTCCTCTGATGAGTTTCTTCATTATTTATTCCTAATATATGACTGTAGCAGCGTTGAGGAGGAAGAGAAGAAGAAGAGCAGTGTTAGCTTTACACAATGCGGTCAAGTGGGAATGTCACACACAAGACAGCTTGAACAAAGGGAGAGTAAACGATAGCTTTTTGCTGCGTCGTTGTTCTGTGTGAATGGGACTAACAAGGGATGAGGTAGAGGACAAAAGAAAATTTATGCTAGCATGGGAGAAAAATGCTAACACCTTCCAGGAATAATTTGAGGACTCTTCCCTAAAATCTCTGATTCTGCAGAAACTAGAGAGCCTACCAAGAGGCAACCCTCTGCCACACATTTCCAACGAAACTAGATCGGAACTGTGGTCCAAGCTCTTTCCGCCAACCACGATCGAAGGCTGAACTCGATCCACTAGTCTTGCACTCTGGAGCCATTAAGGTTGTGGTTGCCATTATCTAGAGTTTTGGAGCTACAATGTAGACTGGTTGTTAGCTGTTTGCAAAGACTAGGAAAAAAAAATTCATCCATGAACTCATTCAGTGCCATTGACGGTTATAGACGTCAAAGATATTAACTGGGTAGTTATTTTACTTTGCTGCTTATCCTGTTAAGGATTGCCGGGAGCTGGAATCCATTTTTGATGCCTTTAGGTAACGAGTTGGACTAAATTTGAGATGAATTATGCATAAAAATTCCTCCGCGTGTTTTTCCACAGGTTGGGTCACGTGTGGCTTTTGACCGTCTTGACGGCAAGTTAACCTTGCATTCATTGAGAAGCCCGCTGTCACCAACGTAACAGCCGTGATTGGTCGCATCTGTTTCCATTACACTCGTAATGCTTCCTTTGTCCATTAAGTGTATTTGATTTCCTGCTGAGGGGGCAGGAGGGCAGCTCCTGCAAGCATCACTTCCACCGATGCCCCCGGCATTATACAATTACGCCCGCAGACATTGTCAGACCTCATTTCGGAAAGAGGCTCGAGCAGAAACCCCTCGGAGAGTAATACCGGTTCATATTTGCCTGCTCGGATAGAAGGATTATAAAGCGGACAATGACAAAATGGCCGCCGCAGCAGATTACAAAGCCTTGATCTTCGGGAATTCATCTTGAGAGTTGAGGTCAAAGGGTAAACGTTTAGAGGGCAAAGAGATACTTTGGAGTTTTTGCATAGTGGCAAGAAATGTGCTTTTTCACACTTAAGCCCCTAGTAACGAAAGCCGTACTTGCTTTATTAGCTCCGTGATGGAGGGGGGAGGAGGGAGCAGTGGCTCATGTCAAAAATTTGCTTTAATTCATTTGCTTGGGATATTCTGACAAAAAAAAAAAAAAATGGTATAATACATATTTTGAAATTAAGTAAAATTGTAGGATTCTTTTTTTTTTTTTTTGCACAACCAAAAACTGCAGTTAAATAAAAACAGAACACACACATGTATCCCCTTTTTGTATTGTTGTGTGGTTGCGCTACGACGTGACACCGTGTCCAGTTAGCTTTATTTCATGTCGTTTCACATTCGCAAAACCTTTGCCAGAGTGCGACAACGGCGGCGAGAAAAGTGACAGTCGAACAGGTGACGACGGGTGAAGAGCTAAAGAGATAATTGAGATAATAGTGACGTAAGAATGGAAAGGATGCTGTGATGTTAAGGGACGGGACACAATTTGATCAAATGCCTTTAAGTTTGTCTTCTCCTTGCTGAGGCTGTAACATTTCCATTGGTGGCATTTGTGTCAAACCCAAGCGGACATCTTTTACAACGTGACCTTCTATATGGCTTCCCCTCTATCTTCTCTCACTTTTTTTTTTACCATCTCTCTATCTCCATCTGATTACAACTTTTTCCATTCCCCCAATGACGTTCATTCCACTCGCCGACTTTATTGCCGCTAAGTGAAGCAATTAAAAGAAAAAAAAACGTCGTAAAATACAACTTTTTACTTGCATTTCTGCAATCAACCAAAAATTAACCGAGTAAAAAGAAAAAAAAAAGTAATTTTGCTCTCACAGCTAGGCTATACATAATCTCTCGCCCGCACAATCGACATTGGCTGGAGGTAAATAAAAAAGCCAATTCAAATGATCATCCAGGGAGCTTTAAAGCTTTCCTTTACCCCGGTCGGGCAAGGTGATGAGTTGCCAGATGGTAGAAAGTGCAAACATATCAGAACGGGAAACATCATGATTGGCTCTCGAACATGCACATGGGGCAGCAAAGTTTCTCCCCGCACATGGGACAAAATATGAATAATGTGGCTATGTCTCCAATATCTCAACCCCAAATGTGAAAAGCATTAAAAAAGAATAAGGAGTACCCGTACTGTAGTATCAATCATTTAGTATTTTTTTTTAAATGCCTTTTTACGCTGATCCTTTACCGTTTGCATCACACGACAAAAAGGGCTGACATCAGTCCGATCGTAATGTAATTTCACTTATGGAGTCCATCAGCGTTCCAATCCGGCTGCTTACTCACACACACATAACTGTATATTCAAACTGGCATTGTGCCAGTGTCAGCACAATACACTTTAATAATCCATTAGGATCTATTGCCGAGTGGGCCCGCCTTTCCCCACAGCAAAGTAAATCCCCAAGTGAATGTTAAGTGTGTGTCACGGCCATCCATTTCCCTTCTAAAATGGCGGCTAAGTGTGAGTTCAGGGAAAAATCCTGCACGTGCATCTTTGCTTTGGATCTAACAGCCAATACCCAAATGCTTCATGTTGCTTGTAAGTTAAGAGAACAGACATTTTAAGCGAGTGTTTTTTCCGCTTAGCAAATATAGAAATGCTTTTGACTTTGTGTCCAATTTCCCCCCGTTAAACTTCCCATTGCAAGTTACTGTACATTTACAACCCGTTTCCCTTCCCTTTTTTTACAAGCCCACTTGTGCCGTTTGGCCCATTTACAGCCTCAACCTGTCCCACAATTGCAGCAATTTGCAACAGTGTGATCTTTACATAGCATAACGGCACACGGGCGTCACAACTTAACAGCGCGGGTGGTAGTTAGTGTGCGTTTTATTGTCGGGAATGTTTCCTTTCGGTGTCATTCGGAAGCATCGGTGTATAAGGAGGGAATGGGCCTCCAAAGACTTCCGTCTGGTCCGCTTACCTGTCGTCTTCTCGGGTAATTACACCTGAAATTGGGGAAAAGGAGAGCAGCGAGGCGCAATTTCTCTACGCGCCCTTCATGTTATCGCCCATACGCATAAACGTAAATAAAACACTTTTTCAACCCCCCCCCGGCCTATCTTTTCCCATTTACGTCTCTGTATCTATTAAGTGTGACATTCCATTCACACCTCTCTAGTTCGCCAAGCCCATTACAAAATTCCTTCAAAATAAAAGCTGACAACTTGGAAATTTGCTCATAATTCATTAGGGGTCAAATTGGTTCAACCCAGTTAGCTGCGTGTATTTTGCCACTACACGTTTGATGCTGGAAAGTATGAGGGAGCATTTTTGGCGTAGAATCATCTTCGGTTTCGGCGGTGACGGCCGTTCAAAGGCGCACAAACAGTCGACAGGCAGGCAGGTGGTGAGATAGCTTCCCTTATCGGGAGGATGTCTTTGTCTGTGTCCTTGGAGGCAAGCAGTCAGGTATGGATGGAGACAGGAAGGGAGGGGGGGGAGCGGGAGGAGGGGAAAGGGAGGATGGGCTTGTATTCGTATTCCTGTCACATCTGTGACGGGTGGGAAAGGTGGAAGAAAGTGTGTGGGGGAATGGGAGAGGGGCTCAGCGGGGCTGTGGCAAGAGGCTAAAAGATGTTAAAATCTTGACAGATGTTTCAAATAAATAAATCCCCAGTTAGGGTTGGATGATATGGCCTTGAAATGAAATCTCTTTTTTTTTTCTGACAGAAAGTCCATTTCCAATTTCAAATGCCAATGCAGGTTCTAAAGTTTTGATCTTTGTTTTTTTCAGAGATTCCGTTTATTTTCCCTGACACCAATTATCTCACAGTCTTCCTCGTCCTCCAGTGTTAACTAACTCCACAGAAATACGTACAGTGTTATACGATTTTTATTTATTGAACAGAAAATATGAATAGTTTTTATTTCCATCTATAAATAAATAATTTTTCAAAAGAAGTATCTAATCATTTAGTTTTGATTTCATTTTAATGAAATAACCAATTATTCAATAAAATCTGTATTTAAAACTGTTTATTTCAGTCTTTTTTATATATATTTTTATGTATCAAAAACTGGGCTAACCTAATGTTGCACTTATCCATCAATTCCCCGTTGGCTTCTCAGTGTCACTCTGTTTGGCTCATCATCTCAAGCAGAATGAATCACTGATCGATACTCTAATAGACACCAATCAGCTTGATCAAAACGCAGACTTGAACCTGCGCCCCACTTTAGCCGTCCACCTCAAAAAAAAAAAAAAAAAAAAAGCACTGATGGGATTTGGACCTAAAATGAGATGTGAAGAATCCCAACGCTTCTTATTATTGATCCAAAGCTAAATGGCCCAAAAAGCCTCCCTGGCGTCATTTTACCATTACAGCCTAATGGCTTTCCTTGCGCGTGCACGCACACACACACACACACACACACACACACACACACACACACACACACACACACACACACACACACACGCACACACACACACTGATATGGATGGACATTTCTGGAAAAAGTGTACAGCCGCTATTGTGTTACAATTGGGACGATTAGCAGAAAGGTAATCAGTAACAGAACCACAGGTGGTGCGTTTAAAAGCCTCCGATGCAAAAGAAAGACAACAAAGCAATTAGTGGACTTTTATAAAATCATAAATGTGTTTTATTGTATTATGGCTCCTTATTAAAATTTAACATCTATTTTACACACTGTGCCACTTTGCATTTTATAACTTCAAATTGGCTGAAAGGATGGAAACAATTAAACCATAAATACATCAAATATAAAATAAAACTAGATCATGTCGGAGCTATAAAGTGCTTACTCAAGTGAAAATATTTTTAATGCAGTAGCCTGTCAGTGGTTGGTTCCGGTTAAAGTTGTGGTTGGTGGGTTAAGGTTAGTGATTTGGGTTTATGATAAATGTCTGGGTTAGGCTTAAGGTTTGGTGGGTTCCCGTCAGGGGGTCAATAAGTAATGATTATGATAAGGTTTTATTGTTAGTGGTTTAGAGTTGGTGGGTTTAAGGGTCAGGATCGAAGCTTTTATCCATTGAGCGTGTCAAAGGGGGGAAGGTATTTGTTAGCGCTTGTTGGCATTCATGCATACTGATGAAGTATGTGGATCAAAAACTGTCTCCTGAATTCCTGACCTGTGTGGTACTTTGTCAGATCCATGTTTGGAAGGTGAGCGCGGATTGACAGAGGGATCTAATTAACATGGAGAAACGCAATCATACTTCTTCAGCCCTTCCCACGCACGAATTACGTGACCGACGGACACGGTGTGATCCATTTGATTTAATGAATGTTTTATGGCAGATGAACGTGTCCGTGGAAGTGTTGAGAGCGTACAACTCACAATTGATCCTTTTATACAATTCAATTTAATCAAGTATCGTGTGAGTGGACATCTCCCTCGGGGGAACTTGCTTTTTATACGTGCTTGTTAATTATGCTCGCTCAGATGGGACGTGCCTTGAAACCATGTGAGAGAATGATAACCTTCTGCAAGAATGGCCCGTATCCCATCGTGTCAACAATTGAATTAATAGTGACATTTCGGGACAATTATATCGCCCGTGTTAAGTCATTGTTATTTTAATGACAGTGTACCTATTCTCCTGAGTGGGAACTCTTATTCATGCTGTACACATTATTCAGTCCTTCTTGGAGCAAAAGGGCGACAAGTAGGATAATGTGACACGTGAGGACACCTACGACGGGAAGTGGGCAGGGTGACGGCATTCCGTCATCATGTCGTCTCCACCAAGACAACATAAGGTTAAATTCCAGATCAGGCTTGGATTATTATAAAACTACGGGTCAATCAATGGAAGTCAATGGAAGCTCATTTGAGGAAAATACTTAATCCACCTGCCTAAACTATCATGGCCACTGGTTCCGAGACAGCCTAACTGGCTTTGAAATACAGCTTCTATGAGACAAGAGCCCGAGAAAAATAATAACGGCACTAGCGCTGCAAGCCATCCCAACCTTCAAAGCACATAAAAATACATCTAATAAACTGCATTTATGGGCGAGCTGGCAGTTTCTCGGAAAAAAAACCTATTCCCAAGTCTTTTCAGTAAGAATTTTATGGTTGTTCTTTGATTTAATCAGTGGTGCGGTTGGAGCTTACTGGCGTGGTGTATACTGTAGCCTATATAGAAAAAGATAGCAGCATTTAAGGTCATATTTATTACAACACCTCCAAGTGGGAGATGTTGAAGACTGGCCAGACCAGTGTAAAACATTTGACCCTTGACCTAAGATTCAGACTTATTTATTGTTACAAATAGGGTACACCCTGGACTGGCCAATCACAGGTCATATATAGACAAACAAGCATTCACTGGAGTATCTGGAGTAAGATTCAAACCCCAAACTCAGAAGTTGTGAGGGAGATACGCAAAACAGTGGTCCACCCGTGATGCCACAGTCATTCCTATGGGATATTTTTTTAAAGATCTGAAATCTGGAGAAATTGAAAAAAAAAAAAAAGCACATTTTTATTCTCTCCGTTCTGTGAATCAGCTGGTACTGGATGACAAGGTCCAGTGCCACCTTTGCCGCCAGCTTGCTCACTGCTCCACTCATATGGAAATGAGACCTTTTTAATCTCACACCAGGAATGAGCTACTGTAAAAGACGCTTCCAAGCCTCCTCCATCTTTGTGCTGCATACTATTAGTGTTTTACGGACCCACCTGCAATATGTGAAAATCTGCAATCTGAAATTGCAAGAATAAAATGTATACATGGAATACCCCTCCAAAGATATGCTTGGACATCCCAGGTGGCCGATATTTTTCTCAATAATAATAATAATAATCAAACTTTATCAATATTGATCATTTTTTGTTGTTGTTTTAGGGACGTCTGAGATATGCTCCCTACGCGGCTTTTTAAAAACATTGGAATTTGGAATTTTGACAAAAAGACAATTCCACAGTACAATAGCACCCATGCTAGGTGAAACGTGAAATAGCAAAGGATTATTGTACATCATCTCATCATCTTGACATTTCCATAGTTGGAAGTCAAGCTATTTTGCTTGCCTGCCTTGAAAAAAAAAAAAAATCTTCCATTAGAGTTTGGACCCGCATCCATACTGTGCAGCTAGTTAATAGAGCAGTGACTATCACCTGCTTACAGTTCAAGCAGCAGGATATGGACTTGTGGTGTGTTTAATGAGGCTGTGGTAAGGGCTCCCAGCAGGCCGGCCATCAGCTCAGACACGCTCCCGTCTCCCACATTAGGCGGCGCCCATCCGTCATCTTCGGGATGTCATCATCATCATCCCAGCGCAACGGCACTCCGGTGGGCTCTATCTCACTCTCGGACCGCTCGAGGAAGTGAATGGCGGTTTTGGGAAAACAACAACAAGTCTCCAAACGCTCTTCTTTTTTCTTCTCCAGGACATAAAACAAAGATGGCGAGCCCATTGTCTGCTGATGATTTCCCTGGAGTGAAAGCCGTTCCGAGCCACCGAGCCGTGTCTAATTTGTCTGGGAAAAAAGGTGTTAGGAGAAGTGCTCAAAGAATGCTTGGCTGTTTAATCTCACTTCTATTGTGCAGCATTGCTTTTTTGTGCATAAATGCTCCTTAAATCAAATCCCCACACACACACACACACAGCGGTGATGCTAACGTGGATGAAGAATTGTCGTGTGACAGCAGCGATTATAGCAAGTGGTGGGGATAAAGTTACACAAGCAATACATCATTAAATCCTCATTATTGATGCTTTGATACAAGAAAGTGAGACGATCAACTTTTTAAAGCTATGCGGGCAATCAAATGTCTGCTCTGTTCACCAATGTCCGAGCCAGTAAATTCTGATTTCAGGTGATCCGAAATCTCGCCTTCCTTCCTCCCTGCCTGTCATCCTCTGTTTTGTTTTGTATTACTTCGCCCCCCCCCCAAAAAAACTCTAATCCACCTGCCTGGTCCGGCGCAGCCCAGCGTGACACAGATAGACATTACTGGGTCACGCAGACGCCTTTAGCCAGAAAAACGAGCGAATGTCACACGTTCACGGCCAACAGCATTAGACACCTGAGATTGGATCTGTTCCTAGATCTGCACTGAGCCAACAGTCTGACACTCACTTTATCAGGCCATGCACAACCATTAAGGATCTTTCTAGCGTGAAACAAGAAAGCTCCTAAACCACCTATTTTTCTGCCTTGGTAATACTCGTAGTGTTCACGTTTGAAACAGTTGTACAGTAGGAGCGAGAAATCGGGAGAACCTTTGTTGTCATGTGGAGTTATGAACGCCGAGGGAGAGACGTTGCCATTTTGAACCTCACTGTGAACACAAATATGGCGCAAAAGCACTATTTTCAAAAAACTTCAGGACCACTCTGTATTAACTTGACTTTTTAAATCGTCCCACCTTGACCGTCATTTAGGAAAGCAAAGGATTGTCCTCTAAGGTCTCCTTTGCATATTTTATAAATTAATGCATGCTCTTTAATAATATGTGAGATAGACTCTCTTTATGTCAAAGTTATAGGAGTGACCGTCACAGAAGGCTTCAAAGAGACGCCAATCCATTCAATATCACACAAGCGGATCAAGGGCTTGGAATTGCGGAGGTGGTGCAGGTCAGGCGGGTTAATGAAGGAAGTCTTGACAAGTGGGAATGTGTTCAAAAAAAGATCGACCGCTTTCCATAAAGTGGAATATCAAGTGCGGAAATAATTGGATAAGTTTAAAATCTAAGTCATTGGTGATTAAAATAGGAAATGGATTGTCGCATCTATTATAGTTCGCTTGAATTTTTTTCTTTGGATTTATTGTTACAGTTTATCGAAACTACGTAGGAAGCTGATCGGTTAGCTTCATTTTACACTTGTATGACAGTTCAAAATGTAAAAATGCAACGTAAAGCTTTGCTGTATAATTCATAAAGCTTTTATTATAGTCTCAGTTTAACCATGGAACCAATTATTTTTTCCTTTATTTCCTGTGAGGGCAAAAAATATATATAATTTCATCCCAAAGAATGCTCTCAAAATACAGAATGTATGTACTGATAAATAATTTGGCAGTGTCCTCACTATGACACAGCCTGGTTCTGCCGTCGCATCATTTCCAGCACAGCCTGACAAAAAGCCCCAAAGGAAGACGACTTAGCAGAGGAGATAAAGTCGTCGCATGTCTCGCACGGCAGCAAGTCTTATTTGATTTATTTATTTGAGCTGCGTGGCAACTGATGAAGGCATTAAAAAAGTCCCTGCTATACTGAACCTAAGCTGACAGGCTGCCTGAGCGGTGTGGATTTTAGGCTGCTTTCTGCACACAACGTACAAACACACCGTAGAAGGGAAAATTTACAGCCTAAATGTTTTGGAATTGGGTCTTTTACTTCCAAAAGATTATTAAACACATTAATAAAGTGTCTAAAATATTTGCTAACTATACTGGTGTCATTGTGATGAAAAATATTACTCAGGATTTTTATTCTTGGTCTTGTTTTGATTGTTGCTAGGCAGACTTCACAGAGCTTGGTCTTAACTGTTCCATAGGACAATAAAAAAAAAGTAATATTGGTTATGCCACTTGGTTGTTTGGATAACAAACTAGGACATCAACATTGTTCCATTCTTGCTGTGTATGACCTTTCTTACCTTGGACGTCACGAGTAGCGCTAGGGTGTTGCGACTAGCCGAGCGGCTACTAGAGAAAAGATTGAGTAAAAGCATTATTTTTATTTTCACTTGTGGCGCCAGCGCTTCATCTGTGCATGTGATGGATGTAGCAAACTTTTTTTTTTTTTTTGCTTCAGAGGGCTAATAAAAAAGAAACAAACACTGACAAGAGTGTGCATTATTACCAGAAGTCACAACGGCAGTGGTGAAGCAATACTTCTTTCAACAACACATCCAAATCAAAAACTCTGGAGATATCCGTTATTGCTGTCTTCATTGTTTTTTTTTTAGAAAGCAAAGTGACCTCAAAGCTAGCACATTCATATGATTCAATAAAAAAAAAAGCTTCACATGAAATTGATTTAGAGGGTCCCTTTTGTTTAGCCCTCTTTTTATGAGGTCTCCAGAAAACTCTCTTAACGGAAAGGCCTACATCCATGAAATGTGTGACATTCACTCTTTAATAATAAACACAGGTGCACTGTGAAAAATATAGTCAGTGCTGCGGCGTAATGGCTGCATCTCAATGTTGCGATTAGAGGATCTGCTAGCATTTGGACTCCAATCACTCTTTTATTGCGTTCCCCACTTTCTGCTGCCTGAGCTGTCAGCCATCAAAATGCAAATATTGTAATCCGGTGTCTCAAAGGAGACGCGTCCTCTGTAAGTAGTGCAAGGGAGACTGTATGGATGCACCACACAGAAATATTCTTGATGCAGCCATAGGAAGTACTTGGACCGTAAAGAATATTTAGTGTCGAATGGATTAATTTATGTCATGTCATCTGAAGTCAGTTTTACGGGCGGCGCGGCGGGCAAATGGTTAGCACATCCGCCTCACACTGCAGAGGGTGAGGGTTCGATTCCAGTTCCGGCCTTCCTGTGAGAAGTTTGTATGTTCTCCCTCTGCTTGTGTGGGTTTCCTCCAGGGACTGCGTTTTTCACATGCTAAAAACATGCATGGTAGGAATTGCCCGTAGGTGTGATTGTGAGTGCAAATAGTTGACTGACAAATGGAGAAGTGGTTCTGAAAATGGATTTAAATAAATATACTCACTTTGTGTCAAAGACTCACAACAACGTACTCAGTCGATACCAGCAACCTTTAACTTAACAAGTGAATGGGTACAATGTCTAGACCCCGAATGTAAGACGACCCCCTCTTATTTCAATGCAAAAAAAAAAACATCGTCTTATATTCGGGCCAATACGGTAAATAATAAAAATTGATTTTGCTTATTCGGTGCTCCCATGCTTTAAGTGGGTGTCCAACAGGGGGCAGTGAACATTGTCAGGTAACGGAGAGCAGGTTGCTTCAAGAAGGAAGGGGGTGGAAGTAGGAAAGTATAGGGGGCGTGTCCTCACTGTCGCTCCCATGTTGCGCAGCGTGGAAATTTGACGTGTGTGGAGCACACGCATTACACACACGCACACGCACATTATACTACAGTCGAAAGCCAACGTGAGCGTGGTGTTTGTTGTGTGAGTGCGTGTGACAGACTTTCACAGCGGAAAAGTGCCTTCGATAAAGCCCTCCAGCCCCCCGGCCGGCTGCGGCTCCCGGCTGACCCACGGACTTCATTCACACTGCCAGGTCCAGACTCCTGGAACTTCCAAAAAAAGAGGACAAAAGAAAGAAAAAACGAAGTACAGTCATTTTTTGGATCGTAAGCGATGCTCTGGCAGCATGGCCAAGTGGTTAAAGGAGCACCTCGGATTCAAAACTACCAAAGCACCTCCTCCGGCGCCCCCGAAGCCGGACTACCGACACTGCCTCACCGGTGTGCCCGGCGCGCCTGGCTTCCAAACGGGGGCCACTTTTACGCTGAGCCCTGCTCAGCCGGACATTCTTGCCGCGTACAAACTCCAAAAGGAGCTGGACTTCGAGGACCCGTACACTCCCGACGGAAATATCGCGTTCGCAGTGGGCTCGCCGGACATCAAATACGTGTCACCGAAGAAACGACTCATCAAGGTGGAGACGGTGGAGAAGACCAACCCGGCGCCGGGTACTGGTGGTGGAGGAGGCGGCGCTGTGGTGGTCGCTCAAGCCGTCGCCGTGAGCAGCGTGAAATCTCCCACGTCGCCCCCCACGGAGCAGGACAGCAAGGAGAAGGTGCGTGAACTTTTTAGTCTTTAAACTGAGACGAACTGTCACGATCAGAAACGAGTGATGTGTTTTAAACCGCCTCATTCAAAGTCCAGTTAATAAAATCAGAATTCTGACAACTTGACCCACTTTTTTTGGTGTGTGTGACAACCGGTGGAACTTGTCACACGGTACGAGCGGCGGCTCACTTCCGACTAATGACTAACCTGCGCGGCAGGGAAGTTACGCGTGAACGCGGTCCACTCCACAACCAACTAGACATGTAATGAAACGCAAAATTGTGTCATGTTCTTACTTTCACTTTGTACCCATAGTTTTACGCTCATCGTGGTGCGTTCACGTAATCTTTTCAGCACAGTCGAGTTTTAACATTATTGACAGACCCATTTAGTATATCCATGATTTTATGCATTACCTTTTTCTTTATATGAAAACAAGATCAACCAGTGGGTATTTATTTTTATATAAACCTTTTTTCAAATAAATATATTGTATTCTATACAACTTCTAGGCTTGTGGATAAGATGGATCCTATCAGTGTGCAGTGTAAACCCTGTACTAGCCACCTGTCAATGCTGGGATCATGGAGACAAACAACTCACATTTCTACCTATAGACAGTTTAGCATCTTCAATGAAGCTGTCATGCAATGTTTTGGAATGTGGGATAAAGCCAGAGGAAATATTTGCATTTATTCTAGTGAATATCGTCAACACAGAAGCAACAATGCAGCCAATTGGCTTTGTCGCAATTTGCCGATAGATTGTCGGCTTGCGTCAGAATGTTGCATCATATTTCTTGTCATATATTTAGTTTGGCCCTCAAAGGACTTCATAAAAATGTAAAAGTTTAGCAAATGACAGTATATTTGATCATCTGTTGTGGAATCCCACATAAGGTTTTTAATTGCACTTTTAAAATGACATCCATACATTTTCTATAGCTTGTCCTATCCCAGCAAATTTTGGGCGAGAAGCGAGATACATCTTATAGACGGATTTAAGCCTACTGATCTTTTCACGAATGTGACAGGGATCCGAACTGAGAGCCAAATGAACTAATTTTAGTTGATTACTAAGAAGACAACATTTGCATCCATGCTTTTGCCACACTGCAGGGAGCTGTTGTGTCAGCACAAAGTCAACGTGGAGACAGACAGGCAGGCAGAATGCTTCTAGGAGCACTTTGTCATGCCCTGGCCTCTCAGGAATTCACGCACGCGCGCACGCATGAGCGCACGCACGCATGCATGCACGCACGCATGCACACACACGCGCGCGCGCGCAGAAGAAACCTGAGAAGTGCGTTGCCGGCGAGGTTAAGGACGAGCCTGTGTGATGACGAGTGTTATCCGTCTGTGTGGAATGTTTGCAGCCTATCTTCACAAACAACTAACCGCATATTTAATATTATCATTGATATCATCGACTTACTAAGCAGACAGATAGACGCGATTAAAACTGCTTTTGTGTCACCACTACGTCACAATAACATCCATTCCTGGGGCGGTAATATTTTTTTGTAGCACAGTGAAGGTGACTCTAGCGACAACATTTGTATTGGCACTTTTTTTTGCATGTCGCTTGTTAACACTGCAATTCGTGTTGTGCAGCATCTGTGCCTTATTTGCCTCCACAACCCCCCCCCCCCTCCCCACCAAACAACTGTTATTGCCATCCAAAGTATATTTCCCATATGCCTGAAGATCAGCAAGCATGACAAAGTCATTAAACGCACCTACTTCTGCAGCTCGGTTTTATCAGTCCTACACTTATGTGAAGCAAGCAAGCAAAAAAAAAAAAAAAAAACAACTATCCTTTTGCTTCAACCAGTGCAGCTGTTCAAACTGATTACACATCGGTAGTACACTCTCACACATTGGCTTTAACAGACTTCACTTTGTGTAGTGTGCCGTGCATTCTGAGCAGTCCGTGCCGTGTGAAACGAGCGCTGACAACCCGGCGCTCTTGAGCAGCACACAGAGAGATCGGCTTTAAAGGTTTCTCGTCAGATGCTGAGGGTTTGATCACAAGTGTTGTAAAGATTGGGAAGTGTGATGCTTACTTGAGCTGATTCTCTTGTTTGTATTGATTTTAGGAACAAGTGGATGCTACTTTTACAGAAAAATATGAAAAGGATGGGGAAAAAATTACACTGGGCATTGAATGTTGATCTGATTGTTCATTTTTGAATTAAAATGTGATATTCAGGTGGGGGGGCATTTTGCCTTGTCATCAGTTACTAGCAATCAGAATCAAATGCTAATATGTAAATGATAGCATGTCACAACCCACAGTGACAAAGCGTCTGCATATTTTACAGAACACCTTTACATCCTTCTTGTCTATTGAGGGAAGTTGTAACAATACAGACTAAACCCAATTGAGGCTGCACAAAGTGACTCAACTTCTTCCTGCTTGGTTGCATCGATGTTTTAATTACTTGACTGATGAACGCTAATTATATCAGCACTTGGCTGATTAGCAGAATGCCAATGGAAGAATAAAGGCTTATTTACCAGGTTTGTTTTTACTTATTAAAGAAGGAGGGGGAAAGCAAATTGCTCACCTTAGGATGACTTTGATAAAGTCTGGCAGTCCGGCATATTATAATTCAAAGAATTTTGAATGGAACCCAAATTCTTTAGTAAAATATTAAATCTTGGCTACGGGATTTGGATACTCCTGACAGAGACTTCCTTGTCGTGCTCTTTCAAGGCTGTTGTGTGTTTTTTTTTTTCTTTTAATGATGGTAAGCCCTTCACGCGAGACGGCGTCGAG
This sequence comes from Syngnathus leptorhynchus, assembly GCF_054491065.1. NCBI lineage: Eukaryota > Metazoa > Chordata > Actinopteri > Syngnathiformes > Syngnathidae > Syngnathus > Syngnathus leptorhynchus. The sequence continues at coordinate 15,944,000 of NC_141197.1, read as the reverse complement.
AGAGGTGATCAATTCTCATCCCGCCTCCGAACTCATTATAGGCCTCATCGGCTAGCTCATCGCTGCCCTCAACTTTTAGTCAAGGGCGAGCGGGAAAGTGACGATGAGGTAGCACTCAGCAAAAAAAAAAAAAAAAAAGGTGTAAACAAAAGGCGCGGATACTGCGGCATCCTCGTGGCCCGCCATCATTAGCGTGTGTTGACACACTGGGGAATCGGCTGCTCCAGTCTAGAGCATACACTGAAACATCTAGACCTAGAAACAAATTTCCACTGAGCTCATTCTGGTTCTTCTCCTCAGTGAGACTTTTGTATAAGTACCTAGCTCAGCATTCCCCAAAAGCCTTTACTGCTTGTAAAATCTGGCATTTTTCTACTTCCTCCCCCGGAGTGTTCCTGTTCTGTATAAAGCATCACTGACAAGCAATATTTAGGACAAAGTTGAACTTGTGATCTTCCGTCTTAATCTTTCACTCGAGTACTAGTTTGGAAGGTTCAATGCAATTCATCCGAAGTCACGAATGGTCAGATAAAACGACACCAAAAATGTATTTTTTTGGTCTTTTGGTAGTACCAGCAGTTTTCCCATTTCAGCCATAATGTGTTCACCTGACTTCTCACCTCAGCGCTTCAAAATCAGCGTCTTCTCCCGTCCTCATCTCAGCCCCGCCGTGATAGCTTGAAAAATGTCAGTCGCAGTCTCATCAACATGGGGCGCGGGAGTGGGCTTTTTTTCAGAGAGCCCCGAAATGGATGGAAAGACATCAGCGCCTATCATGTTTTGTAACACTTTCTATTTGAAAGTGCTTGGCGAGAGGTCTGACAGGCCACGCTGGTCAGTGTGATGCATTTTTCACATTTAGCTGTAAAAACATCTTTTTATAGGTTGATGATGTCATACCAGACATATTTCCTACTCTGTCATTTCAACAGAATCAGTCTTCATTCGAGAGGTACATATGGAAAATGGATTGCATATGATTGTCTATGTGCCAGGTACAGAAACAAGCAGCTAATCCGAAATGTCCAACAAAGAACAATTTTGGACAGAGAAATTGAGAGCAATTAAATCAGCCATGGACACATTTTCTGAAATATGTACTTGGTTGTTGAATTTTACAAACAACCTGCTACTTGTGCCCAATTTTCCATCATGCATGTTCTTAAATCAAAACTGATTGGAATGTGTTTGTTTTCAGAAGACCACAGACTTCCCAAACTATTTGAAGTGTCTCAGGAATTTTTCCCTAGTGTCACCTCGGGTTACTGGTGTCAACAAGTTAGTCACCGGCTCCTAAAAAAACCCAAGGACCATCGTGCCAAACATTCTCAGAAAGCCTATGTGTGAGCTGGAAGTTTTGGAAAAAGAAGGAAGTCGCTTTTGTTGTTTTGGATTCACGGTTACGCCCCGTTAGATGGCCTGATGTCATCTTGTCGTGAAAACACTGGAAAGCCTCCGATATAATTTAGCAATCCGCAAAGCTCGTTGCATAAACATCACTATGCCGTAATCCCGCATTATTGAATATAATAACTACTCACGGTTTTGGGGTTTTATAAACAGCGAGGCCAAAATTCATCGGATGGCATTTTGTAAGCACGCTTTGCCGCAATCAGGCGTACCCCGCTGTCTCTTCCAATCTCGTTGTCTCGACGAGCTCAGTCAAACAACTCCACCAGGTCACAATTAGGTCTCAGACGGCCGCTCTCGACATGTCATCCATTTTGTTTAATGATAGCGCGTATCGCCTGGGGGAGTCTCGGTGGTTGGGCAAATTCTCGCAACCCACTGATTAAATGGACGCCAGGAATCGGCTCTTCTTTCCGCGAGTTAAAACGACACAAACATATGCTTTAGCCGAGTGGTATTTTTCCACATGATCGTACTGATTCTGCATTTGCTCAATGTTATTTCTTTGTGTTGCTCGGCAGGAGGTCAACAGACAACCTGCTGGATGATGATGTTCGTATTGGAGCTTCTACGATACAGAACGGAACATTTTTTTTTGCCCATCCAATCTAACGTTAGCCTATAAATACATAGAATTGGATATGTTGAGCTATCATGTCTGAATCTCGGTTTCTGGATCTTTTGAACGACATTTTTTAACTGATATAATTTTTGGGACACAAAAGACAAATGTTCGATATTTCTTGTGTCATAAATTAGAGGAATTCCAACCTGGTGTAAATAATTTCCCGCATACTATAAAAATATTCTCGTCAATATGCAGTTTGAGAAAGTCAGCCACTGTCTGCAATTGTTTGCCGTAGCTTCCCTCACTCCAGGATTTGGGAAGTGCTCCCTTCCTGACAGGAAGTGTTTACGGCTTGGCGACATTCCCTTTTTAACTCGACAAGTCTGTGCTCGCCTTGCTTGGCTAAAATGTCTAACCAAGGGTTAAATGTTCACAGCTGTTCCGGCTGGAGCAAAAGTTCGGATGTTGAAAAAAAAAAAAGTAACAAATAGCGACTGGCCCGTGGCGGTCGCATGGGCCACTGATGACACCGCTTTGTGCTAACACATTAGCGATTGTTGCTTGCAGGGATTCGAGACTCCACCCTGTCTGTTACATCCTTAATTGACGTCTGTTTCATCATCAACTTGTACTCATCTAAAAACAAAAACAGCTTTGTTTACCTTTGAGATTCTGTTTTCTTGTGCCCAATATGACCCCAAACTTGTTAGTATGCATCGTCATTCTTGCATGTGAGCTTTTCCCCCCTTCTTTAATCCTTCTCATGCATTGTCAAAGAAGAAAAATACAAATGAGCATTTCCCGTGTAATTACAGCGCATGTGGGATTAACATAGTTTATAACTTTTTTAACATTCCGCTGCTGCACCAGCACTATTGCGCTGCGGCAATGCCGCCAATAAACCTATCACGGGGCGTCTAGGGGGGGGTGGCAAAGGAAGGAAATTGGGTGCCGCCAAGCGTGTCGCCAAGTACTTCATCTTGAATATCTATCATATATATTGAAGGAACTTTTATACGGCGCTCCGCTCTCTTCTCTTTTATACGGTGCTCCACTCTCTTCTCGTTTGGGCTGGAGTCCTAAAACTTGTTTTTTTTTTTAATCCTACCTGCGGATTGGTCGCAAGTTCCCTATCACTTTTCATCTTCGTGTACACTGGCTTACTAACGGCAATCCAAATTTAATTGGCTGACTTGAAATCGGGTTAGAAACCGTATCATGATCGGTAAAGTGTATGTACAGTGCTGAGTGGGCTCCTAAAATGGATGCCCCTTTTCCAATGTTACTTACCAGGAATCATCATCTCTTATTCTAAGAACATGGCTGACTAAATTCAGCCCATCGCCGTAGCTGCAGTTTGAATTTGCATGGAGGCTGACCCAGCTGCACTTTAAACGCCATACAAATTTAAAATTACAGATTGCGCCGCGTGGATATTTAGATAGTTTGTTGCCACTGGAGTCTGGTCAATGATATCACAACTCTGGAAGCTTTCCTATGGAAACTACGCCTGGCTATAAACATGGCTGAGGTATTAGAGCTGGCCCACATAGGCAGCAATGCAAAGATGTGAAGCGCGCAGTCGTCAAATGTGTTCCTAATCTCAAAGTGGGAGTGGGGTTGGTAATAAATTTGCTGTAAGCGTTGCGGCACAGATGTCTCAGAGGGAGAGGAAACTAATGGCTGCGTGTGTTCAACATGAAATCCTTTCAACGTCTACCAAAAAATCCACCGCTCTGGGAGTGAATTGCAACTAAAATAGAAGAGACTTTTACGAATAAATTATCAGCGTACCTTTGGAAGAGTTCCAAGACACGCGACCTTGATTATATCATTGCTCCCCTGACATAAATCACTGTTTGTTTACGCTTGGCAGTCTCATTCAGGTGCTCTGAGATGAGTCTACAATTAGATTAAAGCAAAGCAAATGAATTCACCTGCAAAAAAAAAAAAAAAACAACAACCCGCAGTTGCCCTCAAGTGAAGTGCTCGCACAGCTTGATTGAGAAAAATGTCTTCATAGCAAATACGATAACACGATTAGCTTCTCTAGTCTCTCAGTAGGCCTTTAGAGGGAGGACGTAATTCTCCCTGAGAATGCTCGAGTAGCAATTGTGATGCTTTTGGAAATGTATTCCATAAAGTTTCATTAAAGGTGGCTTTGTGTCAGCGGTAAAAGGCAGTTTTGTGCGCCATCTGCCCAGTCTGTCTGGAAGATATTTAATGCAGTTCAGTCCTGTGCAGTGGTTGCCGTGATTAATGCTAATGAGAATCGCCGCTGACAAACACAACAGCACCGATAGCGGCTACTGCATTGTGCCAAATGACTTACACAAAACAGCCAAGCACTTTGCGATACGGTCAGTAGTTTAGAGACAGACATCTTAATGAGGTAATTAATCAATCTGGATCATTTTGTTTTAAAAATTGCCCAATGGGATTGCGGTTAGCAATTCACAGTTAGGAAATCTGTGTTTTAATCTGTACTTGGAGGTTGCTTGCTATCTCCATGATGGTGTGGGTTTTCTTCAGCTACTCGGGTTTCTGTCCATATCTCTAAACATGTTTTGCAGGGTAGTTGAAAGTCTACATCACGGGTCACCAACCAGGTGCCCGTGGGGATCAGGCAGCCCCCAGGCACCACATGAATATCCCGCAGATTTGTTCTAAAAATAGCTCACCAGTGCGATGTTTTTATTTTACTTCAACAGTTTTTGTTGTGTCGCCAGGCTGCCAGTTTTTGGTTGTTTCCCCGTGTCGAACAAAGCTTGACATGGGCCAAAATTCAGGGTTTAAAACATTCGCACACCCAGACGACCTTTTCGGACTACTCCATGCCTCCAACTTTGTGGCAAATGTTTGGGAAGGCCCTTTTCTGTTCCAGCATGACTGACCTCACAAAGATTCATCCGGACAAAAAGTCCCAGAGCCACACTCCAAGAATCTTGACGAAAGTCCTCCCACAAGACTGAAAGCTGTTATCGCTACCGAGTGCAAACAAGCTCAATCTTTCTTTCGCTTTTACTTTGGTTTGTTTGGCAGACACGCGCCACTTTTCGACTGCATACTACTGATTTGGCTCCACTAACATTGTTACTTCTCCAACTGGTACCACTGGAGACGACATACCAATTTTCCAGCAAACCTTTATATTTTACTCACCTGAATTTAAACTAGTACCACGAAAGAGAAAAAAATGAGAAAAAATATCCCCTCTTCTTGTCTTTTCTCCTTTTTCTGAAGAGCTCCTGCCGTTTGCTTGCTTTGCATGCTGACAAACAGAAAAAAAAAACCTTTGAAAGGCCATAATGCAATTGAGCTGCTAAGCACTGTGAAGTATCGGGCAATCAGTGGCTGAAATCCCTCGTGGCATGAAACATAAATCACACACACCAGTCCTTCTCTTTCCCTCCATTGGACAGCCTGAGGACTCTTCTGCCATTCCCAGTGGGGCTTCAACCTTGACGAGCTCCGCTCAATCCTCGCCGCTGCCGTCGCGGAATAAATGTCACGCTCACGTCAGCACAACCCAGGCCTGTCTTGGAATTTGTCCGGTTAACACGTGGCTCATAATTACTGAAGACTGTCGAAAAATAAACCATCAGCGGAGCCTTTGTTAATTAGAAGTGCCACATCACCAGGCCCCTGAGCTCAAATGACAACTAATGCAACCATTACGATTTTTATCTCTCTCCAGCCATATGCCGTCACTCGCTTTCTCTCCCGTAAGTGCACAGAAGGACAATTGCCGTCAATGTTTTCTCCCATGTAATGGAAGAATGAGGGCCCCAATCGAAGTGAAATCGGAGGCGCTTTCGGGTCGTCAAATATTGAGCCAAAGTGGCAGGTGCCAGTTGCGGCGTGGTCGCCTCGCTAATGTTCTCCCTCTGTTCCGCTGATGCGAAGAGGACTTCATTGGCTGAGAACTGCAGCGCATTTCAACAAGTATTGCCTTCGCCTGGGAACAGGCGGATGGATATAAGAAATGGGGTTTTGGAATCTGGGTTAGAGGTACCAATGGGACGTGGCTTAAGCCTTTGCGGTAGTTCTGCCAGATTCTTATTTGACAACACGGGGATGAATTTCACCCTTGAGACAGCAAAGCGTCCATTCAAACTCACCTTTATTAAAGAACTTTGGAGGAGGGCTGAACAAAAAGAACAGAATTTCATATCTTGATATTCATGTCAGATATCTCAGGATTCAGTTGGATTTCGGGTTCAGTGAAAAGTAAGTATTAAAAATATAACAAAAAAGGCCTCCAAGCTTTGATTCCGTGGGGAGTTTTACTCCAGGCTGCGACTTGGCTGCGGTCCCGACACACCCTGGCCATGCCGCGAGGCAGATGGTGCGTCCCCGGGTGATGCCGACTTGCCGCTCACAGCCTCATGCTTTCTCCTGCTGTCGGTTGGTCATTAGCGCCGTGGGACCGGACGGACATTTTGGTGCCGTTTGCAAATACTAACTGCCTCATCTACATCCACTAAGAGTTATCAACGAGGCAACCGGGGATAAGCTGGTGGGGCTTTTTCAGTCAAAGTGATTGCTGGTTCAAATGTAATGAGAATTAATTATTAATGGTGTGGACAACAAAAGACTGGATTATGAGGGCTGGAACTGACCTTCAATTTGTTCCTGTTTGAAACGACTGCTTTAGTTTCTCGCTACTGCCTTCAAAATAGCAAAAGAAAAGCTACTGAAAATGGTCTATACATATTTTGGATCAACCATTCCCCAGCTTCAAGCAAATTATAAACTGTATTTCTAAATAATGTCCAAGAGGTATTTACTGACTTAACTGCGTATCATTTAAACAACGTTAGCGCTCGTATATTCATGTTACACAAAACTGGAGTCATAAACTAGGAATGTTATGAAGAAAGGCAATGTAATGGTAAAAGACGAGGTAGACTGACCTAAACTAGTCTCTCATTACATCCCACGGAACGTAAACATAGACACACACAACATTGCAACCACGTTAGCATCCATTAAGACTCATTGTTGGTATTGAAAACATCGCCTCATAAATCAAGTTCGTCTTTCAACCTCAAATATTTTGTACATTGGACAACACCCGGCAATTAACTTGAAGTGATGACCTCTCTTTGAAGAAAAACATGATGTCTTTGTATTAACTGTGAATGGGAATGTAAATTTGTGTCTTGACTGATGACCAGTTGCGGGGTGTAACCCGCCTCTCAGCCTCCATTTTAAACATGCACTAGCCTTCACATTTGGTTCTGGACTAGTCAGTCTGATACACACGGTTAAATGAAATGCATTGAAAACTGATATTGAATCAAATTGCTCCCGACCGTTCAAATTAGTGGCTCAGCTGGTGTGTTTGATTGCAAAATCCCATTTTTCTTTTTGCCTTCCAAATATCACTGTTAAACTGTCAGTCTGAAATCCCATTTTGATTGCTCGGGAAGGCAAAGCACACACTTTAAAATATTGCAGTTCTTTGAGATTTTATAGCTAAACTCGCCACTCAGGCAACCGTTTGAAGGCTGTTGGCAACGATTTCATCGCTCACTCGTCCTTCGTTTGTCCAACGCTATGTCAACAGGAAAGGCAAAGATGATGTCATGCTTTTGGAGCAGCTCCGCCCGTAACTCAATCAATGATGCTGTTGTTTCCTGAAGCATGCTCAAACATCCTGCGGCTCATGAGGATCCATAACAAGGCAGTAGAAAGTGTTTGAAGACCTTGAGCATAGAAAAGGACGTTTTTGATTTGCAGCTATCGTGAAGCCTTTCATGTCAAACACAAGCCGTTCCAATTGGTTAGAATTCATAATCACTTACCTCATAGGAAATAGTGAACTGAATTTCTTCACCACAGTTTTTTATTTCACGTTTTATTTTCGGTAATGGCTTCTTATTCTAATTCTTCTATCATTATTGTCCACTTATTTTATGGATCGACCAGGACGCATATGTGTCCACAGGGGCAGTGAACTTTACCAAGATTAAAGCTAAATTATCAAATGTTGAATTTTGGTTGTCAGAACCAATTTCCAGAAAAATAATATTGAATGGTCAAGTTGCACGGGTGTTCTGACGTTCCGCCATACTTAGTCAAAACCTTTCCCAAGGTATAAATTGACCAGCACATAAAGCCAAGTCATGCTATGCCAGCACAGAGACAAATTACATCACTTTGGGTGTTTTTGTGGGCCATGGCCTCCGACCTCGAACCACTCCATTGAAGTACCACAATCGAATGGGAATTGATGTGATTCATTATGTTTTCATAGTGAGGGTTACTATTTCTCGGGTACGAGCTGCGTAAGAGCTCGGTTTGGCACACGAGTCGGCATTACCGTTGCTCGAGCTTTCATGCTAACTCATGACAAGGCGGTAATCAAACTGCGATCATGATTGATATTTATTTTGCTAAGTGATTTGAGGTCGTATGGGCCCTGAGGTTGTTGTGTTTGTGTTGCAGATGGTTTTCTTTTTTGTTACCTCTATTTGCGAGAGAAACATATGTATTTTATTTTGTGGCGCAAAAACAAACCAGGGCCATGTTTGTGCTGGACTTGAAACTCACAGAAGCATAACATTTGAGGAACCCATAATTATGCTGCGGCAGAACAAGGCCTAGTTATTTTCCCTAAAACAGATGGAAAAGGGCAGCATTGGAAGATAGGAGGATTTAACACACAGTAGCCGCGAGAAAATTTGCCTGTTGTCCTCTAGTTACTATTCATCGTCTGAGAACGTACGGTAAAGATGTCGCTAAGCGGTTTACACGACATTCTGCGAGAATGTAACACGAAAGACAGTTTTCGTTACGAACTTTAGGGGTATTATATTACGTTCCAACGAGCCACGGTTTACCATGTTAAATTAGCTAAGCATGTTCTACTAGCTCTGTCTTTCCTCCTGGCTCGAAGCCAACTTATTTCTATTTGAGCCTGCAGTAACATTAGTCAGTGTGGTAAAGTGATTAAGGTAAAGCTTCCAGGAAGACATTTATTTTCATTATTTTTTTTTTAATCAAATTATCTAGGTTTTTGAAATAATCATTGCGGCCTTCAAGATGACTGTTTTAAGTTCGGAATTCAGACAGTAAATGAACAGAGTACAAAAGTCATTTCCTTTTGTGCAAATAGTGATATATGTAATGACATTTAGAATGAAACATCAACATCTTAAATCATTTCTTGTTCGGCACAACTGCCTCAAGCAGCTCAATATTTTACCACCATGAAAAGTGGAGTTCAAGCTCACAGTAGATTCATATATTATTAGACCAATCCCTATTAGTTACGTTTTCTCTCTCCCAAATAAATTGCGCAGTGGCTGTATTGTATTCTTGTAATCATCGGATAACATTGGGCTTAATATTGTACAATGACTTAATCTGTGATTGGTGGAAAGTGAGCTAAACTGTGACTCAGTCAATGCTTCAAATTGTTGGTGCTTTCCCACTTATATTACAGATGATTACTCGAGGCATGATAGGGTGTGTGTGTGTTTGTGTGCGTGTGCGTATGTCTATCCCTGATTGTTGTTTCAGCACAGCTCCGATGAGTGATATGCTTGTTTATATTTAGTCTAAATTATTTCCCGGCGCTCATGACTCACAGGGTGTCGTGCCCGTCGTGCACCCTGAGGTCGATGCATAAGCATTTGGCTGATTGGACCGATACATCAGTGTTTTACTAGCGCCGGCATGATTTGAAATTGTTAAGTGCCTTGTTTGAGGACAGTGAAGGTAACTCGAAGTCACATCCAGTGTGGTGATGTCATAACGAATGTTATAAAGAGGCTGACATTTTTTTTTTTTGGAAGCTCGATTCTATCGATTGGCGGTGTGACAAGTGCGAGGCGGCTGCTTAGCCTACAGCTTTCCTGTCGCATCTAGTTTTCTCACCAAAATAATCCCAAATATTGACACATTGTGGACTTGTAGCATGCAGCAGCACTGACACGTGAAAGCTGCCGTCACTCTCCATGTTTCTCAGAAACATACCGGAAGGAAGTACAGCGTGTAATAGAAAGTGAACACACCCCTGTTGAAATTGAAGGTTTGTCTAAAAAAAGAACCACAATAAATATTTCAAAACTGACACGAACTAGAACCATCCATTTCCTGTTGCACTTGTTGTCAATGGGATGTACAATTCAGTCTTCAACAGGCTTAACATGTTTGTTTTTCTTCTTAACCATTCTTGGGTGTAAGGCAAGGGAGGCTGCTGTCGAGATTTTAACCCTTAACCTCGAAATTGTGAGGCAGACTTTCTAGCTACTAAACCAAGTAAAATAGACAAAAGTAAATGGAAACGCAATAGCCTTGTCACACTGTCTCTATGAACAGAGAATGTCAAGATGCAATCATATGAAGTCTGGAGTTTGAGAGTATTTTCTAACAGCAAGTACAGACTCCTCGAGTTCCTTTCAAAGGACAAATGTTTACTTTTCAAAAAAAAATATTTCACAGATGCAAATACACCCCCTGAAGGCCCTGTCGATGTACACAGCGTTCCTTCCAGTCTTGGGCCGTGTTCCTCGGGTCTCGGGACGTCCGCCTAATTGCCATCTACTTCGCAAGACTGCAATTAGCTCGGGCTCACTGGCCGGCCGGACGGTTATAAATCTGTCAAATTGCTTGTCCTAAGAAAGACCAACAGGCCTGCTCGAAGCCTCTACTTTTTGAAAAGTGGGCTTGTCACTGTCGTATAATTAGGCCGAGCAGCATTTGCAGAGAGAGCGTGCTGGAAGCCTCACGCTGGGACATTGCGGTGTGCGGGAGCATACGGGCTTATGTATTACTTCATCCGGTGGACTGACTCTGCAGATGTCCAATGCGCACGGCATGCTGCCTTATCTTTCATCGCAACCCTCCTGACACCTCATTGTGTTTAACAGAGCATAAAAAAAAAATAAAAATTGCCGCAATTTCACCTTGTCGTATCCCCTCGCAGCTCATTATCCTGGAGGACTACGCTGACCCTTTTGATGCCGAGCAGGTCGGCGGCACACAGGCCAGCACGGAAAAAGTGACCACAGAAAACGACGGATACATGGAGCCGTACGAGGCCCAGAAGATGATGGCAGGTAAGAACGATGACGTCTTGTCGCCATTTCCCTATCTGTCATATTGCAACGATTTTGTCACACACAGATGAAACATGATGTTGATGTTAAAGTGACTGCCAATCAATTTTGTAGATTGTTTAAAGCCATCCAAAATATTATTGGTATATAATTCTATGAGCAATGACTGAAAAGATACTATAGATTAATTATTTCTAGAAATTATATATATATAATAAATTAACATCAGTATTTGCAAGAAATGAAATTTTCTAATCAATTATTTCATTTATTTTTTCCTATATTTTTATTATTTTGCTATTTTTTTACTTTGATTTATTCAGGGTAGTTTTTTCCTACAATTATCTGTATTACTTTTATTTCATTTAATTATTTTATTTTTTCACATTATTTGTATTATTTTCTTAATTTAATTTAAGTTCTTCATTTTGATATTTTCATTCTTTTTGCAATTTACATCTTAGTGGATTTATTAGCACTGTTTTTTATTTTTTATTCTTCATTTTAATATCCATTTGTTTTTTATTATTTTGTCAACTATTTTTGGGGATATGGGTTATTTTTAAACCATTTATTTTTAAATTATTTATTTTACGATTGTAATACATTTATACATACTATTATTTTCATATATTTTTTTTCAAAACACCTTTATTTATTGTGTTGCATCTTGTATGTTGTCATACAAGATATACAGTAACACAATAAATAAGTTGTGAATTCTGGAGAGTTTTCTTTCATCATCAATTACCGCTTCAGTCTTATCTTTGTCAAACATAACATTACATCACGAGATTGCCACTGTTACTTGACTCTTCATGCTTTGTGCACTTCTTGTTGCAAAGTAATATTGCCAGACTGGGAATTACTAAAGCTCCTCGATGGCCCGGTGCTGCTTTAACATGACAGGTGCAGCAGAGCGTAAAGCAAATGTGTGTCATCGAGGATTTGGAAACATTTTCAAAAGAAGCGACTTGCCAGGCATGATATGATATTCGCCTCCAAGCGATTTACAAAAAAAAAAAAAAAAAACAGGAATAAGGTCGACAGTGGTTCTGAAAAAGGGTTATTTCCTGAAGTACTACATACAAGTGGCTGCATGCTGGGAGTTTCTTGGAAGACCTTTTCTCTTCCTTCTCTTGAGACCACAACAGTTGTGTACTAGGATAAGAATTCAACTGCACCGTTCCACTGCTTCGTCACATGCACATTCATCCTGTGGTTGGGTGAGCAATGACAAAAAAAACAACAAATATGCAACCATAATCGTAAATATATTTTTTAAAGGGGATAAAAAGCATGGCTTACTGTTTTCCCGGAAAGTATGCATACAAGTAGTGGAGGCACAATACCTCTTCGACTTCCGACACAATGTCCCATCACAGATCTACAGCTCGACAAAAGCGTGTCTCTGCGTCTCGTCGGCAATTTTCTTCTCGTGGCCTCCAGACAATCTCTTGTTTTCATCTGTCTTACCAGTTTGACCCTGGCCCAGCCGTTGCCTCAGCCGAGTAAGGAGAAGAAAAAAAAAAAAAACAACAAGGATTTATCGCCTTCTCTTAGCTGCCGGTGGCTGTAAAGAAGAAAAATCAGAGCAACTGGTTTTTTTCTTATGGCGGCACCCGAATGAGTTTTAAATTGAGCTAGATTTGCTTTTATTTTTGCTCGTCTAGAGACAGTAAACTAGGATGGCAGCCGTTGTCGGTGTGATGGAAAGAGTTTTGTAGTTTCTTTCAGAAATGAGATGGTTTTGTTTTCATCCTATTTCATCCTTCGTACTGTTTTGAAATAAGCTTCATGTTTCATGGGTTCGGGTTTTGGAATCCCGAGAGCAATTAATGAAAAAAATACTGTCGTATAGTTGTGTCGGTATATTCTGTACGTATTTATGAAATGAGAATTTTTTATCAATGAGTCAATGAGAAAGTATTTTCACAGCAGTGTGCATATTTTGGAAATGATCTGTAAGCCGCTTGATCTTAAGGGTAATGTGAGATGAGTTTGCAATAATAAAATTTTTTGAGATCATAGTTCTGGGGATACTGTATTTAGGTTTTGAATATCATTTAGGGCGGCATCCATTACTTCCGCATTTCACCTATTGAGTGTTTACTGTACACCACTCTGCCGTGTGAACGTCGCTCGCCGTTGCTGACAGATGTTACTGAACAGCCAAAGCAAAAACTGAACATATCAACAGCAACTTCCCAATTTGCAGCTCATGTCCAGGCTAGTTTTTGATTTAGCACCATAAGCAACGAGCAAAGTCATCCATAAACTCCCTCATAAGGTGGACTCAACCTGTAAAATTCAACGGTGTATAAAAAGATGGAGAGTTGTAAACTATTTTTTTCCCAATTAATTCAAGAGTGGGAGTAAATCAGCTTTTAATTTCCTTGTCAAAAAGCATAAAATGGATAGGGAGTGGAAAGCAGATTTGTTTTTAAACGCAATGATGATTTCTTTATTACACAACTCGCACGCCTTAAATACACAAAGACTGCTGTCGCGCTGGCTTGATTTACGGATGCGTTGGAGGGGCATGTCATGACTTCCTTAACCCGAAACGGCAGCCCAGCCTCCCTGTGAGTGAGTTGCAGGTCTACCTGCAGTCTTGCCAAGACATCCACACCCTTCACCCTGTCTGTATATTTGTGCATGTGTACAGGTCTACGTGTTCCCAGCATGCTTGGCGTGTTTGTCGTGTCTATACGCGTCAGCTATTACAATGACAACTTTCAAAGTCTGTTATTCCAGATTTTTTTCATTTTTTATTTTTATTTTGCTTGTTCGCACGTACACATTTAATGAAGTCTCATTTGAAATTGTGACTGACTCCATGACGATTTCAATATTTTTTTCAACATCCTCAATTTTGTACTTATATTACTATCATGCTGTATGGTTTTTTTCCAAGTGTTAGAATGTTAGTGTTGTGTAGCATTTTTTTCACTTATATTGCTAGCTTGATATGTCAGCATACCAACTGTTAGCATGTTACATTTATTAAATTATTTAATAAATTTATTAATTTTAAATCCGACCTGGCTACAAACTATCATGTAAAATCCTTAGCGATCTGCTGTAACGCAAATTATTTTCATTACTCACTTCATGTTAGCATACCAAGTGTTAGCATGTTAGCAATTATTACATTTTCAATGGAAACCCAACCTACAATAGCTGCAGCTCATGATTTAAAATCCCTAGAAAATGCGCGAAAGGTTGTTTTCTGGGAATAGAAATAAAATGGTCCTTGATAGTTATAAAGCCGCTGAGTCTTGGTGTTAAGACCTTAGCTGCTTTCATTGGGCTTTTCAGCATGGAAACACGCACACACACAAAAAGTTGTATTCACTGGTAGTGACACTTATCCACCGTCATCTGTCAGTGTGTTCATTCCTGAAATACCATAGCAGCTAACTAATCACAGGTGGAGATGCCGAAAGAGACGCCACTTTTGGTTTATGATTACCTTCGTCGGGGAGCTTGGGTTTCATCATCATTCTTTTATGATGTATCGTTTTGCAAAGCAGTTTTCAGGATTCCGAATAAAAGGATGTACTTTAACATATAGACTGTGGTCAGTTGGTCTTAGCGCTTTCCGCGTGCTATGCGTTAGCATACCGACTGTTATCTTTCTCTTTTATCTTGGTAGGCTTGAGCAGCTATCCACTGATGTGTTCTCAATTTTATATTCTTAGGTTGATGCAGATTGCAAGCACATTAACTGTTGGCATTGTTATCATTTCCTGTTTCACTAGAGCCAAAGTTGAAATCGCAGGTAGCAGGCCCATATAAAGTATGTCGGTTGTTTCACCCTTGTGGAGGTATGCGATTTTGCTTACATGTGGTACTAACCCTCTGACATTGTTGAAGCTGTCGAGACTTGTTATGCTGACAAGTACATGGGGCGGCGCTAGTACTCCTGGGGAGCTTTGCGTCAGGGCATTTCTCAATGAACACACGTACACACACCCTTCATCCTCAGTCACTCACTCACTGTGTCAAGCACAGCCCAAAAAAATGTGTGATTTTTCTCACAGTGCAGCATAGTCCTGTTCTGGAAACAGCTCACGTGAATTAGCGCTGCGGTCCAGTATGAAAAAGTTAAATAATCTTTGGCTCAATGATAGAAAGCAAAGTACTTGCGTATTATATTTAAATATAACTATCTGTACTTTATTTATGGCTTTTTTCTGAAAACTTTGTATTCTCTACAAAAGGAAACTGGGTTGGGCTTACTTTCTTTTTGCTTTGTCCAAGGCTCGGTACTCATCTTAGCCTCACTGAATGGCAAATCTATTCTGTACTTTTGCTTGAGTACAAAACCGGAAGACTTTTGCCACCGGTGCTCCCTATTACCGTGTCCAAAGCAAGTAACACCGGCAGTGTGAAATATTTTAGCTCTTCACACTGTGTCAATATTGATTTGTCATGCTCCTCAGGTTATCATCCAAAGGGGCGGGGAAACCCTTCACATTTTCCACAATGATTGAGTCATGCTTGGAAGTTTCTACAGAAACACTCCCGGTGATTCGTAGCATCCAGTTCCAAGAGGCCGAGTCATGGAGTTAGCCTTTTCCGTTACTCATGAGAATGTTGTAACCAAGCCTTTTGTTGACTTAACAGATCCAATGCCGGGAAGACTATCAGCTCAGGAATGTCCTGTTGTGATTTATCAATAATCCATTTCAGGTTGTTTTTCATGGTTCAAATTGTTTGATCGCTCACTTCTGGAGCCTACCTCAGCTGAGTTTGGGGGATAGGCAGGGGCACCTTGGTCCATTTCTTGTTCCATCTCAAGCAACAGATGTTTTTATAATGATTGCGCTATTGACCATGTGACACTTTGGACTGTTTCAACCTGCCTGGTCATTTTGTTTACTCTCAAAGATTTTGTGAGAAATAAATCTGCTTGTGTCACATTGACATAATTTTACCAGAAGACAATGACTGACAGTTATTATACAATGATCTGACAGATATGTACGACCAGCGCGTCATGCGCTTATGTTTATCCGCCATCATGCTGTTATGACAAAGACAAGCATAGGTGAAAAATTAAGAATTTATTATGAATCATAAGACATGAGGAAAGTATTTGTGTTTTGTGTCCATGCGCCCATTCACACGGTATTGAAGTAATTTTTTATCCTTGGGCTCACTGACATGTTTTTAAGACACCGGGAAACTGTTTTAAAGATGAGGAAAAAAAATCCATGTGTCTTGCTGTCATCAGGCTTTCTTTGGTTACATTACTTCACGACGCAACAACGCTCAAAAGACGTGGAGCACACTTCCCACGTATTTCACAAAAAACCCAGGCGCAGGTATCACAGCCTGGTTTTCTAGTGTTTGGCTGAGATTTCTATTTTAAGACAAAAAAAACATCTTAAATATGTCTCTCTCACAAATTAGTTTTTGTTTGTGCTCTGCCATCTTGTTGTGTGTCAAGGCGGGGATTAATGATTCAAGCACACTAGCTTTCAGACTCCAGATTCAATTATGTTCTGGACAAATGTTGTGCAGTTGCTTAACAAAATCCTCTTTAACAGCTGAGGTAGAAAAAGTCGCACAGAACTCGAAACATTCTCTTTATTTATTTATGTCTACAACCAAACAACATTAACACTAAATCCTGAGCTTCATAGAAAAAGTTTCTTTGATTTCTTCAAGAAGCCAACATTTCTTTTTGCTCAGTTTATCTGAGGTACCATGACATCACTTTAGTCCAACTTTTATATCCACCAAATTCTACCCACGATATGTTCTTCCTCAGCCTTTTTTCTCATTTGTCTCTTATCTACTCCTTCTATATAGTGCCTCCTAGTGGTCAGATACACCACATAATTAAGTACTTTGTGTTTCCGGCTACAAACTTTAAAACCAAGGTACATACCAAGCCAAGGTTTTGTGGCATTTCCTTCCACCCCCGCTTGAGAGTTTGCATCTGTTGCTGTCGTGTACCTCAACAGCTGTAGCATGTAAGGCGTGCACTTGCACACCCCCGTGCCCAAAGAGAGCTTTGGCACAGCCCACTGTCAACAGGCCCGTTGCCTTCGCTTAAATTTTAGCGCAGACTTACACACTCGCTCGCACACACAGACGCTTGCCCTGCTATTCGTGCCAGCCATCTGCTTCCCCGTTGATAATTCACTCTCAACAATCAACCTCAAGTCAAGTAGCAGCCTGCGACGGCAAGACGCAAGCTCCGACTTGCGGGCACTTGAGGGCGAATGGATACTTGACATATCCGTTGACCCGCAGGAATGCGTGGATGTGTGAGCGCGGCAGCTGTGTAAACTTCTATCTTGCGTAGAGCGTATCACTGCCTGCTACATGCCATGCAAAAACCGCGACATCCCCAGACGGGGAATAATGGTGTCGTTAATCAAAATGAATGGCTCTAGCCCACCGTGACCTGTGCCAAAGTGGCTGCCCCGTATCCTCCTACTCCTCAGCCACCCAGCTGTAAGGCACGAAGCTCGGCCATTCCATACATTCATCCATCCTTGGCTTGGCACCTGCCTAGCACAGTAGGATATTGGTCAACAGGAATGTGCTGGCTAAGATGCAAGCTTCCTCCCGGTCTTGCCGCTAGACTGCTTCTTTGTTTACATTGTGAGCAGGTTATATGATATTTGACAGCCAAATGATGAAGCGATACATGGTCAGCGGCTCCGGCCACACAGCTGCTAAAATGGTGAAAATGACATGATAGATTATTTGGGTCATTTGTTTGCATGTATCTCAGCTGTTCAAGAAAGGATATGCATGATAGTTGGAAGCAGGGTTCAACGGGTACTCGCATCGTCGTTGTCGTCGGAGCGGATCGTTAGATGGCATAGGCAAAAAAGCTTCAATCTTAAACATTAATCTGCTTCGGACTGGTGCTGGGAGTGTTCCTATGTCAGAGTTTGTTTAAATTCACCCGTCTGACATTGGTACAGCTTGGCTTTAATTTCTGTTCTGTGACTGGTTGTCAGTCTCTTTATGTGCCCCATGATTGGCGTCCAATCCTGCTTGTAGTCTGCCTTTTGCCCAAAGTCAATTTGGAAAGGCTCCTGATCCCCACGCTAAAAAAATAGTGTCAAAAAAGATGGATGGATTGCGTTGCCCATCTGTGAATGATAACTTCAAATCAAAATGGCCAATTTCCTTTTTTTTTTTAAATCTCATGCATGAGTTCTTGAGACTTATTTGTATGTGCAAAATGAAACTTCAAGTCTCTGTGCGAAAGAGCTCCGCATTGACCATCTCAACAGACATCCTGTTGACATTATTTCCGCTTGATTTTGTTTTCACTGAATCCTCACCAACCATTTTTCTTTTGCCTCCCTACCTCATTTCTAAGATTGACTTCCTTTCTTTTCCAGTGTGTGTGCTACATGTTTGCCTCAGCGCACACACGCGTTCGTTCCATCATTCGACTCCGGAGGCAGCCGCCCGGGAATCCTGCTTTCACTTGCATAGACTACGCACTAAGCTCCTTACAGGCCGCTTTGTTGTCTTATAAAACAACCCTCCGAATCTCTCCAGGAGCCAATTTGTTTGTGACATTTACCCAAGGATGACCTTCACTTCCTCGGACACGTGCCGTAATCTGTCCTCCTCGGGCGATCCGGGCCTGATTACATCTTGATTCCACCAGTTACCCTTTCCTCCTTCTATCCAATGTCTACACCCTACCCCGCTAATTGATTGTTGTATCTGCACCAATGTAAATTGGACTCTCACTTGGTTTTAAGGCAGCAAATTAATTAGGAGGGTAAACCGCCACCAGATTACGACCTTATCAGAGCAAGTGGTGTGTGTCTTCCAAGTGTCAAGAAGCAATTACACTGGAGGGTGCCATTCACTCTGCATTAATCTGCCATACATACCCGACCAAGCAATATATCGTCGATACAATAAACAGAGGGAAGATTTAATGCCCGGATGTTTCCATTATTTTGGCAAAAATGTTGTGTTGTTGAGGACTATTTTTCCCATTTTAATTTGCAGGGCTTATTCCGAACTTTTGAATTCTAACTGCTATCACCACGGGATAGGTTTGCAATGCTTGTTCTTAGGTGCTGCCGTCACCAAATAGATTTTTAGCAAAAATTCAATTATTTGCATTTTGCTTTTTCTTTGGTATTTGGTCCCCCTTTTTTTTTTTTTGCGACATTTATGCCAAAGTTTCAAAATGTTGAACACAATCTGGGATATGATCACTTCAATTATCTCTATCTGCTGGTGACCTATTCATGCATATTCTTCAATTACAAATGTTTGGCAGCCTCATCGTCGACGAATACGAGATTCTTGACAGCCGCTTCATGTGACCTTTTCCCTTCATTACTTATTCCATCAAGAGGATAATTATGCTGCGGAAAGGCAAATCGCAGGAAAAAAAACTATGGACGGCTTTCTTTTGGCTGAGAAGTCTGTCTGCACATTTGTCCGACTGACCCCCCTCCGTTCCCTCATTCTGTCTTTGCTCCAATCCCATTTTATCAATCATGGAACGGGCTCGCCGGTGCGGTGAGGTGAGGCGCTGGTTCTACTCGGGGGCTGGCTACTGGGGGTTTTGGGGGGGTGTAATAGGATGGCGCCGCCTGTTAATTTGATATGGTGTGTGTGTAGCCGAGGAGCCTCATTAGGGCCGGCAAGGCGCTCCATTACGAGAGCGCTGGCGGCAACGAAAAGGGATGGGAACGAGGTATGATGTAGGACTTCCCGAGTTTTTCCTCTTTAGACAGCACAGCAAACTAGTTTACAAAAAAAATCCACATTGCCTCTGCGGATTGTAAACAATTTGCTGATAAATCATTTCTATCTCATCAACTCTTAACCGGAAAACCAACATTTTGCTGAAGCATTACATAGAAAAAGTTAAAAAGTAACATTTGCGATGGACAGTTTTTATTTTCGTGCCAAAGAGATTGACAGCGTGCAAAGTGGCAAGATGGAAATGTTTGACGCTGAAATGCAATCACCCGCGCGAGTGAGAATTCATTTCCATTCCGCTGTTGCCTTTTCCCCGACAGCTGTGTGCTACATCGTGCGACCGCTCTCCCCCTGTGGCCCGGCGTACGATGATACGCGGAAACGGACAGAGTGAATTATTAATGTCAAAAATGAGATAAATAAATCTCCCTTTGCCAAATCCAATCATATGTATATGATTCCGCTGTCAGAAAGATTGGCGGTCTGGATAGGAAAACCTTGTGTATCTTCATGGCGCCGTGAATCCCTCCGCCCACAACGTCTCTGGATAATTGACTTGTGCTTTGTATTGACTTTCTGGTGATTGAGGAAGCCTTGGCCAGAATGGAGCCCAATGTCTGGCCTTTCAGAGAAGCTCAATGGAGCTAGCAGGTAAGCCTATTTTAAGTGACCTTTTCCTCAGCACTGAAATGTGGTTAACCTCCAGCTTGGTGATCTGGAGTTACTAATCACGATTGAGGAAACACAACAGTGGAACCTCAGTTTTCCTTCTTTCAACTTGGGAAATGGTGCTCCACCGATATTTTGAGGAAAAAGATGCTTTATAAGGCGATGGATTAACGAATTCAATTCAATAATTGATTTCCGTTTGGTAATGTGTCAGTCGCATGACAAATAGTTTGGTTATGATTTTGCCAGTAGGTAGCAAAGTTTTTTGGGTTGTTTAATTTCTCTTGTAATGTGTTGGCAGGCAATCCAAAAACCCAAGTATTTGAAAAATCCAATCAATTTGTTTAAATTTTTTTATTTTTATGTTTATAAATGTTTGCAGACATTAAGAAAAGAACTAAATCAAGCCAAGTCCCTTTTTGATGGTGAGACATGCATTCATTCAGATATGGAAAGGAAAAAACATAAACACGTCTGCTGCCGGCGTCGCTAATTTGCGGTTTGTGTCGCCGTTGAACCGGCTCATCGTGTTCCATTTAGTCTTGTCGCTTTTTTGCAACGACTGACTAACCAAGCAGGTGTACACGCACACACACGCGTACACACCGACAAATCAGTGTGCATAGACAAGCTCAAATCATTCATAACATTTCTTTTAGTTGTCAGCACTTGGCTTGGAGTTGCTAACACTCACTCAGTAAGTGGCTGTGTTAAAGGTAGCTTGTGATGATTCCACTAGGTGACGGGAAAGTTAAGCTCTTTGAGTTATTCAAAAGAATAAATTACCGTGTGAGTTGATTTCATGTTGCGTTTGATTATGGCCTTAGATAATCTACGGAGCTCGGTAGGTTTCATACCAGAAAATTCATCATGGAGCTCTTTTGTATGCTCTCATTAGGTTGTTTGTCCAGCGACTGTATTTAGAACCCCAAGCGTTCCAGATATTTACATACACTTCTGAAGGTACTAGTCTTGAGCATCTTGATGCATCCGATCTGGCTTAAGGGCTTTGAGACTTAGATATTGACCTCCTTTAGTCCAAACTCCTTGAGAAAATTCCTCAGGTACAAATGGGTCGAATTTGATGGATGGAGTAATTCACTCCTTAATTCAACTGATCTTCTCTCCTGCAACCAAACTGCTTGCTGTTCCAGATATTCTTTACAGTTTTAGTATTATCGTTCTTGCTTTATGGCTGTGAGACCTACTCAAAAAACTTTGACTGGATTTCTTTGGTACCAAGTCCCTGGGGCGAATTCTTGGGTATCAAAGATATGACCAAAAATGTAGTTCTGTTGGAGAACTACATGGACCTTACATCAGTCGTGTATGAAGAGATATAATGTTTTCTTGATGCACTGTGTTGTCAAGAACATCTCAATGACCATCGTTTTATTGTCCCACATCATCCCTTGCTCTTCATAACAACTAGTGACAACGTATCAACGTCTGTGGTCGTTTTTTTTTCTCCACTGATGGAAAGGAAGCCTCAAATCAGTGCTGTTTTCTGCAGCCCCCGATGTCATTATAATCTTCACATGTCATTTAAGCTAAGCACTTGTGGCAGAGACAGAGATGTGTAACTCATACTAGACAACAGATGAATTCCAGAGGCTACTGATTTGTGATAAACATTAGACCAGGACAATATTCTTGACAATTCAAGAAATTGTTTTTCTCTATCATTGTATTTTAAGACTATTTTGATCTTCTTGACAAATACTGTGACTTTTTGATCTTCATTCAGATACTGTGACATTTTGATCTTCTTGACAAATACTGTGACTTAATATAAAAAAAAAAAAAAAACTCTCAGCGGTGAAGCTGAACTAGATGATTGGCTGCATTGCTTCATCACACTCGTACCGGCTACCCCGTCGTGCTCTGTCAGCAAGTCCACATGCCACTGTCAGCTGGCAGGCTAGCAGGGGCATGCAGGTGGGGGTCACAGAACCCTTTAGAATCTCCCCGGGTGTTCTGAAGCCACCCGCCGGCTTGTCATGCCAGGTCAGGCTGGAAGTACACCATGTCCTGAGGAGAAAGACGGATGGGGGGAGCATATGCTCTCTGCAGTATGCTGGTTACTTTTTGAATGGAACCTCTTTGAAGCCAACGACTCAGACAGCACTGGAACTCAAGAATTTTATATTTTCATATTTGCTGGTTTGGATTATTATCCTGCAGTCACGAAAAACAAAACACTTAAATCCTACAGCTTCAATTTGGAGACGCACCCGGTGCATCATTTCCTAAAGAGAGCAAAGCATTGTTATTACTGGTCTGTCTGTCAGAACACAACAATTTCAACCCAACCAAAAAAAAAAATAGATTCGACCTGCCAAAAGTTTGAAAAAGATGCTCTGGAGATGAAAGGCAAAAATTCCAAATATGACTGTATCGACATGTGGCTTCTGACTTGCGCCCGAGGGCAATTTGAATCACAAAGCGCTTCCGATGAGGATTGGTGTGTCTTCCAAGGCTCGGGCCAGACGTGATTTTGCCGCAAAGTCTATTTTAGGTGGGAAACAAGTTTGTGTTCCAAGTGAAGGAATTTTTTTTATGCTGCTCAGTTAAGTCGCTCAGAGTCAACATCAATTACGCATCAGTGGTTTTGGGGGTGCGGTGTATGTGCTCCTGTCACATTTACCAAACATTAGTCTCACATGTGCTGTATGTATGTCACACTACAAAATAAATGTGAGCTGCTGTTGATGAAGAATTATGACGCTTGTACTTATTAGTGGTACCGTGTTCTGTAAATGAGACGCAGTGACGAGCCTCCAGAAAGAGATTCGTGGATGGGCTAGGAACTGAAACGACACATTCGTCTCTGATTACTTTTCAATTTTTTAGGTCCTGACTGTGATTTTTGTAAAAGCCTGCTCAAAATGTTCAAGTTTTATGCTGACATCTCGGGTGATGTCGTTAGCATCGTCGTGTTTCTGATGACAACCTTACTCCCAGATTTTACTTGTGAATATCTCAGCATCCCTTGGGAGACCACTGGAGTAAAATTTGCATTGCGTTTGGAGGGATAGACAGATAAATCGATGCACAAACAGATTTCAAAGTCAGTCTTTCTACTTTTATGCAAATACTCAGCGCGCCATGTGCATCCCAAGGCTAAGCGCGAGGTTCCGTCCTCATTACTTTAAGGATGCAATGCATTTTTACAGGTCTCTACCTCAAGGCCCACATGGATTCCTGGGAGTATTACATTCATGCATGCTAACGGTGCTAATGTTGATTCCTGCAGGCGCACACTATACGATACGGCGTCTTATCGGTCATAAAATGTTTACACCTCTTAAGGACTGACACAATTTGATGTTTTATGACATCAGATGTAGCTTTTTCACGGATGATTCATGACGGAATTTAGGCCAATAAATCCTTCTTGTCGCTTCCGAGCCGATATCCGATAACCCTGATCAGCATATCGCAGTTGCGGGGGGCTGCAGTTTGAGTAATTGGACCCTTTGGGGCTTTTATTGGAGCGCTTGGGTGCCGACTAGCATGACCTAGTATTTCCTGTATTGTGAGGATGCAGACAGCGAGGACTGGCAGTGGGGGTGGGAGGGGAGACAGGGTTGTGGGAAGGGGGATGGCGGGTGCACTGCAGTTATTTGGGACCCTCGTGGCACCCGATCCATTACTCATTCAAACATCTCTGCTTCCAGCCCCATTGGGTATTTTGTTATCATTCCTCAATTTATCAGTTTCCTTACACTTCCAGACAGACCCCCACTATCACCCCCCCATTGTTACCAACTTTACAGCCCGCGCATTTGACTAAATCTCCTGTAGACTGATGAGACTTGTGTTTCAAGGTGGCTTGTTTGTCTCAATCTATCACTTTAGTTGTCGTCTAAAAATTGAGCATCACTATAACGAACAGGATGTGATGCTTTCTCCTGCTTCATTCATAAGAACACGATGACCTATTTCTCCCTCCCCACTCCCCATATAGATAGAGTCCTCCTGGTACATTTCCAGACTTTCCACAGAAGTAGTTTCACTTCTTACATCTCAATGTGACTTTCTATTAAACTCCCTGGCATGCCGGGAAGACATCCAGCTCTTATGCAACACAGGCGGGGTTATCCTGACAAGCGGCGGGCACGGGCTTGACCCAGTGAGTCGCTTTCCTTTGTCAGGATGTCGAGCTGCAGCGTGGGCGGGAGGGAAGCAGGGTGCGCTTCCGCCGTCCATTCACACACTCAAACGGGCCTTGTGGAATCCACACGCCTTTCATGATGGGTTTCCAGACAGTGGGTAAACGTTCAGAGGCAGGTTATAGAAAAGTGTGATTAACTCAAAATATAAAATGTATTTTATTTTATTTTTTTGGTAGTTGAGAAGGAAAAATGCATGACTGAACACTTGAGAGCAAATTAACTCGCCCTTACATGTGTAAACCAAGGCCATGTGCGCTTGTTGCTTGTTACACAAACCACTACAGTCAGCTTCACGGTCACCTAACTCTTAGTCGAGCTTCCTAATGGCCTTATTGAACTCTAGTGACACCCCTGCCTGCAAATAATGTTTACCGCCTGGATTGTTTATCCATTGACAGACAGGAAGTGGGGTGGGGGGTGGGAGGCTAAACTGCAACGGAGAAGGAGGCGTTCGATGGACAAGTGACACTATGTCAACATTTAGGCTGATTATTAATTCAGCAGAAGTGAAGGCCAAGCAAGGTTAAGAGGTGCCCCAGTCAAACTGCTGCTTTGCTTATTAATGGCCTTTGATCAGGAGTCACTGCATTATTAAAATCCGCAAAATGGAAAGTGATAAATCAGATACACCAACGAGGTTGACGATGAAGCTTCCTTGATAAAATGTTGTCTAAACACCACTGAGGCATCTGTTGTGGCACCTGCGACCTTCACGAGGACACGCACTGTAAGGAAATGGATGCACATAGTCTGCGATAATGGAGGTCTGTATGGATGGAGTACAGTTGCAACATTAACACGTCGCTAAACACTAATAACAGACTCGACATCTGATGCCGTTTCAAAGAATGAAGGGACTTGGCGTCATTACGGCAAAAGCATGTGCGGTCGAGGCGTGACGGGAGGTGCTGTGTTTAAGCAACGGGGAGAAAAAAAAACGAGCGTACCGATGACTGCTCACGCCTGAAATTGATAAATCGGGGTGGGGTGTAAAGCCCATCTGTGAGCCGCCATTAAGCGGGCTATCACGTTGAAAACGCTAATGTTTGTTTAATTAAGCCTTGGGCGACAAGGGGATGCTACAGGTGTTGGTGCTTCTCCCAGTAGGTCTTGGCGGGCACAGAACTCCATTGGCGGAACGAGCGATTCTATAGGTCGTTAAAGCTTTGTATGTTTTTAGTCGCGTATCATCTGGCATCCAAGGCACATTCCCATCGCTTGTCGTTCTGGCGGCTCGTTGTGCCTGGTGTACTATCAAGCTTCCATCAGCGTGTTGGCAAAAAAAAAAATGACAGCAAACCTGAGACCAGCTGTCTCAGCTCGTTATGACAATCAACACTGCTGCGATGGTGAAGGAATACACACACGCAGACACTCACACACTGACAGTTTTCATTCGTCGACACATTTAGCTGCCTGTCTTTTGTTACTAATGGAAAAATCGACTTGGCTTTTGAAAGCGCTCAATTAGGTCGAACTAAGTGATAGCAGGGAATTGTGAACGTGGACAAGTAATTATGACATGTCTGCAGATTGCGACTCTAGCATGACAATGAGCTGATTTAGGAGTTAAGTTTTAGCTGTAGCATTAGCACCATTGATTTATTATTATTTCAAAGTAGTGGTACACTGTTGCCCTCTTGTGGTCATTTTCAATTAGAAATTAGAAGGATAGAAAATTGCTACTAATTTCAGGCGAGTTTAAGTAAAATCGCTTTTGGGCTTTAATATTATCTGTCATTGTTTTCTGGGGGGGTTGATTTTCAGGCTAAAATTACAAGTAGTATCGGCACTTGGTATCGGTACATTCAAGATTTGAGAACTCGTACTGATATCGGCCTGAAAAACACCCCTAACTCCCAGAATACTTTGTTTGGAAGTCAAGTCCTAGTCTCTCTGCTTCTATTGCTGGCCGAGACCGTCGCTGTGCATCCCAGAAACTTTAAACATGTACACGTAAGCCTCGGCACATCTTTTTAGCAGTCATGTATTCCGACAATCCACCTTTCATCTGGACTCCCCGTCGCGCTGCGCCTTTGTTTGTTGACAATGGGAGCTGGAAGTGAAGTTCCATTTAGCCAGCATTCATTTCAGTGCCGCCGCCAGCCCGTCGCGGCCACTCCTCACCAAAAAGTACTTCCGCAGATGGCTTTGTTGCTTCTGTTTGTTCATCACGGCTCATCCCACTGTAATGAAATAGCTTTTTTTACAGCCATCTCCTTCCTCGTTTAGAATTCTAGTGGTGTGCAAAGTGCTAAGAGACAAACATGCAGTGCTAGCATCTTTTCACATTACGCTGCAAACCGCTAGAGCATAAGCTAATGTGGGTCCTTTGTTAAAAAAAAAGAAAAAAAAAACTTCTGAAATGGACCTTTTAAATACTATTTTTAAATTGTATTTGTATCTTGATTTAACTTTGTTGGTCCTTGCTGTAGTTTCCCTCTGGGAAAGTTAGACTTCACTTGAACAACTTCTTGCCATATGCTTTGCATTCGGGTCCAACCTTTCGAGGCTTTCGAACAATGTGGCAGATGGTGGATTATCCAAACAAGTGGATAAATAACCTGGTTCCCCTCTGAGCTTGGCCACGATTGAAAGCATCCGAGCGCGCGTCAACTGGCAGCGGCCGTCGCCCACGCATCGCCGCCCCCGTGTGCCACCTCATGTGTCTTCGCCTGTTCCCTTCTGACTTTTTTTGCTGTCAAGCCTCGCTAATTCCTCCGCAACTTGGTAATTTTCGATGCAATACTCTAGCATGACCCTTCATTTCAGTTTTTTTAAAAAGTTGAACACTCCAATCTGTTTTATATTCCCAACTGTATTGCAGTAAAACAATTGTGGTCCTCCCAGTTATGATCAGCACAAGTCATCTAGCAATGTCAAAGTTTAGACCTTGATTGTGATGCATTGCTGCTCCACTGAGCGATCCATTCATCTTAATGGTGATCAAATGCCTTTTCCCCAATTGGATTGCATTCCACACATGCCTGCAGACAAATATTCTCTATGCTCAGCTTGAATAACTAATGAATTTTGAAAAAATGAGGCTACCTTATGCGCCCAGACAGCTATTGGCATCCAACAAATGAGAGAATAGCCTCCCCCCCACCCCTCTTTCACCATCACCGCCTCCTCCACCGTGCCATCCTCCTCAGCCACTGCATTATCTTCTCATCCGTTCATGTTTTTATTCATGGCCTCTCCAGCCGTCCATATTTCTACTCAAGTGTTGTTTGCCTCGACTGGCAGCCCGAAAAGGTCGGCCGCCATTAAGTTGGAGTTGAGAGTAAAACGGGGAGTACATAGCCAGCGTGGTGGGTGATAAGACGCTGGGCCACATTGGACCTGACTTCAGAAATGAGCTATGAATCACCCGCTGGAGAGGAAGAAGGCTGATGATTCCTGGAGAATCGAAAGCTGGGGGAAGAAATTGGCTCCTCCTCTTCCTCACAGGATCCTGCAGGCTTCCTGTGTCTAAGCGGGAAGTACATGAAGTTGCACTCCACACCCTTGAGAGGAGCCTCGGCCCTCAATAGAGTCAATAGTTCCCTTTGAAGGGTCTACTTCGTCCTTCCAAAAAAAATAAATAATCAGAAGCGCTTCCGCAAGTCGCAGAGATGATGGTGACTGTTTAGCGAGGAATTGTGTTTACACAATACATGATAACATGATATTTGGTAGCTGGGTCAGTTTTGGGTAGACCTGCAAAAAAAACTGCCAAGAAACAAAACCTGAAAAAATATAAAAAGTCAGCTCTTTTGTTTATTTTATTTTCATCATTTCCAGATGACTTAAAAATGATTAGATTTTGCAGGTACTCAATTTGACTGTATTATCTCTCAAGAGTATTGCCACAAAAATATCAAGAAATAATGCCTGAAAAGACAGTTAATCATTTGTATTTTTTTCCATTTAATTTGGTTTTTTTAGATTTCAGAAATCATTTCTTTCATAGTATTCAATTTTTTGACATGGTGATATTTTAGGTTTTGATTCATAATTAACAAAATTATCAGCATTATCAACATTTGTGTTGTAAAAACTATATAATGAATTAGTTTTTGAATTGAATAGCTCAAATAAGCTTTCCACATATATAAAAATATATTCCCCAATTATGTACTGCAACATTACATGGTGGACCTTTCCAAAACCAATATGTAATGTTCTGGCCTGGGAGTTAGAATGCCACCATTTTATCCGTCATCACTGGCACACTGCAAGTATGCAGCTTTTGCGAGCCTTTCCAGTCTTCCATAATGACACGGTGGAGTTTTTAGCACGCACGCTCTCTTTGTACGAAGTAATTACAGTCGAGCGCAGTTGGTGCGTGTGGCGTTCCCTTCTAAACGGCGTGACGTAAAGCGGGTAGACGGCTGGAGTGGACATTCCTGGAGAGAAACATGCACCTTTCTGTGAATGACAATTCGTACCGAACGATTTGGTAGTAGCATCCTTCGACTATACTGATTTTTATCCAAGCCGGTCTTTTGGTTTTGCAACATGGCATCCGAATTTGTCTTTGATGTTGAAGCCTATTGTGCCTTCCAAAACCTTGCCGCTATTCAGCTCCCATGCCAGTTTCCTGTGCAGTGTTTATTATGGCTTTCCTGAAACAGTGAAAATCCAGTGTGGACTTTCAAATTTAGTGGCGTGCTGACTGATGTTTGGCAGCGCTGCTGTTGAGA
The DNA here is from genome assembly GCF_054491065.1 of Syngnathus leptorhynchus. Classification (NCBI taxonomy): domain Eukaryota; kingdom Metazoa; phylum Chordata; class Actinopteri; order Syngnathiformes; family Syngnathidae; genus Syngnathus; species Syngnathus leptorhynchus. Next base: position 15,914,701 of record NC_141197.1, on the reverse strand, counting down.
TTGATGGCGCGAGCTGGTGCACTGCAGCCATCTAAGGAGGAGTTGTAAAACCTCAGACCAGCATGTACTAAAGACTGAGTTTTTTATTTCTGAATTTTATTTTATTGCGCTTATCGTCGTAAGGGTTGTGGGTGAAACTTGAGCCTATCCCAGCCGATCATCAGTGGGAGGTGCGGTTCACACTGAAATTGTTGAGTGGGAAGTGTGGGATGTATAAAATCCTCTCCAGCACGATTCACAAATACACCTATTTGTGTATTTTTTTTGTCTTTTTCTGGACATGGCTTCTGAAATGTCACAAGATACCACAAGATGATGCCAAAGATACCGCGAGAGCTTCCGTCAGCGTGTTGGAAAAACGTTTTTTTTCTGTCTTTGTGTTTAATCTGAAGGATGAACCCTCGTCTTAAATCAGTATTAGTGCTTCGTTTAATAATTCAGAAGTCCAAACCGCCACTGCCAAAGTATCAATTGTCTCTCTTTTGCTCTCTGTTTTTTTTCCCTCCACACATTTTCCGTTTTTTTCATTCCTGGAGTTGAGATTCCTTCTATCAATAAATTTAAAATCCCTTCGGTTAACAGTGAGCCACGTACAAAGATAATGACAATTGAGACACAAAAAAATAACACACAATTTCATCATCTGAAGCAGCTACCTTGTCAAATATTGATTCTAACGCCCCTCCAGTTCTTTCTCTGTATGCAAATATCGGGCTTATCTTTACCTTACCTTTTTCTTCCTTTTGTTCTGGAAAAAAAAAATATGAACAGATGCGGGGTGTCGGATTTTTACAAGCTTACCCTGAGGCAACTTGGAGCACAACTTCACCTCTGCCACCTCTCAAACACCTTTAAAAACAACCAAACAGGATTGCAAAACACAATTAAGTTCTTTTTAGTTAGTAACAAAGGCAGTAGAGGTGACGTGTACGTTATTCATTTATATTTCGATAAATTCAATTTAATTCACCCCGCAGAGTAAAAATTAATTATACCCATCTGGTTTTAACACTTCAGCACACATGTGCATATGTAAGCAGGGAAATGTCGGTGAGGGGGTTGGGCAAATGCTCAAGGACATACCAGCAAGAAGGCATAGCTGTCAATCAGTCCCCAATATTTTCGATGAACTGATTTCAAAACACTAACACAGAATCTCTTGCGATGAACTGAGACATGGCGTCATTTAGAGTCAGGGGCCACTATTTGAGGAAATATGGTGTATTTATATGTATACAGCTTGTTAGAGGAGTAGGTAGGAACTTGAACAATGTGTTTGGTGCTAAGCAATCTACAATCAGTTGAAGGTCATGTTTTGTTTTACCTCAAACTTTTTGTCGGGGGATTAGATCACACAGGTAAACAGTATTACTGTTTATTATGGTAATGTCACGGTCCCCATATTTACCTCATGTAGTTCTTGTACACCTTTCCCTGAGGGTTCCCAAATCAATATAAAGTTGCTTTAAAGCACCGAGAGGCATTTTTAACAACTTTTTGATAGAATGAATATTGATGCAATGCTCTCCCATTAATTAAACATCATTTTAGGATTTATCGCTGTTGCAGCCTGCATTTGTGCTTCTAATTATGCTTTGAAGTTGAATGTGTTATTTTTTTTTTATTTGGTTTTGTAAGCATCTCCACAAGTTGTAGCGGGTTCACACACAGTTCAGGGTGGCTATTGTTGCCACATCTTAGCAAACCAGTTTTGGTGTGAAGCCAGCATCTATAGTGAGTGACAACCCAGAGAGAGAACAGAAACTCAATGGAGTGAAAAATTGAAGTTTATTTCGGTGTCTGCTTTGTTTGGCTACAGAGAGTGCAGTGAGATTTAAAAGATAATGATTAGTCCTTTGATATAAAACCTTTCAGATTTCAAGGTGATATTGGCTAGTTTGGGTATGTTTAACACATTTTAAGCCAGCATCATCACACATCACATGAAAAAAGGCTTCTGGATGGATGGATGGATGGATGGATGGACGGACAGATGGACTGATGGATGGATGCATGGACGGATGCATGGACAGATGGACGGATGCATGGACGGATGGATGATTAATGGACAGATGGATGATGCATGGATGATTAATGGATGGATGGATGATGCTAGAGTAATAGATAGATGGATAAATGGCGAGATGGATCAGTCTCGACATGGCTTCAGTGAAGGCTGCGTGTCCCAGGTGAGGCTCTATCACGTGCCCCTATCATCCCTAACAAACTGTTGACCCTTATTGGGAAGAGGTCACCCGGTGACAATTCATCACGACTACGTGCACGTGTCACCGGCCCATCCTTTGCCCCCCACCTCCTACTTCGTGACCACACATGTAGCTTTCTGCATCACCGAGCGTGGCGTTGACAGACACGGCTGACTTGTCTTTTCCTTGCCTTCTCATCTCACTCCCTTTATTTGCCCCTGCTCTCGCTCCCACATTCCCGTTGCTCGGTCGTCTTCCTTCAGCGCGATCTGAACTCTGGCTGCACTCTGGGCCTAATCCGAGGTTCTGCTTATCTGCGCCGGAGGAACAATAGCCACACGCAGAAAATAGCTTAGCTTCCTCACATCACTGCTCCACAAAATCCATCTTTTACTATCATGTTACAGTTTGTCAGACTTTCATCCGAATGAGATGTATATGCATTTTATTTTTGTGTGTATTTTTTTCCATTTTCTCTGCTTTGAGATATTGGTACCACCCTCACCAGAGAGGGCGCTATGGAGGAGGTATGTGGGGAGAATTGATGCTGTTTTATCAGGAAAATGGAGAGAAATTGTAATGATTGGATGTTTTCGATCTACTGTTTATTATTTGTCTCAAGATTTTTGAGTTACCTGCACGGAGATGGGATGGGTGTCTGTGTGTTGGGGGGGTCGGGGGTCCTTCCATTAGCTTGGCAGCATTCCAAAGCAATCTCCACATTCATCTTTTTCATTAACCAGCTTTCACCTCGCTCTTAATGAGCTGTGATTGCGCCCGCGTACCGGCCGGGATCGATGCTCAAAGTAGACTCGGAGAATATGCGTGAGTGAGAGGAATTGCCTGATCTGGATTAAATCACACACTCGGGCAAATTCCCTCAGTGTTGTGTTATCATCTTCAGGTTTGACAGCCAGTCCGCTTAGTCAGTCATTACACCGTGCCAGACGCTCAGTCCCAATCATGTTTAATCACAGTAGATATACAATTTGCTCCTTCGAACATCTGTTGAAGGACCCAAGCCCATGTCTTTATAAGCCCTCATGTTGGTGTGTTTTTAGGGAAAGATAGTCCTTTATACACTGAATTAATTTGATATTTTCATTTTGGCAGACCATCTTTACTAAAATTGCAGTTTTTTGTAATAGAAACCAAAATCTTGTGCCACATTTGTGTGGGACATGGATTTGTGGGATGAGTAGCAGAATTGAGCATGTGGGTTGCACCCATGAAAATGTTTTGCCAACTATTCTCTGCCAAACAGCTTATTATGCTGTTGCCATTGACTCCGTTTTTAAGCTTCTTGCTCATACATTCTGCGAGCAAAAAAAAAAAAGTATCAGTCTTTTACTTTTGGGCAAGTAAATGGTTTTTCATAATATGCACTTTTTAGGTGACAAAATTCATAAATAAAATATTTGGAACATTATTTGCACAGTTCATAGAGATGCTATTTGCATATGAGCTTTTCCCAATAAGAATGCAAGTGTTGTCTTTGACTATCGGTAAGGGCTTACATAATACTTAACCCCCGAAGCCTTCCAAACAGAGCTTTTTCCCTAATGAGGCTCAGAGTGCTGTGTTCAGGGGCTGTCGTATAAAGAAGCGTCCCTCACCTCATTACCTTTGACTCACTGTCACAGAGCGTTTCTGTTGTTTATAGCTGCCGACTTGCGTGTAACACTCACTTGTCTGGCTCGCTTTATCTATTGACTTGCCTTTCTTTGTCTTAAGGTCCCCAAGGCTTTCGTTCTTCTTCTTCCTCTTCTTCTTCTCCTCTTGTCACTTTGTCGGGCTCACTTCCGTCATCGCTTTGTGCTCTGTTGGCTCCTTTGGCTTGTTCTCCGCCTCACAATCCAGGGAATGAATCTATGTGCCTGTTGTTGTCTTGTGGGTGGAATACTTTACAAGTTTTCCCCCTCCAGGTCATTTGAGGAAAGAGCAAGTTGTCACATAATGTAAAAACTAATATGCACATATGCAGGTCTGTATAGCTTTAAGATAAAATATATATGTCGTCATTATATTTTAAGTTATATCTGGTCAAGCTATAATTTGGCCAAATTTTAAGATTATATTTTTTTAACATAAGGTTTTAAATTGACAGTTAGCATGCTATTGGCTAGCTCAGGCTAACAGCGTTGAATGGAATAAAGACAAATGTAACTATTTTAATTTCTATGTAGTTTTGAAATATTTTGCTTTAAAAGGAACACAGCTGACTTTTAAATTGTGAGTGAATATATTCTACTAAAGTTAACCCGAAATTGGATCAAAACCAAAATGGCAATAAAATGGCGTTCAACGACAGCACCGTCATGCAGCAGCTGTTGGAAAGTTGTTAGTATTCTGCGAGCGCGCGTCACCTCACGGCTCCACTCACCAAGCGGAAAGTCAGTCAACAGCAAGGCCGCCACGGGTCAGGGAGCAAACACCTTCCCTTGTCAGCCGTGTGCCTGACTGACACCTTTACGTGGCATCATATAACTCCCACCTCGACCGCGCTGCTACACCATCGCATTGAGTCAACCTGCATGTTACTCACATGCCCCGAAGCTACTCTGGAATGTGTGTTCACATCTTAATTATATCATTTTTCTTTAGCATTCACATGGCGTTGTGGCAGAATTACTTAGAGCGGTGATATTAATGTGCGCCTGGCAGCCATTGAATTTGTTATCAGATGATTTCAGCCGCCTCGCTAGGATGTTATCATCCACTCAATGAGTGAATTTTCATACCTATCAGAGCAGTAGAAAATACAGACGAAATGTTACATTTAGTCCGACATTTTTCCATGTTGTCTGTATATGAGAGAACACTAAAGAAATTCAACTTTAATGTAAAGAAAATCCCTTGACACATTCGACAGCCTTTGGCTTTACGCTCTTATTCCGGTAACTGCCTTTTATCGCGTGAGTTAATGGTTTAAAAGTTTCATGCAGTTATCTGTGCTATACCTTCCCCCTTTATACACATTTAACAGATGCTTGTGGTCACTGCTACTGCAGCTTTAATGAAGCGCACTTTCTCTACTTTTAAAACACTCACAGCTCTCAACTTTCTGGCTGACTCATCAGAATTTAGCCATCTTAACGTTTTAAAGGGCTGGTAAGTTTTGAATGAATAGAAGAGGAAGTGCAGCATCTGGACAGGAAGTTGGACTTCCTGCTGTGGAAGGGGGAGCAAGGTGAGGGTGTAGTAATTTTACTCCTCTCTTCCAAAGCTATTTGCTCCTCTGTTGGTGAGCTTGGACTTTAGTTTATGGTGATACTGTGTAAATTACCTGCGAGATCAAACAGCGTGAGTGCGAGGACACGGGTCCAGCCAGCTTCACCTCACCTCCACCAACGGGCCCCATTAGCCTCGGACGCATCGCTCGTTTTTGTCCGCAAGCGTTACCGGCGGGTAAGAGGCAATTATGCAGCAGTGGCGGTGTAATATTTCATTGCCTTCACACGCTGGACACTAACAGCTTCATGAAGAATAGAAGGGCGGTCGCAGAAAATGGCGAGTTCTCAAGGGCACGGTGGTTCATTAGGAATGTCGCTTTATGGGGAGGATGGAAGGGCGGGAGTGTGTTCTGGTTTCGGTCAGGTGGCGTGGAGGAGATACATGACATGGAGGTCATAGTAAGGCAAGAGCATTTTAAACTACTGCCAGAAGGATCCACCGAACTTTGGTTCTTGGTAGTCCTACTCTGGATTCTCCTTAGCCTCCTGTCTGAAAGGAGGAGATGGAAAATGTCCCTGATGAAACAGTCTTCTGTTATTCCATTGGTAGTGTACTTCTTCACGTGCAGCTGGTGTGGGATGTCCACTCTCCATGTTTTACTCCAACTTGTGGAATGTGAGATGGACACCACAGAACGGTTAAGCCCTATTAAAAAACAGCCAGACAGAGTAGCAGTTGGTAACGGTATTCAAAGTGTAACAATACTTACTGTATTTCCTCCAATGACGGCTGTCCTTGGAATGCCTTATGGCATTGTTTAGTATGATTCCAAAAATCCATTTGGCGTCCCGCTTGATAGATTTAAAAAAGAGGATCCCACTCGAGACAAGCTGACAGACAGTGACACGTGTTCTTTTTATAACTCAAACAGATGTTCCTGGCTTCTCCTACTGTTTGTTGGCAGATGTGAGTCGTGACCCCGGAGAGAAGAACAACAAAACTCATTTGAACCAGACCAAACATCATAAAGTTTTACATCAGAACAAAAATAATAACCCCTTTTCTCATCATTGTCTTTAGAAATCCGATCCGGCGGTCGCGGGTCAAAAGACGGAAGCAACAAGCAGCTTCCCTTGTACGACACCCCGTACGAGCCCACGGAGAACGGTGGAGACTCAGACCCCGAACGCTCGCGCTGCCCTCGAGAGAGTCGACTGCCTCAGGACGATGAGCGGCCGCCCGAAGAGTATGACCAACCCTGGGAGTGGAAGAAGGAGAGAATTTCCAAAGCCTTTGCAGGTACATATATGCGAGATGAGATTTATGGTTAAGGTTGATGACAATGATGTATGTGGTACTGGGAAATGTCCATTAAAAAAAGAAAATCCAGAATTTAGTAGAACGTTCACGTTCCTAACTTTATTGCCTAGAAATCTTCTTGAGTGAAGAGATTTTGTTAACGCACTCTTTACCACCAAGATGTACAGTTTGTTAAAGCCCAGATATTTTTTTGGGGACATTTCTAGATTTTAAAATCAAACGGCATGTCTGGACAAAATGCAGTCAGTCGATTGGGCTGCAGAGAATCTCCACTTTGTGGAGCACAATTGGACAAACTCCATATAATTTTTTCAGAAACGTCACATACTAGTATGGTATCATAAGAGGAGATAGCGAATTGTCACTCAGGTCCCTTATGGGCAATAAAATGGGAAGAACTCACAGGCACACACGCAAAGGGTTTTTTGTACAAAATTCGTCGAATGAAACAACTTCACTTTCAATCAGGCTTGTGATCAGTGTTGGGCTCAAACATTAGTATGTTCTGAACTCCTGTTTACATGCCAGATTCATGCTTGCCAGAGGGATTATTGTGGACCTTAGCTGACATCATCTTGTCCTTCTTTAGAGCGTAAATTAGTTGATTTGATACACAAGCCTCAACAGAGGTCGACAAAATCTTATCATGTCATCAAACAATTGCAACAGCTATCAAAAACAGAGCGAACTGTATCGCTTGGTGGATGTGCAACTATTGACTGCGGTTATCAGACGGAATCGATTTAGAAAAGGTTGTCATTTCTTGTCATTTCTAACCATTTCTTTCTCTCTTCACTAACATTGTTCTTCTTCAAGCTTTACACATCCCCGTTTTCCCCCCTTTCTCTTTCCCGAGCACCTGCTACCGTGTTTATTCACAGGTGTTCCTCCTTTGTACTTTTTTTTTTTCCGCTTTAAGCAAGGGGACGACGGGTGTACATATTTGGTTATACAGACAGGTGCATGTAAGTACGGCCGGGTTGGCTAAAGCAGCCATAACATCAAAACAGGGCTGTTCTAGACAAATATTAGATGAAATCATATTTAATCAGCCCTCTATATATGTGTGTATATATTCTTTTTTTTTGTATCCTTGAACAGCTCTGCTTTGTTATGACTGCATTAGCTACGAGGGCTCTGTAAGTGGCACTGGATCAGTTCCCCACAGAAGAAAGGACTGCACTGCTAAATCCCCCACAGGTACCACCACTGTGCAACCGGGCCTATTTGTCTCTCTTTCTTTCTTTTTTTTTCTTATGATGTTTTAACCATCAATCATGTGCTCAATTTGGGATTTATGCAAGGGGGCGGGGGATGCCCTCAGGTTGCGGTCTTTTGATTAATAGGATGAGAAAAGGTCGGCCTCTTGAAGTGAAAATCAGCTGGCTTTGAAGGTGTACGCTACTGGAATAATATTAGAGAGGGGAGTGCAAAAGCAACACGTGGGAAAATATTGCCAGTTGTCTTTAGATTTATATTGTGTTCTATCGATTTCACATACTGTGAGGGGCCTTATTTTCTATTGTGTTTTTTTAAATTCTAAACAATTAGCAGCTTATTGGAAATCATTTCAATATAAAGTACTGTTATGGAGAAAAGCAGCAAAAAGTTAAAGGAGACAAATGTTTTAGAATTTCAAACTGTTCCCTAGTGTCTTCATAGGAAGGCCTGTAACATTTGGTCAAAGCACACTGAAGATAAAAAAAATATTTTGAATATTTTGATTGGGTAGTTCTGTGTCATGCAAACGAGCCTTTTGCTCACGCCGCCTCTCTACCGCTGCTTACATAAGAACTCAGTCTCTCATTATGTCGCCTTTGAGCAGCACTCAGACATTTGTTTACCACACTTCAACATTTATTTAAAGCACTCGTAACATGTTTTTTTATTACGCCAGTGTCAACTGGGCCATTAAAGATGTCCTTTAAAAAAGAAAGCTGCATCTTAAAACTACTTTAATTCATCTTGGTTGTGTTTTTAAATGCAGGGCATAAAATACAATGACGTGAATTGGAGTCCAAGCCTGATCATTTGAAGCTTGCTCCTCGGCAAGGTGTTCAAACGCCCTTAGATCTTTACATCAAGGAGCCCTTCTCCATAGCAAGCTGGCGTGATTCCTCTTTTTGACATGTGCAACGGAAAAAGAGCTGAAATCTAGAGCCAACTTTCTATCCGACATCAGGAGAAACAGAGACGGATTTAATGTCCTTTTTTTTTTTTTACCATTCGTTCTTATTGATTCCCCCAGAAATTGCTTATCAATGTGGAGAAATGCTTTTGCCGAGTAAAAATGTCAGCAATAGAGATGAAGTCAGTCCTATAACGGAGAGGTGGGACAAAAGATCAATATCACCAACAAATGAAATCAAAATGATATTGTGATGGATCAGTGTAGCAACCGGCACACCAGTTGCAATGTATCATATCTATTTGGTTCAATACTTTATTGATACGTCAGCATCTGGACAAAAAAAATCGCTATGTATCAGATGGTCTGTTACGGTACGGTATTGATACACCAGCATGAAATATCGATATTTGTGCTCTTAGCTGATATCCAAGTGAATTCATAACAGTTACTGCACATTCACACGATTTATCTAATTTTTATCGAAAGTACAATCGTTTTTCCTGCTACCCGAGGCACTTAGTGATCTGTGTTTGCATGTGTGTAGCAAGGAAGTTACGGTCAAGGTAATATCAATGACTAATGCACTCGCCTCCAATTGAATTTTAATAGGCCGCTCGAGCAAACATCAAAAACCTTCACAATTTATACAACCACATTAAATAGGAAAATGAAAGTGTCACCCAAACAAAATATGATGAGAATGCTATCGTAAAACGGTCTGCCCTCCCACCTGGCTCTGATACCACAATGCCAGACTATTTATCCTTGTTAATGATCAGCCTAGGAGAGCGCAATAACACTCCACTATTATTATTATTTTTAATATGTAAATTCCAAGCCTTGTTAAGGTGTCGGAAGAGTGTGCGTACTTGCGTTTTTTTAGTTAATCGCTCATCCTTGCCGTGACCTCAGCAATAGCGGCGGGCTCAGTCATACATTGGCAACAAAAGCCTCTTCTGCTGCCACCGCTGTCTGATCCGCTGATGGATGAGGAAGGAGCTGAGGGGTGACCGTGATGTATGATATGCGGAACAAACCAGGAAGCCTGCACGGGAGCGGGAGGAAGTGTGTTGGCGCTTTCAATCTGGATGAGTGTGCTACATTCAAACTTTCATTTGCTCCACTTTCAACACGACATTGAGAGCAAAGTTTCTAATCGGAGTTGATTCATTGCAGATGTTTTTATCGGGTTATCGTGCTTTAGCGAGACAAATCGTTGATATTTTGATGTCTTGTCTGGCGTCATAGATTATTATGCAGTGGTGTCTGGATAAGAGTCTAATCTTATGTGACCATCTGCATAATCAGAATCATCTTTTCCCCATTGATATGAATGAAAATCCAACTTCCGCTCAAACAAACAAAGGAAAGTTGTATTTCAAAGAGGAAAATTAACACTCAGTTTTTGACATATTGCATCAGTTGCTCCTTCTGTTGTGTTCCCCTCGGACAGATATAGTACTGTTCATTGAGGCGTAATTAGGAATCCCACTTGGGTTCTACGCCGGACACGGCCAAGGCGTCTTTCTCTGTTTTTGATCTTTACTTTGATGCTAAAGCTTGTATCTATTCTTGCTGCAATACTGTATTGATACATCTGATTAATGTTACTTATAGATCTTATTTGTTCAGATACTTTATCAGTACCATGGCATATGGACAAAGGATTTATGTTATCACAGTTTGGGGTACTGGTAAATCGAAAAAAGTGAGATATGTTGTTTCGTACAACTCTGTATTGAAACACCAGCTTGTAGACAAATGTTTGCGACTGCCATGTATTGTATTGCACTTTTTAAGCCCACTATATCAATACATAAGGAGAAAAGATGGATATCAGCTTTGTTACGCTACTGGAATGATATACTCATACGCTGAGAACGATTCGCCATCGTCATTTATCACATTGCTACAGGTGTGTGCGAGAGTCGCCTTTTATGAATTTTTAATGAATCTTGCCCAGTCTTAACGACCCAGAAAGTCTTCAAATAAATCATCGATAGGCTTCACGGTCCAGCAGCGGGAGGATCCTGGAGACAAAAAAAAAAACGTTGTCGTTGTAGTACTGGTGACGGCGTGCAGATAACCTTCAAGACGGCCGTCTTTCTTTCTAACGTGTCCCGTCGCTGCGCTTATCTTCACTCGCACACATTGGCCCACACGCACACACACACACACAAACACACACACATACACACATGTTTTCCCGCCTCACAGGCTCCCGCTGTCCAGCTCCGCTAAAAGACTTTCATCACGTCTCTATCCTTTTTTTCATACAAATGGCACTCTTTCACATAAACATGCTCTAAAACGGAGCACCATTGTATCATGTGATGGATACGAGCGCAGAGAAGCCGTGCGCTGGAGGGGACGAAAACGGGCTTCTCCTTCGTACGCATAATTTGCAGCGTAAACACAAGTGTCTTGTTTTGAATATGCACGCGTTAGCAATTAGCCGAGTAAATTAAGCGAAGCTAAATGAAATGACAGCGGAGCAAACAGGCATGTTAATGAGAAAGCCTCAAGAAACTCATACCTGCCTTTGGTAATAGTGTTCATCAAGGTAGAAAGGTTGCAAGGTCAACACGTGTGCTTTCACACACGCTAGCGTCTTCACAAACTAACTTTCTCCATCCTCTTTCCCTTGCTTCTCTATTCCAGCTTCCTGTTTAGTCACAACAACCATCTCTCTACCTCAACTTGTTCAAAGTTTCACGCCGTTTTCTTCTTCCTCTCTTACCCTTTTTTCCCCCCTTTGTCGTCGTCCATCTTCTCCTTCTTCGGGCATCTCTTGCAGTAGAGATTAAAGTGATCAAGGACCTTCCGTGGCCCCCTCCGGTGGGTCAGCTCAACAGCAGCTCTCCCCTGGTGGAGGAGCTGGAGTCGCCCACGCAGACGGCTCAACCCCCGCCCGGACAAGGCGCCGGTGAGCAGCACCACCAGGGTGGGTGTTGGTGTTCCACTTGTCCAATGTCTGTCCCATCATTTCATCCATTCTTTTACCATATTTCCCCTCATCCACCCTTCCGTGTGTTTGTTTCACTTGAGGAGTAACTTCAGGGACGATTGGAAGACTAGTTAACGGTGTCAGGGGCTAGCTTTTGTAAACGCCGTACTTTTTCCATCTGGATTACACGTGGCGGAAAATCCCTGAGTTTTAAAATGCTGAAGGCTCATTAGTTTTAATTGTGCCCAACTGCCTCTTGTCTGCGTAATCACTCGCTCTGACCCCCCCATTTCCTTTTGTCAATACACTCGCTGCGCTTCCAGATGGTTCCCCAAATGCCGGTCTCCTTGTTGGAGTAGCTGCAAAGGAATCACACTTATCTTAAATTATTTTTAGTCCGGGATGTAAAAGTCGTGACTTTCATACTAGTGGGTGGGTGGGTGGGTGGGGAGCATGTCATGATAGCAGAGCTGTCGCCACCCTAATCTGCATTGTAGTGTCGAAGACTTGAAAGTGGCTCTGAATCTTCACCCAGCCTGACTGATTTTCTCAAAAGTTGGTCGTTATAATGGAAATTGGCCGTATTGTTACATCTCACTGAAGCAGAAAATCTGAATAGCTCCTTCACCTTTATAGAGTTTGGCTTTGGATTTTTCCACTGTGTTTCCTCTTATTGATACTCATCAGAACTCAGACGCACTGTGAACTGCTTTCATTCCAAGCAGAAGTGAAGGACGCGGGACAGAACTAATGCGAGGGAACAGGATCTCCTCCCGTGGAGATCGGCATGTAAAAGGACGCTTTTGTGCGCTGTGGGTGAGGACTTGATTTATGTGGGCCAATCCATGGGAAAGCTATTTGGGCCCCGCCCCTCATCTGCCGCCATGTGAGTGGCGTTGAGATTGGTATCCAGCTGTAATGTGATCCTCACTGGGTCCGAGCCTTCGCGGGAGCTTTTGGCTTGCCCTCTGTGACCGTGGAGCTGATCCCCATGCCATAAAGCAATTTTCTTTTTCTTTTTTTTTTTTTCTTTGTTCCACCCCAAATTCAGAATATTTTTCACTATCAAGATGCTTTTATTCCATTTTGAAATAGAGTGTCATATCTCTTTGACAGCCAGGCACGTTTATACCTTGACCGTTTTAATTTTTTAGAGTGTTTCCTACGGCATAAAAGGGGGCATGTCTTCCCTCCATCCATCAGCGTCCGACTGACACTTCCATCCGATTCCATCGACAATCGCTGCGCCAACACACACAACATGACAATTTATGTGTGTGTGTTTCTTCAGATAACTGTGCACATTCTCATCCTTCTTAAGCTGCCTGTCAGGAGGCTTTTGTTCTGCTCTTGGCCAATCATCTCGTCAATCTGGTGCAGAAAAGGGGAATAAGCTTGGCTCGCTGATATTTGGAGCCTAAAATATACATTTTCGGTTTAGAAGGAAGAAAAGACAAACCGTTTTGAATATAATCCAAACAGTGTGCAGCTTTTTTTCCTTTTTTTTCTTGTCTTAGTTGGACATCAACAAGAAAAAGATGCGGTCAAGTGAGCAAATACTTACACGTTGTGTGGGCAACCAACGATAGAAATAAAAATGGGAGCCAGGCAGGAATTATGTAACAAGGACATTATCCTATAGTCTATATACATTTGTGTTCAGGATAATAGCAAAATGTGAACTGTATTTCCTAATGGAATAAGATTTTTTTTAATAACCCCCTATTTTTTTTCTGGATAGTAAATCTGTACCATGGACTTGATAGAGACATGAAACACCTTAAATTTGAAAGCTTTTATCTTCACGTCCAGAGCCACACTTTGACAACCTAGTTTGTAGGAATGGTGATGAAAGGCGGTGAGTTTTTGGGATTGTCATGGTTAGAATGCGACATGAAAAAAAGGGAAGTGAAGAAGTTGAATTACAAACAAAACAGCTGTCGGCAAGGATAAGAGGAGCGTAAACATGCATCGCCGTTGTCCCCACCGGTCAGTTGCCATGGAAACAAAATGTATCGGGCTCATAGCACACTCATATTGTGGCCCAAAATAAACCAAACATCTTCAATGTGGACTCATCTGGATTGACTGCTCTGCCCAACGATGCCTTCCCGTTAGACCCGAGTTTTTCTGAAGCCACTGATTTCCCATCACGTATCAGATTTTAAGACCAAAAAAAAAGAAAAAGTCATTTGGATGAATCACTTCCACGACTTTGTGGTAGATTGTGTCAAGGGCAATGAGTTCATTGATAGAGTGGAGGTGAAGGGGACCCCCTGCTGTTTACAGCTCGAATGACACCATTGTGGTTTCATCGGAGCAGACTGCATCCATGCACATTAAACGGCCAAATTAGGAGTCAAACGTTTTATAATTCATCATGTCCATCAACTGCACATAAACGAAAGACAAATACAACATCGTGTACGGATTTACTACAAAAGTCGCTTGCCAAAAATCTGTCTGCCTGATTGATGAATAGGGATGTAAATAATAGCAGCTTATTCAACACAATGGCATAAAATGAAAGAAATGATCTCGATATTTTCTGAGGGGCTTCTATGAAGACTTTTTGTCTCTAAATTGCTTTGTTACTTCTTGTTATGTCCAAAAAATCGGCAGTTTCATCAACTGAATTTTCCAGCAGTATTCATACCAGTGAACAACGTTTTTTTCCTTTTTTTTCCCGTTGTTGTCCAATTAAAAACATACTGTACATCTCCAAATGTACATTTTCACTTGGCAAGATGTAAAGTGACGCTACATCGCGAACATATTTAGTTTTTATCATCGCATGCGTGCTGAGCACGGTTGCAAAACTTGATGACTCGAAACTAATAGTCAGGCAGCTTCGCATGCTCGGAATGCGATCAAACGTCTTGAGACTGATTAGGGTCCCGCCCCAACGATTCATCGGCCCGACTCTTCTGCCCTGAAATACGTTTACAATTGCATGGCGGGCCGCATCAAACGTTCTTCCTCTGGACCATATGTAGCCCACAAGCTAAACGCATCTCTCTGGACATGCTGTCATGGCTCATAGAACACAAGAGACGACTCTCGATGCATTGATGACAGAGGGCCGATGTCATCGATTCTCTTCATCAAGAGCCACGGCCGTTGATATGTCAAAGCGTTCACAGCAAGGGAAGCCGCTCGCGCATGCCGGTTCCACCGCCGGCGTGTCAGCGTGGCTCTAAAATAGGTCTTTTCCAAAGCCAAGGGTGCCGCGACATCAATTATAATGATGGATGACGGCGGGAAAGAAACCAAAAGCCACACACATGGGAAACACACAAGCGGGAGCTGACTGGCCACGTGAGACTTATGTAAATAGCCAATAAACAAGTTTAGTCACTTCTACCAGTCGGCCTTGAGTGCACGTAACCTTGTCGCGTAGTGTAATTTTTAACTTTTGGGTATTTGAATGTCTTTTTGGTTCGGCTGCTGACGTGTTCACACGCACTGGAATGTGAATGTACAAGTATTTAGAAAGAATAGTCGGGATGGATTAATGGAGCGTGTGAACATGTCGCCAAGTGTCACCATCACTGTAAATAATCGCAAGCAGAATTTCTCTCAGTTTCACTGCTATTTCCATCGAGCCGTGATTTAAACAGTCTCACGAAATAAATATTTGATTACAGTAGGGTCCATAAATATGTGCTAGTCGTGTAATGTCATTTTAGTATTGACCCATGAAAATAAATTGCAAAAAGGTTTACAAAAATGCGAGCTGTTCACTCACTCACTCACTCACTCACTCACTCACTCACTCACTCACTCACTCACTCACTCACTCACTCACTCACTCACTCACTCACTCACTCACTCACTCACTCACTCACTCACTCACGGGTCTGTATATCTAGAACTGATCAACACAACTGCTCAAAGGTGTTCAAGCATTGTTTTTTTTTTATCTTATAGTTCAGTTTGATGGCGTGGAGAAGTCTCGAATGTCGCCCACCAAGGACGGGAAAAGCCGCCCATTGCAGCGGCACTCCAGCGGCTGCTTGGTTAACACCAAAATGTCGTCGGCCGAGCAACCCGGGTCCTCTGTTGGGGAACGCATCGATCCCAGCATGGCCTTGGAGAGCCAATTGTGAGTTCGATCCCTTGCTTTGGATTTGTTTTGTCCCCACGATGGCTAATTATTTTCCCCCTTTATTATTTTGTCAGCTGGTACCACGGCGCCATCAGTCGGACGGATGCGGAATGTCTGCTGCGGTTGTGCAAGGAGGCGAGTTACCTGGTGCGGAACAGCGAAACGAGCAAGAACGATTACTCCCTCTCACTTAAGTAAGAATCACATCGTCCTTTTTATTTGACTACTTACTAATTATTGAATTGGATAAATGCCAACAGACAATTTAGGAAGTGGTTAACTTTAGAATTCAAAGCCAAGTTCGAGAAAACATTTTAAAATTCTCTGTTGCACAAAAAGCTCCACCTGGACTACAATAGTGTGCTGACTGCGTTGTTCCGATATGCTAATGAGCTTCACCTTTGCCACCTCTACCTCCCACCAACACTGCCCTCATCCTTCACCTCGCCACACCAGACCTCATAATCTGCTGACACTTCAACTCCCATCAGTGAACTCTGACCCCCCGCCAAGGGGACGCTCTTATTGGCCAAGTTATGTCTTGACATTTCGCTGCGGTGAACTTTCCATTCCCGAGGGGTGTGGGGGGGTGCAAGTCCCATCGCATTCTTGTCGCGAGAGCCGGTTGCCACGACAACAGGAATGTTGCCACATATTCTCTGACAATATGGCAAAGCGGTATCTTTGCTGGAGGTACGGAAATATTGTCGATTTGAAGGCAGACGAATGACATTTGGGAAGGTCTTCCCGATTCCACGACGACCTTTAGATGGGAGATGAAAGTGTAAACGTAGACAGACACTGATTAGCCTTGAGCCTAACCTTGCTGGAGGCGAGGAACAAAAACATGGTATACATTTTCTTCTTTATGCTTCTGCACCTGGCCATCATTTATTATTTTGCTCAAATAAGAAAAAAAACCCATTAACAGAAATGTTACTTTGGTTTTGTACCCTCCACATTTGTTGGGTAAGGGGGCACTTTGGAGACCCAACTATTTGTATAAAAGCACTTAAAAAGTCAATTTTCCATAATATATCCCCCTTGAAGACTTTTATTTGCCAAACTACGATCTGTTGATGCTGAAAGCAGCCAAAGTAATTTCCCAAGGGCTCCAAAGAGCGACGCACGCCCAATAACAAACACAAATTCAATATTTAGCACTAAATGATCATCATGTTGGACTTTTAGCAGAAAATTGTACTAAAGCATATCGATGACCATAATAAGAGTGTTTCAGGTCACTTACATGGACCGAGAGCGATGAGTTAGCCTTGTGGATCCCGCCGCCGCCATTAATCCACATCACAAAAGTGTCCAGCTGGAGCTCCATAACGAGCCAGTAGCTATTAAAGCAGATATGCAGCCGGTGCAGTAACCTGATTTATTTATGGCCTCGAAGCTACCGTGGCTGCCGCTAACTGATTTTAAAGCTTTGCCATAGGATAACTTGTGTGACCCTCATAAAAGATGGTAGCAAGCAGTGCAGTGTGAGGGGAATTAAAGTCACATTTCCAACAAGTTCACTTTGGTTCACACACATAAAATCGTGTTTGTACAAATGAAGGCCTCACCCGTAGTTAGCGCTTTTAGTGGACACCCGATTTTGCCTCACATTTTTTTAATGTTTTCTTTTCTGTATATGGAGGGAAAAATCACACTTCGAAATGTATTGTTGAATATCCCAGAAAGTGCCTACAGGCAGTTAAAAAACAAAGAGACATCACAACCCTTGCAAGAGGCTTCTTCGCTAATAATTGGTGCTGCCGGGCGTCAGGCGACATCGGTTCTCGTGCCTGAGGCACGAGCGCGGGTCAGGCCTCAAAAGCAATCTTTGGAGTGATTGGTGCGGCGACATCACGGCGGAGCCCCGCAGAAGCAGAGGTGACGACGAGTTCAGCCCCGCTCGACATGAGGCGAGCTCCCCCCGGCTGACGCTGAGATTGAGCGGGAGGCCCAAGGTGAAGACGGTCTCTGTCTCGGGTTGCTGAAAGATGCATGAGGCCCGAATGGCGGCACGTATGTGCGCTGCATTATTGATAAAGAGCAACAAAGCTTTCCCTAGTCAGTTCTCTGACCTGATGGGAAGTGTTTTCTGTTCACCCCGCCCTCTCAACCTATTTGCCCCTCACTTACTACTCCACCTTTTTATTTTGCAACAAAGTCTTTTTAGTCTCGCAGAAAGACAATCACCTTTATTAATATCAATACTCTGAAGCACTTAAAGAACAATGACACAACAAATCGGTATCCAAGAGTAGCTGTCTGAGTTTGAGTTAGCGGGTATGAGTTAGCATTCAGGCTACGGTTTAGTCTAAGTAGAACTAAAGGTAAGATTACAAGATAGGATTTAGTGATTCGTTAGATGGGGCATGCTAACACATAGCAATTTAGCTAGGAGTTGAGGGACAAGTTAGGAATGAAGGATTCTGAATCAGGGTAGGAGTTGGCAGTGTTGTCCTTGTGGCTGTCTCCGAAGGACAATATTGTGCATCAACAACTCCAAACATTTGCTCGGAAGTCATTTGGGAATCTAAAAAAAACCTAAACAAACCCTGAAGTGTTTTCTGTTTTAAGTGTGTCTCTATGTAACCTAGCATCCGCCTCCGAGGGACTGATGATTCATCAAAAGCTCTTTGTAGCGACTATTTTTAACTAGAGGTCTCCTGGCTGGCGCTCGCAGACTAACAGAAGTGGCGATACAGAAAGTACAGAAATGTTTCTTCGTGTTATTTCAACTCATTAATGACACTCGAGAGACTCAATAAGGCGAAAGTCACAGAGATGTTTTACTGTCGCTTTGAGAAATATTACACAGTGGCCTGCATCTGTGAATAAAGAGACAGCTTTTGATAGATTTGTCATTTTTAGGACACCCTCAGATTGAACCCTGTGCCCCCCCCCCCCCCCCCCCCTCTCCAACTTTCCATTGTTATCACTCCAGTACTTTCCCTTTGAGCACGATGGAGCAAAAACACCCATTGGGGTTACACTTACAATACCAGATAATTAAAAAAGGAATTTCAAATCCCGATTCGCACATTGTCCAGGTGGAGTACATGCACAGAACTTGGGTTAGGGACAAATATTTACATTAAATGTTTAGTTGCGTTTTACCACCTTACCCCCAGAGATGTGCCAAGGCAGTAAAAATATTTGTCGTTGTTTTTGTCTTGCAATTTTCTGAACATAGAATTGGAGATATTAGTTGCTAAGACCAATAATCACAATACTTTGTTTATGTCCCTCCGAAGATAAATGAAATATTAATATCCCCGTGGCTCCGATTCAGAATGGTAATTTTCTATTTGCGAGCACAGGATTAGTGTGAAACTGTAAAAGGTATTGATCCGAGGCGGGTGGAACCGCGCAGGGAGCTTCTTCATTTGCTTTTTACTGCTCTAGCTTAAGTGATTTATCCTAAGGGCTCATTAGCCTCATCCCCATGCCGGGCACGTGACGCCTTGGACCTTAAGTACAAGTCTTTGTCGCATCCCCCCTGGGTTGCTCACTAACTGCTGTTTCTTGTGGTTTTGTGTGTCCCCAGGAGCAGCCAGGGCTTTATGCATATGAAGCTGTCCAGGACCAAAGAGAACAAGTATGTCCTGGGCCAGAACAGTTGCCCCTTCGACAGTGTGCCCGACATCATCCACTTCTACTCCAGCCGCAAGCTGCCCATCAAGGGGGCCGAGCACATGTCCCTGCTGTACCCCGTGGCCATCAGGACACTATAGTACCCCACCCAAACCAAAACCCCCATAACAGAAAGGGAAATCCCAAAACTGCTGATTCTGACTCACCTCACTGGTTGACAGATTCCCAAAGATCTGTCTTTTATGCAGGAGTTATTTTTGTTTATTTATGATCGTTCCCACGGAGAGGATTCACTTTATCTGTCGCGGCTGTTCATCTGGAAAACTTGGGTTTTCTGAAAGGTTAATACTAAGGATGGGCACTAGGGTAAATTGTCTTAGGGTGTATTCAGACCAGAAAAGTCCTTTAGTCCGCTTGTTTGGTCCAGATCAAAAGCGGACTTCATTTTTTTTCGTTTGGTGCTGTTCCTATTCAGATTGTACATTTTGCAAGCGAAGTATATTTTGTAAACACACCCACGCTTGTGACGATCTGGGCTCCAGCTTTACAATCGAACCCTGGTTCGTATAAAGTGGACCAGTCAGTTCTGAATACATCCTTAGAGCATAATAACGCAACCAGAAAAGGTCCCCAAGGTTTAGGTCTGTATGATGTGTGACAATTAAGAAACAAGATGGCCGTTTCTATTCCAGGCTGTTGTCACGTAAGTCTTATCTCTTCATGGTCGCACCCGATAGGCGTTAGCGGACTGTCGCGTTGACTTTCTTCTGGCAGTAAACCAACTGAGACAAAATCATCTCCATTTTTCTCAATTACATTCGGAATTAGCTTCCAAACTAGCAAACAAAGCCACGACGTAGCCTGATAACTAAGTTGACCAAATGGAACCAGCATTGGAGCATTCACAAAGTTTTGAACTTCATTTTGAGGCTAGTGCGCCTTAGCTGACATGTTTAGACAGCAAACGAGTAGTTGATGCCGACGCTGGTTCCATCTAAGTGCTGCACTTTATTTTGTCTCCAACCTGGAAGACTTCATGATCCACTAGTTATTAACAAGCCCATCCCTAGTTGATACTCTATGCACGTAGATGTATTGCAAAGGGGGGGGGGGAGACGTGAAGAAGTCTGAGGCTTTTACGTTGATCTCTCTTTCACGTCTTCATCCATACTCTCCGCCATCCATCAGCGAGGGGGGGGGGGGGGCGTGTTACACCAATGACAGCGTAAGTGGCAAGACATTCTGGAGAGAGAGAGAGAGAGAGAGAGCGTGATGGACGGGTCAACCCGTCCAACAAGTCAGAGTTGAGGAAATAAAGCCCCCTTTTAACCCTGTAGCTGTCCCGCCTAAAGCCCCTCCCCCCCCCCCCCCTGCCACAACGCCTGCATTGTCTACCTCAGAAAATCAATGCCATTCAGCCGTCTGTCTGCAGATCAATAGGTACAGTGGGACGGCCCGCATCGATCCACTCTCTGCTTTCCTTAAAATCGTATCATTCGTTTTGAATTTGAAAAAAAAAAAAAAAGGCAGAAAAAATGGACAATTCAAGCCCGTCTTTGGTGTGTTTTTGTCACTACTATGATGCTGTGTGATGTCAAACGTTTGGTTGAAGCCTTATAATGCATGGAGATCAGCTGACTGCAATCCTGCTTTTGAACGATTGTTCCCTGACTGTAATTTATTGATGGGCTAATTAGCGCCCCCATTTTTTGTTGTGATCGTGTTCTCCGGGGTGACTCCTGTGGTGCTCTACGTTTTGCTCTTCTTGTGTGCTTGTCACGACGCCTCGGCCCAATTCTTCCTGACCAATCACAACACAGTTTATTGGAACCCCGATGAACATTCAAACTGGAACTTTATGCATTCAACGAGTCCATTATAAATTCTCAAGAACACTGACAAGTCCTGTATTGAAGTCACTTTTTGGATTTTGCTCACCAAGCACACTTTTTTTTTTTTTTAATTAAGGAATAGAACCGAATTGTGTTCAATCTCTATTTTTAAAAATTATTTCCCTATAGTGGACCCTTAGAACTTTGACAGTTGACCGTTATTTCAATGTTGCCTATTTGAGTGTTAACTCCATAACAAAATACAAGCTCTTCAGTCATTAGCATTTATTTATTATTGTCAATGAAACACCAACCTTTGATGGAGTTGCTTGGTGAGCAAATCTGCAAGAAATGAAGAATTCAAGGGAATGGACCTCCGCTAAGTATGTGCTATGCAACTGGAGGACTCCCAACTGGTGTTTCAATGGTACCAACCGTCCCACGTAGGCGATGAAAACGACTCACCTGTTTAAAAAGTCGAACTGGGGGTCGTCGCGGTGAGGTCAACATCACTGCAGCTTTACTGGACCTATGAGAGAAAAGATTTAGAGAAGATGAATGTCTACGTAGGTTCTTAATGACCGCTGCAAACGGGTGTTATAGACGGGGGAGGCCTTACTTAGCTTTGGAGGAAGTAGACTGCAATCCACGGAGGACACTCGAAAACATTTCTCTATGGAAAGCATCTCTTCTGTCTAAAGTGTCTTAACTTGTGAGTGTGAGCGTGTATGTGCGGCGTCCCCCTATGGCCAAATGTATATACTGAATGTATCATAAGCACGGGGGACGCGGAGGCATCTAAATAAATAAAAGAAGAAATCGGGTTTATTATAACTAAAACGCGAGTTGTTGTCTGATGCTTTCGTTGATGACGGCACCAGTTGCCATGGCTACGCTTCTCTGTAAATAGCGCGCTGCTGCTATATTGTTTGAGTCAAGGACTGTGGCTATTGGTATCCTCTCTCTCTTGTTATTGGGGTAAAGTGAAGCTTCAAACTGGCTTCATGGATCAATTGTTGTATTTGTTTGACTCCTTGAGATAGTCCTCTGTTCAAAATTGGGCTGAAAGCACACAGACTTGGAATTTTCTGAAACTCTTTAAAAATAACCATATTGAGGAGTCACAAAATACAACTGGTTCAGGAAGTCCATTTGAAGCTTTGTTTTCCCACTCACTTAACAGATCAGGAAGTAACCCACTAATGTACAAATGCAAACATTTGATAATATAATTTAACTGATGAAAAAAAAAAATCACCAACCAGTAGCAAGGTAACAAGATACAAACCAAGATGTTGCCAACAGCGGAAAATGCTCACAAGCAAACAAACCAGGAAGTATTCTTTCGTCAAATGCTTAATGACATTCCGAGATTCTTGTTGAAGCATTCACTCAGGCTACATTTCCACTTCTGTCTTGAAATGTTATCATCCATCAAAGCTGTACATTAAAATCCATTTTTCCAAGGTTCTATAGAGACAGGTGATCTCCACCTCTTCCATCAATGCATGAAACACATCAGAGGAGCTTTTGTGCACTAAAGAAAGAGCCAAGATGGAAGATCTCGTACAAAAATGTGAGTTGAAAGCATTCGAATGGAGCGTAGAGGGTTATAGAAATGACCTGCTGTCTGTCCACCTTTTTACACCCGACATGGTGACAGAAAGCAATCTCGGGTACCAGACGTTATGCTAATGATGCTTCCTTTCACCAACATGTTGGTGAAAAGAGAGGTTCCTCATCCAGGTGGTCTGACGTGGCTATTGTTCTTCTCGTCTGTTCTGCTTTGATTAGAAAAACATTTACACATTACATGGCTGCCATTATGGCCAGAAACCATTCAGACTCAAGTCAGTACACACCAGTGGAGCCAAAGAATGGTGAGGGAAAAATACTTTTTTAAATTTTGTTTGATTTGAATAACAAAAAAAAGGTTCTCTCCTTGCTAAGCAAAACAAACCAGCAAGTAGCCAATTTGTTAATAGTATAAGGACGTAATTATTAAACTAAATAGGTGTGATGTCATATTAAAGATTGAAAGTAAAAGTCAGTCTATTGTAACAATATCGTCAGGACTGAAACAGACCTATACTGCCATCTAGTAGTCAAATCAGAAAACAGGAAGTTGGGCCACTTGATTAGGTACATAACATCTGACCCTTACAAGCAGGCTGAAGGGCATAATATTAAAGAAATTGTTTACGATTCCTCTCAGTTGTCCAAAAATGATTTCGACTATGCTAGAAATGTTTCTTTTTTCATTCACAAAGTGCATTTTGTGTGCCTTTAATAGTGTTGAGATGATGACAAGATCCTCAGCAGTCCACATTGCAATGCACATTTTCTTTTTCTCATTTTCCATGTTTTTCATGACTAGAAAATTGGTCATTTTCCAGAAGGCTTGGGAACCCAGATTTATTTTTGTATTACAAGTACACTGACAAATAAAGTATGATGATATTATGATACAACACAATGAATGTCATAACGTGCCAACAAAAATCCTTGTGTTGTTCATTCGAGTTGAATTTAATGAGCAGGTCTGCATTCAGAGTCCCGGTCCCCCAGCAAAGATGAGTTCCAGGGCGGCCTGGATGTCTCCGTCAGTGGCCTGCAGTGCTCTGAGCATCAGTTCCTCATCCTGGATGCCCATGTCCCTGAGCTGTTGCATTTGCGACTGCCATCGGCCCTGAATGCATCGCATCGCCCGCAAGTCGCTTTACTTTCTCTTTTACGTGTCTCAGCATGCGCTTTAACTGAGATATTTGTTACCTGCAGGGCAGACATGTTGGTGGCTTGGAGGGCTTGTTGCAGTGCCTGACTGAACAGGTCGTTACTGACGGGGGTCCCTGCCGGCATAGGGGGGCCGCCGCTCGACGACGACGACTCGGCCTACAACCGAGTTTGAATAATGTGACATATGATAGAAATCTTTGGCTAAAGTCTAACTGTAGTTTGAAAGAATCATACAAAAAAGAAAGTGTGAATGCTTGGCTGTTAAGTTTTGACCTGGTTGGCTGTGGTCGGAGTCACTGCGCTGCTTTCGGGCGTGCTAGCGAGAGCTAGCGCCGTAGCTAGCTCGCTCTGCGTAATGGGTCGTGGGCCCGTGGCGCCGCTGTGGTTGAGCGAGAGCGGCCGAATGCCCGCCGAGACCCCCGCTCTGCTTGAAGGGCCTGCCGGGCTGCCCTGCTCCATCCAAAACAACACTCGTGAGAATTATGACTTGTCTGACGCTCAGAGGCAAGCAAAGACTCACAGGCTGGAAGTCTTCATCATCATCAGACATGCCCTCAAACATGAAGCCTCCTGCCCACAGAACAGTTTGGGTTAGTATGGCGAGGTGGATGATGTTTAATCTAAAAAAAAAAAAAAAAAAGATGAAATAAATGTACCCACCGGGCATATCACTGTAGGAGCTAGCTGAAGTGTTGCGGGTAGAAGATGTGGCAGCGGCACCGGTGGACTGCGTGGGTGCGCTTCCTGCCACAGAGTGCAACACCAGAATGATGGCGTTGACCAGGGCCGGGTGTGAGCTGATCAGTCTGTAAGGTACCAAAAAGAACTTTATGATCTGCACGTCTGACACGGAAAAAAAACAAGCACTCACGTGTCTAACATGTTGGGGTCTGTGAACTGCACAAAGAGATCTTTGTCTTGAAGCACGCCTGTGATGACAAATGTCAGCATTTCCATGTTGGTACCAATGAAGAAAAAGCATCGGGTCATACCTAGAGCCACAGGGTCGGACCTGAGTCCCGGTGTAGCCACAATGATCTGATCCAGGGACTCTTTGTTGGTCAACATTTTGTACACCTGGGTAAAGAAGAGAGATGCAGGATTAAGTAGTGTGTGCATTTTGCTTTTTCTTTGGATATTTTGTGTATCTCACCAGAGCTCTGTTTGGAAATTTACACATAGTGTGTTGTTATTTTTTTAGATGAATACTTGACTATATTTATACACTCAAGATTGAGATTGTGCGGTTGTACCTAATAGTCATTAAATATATGCATAGCGTCATTCTCACAGAGTCTCTGTAGGTGGAGTGTAGCGAGTGGAGGGCGGCGTGGAGCATTCGGAACTCCCTGGCCGCAGTTGCTCTGTTCACAGGTTCTGAAATAATAATATCGATAAAAAAAAAAAGACATTTAAAGTTTTGGCATGTATTTCAAATTCAAAATATATTCTTAAAATTTGTTAAAAGACACACCTGCAATGCTTTCAGGCTCTGGCCAAGTCTTTTTCAGGACATGCAAGGTGGATCCCGGTAGAATCCCGCAGGCATCAAGCGTGAAGTCATCCTTCAGCTTACGCCCACAATGGACCAGCTCTGGAACCACATAAAGCACACATGGCATCTATCAAGCTAGTGTTAAAGGTGGAGCCTAAGTATCATTGTGCATATGTGGAGAAAAATGATACAACTCAAATACATCAAATTGTACTGGTGCAGCTGAATGCACCCCGATCAATAAATCTCGACCCTCTCTAATGAACTACTAACACCTCTCCAAGTGGACTTACCTATGAGATCAGGGTCGGGTATAGAGTCGGGAAGCTGCGCGGCCACAAGCTGCTTTAGGGTGGCAACTCTGTAGCCTCCAGGAGCGACGTCCCCTGGCATCATCTCGGGGAAGTGGAAGGTGGATTTAGGCTGATCCAACAGCTTCAAGGACAAGTGCCAGTCTGAGGATCCCATCTAGAGGAGGATGAGTAGGAGGAGGGTAATCAAATAAATATACCACCCAGGGTTAAACATACAATAAAGACCTTGTGCTTAATTTGCTAGTTAACCCTAACTCTATGCAACGTTAGCAAATATGCAATCACGCTTAGCCGGCTTTCCCAAAACGCACTTACTGGATCGCAAATGTGTATTAAGCTATTCCAATGTATGACATAACATACAATATTGAATGGATAAAAGCAAGACTACAAATGGAAATGTTCAGTAAAAGCGCACGAAAGAGAAGCGCACACTCACCGTTTCAATGTTGACACTCGACTCGCTTCCTGGGTTTTAGTCACGTGGTACACGGTGCGTTTAAAGTCAGTGTCCACGTTAGGGAACTTTCACGCTCCATCCATTTTCTTAATCAAAACAAAGAAATATTTCTCTCAGACGTTGAATGCACAAGCTAAACCTTTCATGTGTTTTATTTCGTTTGTTATGATGGTTTTATCACATGCACTTAATAGATTTTTCCGCTGTCTTGTTCAGACGGGGCTGCGTCATGTCTCGGGGGAAAATGTGATTCCAGAAAGATGAATCATGATGGGGTTGTTTTCATTTCGGTTAAGAGGCGCTATCCAAACTCGACAAACTAACTAACCTTAGTCACATTATAAAACATAAATAAATATTCGGTCTAATTGATCAGTTCCACATCACTAGAGATTGTGTGAAAATCACATACTGTAGTGCTGTATTTAATGACGCTCCGTCAAAAAGAGCTTTTGCATGAATAAAATACTAATGAGGTTCTCAGAACCTGCATTTTTTTTTTACGCTGTCAAACTGGGAGTGGGTCGGGATTCGTCCCCCTCGAGATGACATCACCACCGGGCAGAGCAGCAAGGAGTGGTTTAGTGAATGCAACCAGATCCAAATCAATGGAACACACTCGCGTACTTTGATAAACCCCGATAGAGCCATTTCAAGACAGCAAAACACACCGTTATCTTCACGCTCAGCGGGACGAGAGGAATAAAACCAAAACACACGTCGTGTTCCTGAAGGCAACATCGACTGGACTGAAAAGACAACGCCGCTGTCACTTTAGTAGTTTTTTCTCGTCTTTGTCCATACCATGGTAAGAAACTATCCACCCACTACTTTGATTGCATGCATTTTGCTAAAAGTTACGACTCCAGCGTGTTATTTAAAGCATCAGGCATCTAAGTCGAAATCAGGGCTGACGTTTGTATACTTTTTCTCAGGATTAATGTCGTAATTTCTTATTTTAGCCGTCGGGAAAGTCGTGGCAAATAACGTTTGTGTGCCCCCGGTCGGCGACGTGGAGGAATTGCGTTCAATGACGCACTAGAAATGGGAATCCCCTGCATAGTACTTGAACTTTTTTTTTAATTAACAGAGGTGATGTGTCAAAAGTAATCTTCTAGAGGGTGTTTCCTGACTTAAGTTGTTCTTTATCACATGCTTGTTCAGCAGGCAGGTACAACATCCGGTGGGATGTAGAGGATGTTGTAGTCCCCATCCGGATAACTTGAGTGGGAAGTGATGTCATCCTGTTGTGACTGCGTCCATCCATTCATTTTCTCCACCATCTATCCTCATTTGGGTCGACAATTAATTTAGTCAACACAGAATATTATGTTCTGTAATCATTTTTACATCACATATACTAAATGAAATCTTTCACCAGAAAAAAAAAAATCTAAAAATGAAAACTAAATCACGCCTGACAAAATGTCTACTGTAAATAAAGTTCTCCAAATTTTCAACACCCATGACACATTTTAGTGTTAACATGATCATTTCTCGAAACTCCCTCTGTGGTGTTGTCATAATGGGGCGCTACAAATGTGATTTTTTTTCCTGTTAAAAATAACAATCTATAAATCAACGGCCCCCAAGTGTGCTCCAGATCTTTTCCCAATTGGAAAAGTGATAAAAACCTTTAACAAATGAGAGTTAAAAGGATTTTTACACTACCAGCATGGGGTAGCACAAGTCAGTTAGTCACTTCCTGGTGTCTGGACACCACCAGGCGGAGTCAGCCTGTGGTTTGGTTTAGGGAGTTGGTCCAATTTCACATTGTGCTCTCCAAAGAACAACTCAAGGGAAATCGGGGTGGATGTTTTTTATTTCCTTGTTGCTATGTCAAGTTTACTTGAACAGTCTGGAGAAAGTGGCGAGCTGCTCAGTTATGGAAACTTTGGTCATGATGAGACTGCAAGACTGACCCACATCCGTTCCGCTCAAGTCAAACATTAAGGCTGATGGAAAAACATGAAACTTCTCATGTACAGTAGTTTTTGGCTTATTTTATTCGAAATATATTGGCTCAACTTGTGAACGTCACATGACTGAACCCAGAAAACTGGTGAGCCATGATTGGTCGTTACCTGAGCCCTTAAGCACTGTGATGTCACAATGGCCGCCCCCTGGATTGGATAAAAGCAGGGGCATTTGGTCAATTTATATACTACAAACACAATATTAGTTTGAATGCCGTGTTTAGACAAGTTAAAAATATATCATTGTAAAGAAAATCTTTGACTTTGAGTGGGTAGTCCTTTGGGGTTTAAAACTACCAGGCAAGGATAAGAAAAGATGACTAGTAGATGTTCTTTAATTGCTTTGTTTTGATCCCTGCAGCGTCACGCCTGACGAAGTTTTGCCGCTGTCCAAATCCACCCTGGGATCACCACCATGACCCTGCCGCTGCTGTTATCTGCCATGCTGGCCGTCCAAGCTGTTGGTGGGTGTCAGCTGTGGTAACAATACACCCCCTTGAGGTCCATTAGTCTTCCCTCTTCAGAGCTTTGTAGGGCAACAAGAAGGATTGAAAGGATTCTCAAAGTTGCTGTAGTTTTAGACGAGGGGTCACATATGGGCCCTTGAAGGACTTTTGAAAACTGAAATGGGCCAAACTAGGAAAAGGTTTGCGAAATAACCTATAGACATACATGCATATGGAATATAAGATACGTTTTGTCGTATATTTCGAATGGAATGTTTTGGTAATGCGCTCGTAGGGAATTTTTCGACGCCCTCCATGCAAACTGCTTTTAGAGCAGATTTTTTCATCGTTCTGAAAAGGGTGGTTGGGTGATGTCGCAACGAAGGAATCATAACTTCAAAGTTTCACTTCTGTACAAGCAAAGAAGTTGGGTCATCATAAAAAAGTAACAAATAGGCTCAGGCTGGCTTGATAACGTCTGTGCGCACCGTAAATAAAAGAAAAGAGTCTAGCATGTCAAAAATTGCGATCTGCACTGTGGAAGGTTTATAACCTTTTTTTTCTTTGCTGTTGGTGTAGACTTGGACACATCATGTAAATTAAAATCTCATACCGGCTGATACAGCATGTCAAAATGCGGCCTCAACATCCTCAGGCAAACCTGTAAAATTGACTAACTTCTTTTGGGGGTGAAAAAAAAAAACACCCCATAAAATTCAACCCTTTTCTTCCACACAGCAAATTTCCCTGAGGACTATACTAACTTGATGAAATAATATGACAAATTGGGATTTGAGTGAGAATGCAAGCTTGGGAGTTTACATGACAAAATGTGGTGACCTGATTCAACTTGCGGCTCAGTGGAGCTCAGTACAACCAGTTGTTCATTAGGCATCTCTTCTCCGCCGACACAAATTGGACCACGGGCCGGCTCATTAGCGGCGGCGTGGCATCCGCACGGAGGAGGAGTAGATGTCGGTTGGCTCGTGCAATGATTCAGTTTCTCTCCACTGAGTGGAGCACTAAACGAATTAGTTGGCTGCTGCACATGGAACTCGATACAAAAACACTGCTGTTGTTGTGCCGATTATGCATAATCAAAGGGTAACGTTAGTCCTAGCACAATATGACATCCTGTCTCCGAACAACAATAACAAAATGGCTGCCAAGAGATTTTATTTTGTAGCTTGTCTTATGCAGGTTTCTTCATTTGGGCCGCATTTGATTTCTTCTTTTATAAACCTCATTTACATGTTTTAAATGTCTTAATTTACACCGCCAGTAAGGGGAAAATATTGCGTTTCAATTTGCACATTTGACATAAATTGTTTAAAATGTGTCATGTGACAACATGTGTAAATTTGTCTGCACGTTTATTTATGCAATTTAACTTGGAGAATTATTGTAATGGTTGTCAAGTTGATGTCTAATTTGCTTTCTCTGGTTGCCGGTTAGTTGCAGAGCACGTACTGCCTGGACAAAAGTACATTAGTGACTTTCCTTGAGTAGTGCCAGCCAGTGAAGGAGGCGGAGCTAATGGCAGGCCATTAGTCTAGCAATTGTATTTAATACAACATAGAAAGTTGACCAGATTTCACTCTGGGAGAGGAGCCTCGGGCTAATTAAAATTAATTAGTGTAATTGGATCGATTCCCCTGGGCGAGAAAATGGTCTGCTCTCGACTGTCTTTACAAGTGCGATAGCTGTGAATGCTCCTCCCCCGTGTCTTTCCTTCCCCCAACACTGTGATTGATTCTGCAGAGAAGGCTCACTTTAGCTTGCACATAAATTCAATTTTAGGCTATTACCCCGTATCTGTGATGCTCTTGCTAATTTGATTGCGTCCGCTGAAGGGTCCCATCGAGGAGCCGTCTTGACTGAGACCGGTTTCAGCACGGCCCATACGAGTCATCGGTTTTGTTGGCCCTCCGTCCTCCTTCCGTTCTCCCCCGTGCATTCATTGAGACAGAGTGCATTACCCAACAAGCGCCTCATGATTATTTCAACATGTCGTCAAATTGCAGGCCTGTGGGACTGTTTAAAAATTGATTCAGGTAATATGCAGCAATTCGTACTTCAGCAGGGGGTGGAGCAGGACATGGAGCCATGTGTGGTTGACTTTGAGTTGTTTGGATGGATGCGGGAGCCGTGCTTGGAAACTGTTACAGGCTCAGCTACTTTGCTGAGGAGAGTCCCAAAAAAACAAAAAAACAAAACAAATACGATGACAGGCACTTTTAAAGGAATCCCAATGTAACGAATTTTCTTAAAATTGCATGAAATCAATGGCAATTTTCTGTTCCTCTCATTTCTAAATTCTAGTTGCTGTTTGTAAAACGACCACGAGAGGGCGCTCAATATTGGTATTGGCTCTGACAGGTACCTTGAAATAAGGCTGGTGTTAGCGACGACAACAAGCAAATTAGACAGTGTTCTGTTTTGATTGGCATTTTCTGAGAGGTACTCACTATCGCGTTCTGATTTTTACTTGTTTTTTAATGAATACCTTTCAGGATGGTCCAGTTCCAAAACATGCTGTTAAATTGTAAGAAAAAGATGGACAACATCCTGTGAAGGCAAATCAAGGAAGCCTTCACTGCCATGCTGTTTCTCTTCATCTTTTAAGACTTCTGTCCTCAAGTGAGATCTGACCCTTTGACCGTACGTCTACCTTGTCAGCTAGCCACTTTCCTTTTTTTCCTTTTTTTTTTTTTTCATTTGTGAAACCGCAGCTCATCAAAAGGCACTCGGTGTCTGCGGACTTGTAAGCCAGAGGCTCAGTCTTATCTGACTGCCCGGGCCCATTAGCGGGTTATTGACAGGATATGAGATGGCTCGTATCAAGGAAGGAGGCAAGAGAAGGGTGATGTTGGGCAGCTGAGAGAGAGAGAGAGAGAGAGAGAGAGAGAGAGAGAGAGAGAGAGAGAGAGTGCGAGAAAGGAAGGCTAGTGTGTGAGAGAGAAAGAGATCGAGGGGCAGAGAGATTTACGGAAAAAAACAGCACAAAAGAACCTGATTTATGACTCTGCGGGAAATAAGCAAGTCTGAGTCCTTATCTAGCTGATCACCTGGATGTCTCCCTGGCGAAGACACTACTTTGTGATTTCCTGGAGAAATACATAAGAAAAGAGCAGATTATATTCAGAGCTTGATGTTGAAAGTGACCCTTTTCATGCGCATAGGCTGCATATGAGGATTGGATGGGAAACATCTGCAAATGAAGTCTCCCTTGATGATCATGTAAAGACCTCATTGCCGGGATCCATCTCTCCTCAGATTGGGTGCGCCGATTAGCATTCATTTAGTCACTCTTTTCACGTCCATTTTCGGTTTGCCATTTTCAGACAAAAATCAAGATTACAGTGCACGCTCCCATCAATCTAATGACACCCATTGCCCCCCCCAGTGTAAGATAATGGACATCCACATGTGCGGAAATCAAAAGCTCACTTTTCCTTTCAGAATTCCTGCAGGTCTTGGTTGTGTCGATAAAGTAATTAGTATGAAAGGGCTCACACATCCGTTGAGCTCAGTCATTTGATGTTCTGGTCCGTACAAAACGCTCAGAATGGAAATTTGTTGGGCTGCTATATCACAAGTTGACTAAGGGGGGCAGTATTATACAAGCATAGTTAGAAACAACCGCTCTACTTAACCTCGACCAAGTTTTGCCCATGTTCACCACATGTGCATGTTTGTGTGTGTATGTGTGTGTATGTGTGTGTATATATATTGACACACTGTTCTCCAATCACTCGTCTAAAACCTTCAATTGTTACCCATTTAGCTCGCTATGTCAATAATATCTCCTTTTCATTTGCCTTTGTACTGATCGTTCACAAACTCCTACTAATGCATTGGCCTCCGTGAGAATTACCCTTTAAATGTGTGCACACCATGATTAGCAGATGGCCAGACCCCAATCATTGTGTAAATATCTCTGTCCAGGTATTGAACGGTAGTTATTACCTTGACAAAAGGAAGACTGAGGCATTAATTATGTGGCAGAAAAAGTCTCTTGCAGCAGCATCACCGGAGAAAATGAATTGACAATAGGAAATAATTTATGACATAACCATAAATTGCACCATTTTTGCAGTGGTCAACTTTGTACCATTATATTATATTTACTTCCCACGCCATTTGACTTTGCACGCACAACCCGGCACTGAGAACATTTGTTATTTGCCGCGTGTGTTTGTCAACGTGACCGATGTCAGTCACGCTGACAGAAAGCTCTTTGCTCCACTGCAGCTTCCTTACAGCTTCTCCATTGTAGTGTCAGGAGTTCCTTGTGTCCAACTCCTCACACTGCATTGCTACGGACCTGCCAGTAGTCAAGCAGGTGTGGAATATCAATGTGGTCTCTGGCCTTTGGGGCCGGAGAGGAAAACGTGTTTTGTGTGTGTATGCGTGCGAGGCTAACTGCTGTTGGATTATATTGAAACAGATACTACACAACATGTGTCTCTTTCTTCATAGAGATCATGGAAACTAGACTCATAAGAGCCTTTGTGGAACATCTGACATTTTCTGCTTTTTACACCACACCCCACAAAGCGGGATAGTGGTCTGCAAGTCTCTGGGCCAACAAACCACATACCCTGCTCAGACACACTTGACCACTGCGGTCAGATTGTTTGGCAAACGTGAGCACTGTGCTCAAGCCCAGCATAGTAGGCAAAGATCACGACCATATCAGGCTTTGGTTTAAAAAGAACCAAACCCTGACCCTTCTCTGTCCAACGTTGGTCCACACTCACATGACACAGTTTCATTCGGTTGCCATCACGTTATATTACAACACTATATGACTGCATTTTTTTTTTCCTTTTACTTTGTTCCTCATTTCAAGTCAGTTGATTTATATTTTGTTGCTTACGGACGAGCATAGGCACAGAACATAGACATGATTGTTTACCCGTGGTTGTCATGAGGTACGATTATTAACTCCATTGTAAGGCTGCACGGATAAGTAAGGTTGATTGAAGTGCAGCAGGTTGTTGAAGCACAAACATTGGGGAAATATGAGGCACAAACATTGGGTAAATATACCACACGGACAAAAAGGTACAAGGATACCTGGTCGTTATGCCGGCAGAAAATGAAAACATAAGGGGTCGGTCGTATAAGCCTTTTTTCATCCGCTCTTCTAGGAAAAAAGAATCTATGAGAGTTTTGATGTGTGCCTGGAGCTCATTCATGGCCATTGATTCAGAGAAACATGATGTTGAAACTATTTTTTATTTTTATTTATTTCCTTTAACAAGTTCCATCATTACCATCAAAGTTGTTTTTCGAAGCAAACATTTGCCTACAATTTCTTGGATAAGTGATAAACATTTTATGACAACGAAGGAGTGCAACTCAAAGTTTAAAAATATGACATTTGCGAAAGGCTTAATTCAACGCTAACGAACATGCTGAATGACCACTTTGACTAACTAATCGTCTCACACAAAGTTTATGACAGCAGTCCTTGGGACAACCACACTAAAAACATCTTCCCCCTTTTTATTTTACGAGATAACTCATCAGAAACGTCTCCGGCGACAATGTGCATAAAACATCCCAGTTGGTGCACCCTCGTGCCGATGAGCACGCCGCGGTTAAACGCTCCGCTCGTATCCACGCTTGCCGCGAGCCTCCTTTCCCATCATCACGAGCCTCAATAGTAATACCGGCTTGCCAACACCTGACAAAAACTGTTATTGTTGGTAGGTGTTTGAAAATGCCACGGTGACGCTTAGGCTTGAAATTAGAGTGGAGAGCGGTGTGAAGATCATTTAAAGACTTTTTTTTCTTTTCTTCCTTTCCTAGTCAGCGCTCGCCTCTAAGCAGGTGCCAGCAGCCGCCAAAGGCTTAAATGAGTTTATTTCATGTCGGCTGTGAAAGTGCCCGTCTCTGTCACGTAGGCACTCAAACAGAGCTGAGGCCCATAAACACAAAGTGCAGCGTGTAAATCGCGGCAGCCTGACGTCTCCCAGCCTGCCCTCGATGGCTGCTCAGCATGTCTTTATAGAGAGGGCAGGAGAGGAGAATCCTTACTCCCCCCTCAGGGAAGACCCCACTGGGAAGACCGCTACATCTACCACCTACCCTCCTCTCCTCTAAACTTTGTCGACTGTAGAGGAATTCAAGAGTGTTCTTAACCTTATTGACAGATATCATCTTTAGCTTGGTCGTATTTTGTACTACAACCGTCCTGCCCCCACCTTTCTGAATGCACATGGTGGTGTGACTCATCCATGGCTGCTTTCAGAGTGATTTAATTGATCCCTGTGTCCCGTCACCTCCTTCTTCCAACATGCATATCATGGAGGACTATCACTGGCCCGTTTCTTGGAATAATGAAACACTCATCATGAGTGCAAGGAATGTGATCTAGAAACAAACCAAAGTGTGGCATTTGCTTTTTCGCTCTATCTGCGTTTTGGCGGTCAGAAAAAAGTCAACCCAATGTCACATTAGTCTCCAATTTCTCAATGGACGTCAGAATGTTTTTGTGGAAGCGGGCAACCTTGAGAAGTTGAACACGGCTGGTCCAGATTTTACAGGGCAAGATTTGAATTCAAACCCAATCACCACTGCGGAAACAAAACATGCTTTATATCATGAACTTCTTCAGTTATCAAGATGACACTCTTATCCCCCATAAAACATGATCACACTTTCCAAAACGATAAACAGAAAGGGATTATTGTGACACGGGAGCCCTTTTTCTCCCTTTATCTTGCTGTAGTTTTACCGTTAGCCGATAGATGACACTGTTCAGGCATCAGTGGCAAGAGATACCTCGTTGGGATGTGTTAAACGTACACGGCATGAAAAATAGGCCTGCCTTGACTCAGCGTTCGTACATGAAGGCGCTCAAAGTCTTGTTTGTTGTTAATTGGATAGTTGATTAAAGCACCCCTGAATTGGTCAAATCTACCCCATACCAAAGTGAGTCAACGTTAACAATACCCCGTGTTGGAGTTCAAAAGCGAGTGAAGAGACAAAAAATGCTACCTTGATTTGAACAATTACAGGGACAAAACACTTTGTTGCTCCTGGGGCCCAAGTAAATTTTTTTTCCCTCCTCTCCTGTGATGTAGATGAGTGTCTTGGTGTTGTATATAAGCAGGCAGGGATAAATGAGAAGCGCTGACTCGCAAGGATGCCACGAACGTCTGCCTGAAATGGCCGCTAATCCGGAATAATTACGCTTTCACCCTCGTCTAGACAAACAATGAAGCATGTGCCACTCAATCACCGACTTTTTCAGTCAAAGAGGCGGCGGCATTGTCTTAAAAAAAAAAAAACACACTCTAGAATTTTTGCGTTAATCCCCTTTTACATACTTCCTGCTGCCATATTTGTTTCTGAAAAAAATCTAGCGTACGATTCAAACTGCTTGACTTTGAAGGATATCAGTCAATTCCATTTAAACCTTTTGTACGATGTCACTCACAAGATGCTCCACCTCTCTTGTAGCCCAGATGGAGGTGCTCGTCCCCGACCAGCCCATGGTGGCGTTGCACGATACGGACGTCATCCTAAACTGCTCCTTCAGCCCCGCTGGCCCCTTCAACGCATCTGACGTGACAATCTTCTGGCAACTGACCGACACCAAGCGCAGCGTGTACGGATACAGCGAAGGTCGCGATCAGCTGGCTGACCAGGCCGAACGCTTCGTCAACCGCACCGGCCTGTTCCCTCACGAGCTGGGTCGGGGCAACGCCTCGCTGTTGCTGAGGAAGGTGGTGGTGGCTGACGAAGGCAGCTACACTTGCTTTGTCAGAGTGCGAGAATACGGCAGCGCTGCTTTGTTTCTACAGGTGGCCGGTGAGTTTCCCTTTGTACCACACACAACCCCATTTAGCGGTAAAAAATATTGCCTACAATCAAATAAGAGTTTAACATCCAAAGATTCTTTTTTTTTTTTTAAACACACACTAATAATACAGCATGTGTTACACTTAAGTGCATGTGGTAAGTAAACATGATAAACAGATTCCCCAGGGCTGCTCAACTGCATGTCTGGTCAATAAGCGGTGATTGTGGCCTCTGTTGTGATCAATAGCTGCTGACTTTGACTATCAGATGTTGTTTTGGTCAATCAGCCTTTCCCAACATCTTGGCATCTTACATGGCGAGACTTTTCATTTACTTACAGTGCAATGGCACATTTGTATATCTATTGAGAAGATGGCTGGTCAATTCTCAAAGGATGAATGTGCATTAGGTCGTGTTAATGAATAATGTCCCCCCCTTCTCCCCATCCTGTCCATTTCCCAACAGTGACAAATTGGTTCCATTTTATGCATGAGATTTATACATGTTTCTATTTTTGAACAGCATTCACATTGTATATTTCCTACCTGCTGTGAATGCAAAGAAGCCAACCGTCTTGATGGAAATGCGACAGTCAAATGTACAGCAGTCGGCTGTATCTTTATTGACTCGCCAAGCATACATCACGTTCATATTATAAATGCTGTGATGTGATTCACTCCAATTACTGATCTCCACTTCAATTTCGCTATGACATAATTCACTCCATTCACGATACAGTTCCTCAACATGCTCTGACACAAAAACGTTGCATTCAAAATATTGTAAGATTTCACCAAGACTCAATTAATCGTGATCCATATGTAATAAAAAATGGCTTTCGTTTATTTTAGGAATGGAAGACCCCTAGTTCGCTAAAAGCGCAGTAAATCCCATCTCCATGGTAAAAGTCCACTTTTCACCAGCAGATCAAATCATCTCAGGCTCAGCTCCGCCCCCTTGTTTGCTGTGCCATGATTGGCTTTGGGAATAGAACAGCCTCTTTCCGCTTCCACCTTTGTACCCTTACTTCAGCGCCAGGGATTGGGATTTTCAGCAAATCTGACATCAGATGCCTACACTCTTTTTCCAGACCTTGGGTTGTCTCCAAATCTCAGAGACAGCCAATTTCTGCCTATCTTCACAACATGGTTGGAACCAAATTTTTTTTTTTTTACGAGTTGTTTTGAATTTTGGCACTCTGGGGTGTGTTGAGATGCAGCATGCCTGTATGACACTGATACCTTGTGGGATTTTCAACGATTTTATGCTAAGTGGCACTAAATATAATTTATGCCTTAATGTGAATGATATAAACCATTTCCCAAGGTAGTCAAACCAAACTCTGGAAGTTTTTATGCTTGTCTAAATCATCTAGCCCATCCATAACCTGTCAGTTTTTTTTCTCAATTTAAAACAATTTCAAGGTTATTCTTTTAGCATCATATTTGTTTTTGTTAAAATACCTCAAGGATCAGGAAGCCGAGCTATTTACGTAAAACAAAAATGGATATGTTATGGGGGGGGGGGGTGCTATTATCAAAATTAGTCCCGCATGCAACGGATATGCAAAACGGCCGGCTGACAGACACACTTTTACAAAACAAGCAGATAACAAAAACATTTACTTGGTTGTTTAATTTCACACTCGATTGGTGGGCAGGTACTCGAGCGAGGGCATTATTTGTGTACAAGCAATTGAAAAGTCAATTTTCCATAGCATGTCCCTGCATTTGTTTTCATCCAGCACCTTACTCAAAGCCCGTGGTGACCTTGGAGCCGGAATCTAACCTTCGGCCGGGCGAAGAGGTGGCCCTCACTTGCGAGGCTTATGGAGGCTACCCAGAAGCCAATGTCATGTGGCAGGACGGCGGTGGCCGCAACCTGACCGACAATGTCACCACTTCGGTGGTGGCTAACGAGGAGGGTCTGTTCTCCCTGACCAGCGTGCTGACGGTCGTGCTGGAACCCAACAGCACCTACAGCTGCAGACTCATCAACCCGTTGCTGGGGGAGGAGGGGAATGCCTTCGTCACCATCACGGGTGAGTGTCCCCTTAAACCCATTTTTACATAGCGCCTCAAAATTGTTGTGCCCAAAGACCACGTTTCGTTTATCAAAGAAACTCAATAAAGCAGTGTCAGAAATGCATCGTTTTGGAATCGAAGATCCGATCGATTATTGCATTGATTAATCGGGGAATTATTTTGCACTTTGATTCATTTTGAACAGCGACTAAAACTTAGAATTGACAGTTTATTACAAATAAATCCTAAATCAGAGTGAGTTCTTTGTGTTTTGCCCCATTGCACTTGAAGCAGTGTCAAGTTTGATAAACATCTTCTCCAAGGGCAAGCAAAAGACGATGTTACTATTTTTCAATCTTCTTAAATTTATGAATTCGCAGATTCTATAAAATATGTACTGTAGGTTTCTAATATGCCGGACCGGACTTTCTGCTTCAAATGTTCCTAATCCCACTGTTGCCCTTCTTTGATAAGTGCAAAGGGAGGACTCCAAAAGGTAAGGCAAGGCCAGGTCTCTAATGGAAGCACAACTGTGTGAAATAGCTCGTAAATTATGGCAGAGGTGGACCGGACCTTTTCTTTGGGCTTGAGCTGGTGCTGAAACTTGAGGGCAGGTAAAGTGGGGGTCCAGGTAGGGGGTCACCGTGTGCTGCTCCACTGGGCTGGGAAATGAATGCGCTTTCTGGAAACAGGATGGCCAGGTGACAAAAGTGGGCTAAAGGGGTGGGTGGGCCTTCAAAATACTTTAGATGGCCTCTTTCAAACGGTACAGGTGGAGTCATGTTTTGTTGTACTCGGGCCATGAAGAAGTATAAACACACAAAGAGGGTAACATTTACTTAGATATGATGTATTTTACTTCTAGCTTGTTCCAGCTGACTTTGTGCAACAGTTATTGAACACACTAGCGTGGTTACCAACCAGTCTCAGGGGACATACAAATAATAAAAAGAGAAATAGAATGGCATGAGTTTTGTAATCTTCAAACCAAATGTCCTACCATTTGCTATTTGATTGTGTCACATTTGCTGCTGTGGAACGTCATTCAAACACTGCGGTGAATCATTGGGAGTGTCATAAAAACAGCGGCACCTTTATGTAACAAGATTAACAAGTTGATAGGCCAAAACTTTCTTACAATTTTCAATTTCCAGCAGACCATCGGAGGGCTGCAAATTAAATTCAGATAGGTCAGTATATGTGGTGCTTTGTGGGTTTTGATTTGAAGCAGTGTGATCTCTTATTTCCTCAAATCATTCTTCGGAACTAGAGAATCAGTCATAATGAGTTCAGAAGAAGCTGGTCAAGAGCAGAACAAAAAGTAAATAAATAAATAAATAGAAATAGAAATAAGACTTTGCAAGCACGGTGACAGTAAAAACATACAATTTAGTGTTGGACACTAAAACAAGCAACCTCAGAAATACCCAAGACCCTTAATTTAAACTGTAATAATTTTCAGAGAATGGGTGCAGTTAAGGAAAAAAAAAATACACAAAAAAAGAAACCCAGGAAGAGTAATTTCTTGTTGTGGACGCCAGAGCACAGAGACGACACTTGCTCGTAAACATGAGGGAGATATACAGTATTTTGCGCGGGGGCTCGTTTGAAAGGAAAATGTATGTGTTTACAACAGCTGCTGTGTGCTCAACAGCCACTATAATTAACGCTGACCCCGCGGAAGTCTTTTGTAGCCGAGTGGAGTGCGACAGGCTCTAGTTGACATGCTGCTTATTGTGTGTACACGCGTACGATGCAGCCGCTCACTGCATACTCCATTTTGTAGCGACTTTTGGCTCATACCATCAGGAATTGATTTGGTTTTGATGATCTTTCGGGGTCTACTCGACCATTATTATAAGTTTGGGACCGGCAGTGTATTAGGTCAATGGGCGGGAATTAAACATATCAAAATGGCAACTTAAATTTGTGCTTGGACCATGACAACAAAATCAAACTAAAATAGAAACTCATGTGAGGGTGGTGGGGAATCAGAGAGTAGGATATAAATTCAAACTGGGATCAGAAATATCATCATAAGGAATCTCTTTAATTAACAAACCTTTTTTGAATTGGGGCAAATGTCAAGCATTGTCTAGTCAATGATCTGCATTTGAAGTCAGGGGTGCTTAGCCAGTAAGTACAGTGTCAATGCTTCAATCGTTACCTTTGGCTTTCTTGACCGTTTTAATCCAAGGTTGATTTTAGACTAATCTGTCGAATTTCTGGTGTGTTGGAAACTTGGTAGGTTCCTGAAGTAGATTCAATAACAAGACTACATTTCCCAGTCTCCAAGTCTATTTTATTGCGTCTCATTAGCATTTTGAGTCCACAGAAGTTGTAAATGTCGTCGTCTTCTTGATTAGTTTTGAAAGTCGGCAAGAGTTTAAAACGTACACTACCGGCACCCGCAGCACTTAAGTGGAATGATATTGATCCGTGCGAGCATTTGGTCTGTAATATGTTAATACTTCAATCGTTTGCTTTGACTTTCTGTCGCGGGCGATTAACTGATTCAGTTCTAAAATCTTTAGCAGCTTTAGCTGTATCAAGCATCTCAGAGATGTTATCTTTCTAAACCCACATTCTACCTCTGGAGTATTTGAATTTGCTGGGATATTATAGATTTTGCAGCGCCGATCCATTGTGCGGGAGACCCTGAGGAATTACTGAATAAGAGAGTGTTGGAACGAAGCATATTCGAGTCTTCAAATCAGCTGCTGCTTTTCTGCTACAATATCATCATCTCACTCTTCTCTAGTCCAGTCTGACCATTTTAGTCTCCATAAGAAAAAATGATGATTGTGGCTTTTATAGCGCAAGAGTCCTTTCTCTTATCATTTACTACTGCCCCGTGTGAAGGCAGAGGTTTGGTTTTGTATCCAAACATCCGTAGTGGTGTGATTGCCGCAGCAAGTTTAGCTGATGGCTTGTTTTCAAGACCTGTCACTGAACTACTACCTCCCTCAGCAACATGACCCCTCCAATCCGCCCCACACACACACCAGCCCATCTCAGCCAGCACTCCCATTGAAGCCGGTCGTAATTTCCCCAGCATCACTAAACTAGCGCAGCGTTTCGTGGCCAAGTACGACAAGAGAGCAAGAGCGGAAATGAGGCCGACAAGGTGAAAAGTGGATGACAGAAAGCACCGTGATGGTGTCCAAAGAGTTGACAGGAAATTGACTCGTTGATGGGCGAGAGAGCTAACCCAAGGATTTCAGAGAAGTCTTCTTGCCAGATCCAACTTTTTGACCTGACAAGGGAAAACACTTTTTGAAAGGGCTCGGACCCGAATGAGGGCCAAGTAAGCGGGTCGAGCATTAGCCACCCTTCAACCTTTCCATCTCTACATATACGGTACGCTACGCATACTGAATACGCATGAAATCATCAACACAAAAACATGACCCTTATCACCTGCATGCACTGATGTGTCT
The DNA here is from genome assembly GCF_054491065.1 of Syngnathus leptorhynchus. Classification (NCBI taxonomy): domain Eukaryota; kingdom Metazoa; phylum Chordata; class Actinopteri; order Syngnathiformes; family Syngnathidae; genus Syngnathus; species Syngnathus leptorhynchus. Next base: position 15,872,679 of record NC_141197.1, on the reverse strand, counting down.
ATACAGTCCAGATTGCCTGGCTCCATTGTTGTACTTGAAGTTCTACAGAAGGAAAATGAAGGGCATGGTTTAGAAATTCACCCGGAGCCTATTGAAAGCATGACAGCTGAGTTGAATGTGCGTTTAACTCTTGTGTGCGAGTCCATCACAGGCATGACAGTTTTTCGAAATTACAACACCCCCTCCTTTTTTCTCTCCTCTTTTAAAGATTGACCGTGCCATTCTACCTGCCTCCCCGCCTGTCTTTGAAAAGTAACTAACCAAAGCGGTAAAAGAACAGACGGTGGGCGGGACATTTTGTTGCAATAGCGCTATGAGCAACAAAGCCAGACAACATCAGCTTCTCATACACAGAGATCTGAGCCAGAACCATTTTTTATCAAATTTGTCTTGTTCCTTACAGAAACAGGAATTTGACTGATAGTTCTGGCAGTCAATGGGAATATTAGCTTAAAAAAAACATGATGTAGCTTTCATCGAAGAGCCAATGGTTGTTTGTATGTGCCCTGTCCAAGTTGTTCTTTGCCTTTCTCGCCAAGCTTGGGCTAAGATCCAACTCCCAGATGGATGGAAGCGTGAAAGCGTAAATGTAAGTGTTAATGGTCATTTGTCTATATGTGCCAAAGTCAGCCGGGATAGGCTTCAGCTCACCCGTGACCCGAGTGAGGGCAAGCACTACAGAAAATGGATGAATGGACTTAGTCCCCCCCCACGTTCCGTGTCGGTGCCGTTTATACAGAAAGCAGGATAAAGGTTGAAAATCAGCTTTTAAGTCCAGGGTGAAAGGGTCTATCGCCATCGGACAGCTTCTTCCACTTCAGTGGAACACAATTTTGAAGAAATGAAAGATGTGATTAATGTGTGATTAATCGCACAGTTATACAGTATAGTAAAAGTTTATGCCATATACTAAAACTTTATTATATGTCTTCAAGCTGCGGTTAAAAAATAACTATCTTCTATGCTTACTTGACGAGCCCCCCCTCCGCTACTTGCCTTGCCTGGGGGATAGTGACCAAGTCCGACCATAATTTTTTTTTTTTTTTAGCATTAAATGCTTACAAACAATTTCCAACTTTATTTTATACAAAACAATTTCCACTATTTTATATTAAACAGCGCCATTAGAATGATCAGTGGTCCAATTTGAATAATGCGTCCATCAACAGCATGATCTTGTGAAATTTGTAGTCCCATTTCTTTCCAGGCTACCATTATTTTGTATCTATAATCTTTTCAATCATGTTAATCAAATTTTTTTTGCTGCAGCCTTACCCAAAGAACATTCTGGTACTTTGTTTTCCAGCATTGTTTTTCCACTAATCTAAATGTGATTAGCAAAGTCTGCGGTGGAGCCGAGGGGAAAGAAAAAAAAAATAGCGGTATTAACGAATGTGTTGTCAGTGGAGCCGCGGCAAACTTTCTCAATGTAACGTTGAATTAATCAATGTAAGGTGCACAAACATGCTCTCCCTCTCTTCCGCCGAAAGTGTGTTTTATCTTATCAGGGAGCCAGCCGGGGAAAACGACAACACAGACGTATGAGGTAATGTAGGCAATCTAGAGTAAACACAGGTAGGCGGCAGCGGCGCCATCAGGATTATTAACTCAGGCGGCTGTCACTGTTTTTGACTGTTGACTTTCAATGTCCTCCTGGAAGCTTTCAGTATAGGAAATTGCATCTTTGTATTTGCGGCCCAGAAAATGTTATTTGTCATGGCTCCAGTCTTACACGTCGGCTCGGAGGGATTGTTGGGTCGGATTTAGTTGTTGCCACTTTTTGATCTGCGCCCTGCTGTTCTTCAATGCGACAAGCGCTCAGATAAAATGAGCTACTTTCTTTGTCTCTTTATTATTGGGCCCTTGGTGCTGTCTCCACTTTTTACTGTTCAAAGCTTTTTGAGCAGATATGATGAAACCCCCCCCCCCCTTTTTTTTTTAAATTTTGTACTGATACCATTTACAGTACCGAGTTAACTCAGTTTTGCTCATCCCGACTTGCTTCGTCAGTCGGAAAAAAGATAAACGACATTAAAGGAGAACAAGGCTCTCCCGTTTACTTCTTTATTGGATTTTGGTGAGAGGAGACTAAAGGGATCATCCCATCGCTTGTGTGGGTTTTCTCGGGGCACGCCATAATCCTCCCACATTCTTCCACATTCCCAAAACGTGCATGGTAAGTTCATTAAAGATTCTAAAATGTCCATCGGTGTGAATGCGAGTTGTTGTTTGTCTCTGTGAGCCCTCTGATTGGTTGACAACCAGTCCGCCGCCTCTCACCTAAAGATCGCTGGAATAGGTTTCAGCTTTGTGCTCCTAATGAGGATAAGCAATATAAAAAATGGATGGCTAGCTGGAGAGTGGAGAAAGTGGAAAAATACAGACTATGGAGTACAAATATGCGATATAACTTTAGCTGTGGGGGTTCAGTATGTTGCTCAAGGATCAAACCCTGAACCTTAGTGTTGGGAGACAAAAGCCCACACACTCCATACTATGGAGTCTGACACAGTGGACCCCCCCAGCATCCACGTTAGCATCTCTGCAAAACGATGGAAATGATCAAACACGATCAAAGCCAGTGTGATGACACTCCTGTGCCATCTTGTCACAAACAGCACTTTTTTTATATGTCCACAGTCTGGTCGGTAAAAAGCCCGTTCTCTCGCCCCACCCTCACTCATCTTTTCAGAACGCTGTTATTTATGGCAGCCGTAAAGGCGCGAAAGCTCTCTTTTGTTATTGATTGAGCGCATTTTAGATTCGGACGCATGGGGCGGACTATCACGGGGTACAGCTGGGACCCCATATTGGACATTTTTTTTTTGTGGCTCCCCAGCTAAATCCTGTAAGAGGGATTGCTTTCAGTAAGGCTGGCGTCCGTTTCGGCGTGATACAAAATCATTTTAGTCTCGGGCCTTTCAGCCAAAAACGAATGCCCGGGCACACCTTCAAAGTTTGCTGATTTAATTATCCAGTCTGTTTATTTGATGTTTAAACTCTCCACCTGATAACACCGTGAATTATAATGCTGCAAAGGACGCCCGCAGTTTGCCTCCCTAAATGGCTCTGTTTTTTTGTAGTCGGAATTAGCGACTGGCTACATTCAAAGAGCATTGTCTGGCAACGTGAGATGTTTTCAATTAATGCGGGGGAAGAAAAAAAAAAGATTAAGTCTGTTTTCGGGATAGGTGCTTCTTTTCTCCGCTTACTCAAGAGACCAGTGATTGATGATCGAGTGTAGAATTGAAGTAAAGCGTGGCCCAAGAGGATTGGACTCCATTCTGCCTCCTGACTTAAGTAGTAGCACCAAAATTCCCCTCCTGCAGAAGGTTGGCATCTTTAAAAACTATTGTCAAAAAGCACATTTATGCTTGTGAATGATGAAATCAAAAAGTGTCTGCGCGCCTAATGATACTCGTTTAAATGGACGGGGGCTCGCCATGACTCACAGCTATCCCAGACAGTATCGATATTCCCACGCTGGTTCGGATTCAGTCGGGCTCAGTCGACCCGCCCCTCCATAATAACAGACATGAAGAAACAGACTAGCGCTGCTTCTCATTAATATTGTCAACTGTTTAATTTCATCACTTGCCATCATCGTATGCGTCTGTCGGCGAAGTAAAGTGCGGCTACATCGACGGCCGAGACAACTCGGTGACCCGGATTGAAAGAGTCCATCATATCTATATTATGCGTCTGTCCGGGCTTTTAGCCACTCTCGTTCACTCCCACGCATGACGAGTGATGGATGTGTTGGTAATTTGTTGAAGGTAATTTGTTTTCTTCATGTAAACTGTAAGAGGGCAATCTGAGCAGGGTCATTCACAGGAAGTCAATTCAACATTTTACAGTTGTTTATCGTTTACCACTATGAGGGCTTCCTTCCTTTACAATAGTACTGACGTCTTTCAACAAATCCAGATTTTAAATGTAAAGCCTGGTATTTGAACAGGGGTGTGTAGACTTAATGTTTGTCCTCCCTACAGTGTATTAGAATTGGAGTGTGTGTGCTGTTGCGACCGGGAGGGCTATTAATACATTGTCCCCGCTGACTCAGTCACGAGGCCGGGTGACAATAATGCCCTTGGATTTCAATTTGTCACCACTTCTCATTGCCACATTACACACTGTAATGGCATTGCGGGCGTGCTATGATAAAACCAGTAATAGGTTTAGAAAATGGCGTACTATGTGTGCTTCCCCAAAAATGCCATGGCCAGGAGTGTCATCGGAATGTCTCTTTCACCAGAACAATGTTGTGATTCTGACGTGACATCATCAATACAAACAACGTACCATTACAAATTTAGTCTTTAGTTACACTAACACGCATGTTTTTTTGTGTGGGACGATGAGAACATGAAAATATTAAGAAGGCCCGATTAAAAGGTAGAACTTCTCTATTGTGAGGCAAACGGGTTGAACACCACCACAGTTGGAACAACCTTGCTTTTTGAATTCAAACTAAGGACAAGAGTGAAACCCAACCAGAAAACAAATGAGCCAACAAGATTGGATGGAAAACAAGGAAGTAAATTGACTTTGAACCGGCGAGGAAATCAGACACAGGTGGAAGAACACGAGTGTTGCCGGGTAACTGACTGGCAGACACAAGATGAAGAAGGCAGAGCTTCCAAGAGTATGTGTGAAAACTGACATAAAAAGGCAAAAACGAACCTTGACTCATTGTATAGAAGTATGTACATTCACCCGACGTATTCACAATGAGTCTTACTTTTTCACGCTGTCGTTTTTTTCCCCCCATTTGTGTGACCTGACTCATTGCAAATAACCAATAAAAGTATTGTAAAATATATGTTATAACAGTTCAACCGAGCTTATTCTTTTTTTTTTGCCGCTTTTAATAAAAACATCCGCACCCAAATTGCAATTTAGCTACAGTGTGACCCATTCAGTGAGACATTCACTGACATCAAAAGTTCCGTCCGTCTGAGATCTCCGACTGTAAAACCGCTGGAGGGAGGTGAAGAATATTTAAGTAATAAGTCATGAGAAGTTGTACTTCACTGATATTTCCGAGGAGCTCGTGGGCACAACTCATTTGAGGGAGACTGCTGTGCTCGGTCTTTTGTAAAATGACGGCAACAATAAAAAAGTAAAAATCCAAATGTCCCGCGGAGTGTTATATTAATACAATTTCATCCATAAATCTCAGTGATAATTTTGGTGTTATGCGTTATTTTACATCAACTTTCACTGTTAACTAATTCCCTATAGTTGCATATTCTAATGATTTCAACTCTGTGGATGGCTCCTTCGCCACAAGGGATTATAATATTATTCCAAATTAGATCTTATAATGTAGCATTTGAGACCCTCCTCTCAAATTCATGTACAATCCTGTAATGATGGCAAATTATACAGTAACACTTGAGGCATCAAAGATTTTAATTACAATTATTTACTTATATATTATAATATATGTATAAATAGAGACAGCCAGGCCAAAAACTATCCAAAGATATGCCTTTAAAAATTTCATCACATATTCGCCCACTTCTCCAGGTTCTCCCGCAATATGCGAAGCATACTAACAGCCCGTAGTCCTTTGAAGAAGTCCACCCAGTCCTTTCATGTTTGGTTGATCACTTGCGTTGCATTGTAAAGTAGCCTTCCTTTTTTTTCTTTGAAGAACTGCTTTGTTCCTGGGTTTAACATTTAGATTTCAGTGCGGATTCCATGATTGCATTTCTAATTCAAATCGGGATCTGTGGACATAGAGACCGATGCAAAGGTCACATATGCGGTGGTTTCACTCATATATTTCCCACAACTCAAACACGAAAGACGATTCCACAAGATGACGATAGCGCCGGATGGGTTCTCGATTAAAATAAACACTTCAAGGGGGGCTGGTTCAACGGGTGTCATGTTAACGTTAATTTCCCGTGTGATATTCCTCATTGGCTTGGCTCCGCAGTGATGCAACACAGGCGCTGTTTTAGCAATACTAGGTGTGTGCTGCAGGGTGTCTGCAAGACAACTGACACTGCCGTTTGTCTTCTGCTACAGAGGAGACCGCTCGCGGTGAGCGCCATGCACTTACGACATGTTAACTTTGGCTCTGCTTTAGCGTGGAAGTAAATTGCAATTTGTAAGCGGTGGCTTCTTTGTGACATAATCTGAGATTTGCATACCTCGTCGTAAATTTGAAATAGATGGACGAATACACGACGAAAGACAGCAGAAGTCAGTCAATTTGTGGCATGTGGTCTTTGGGGTAGATGAGGATCAGACCGATCGGACAAATTGTTTGGTAGATAAGACCAGAAATGATGACAAGAAATCCTTCTAAAAACAGACACAAGGTGGATCTTATAAACTGGCTGTGTTGTTAGAGGATGTAGAAAAGAGAAATCCTTTTGACTTTCGAGAGTCCTTCAGTCTTCGGTGCGTCGGTAAACAGTCTGTGTACTGTTTGTGTCAAGGAGGTTCGTTAAAGTAGACTAGGACCGACGCAATAATTGGAAGCAACCCCCCCTTTTTTTCCTCTTCATGGTGAATCATGTCTAGAATTCTGGATCAATGCATCCTTGTCTGACTCCTCTCAGCTGCTCAGTCTTTTCGACCACACTGATGGTCTGTTTGGCCACTGATAGCTGTCACTAGTAATCTTCTCCTACACATCCTCATCCTCTCGCAGGGTAAGGGAGCGCTTGTTTTAAAGCTAATTAAAATTTTAGACAACACCACATTGTCAACTGATTATGGCACTTCCAAGTTCTGCCCGCATTGCCAAGATGGCCGTGTGAAGAAACAAAGAAGCTAAGACGGAATGAAAAACAAAGATTGAAGAAAATCAATTGTCCGGGCGCCTCTGACATCTTAATGCCACAATCGGTAAGGGCGGATGTGTGAAGGTGATGGAGTGTCCGTCAGTTGTTGGACATCACAGGAGCTCTTAATTGAGTGAGTGGAGAGGGAGGGAGGTGGCTGGCTGGGATGTATTGCTGCTAATGGCAACGTTGGTCATTTGCATTATGCAAAACTCGACTCTTGCAAAGAAAAAACTGTTTCGGTATAAAATCGGCAGGTAAAACAAAAAAAAACAGATTTATACAGTTTGAAGGATTTATTTGGGTATTCAGAATGCAGTCACCAAAAATGAAGAATTGGGAGATTCAATGAACAGGAAGTAAATTGACTATTTTTGAAATAACACTTGTCTTAGTTGTTGTTGTTGTACTAAGTTCATTCTGTTTCCTTTTTTCAATCACTTTTTGGTTCTTTTATCACAAACAGGGTATTTTAGGTTGTATTACCTGGGTAATACAACCTAAAATACCCTGTTTGTGATATAAGAACCAAAAAGTAACACTTGTCTTATTTTCACATTGTTTCTACTTGTTTGTTTCCAACAGTAAGATTGCCGATTTTTACATGTTCTCGTATTTGCATGCAAAATTCGTGCTAATCATAATGATTTATGTTATGGGAGCTTTTATACCAGCATACTTTGTAGACTTTTGCATTTGTATTTCTGGTGCATCTTAAAGACAAGTTAATCGGCACAATTCTGTGAATAAAGTGCAAGTGTGAAGGGAGGACAACTAAGCTGAAATTAATTATTTGAACTTATTCAGACATTATGCTGCTGGCAATTTGAGAGTGAATTTTCTCATCTTCACAGGTGGATGTAATCCCATGCCCAGTAGACTGGTTAATTGACTGAAAATACTGCTTGGAGCTGGGCTGTCCTGTTAGCACGCCAAAGTCTATACGGCAAGTGGAGCGCGGTTAGAATGTGTAATAGCTGAGAAAGAGACTGCATAAACAATAGCCTGGAGGTAGAGGTTGGACAGTATAACAAGGATAAACTTTACACGGGGAGAATATTCCCTCGCGTGGATACAGCTACAGCGTTTTTTTTTTCTTTTTGTAAAAAATAGATTGTAAATGTCATGTCAAAAGTGCAGCGCCGGTATGAGCTCAGTCCATGTTCACCAGTGAGCATACGCTTTCCCCTTTGCGCTAAAACAAATGCAACATTTGCATGCAAGAAAAATGCCAGGGAAGAAAATGGAATTGGACAGCTGAACAGCGACGGGACCAAAAACCATGAGCAAATATGTCACGCACTATGAAGAAGAAGTGAGCGTTTCGCAACTCTGACACCAGTAGACTTTGCACTCGTGTATGAATTAAAAGCACAAGGCGGACTGTTTCGCCGCCCTAATAATAACACAAGACAGCAAGTGGGGGGCAAGTACCAAATTCTTCAGTGACACGGGCAAACTCCATACGAGCTGAGATTTGAACTATGAGGCATATGTACTAAAACTAATTTTAATAGGCTAGCTATATGTTTTGCTAAAAAAAACTATTAAAAAATTGTCTGAAGTGGACTCACCAGGTTTCATGGGATAGCAACAATATTGAAAACTACAATATCATCACTCTAGCAACCCTTTCTCAGTGTGTGTGATAATGAGAGCCTGAGCCTGTAGGGTTTGACCAGTGGTTGACCGAAGTTTTTCACCTGTGGATCATTACTGTGTGACTCGAGGGGAGATGACCTTAACACAGCACCTCATAATTAATAATCCATTACATTGTCAGAATGAAACCATACTTCTGCAAATTGCGGCCATGGGCGTTCATTTACTCAACTGCCAAAGGGTCGTCATTACAATTGCATTATGTCATGAAAAGGATGGAAAAATACTAATACAGACTAGTTGGAATTAATAAGTTGGAGGTACTGGAACATAAAGATGGACGTGCAAAACATTGTGGAGCAACCTCACGACAGAGTCAGTTTTATTTACATAGCGCTACATATGGGTCAGGTTTTGAAAAAAAAAAAACACTGGAAATGTGGCTACTCTCATTTATTCAGTCTTTTTTGCACACTCCTTCCCTCATCTTATGCTTTTCAACGCCAGCAGATGGCTTTTAAAGATCCCCCTGCTGAGAAAAAATAGAGCGCCTTTAGAAACTTTATTCTTGCTAATGCACAGCCATTACTCCAGTTTTAATGTGGGTGTCTGCTCGTCCCTCGCTCGTTTTATTTTTGCCACAAGACCGGGGTCGTTGAGGGAAAGGCAATAATGTCAGACAAATCACGTTAGTAATTGGACGATAGGTTGTTGCTCGCGATATGAGCGTGCCGCTTCTCAGCATGCCAATGAAATGGCGAGCTAGCATCTTGCTAAAGAGGGGATGCGTTGAAATGCTGAGAAAATGACGGAAAACCGTTTCGATCAGTCTCAGTTGGCCAAGTTTTTTTTCCCCTCGTCGACAAGTCACCTTGTAGTCTTTCACTCTTCAAAGAGCGTAGGTGTTACTTGAATAATTGGAAAAAAAAGTCACTGTGCACTTACAAGCTTTTCATACTTGCTTTAATGGAAAGGGCTTTTCTGGATTTGAGGAATGGTTTTAAGGTTAATACCAAAATACAACTGAGAATCAGTCATCGTCATTTCTATTCGTACCCGTGTTTTTCATTCAGGCCACCGTCCATCACAAAAGGAGTTGTCTTTTATTTATTTTATTGTTCTGCCACTCTTTTTTGCACAAGACTTTGATGAAGATGTTTAAATCACTACGTTGGCAAGCCACTACTTTTTGAGGTGGTACGCATCAATCACAATGCCAGCGTTCGGTCATTGTGATTTAAGCGCCAGCTCTTGTGTCTCTCTCAGTTTTATATCTCATTGACTTTACTGCTCTATCTTGTTTATACTGTGTTGTTTTAATGAATGTATGCCTTCTTCTCGGCCATCCAAAAACCTGCATTTACTGTACAGCGTTTGAAATAACATTTTAATGTGGCGAATCGGCATGCAAGTATCAAACATTTCACGATTTGTCACTAATCTCGACAAAATTATTTTCTTAACGTTAAGGCTCCCTGTAAGCGCACTTCACTACCTTTAAATGGCAAGTGAGAAGAAGCTAGTTGCCAGCTAGTTAGCCAATGGCTATTGCAAGAGAGCAATAAAAAAGACTTTTCTTGGTCAACCACGATCCAAAATCCTGGTCGAAACATCTCTATCTCATCAAGCCAATGGGACGAGGAGCAAAAAAAAAAAAAAAAAAAAACAGGAAGTAGCACCCTACCAAAATAAAACCAACCGCAGCCAAAATGTGGTCTCGTGAAGCATTGTGATAATTGATGCCAACGATTGGTTTGCAAATGTTGATCCAACTTCAGATGTTACAAGCTATCAAAGTGTTTGACTTGAGGGTTTTCACTGTTCTTCAACCTATGGCTGTGATCACCTTGAGTCTTTTAGCAGGGCGCTGCACATAGCTGCTGGTCAAAACCCTTGTCCATAAGCATCCCTGACGCTTTGAGTTGAATAAAGCCGAGCATGACACCTAAGGCAAACTCCTAATTGACGTTTTCTCATCCCTCACATTGACTTCAGTGAGGCTTTAGGCTCTTCTTTCAGCCCGAAGGCATCACTCTCTCAAGGGACATTATTCCCCTTTGGTCACAGCATAAGACGAAAGGTTTCTTCCAGGCAGGTAACGCTGAACTGACACTCGGTAGGAAAACAGCTTTGATCCTCATCGTCGTCTCGTGGCACATTCGAGATGACAGGCAAGGGTGTCTTTGGACCACTTTATTCCACTAAAGGTGTGAGAGAAACCACCCAGGCTACTAAAAAATGCCAGGAAATTGTGGCACTCACGTTTGCTGAAGCCAAAACAATACCCAAACTGGGCCTTTGTGAATGCTCGCTCGTGTCTTCCAAAGAATAAGGAGGGCTTCTGTCTCACAGGTGATGTTAGAAGCTCCATAAGGAAGTCGCATTTTATCATACTGTTGCCTGGCCCTGTTAAACATCTATTTTTTAACATAGCTGTCTGCTGTGGCCTTTTAAAATACAAAACACCCAAAGGCAATGCAGTACCTGTAATCCAGCTGACAAAATAAGATAAACTGCAGTTGTGTTCACCATGACACACAGCGGCACCATTACAGGTAGGTTCGTGCATCCAAAGAGTTTATCTCGAACTCACAAGGTTTTTGATCATGAAAAACACTTCATAACACATCAAACTAAAATAGTCAAATGGCTGACTACTCTTTGATTATCTCAGTTGAAATTCAAAACGGTCCAGTCCAGATTCAAGGCGCGTTAGGGGAGTGCAGTTATTGCAACTGTACATTTTGGTCAGTAGGTGGCACCTATTAATCTCTTTATGCCCCACAAAATGTTTGGTCAAGCTTTGACCTTGCGGAGCTGAGTTATTAGAGTCATCAAATTTTACTGCCATGACAAAAAGCTAAAAGCTCAAAATCTATCTTGCGTACCCCAATCACGTTTGCTCGCAAACATACAACTGTGTCAAAAGCAGATGTAACAAGAACACTACAGGAAAAAAAAAAATCCCAAAAGATGTAATTAGGCGGTCATGAGTAATATTCAGCGATACTGCTATGATTGTCAGTGCTCCCAATTAATTACTGTTATAGCGGCTGTCATCTTAGGCAACCACTTTCACCATGAACTCAAGTAAAAAAAAGATTACCTGTGTTTCGAGTGAAAAAGAATAGTTTTAAATACAGCGACTTTAAACGTATGCTCTTGATAAATCAACCTTTACTCACGCTAGAAGGTATTATTCCCCGGAGGATTATGAACAAGAATTTCAGCAAGAAGGTTAGTATTGCATTGGGCTTAACAAATGACGGAACAACTGAACCTTCTTAAAATTAGCTCCATTGTCTATTAGATAGACCTCTTCTCTCTAATGGGATGTAGGTCTGCTAATAGTGTTTGGCAATGTGTTAAATAATAGACCAATAGAGGAGGATTGTGTTGAAAGACCGTTCGATATGCAGATGCAGTGCGCCCACCGTCACGGTAGTTGAAACACATTTGTCTGACCTCTTATTAGAATCCAATGGTGTTTAATAATGAAACACATTTTTCAGGCTATCATTATCTTGGTTCGGATAGTTGCTTTAGCTCAACTTGATCTAAAGTGAGACTTTAGGCTCTTGAAACTATTTTTTCACCGATAATGATGATGACTATACAGACAAAAAACATGGGACATGGGATCATACGACTTATGGCCATATGGCAAAATCTTTTTCACATTTCCAATTTCAGAGTTTTTATGCAGTTGTCATGAAATTATACAGATGGTGAAGATGGAATTGATGTACTCCCCCCCCCCCCCCCCACACACACAAACTATTTAGAGATATACACCTATAAAGGGAAGCTTGTTTGGTGCAAGTCCATATAAAATCTGCTGCAGCAGGTAATGTCCAAGGCACTCCATCCATTTCCTAGCACAGAAGGGAATAGAGGCTAGGTAAACAAAGCCATTAGAGACAAATCTATTTCTGAAGAAAACAAAATCACATCATCAAACACGAGAAGAAGAAAAATATGATCGTGCGGCCCTTTGGGCCCCGGCGTGGCAATGATAGCCGACTGTGGCATTTGTCTTTATCAGTCCGCCTTGAGGGAGCGGGAATGTGGCCGGGAAAGTGTGAAAATAAAAGGGAATGAGAAAGACGACGCAATCCGAAGAGCGTCAGATTTCTTCACTCTTGAAAAAAAAAAGATATCAATGCGTGTGAGAGTGTGTGCCTGCGCAGTACATGAAGATGACTGTTTTTGAGTATGGTTTTCTCTGTGGATACAATGAGGCTCTCAGGGAGGGGGGGGGCGTCTTTTAAATAGCAAAGAATAAAGATGGAAAAAAACAGGCATCAGTCCTGGCTGGTTATCATCAAAATGATACAGGTGACTTGAGCACATTTCATTCACTTTGTAGCAACGGCACTAATGCCAAATATTATTGGTAGTTTGTATTCAGATTTATTTATTTTTTTGTATTGCTCTTATGCAACTTGGATTCGGTCCTCTTTCAAAATGAAATTTTCCGGTTGAGGTCAAATGTTCATTTATTCCTTTTCCAGAGCACTTGTTTTAAAACTGGTGTAACTGGGGACCTCTCACCCAAAGCCAGCTGGGAGAAGAATAACTGTGCTCACATATTTTAACCACAGTTTTGGTGGGACTCCAAATTGTACAAGTTGTTCAAATATCCTTTTCTTTCTTGTTGAACACTGTTGCCCCTTCATTACCTCTTGCGAGGGACAAACAGGAACAATTGTTTGCCATCGTCAGATGGAGCACCTCTGACGGAGGCTCATCCCCGGGAAGGATCCCCTCTGTTTGCCCTCCATCTTGGCTTCACTGTATAAAGCCTTGACTGGCTGCCTTGAGACTCTGTGCCAAGGCTTTGCAGATGCTTCATCATTTCCTCTTTCCAAAGCCAGCATTTTTTTTTCTGTATTTTTTTTTTCCTCCCCTCTCCATTATTATCTGGCCAGAGCGGGTATTCTCTGAAGGAAGCCTGTTTGTGCTACCGCCAGGCTCATAGCCATTCACTGGCTCGCCTGTTTTCTTTTCTTCTCCCTCTGTTCAGTTTGAATACTCAGGGGAAATTTGTCTGTGTCTCTGATATAGTTTTTTTTTTCCTGCTGACCATTTCCCCCCTTTTTTTTTTTTTTTTTTTTGCTTCTACTCATCAGTTTGCCCTTTGCTGAGACACCGTAACTCACTTTTATGTGATTTTACAAGAGAGCTGTGTCGGAAAAGCATTAATTAAAAACACAATTTATGTGTTAATATGCATAATCGTGTTTGTGTCCTGATCCCTGTTGGAGATAATGCACCAAAAAACGCCCTTCATCAGAACCTCGACGGCAGAAGGCGATAGTTAGCTCCAGCTTGCTTAATGCCATGCCAATGTTGTTTGAGCGAAAAAAGCAGCCATCTGGACCCAATGGAATGACTCAAAAGGAGTTCTGAAGAGGCTCTTACCAGCCGTCCATCCAACCATTCTCACCAAAAGGTTGACTCGTGCTTCTGTTGTCTTTCATAATTCGGTTTTGGGTGTGAAGACTGGTAAATGGTCACCACTGATGATTAGTAATGTAATTTCTGTTATAATGTTTGGGACAAAATTTGGGATCAGTTTTTCACCAAGGATTAGGTCCAAAACCAAGTCTTAACTGTGAATCAAAAGGAACACCAAGATCAACGATGATTGACCTAGATTTGAATTTAATAAATCAGTCAGTATGACTCATAATGTTTTCTCCTGTCTACTGCACCGCCCCCGCTTTCAATCCCCACCCCTCTTCCCCCGCTTCAGGACAGAACCTCTCCTTCCCCCCCGTGGCGCTGTGGGTGACCGTCGGCCTGGCCGTGTGCCTGCTGGTCTTGCTCGTGGCGCTGGCCGCCGTCTGCCGCAGGAAGATCAAGGAGAGCTGTGAGGAGGCCAGGAGAGAAGGTAAGGAGGTCATTGGACACCGGTGGGCATTCTCACATCTCACTAATGATGGCTCACCACCAGACTCATGTCAACGAATAAGCCTTGCGGGTTGACCAAAATGTGAATACTTTCATTTTGGAGGTCAGTGTTTTCAAATATAAATGTGTGGTAACTAAAGAAAAAAAAAATACCCCCAAAAAATCTGCTTAAGTAAAAAGTACTGTTACTTTAGAATAATATGACTCAAGTAAAAAGTCCAACAATCCAATCATCAAATGTACAAAGAATTATACGCAATCGATGATACTGTTATCAATCCATGTGTTCATTATCAAGGATAGTGGAAAAGGCTGTGAAGATTGTAAGGAAAAAAAAGATATTGTGAATGCCACCCCCGGATTTGGAGCTTTCACTGCTGAGTACAATCGGCGCAGCTGCTTGGTTGGGTTATGATACGCACCGCGAAGGCCCACATATATTATGACAAAGAAGACAGCAAAGATAAATTGCTTACTTCCACACTTTTTTTTAACTGACCCCTTCCGCACGCCGCGTGTAGGAGCGAGCCCACTGCAATCCGGCTCGGCCCGGGAACACCATTTAAAGAGAAGACAAGCACAATTCGGCCATTGTGTTGGCTTTTATAATCCTCCGTCGTCACACCCTGTCATTTCATTAGTGCGTATTGTACGAGGCAACACTGAACCTCCACTTCAAACACCAAAGCGCTGCCAGAAGGGAAACGGCGTCTGTACGCCTTTACATTTCAATAAGATGGCTAACCAGATAATCAATCCTGCTCTCAGTGCTTCTACCTCCTTTCCACCCAACAAAAAAGGGGGCCACGCAACCCCAAGAGCCCTGGCAGGCAGTGCATTATATATTTCTCTCTTTCCATTTCATTTGATTGCACATGTTCCATAGAGCTATTTACTCTCCCCCCTCCTAAGTCTGTGTCACTTCTATTTTTAAACCTCTGGGCCCCGTTGCAGACACCGACTGACCTTTATTTAAATGTCTCCTCCACTCTGCGCGGAAATCATGACAGCAGAGCCCGTGGTTTAGCACCATCCTGTCCCTGTCCGCACCAGCAGTTTTATTTTTTTAAAGTGATCTTCAGGTATTTTGTCACGGTAATTACTGGAATAGAGTGATGTTCTCCTTGCTGTCCCAAATCACACTACATAAATCATGCAATGCAGTTTTTTTTTTAAATGAAACACTAATAACATGTTTGACTTGACTTGCTTTTGTAAAAGTACGCCAAGAATTTCTTGAAGTTAGCCTGTTGGCAAGGGAAGTTCTGTTTCATGTCAATGAGCCACTCCAGCTCCAATGCCCACTTTGACTTTTGTAAAAAAAAAAAAAAAAAGAAATCGTCTCTCTCTGGTGGTTATTATCCAAATAATATCAAATATGTCTCGCTTGCAGAGGCAATTTCCGAATTTTTTTTATTTTTTATACTAGATGGATGGCCAGGCACAGATGAAACTGAAATATTTGCGAGAAGCCCATTAAAAAATCTGTTTAAGCACAACTCAAAAGTTCCTTGCGCAAGTGCGTCACTCACCACAGTAGTGTCATTCCACAACTCTACTGATTGTTTTTTAGCCAGGAGCTAAAGCCGAATGTGTTTACTCTCCTGATGAGAAGGATGGATAGTATGTTTGGGCTTGGCTATGCCTGTGATTGCGTTCGTGTACGCGTGCGTGCAAGCGTGCGTGTCGCGACGGGGCGCAGTTGTGTTGAGCTTGATGGCTTTTGAGCTCGCCCCAGGCTGCTGATGAAGTGACTGCATTGTGCCCATCAACTTCTACTCATACCGGCTCTTTTTTTTTTTTTTTTTTTCCCCCTCACAGCTGAAGAGGCCAAGGAACTCGAAGAAGAAGAGTCAAAGACAGGTCAGCCCATCCACACCTGCTCAGTTATCGCAATCGCAGAAATATTGCCTGTATGTTTATGACAGGGAAAAATATACTTGGCAGGATTAATGTTTTTCTTTGTGTTATCAGCTTTTGGTAAGGACAAAGAAAGTAAGCAAAAAAAAAACCACACAATGTCGAACTGTAAAGGCATAGTGGTAGAAAAGAGAAGAATAGCCAATATCACAAAAAATCTCCAACATTCAATAATTGCCGGCTTCACACATGAACAATTTGGCTGAAAGGAAAAATCAACAATTAAATGAACATGCGCTTTTGTAAATTATTGCCTATGTTACTTGTCAAACACAAGCAAGAAGATGAATTAGCCAATGTGGCAGTTGGACACTCAAGCAAAGAGTCTGAGCAGGTGGGCAGGTGTTAGGGCGACCCAACAAAAGCACTTAGTGAATGTTAACTTTGTTTACTCAAGTGCCAGTGAATGCTGATGATGCATGAATACACATAAAAAATGAGACCTGCTCCAGGCACCAAGTCCAGCAGCCTGTTGGCATCATTCATAGTCAAGTGTGTGTGCACTGTGTGTGTGTCTGTGTGTGTTGAATGGAGACAGATGCACTCATTTAGAGAAGCCAACAAGCTGTTTTACATTCCACCTTCCCCAAAAAGCTTGACTGTAAAATTCATTATGTTCAAGTTGCACCAAATGGGCCCCGAGTACATCAAGCCTGTTGACGGAGCCGCACTTTTTGATAGTTGGAGTGTACATCGACACTATGCAGTACCAGGAAGGGAACATCCCCGGAGAACCTTGAAGTACTCTGTGTTTTAAAGTTTTGCCTCTTAAGTTCATACTTTTATTGGAATACCCAATGAATAAAAACAAAAATGAGACATGTTATGTAATGTCAGCAGGGAAATTAAATTAAGAGACATTTTTTAGGAGTTGATAGCAAGGCCAACGCTTCTAGCTGAGTCTCTGCAGTTGGCAGGTAAATCCAAAGTCAATTCTGTTTTTTACAAAATAACATCCATCCATCTATCAAAAGGCGGCCTACAGCGTTGATTGGCCATGTCCACGAGTTCATCCATTCATTTTTTTTTATACATTCACTCAGGCCAAGGTCTTTCCAAATGGCTTGAGGCAAAAGACGGACTACAGCCTAGACTGATCAGGGGATTCTGTTAATATTGGTCAAATGTGGAGCCTCTCAGACTTAATAAATACATTTATTTAAAAAAAAAAAAAAAAAAAGACTTGATGGCACAACCACTATTAAATCCACAAACAACTTTAAAGAAGCCAAGTAAACTTCAGTAAATGCTCATCACCATCCTGAGCAGTTCTCCCTCAAGCGTTAATCTCATTTGCGTCATTCATTTGACTCCTCCTTTAGTCTGATTGAATTATTTAGCCTTTTCCCGCCAACAGTAAAGTTAATACCATGTGATTTTAATAAGCCGCGAGGTGATGGCGGTAGGGCCGATGACTTTTTCTATTCTTTATTGCCTCCTAGTCCCTCATGAATGTTTCAGAACGATCCGTGCAGCCAGGAGTGGGGTCAGCTGTCCCACAACTAGCCGGCCTGAATATTTTAGCAAAAAGGGTAGAGGAGGTTGGCACAGCGCGGGCGAAAAGAGCAAGCCGATCACAGCGACGACTCGCGACCAACGGACTTATCGGTCCTTGCCCTCGATCCCTCCCGTCATCATGTGGATCTTGTTTCGATCCAGGTGGACGTCGCGGGGCGGCGGCGCTGGAGAAAGCGAGCTAATGGCCGTTGTCTTCTGAGATGGGCTCGTGTAAGCACTCAAGACAGGCGGCTTTTGTGTTGCCATCTGGCTCCAATTGTGCTGACAAAGGCACAGGTTCATGCCCGAGACAAAGCAGCCCAAAACAAGCTCCACTTTAATGGCGACGATGGGGAGCTCATGTGCGTTATCTTAATGAGCTGTCCAAAGGAGAGCACGCCTTTCCTTTTCAAAAGCAGCCTGATTGGAACAATAAGCGCTGATAACTAGGAACCGGGACTCTTTCAGTCACGCTGGGCTGAGGTATTCCTTTGTTGCCTTTATGGCTACGGCAAATAATGTTCAACAACAGCGCTACGATTGCGGGATTCATAGTGCACACGTATGCACCTTTGCCACTTGGCTCTTTACTTTCCATGCGGAGTGTGTATTACTGCTGCTACAATGGGTTTGCAAATAGCTGTTTTGAAAAAAAAATAAAAAATGGTTGGATTCAGATTTTAATATAATATTTTTTTTTCTGCCTTGTCACTCACAGTAAGGCACTTGCACGAGCGGCATCACATGCAACAACATGCTCACCTCCCCCTCGACATGCAAAGCGACACTTGTATAGACAGCCAAGTACATGTGTTCCTCCTCTCAGATGTGTTTGGACACACAGGCTTCCCGCCTCCCTCTCTGCAGCATGTGCACTAATCTGAGCATCATGCACAGTTTAGAAGGCGCCACAGTCACGCGAGTGCAGCTAGCATTAGAGGCGGCCTTTACTATTTTGGCGCAAGAAATATAAAGTGTTGGCGGCTTGTGTGATATAAGCACGAAGAAAAAAAAGAGATGAAAGATGATATGTGAAGGCTACTTTGATGTATGACGATGGTTTTAAAGCACAGGTGTCAAACTCAAGGCCCAGGGTTCAGATATGGCCCACCACATCATTTTATGTGGCCCGCGAAGACAACTTGTGCATCAAATTTGTCATTACTAGAATTGCAAATTGTCTTCACTTTTAATAATATCTTTTTTTATTTGTCAGTTATTTGTCAGTTTGTTTTGTACTTTTCACTGTATATAATATGAGGTGCTCATACATTTATTTGGGTTGACAGTCATAATGACCCTCCGAAAGAAGCTATGACTACAATGCGGCCCGCGAAAAAAAAGAGTTTGACACCCCTGTTTTAGAGGTTTATTATATTGTAGTTGAGAGTCAAACTCCAAATGCTCGTGCCTCACTAAACTCTCGAAAATCGTTCCGCCTCACTTTGAAGCAATTAACAGCAAATGCTCAAATCCCTCCAAATCTCCAAGTAAGCCAAGTATTGACTTGATTTAACGCAGCGAGATAACACAAGGCTCATTTATGCCCACTGTCAGATATGCACAGAACATCCATAGACTTCTTTTCTTTTTTTTTTTTTAAATCTCTGTTGTCAATACTTGTTGAGAGTTGGGGGGAAATCCTGATTTAGAACTGGCAGATTATAAATACACAAGCGTGAAAGTATGAGGACATATAATACTATTTTAAACGCCACGCATCTATTTTTGTCCAAGCATAAATGAGCCTAAAGGCTGCTTGTTACAGACGGACAGAAACAAGGACGGCCGTATCAGTCAAAGTCACCTCTGTTCTTTTTATATCCCCCCTCTGTCCCGTCTATCGAGTTATTCCCCGGCACGTACGGCAATAAAGATAGAACACCTTAATGCGCGAGGAACGGAGTGTTCACCTTATGCTTCTCTGGGGGATCGCAGTGTTACGCTCGCAGCGAATTACTGCCAGCGTTTCAATATTCTATAGGGAGCGTTAGCTGTATGTTCCTGGGCGTCTTTAATTGCCTCTGGGACTTTGATACACAATGCATGCATCTTTTTCAATACAGACAGACAATTGTTTTTTTGTGTATAATTGTTCTGAACTGTATGATATTATTATATTGAAAAGAGGCCATCTTGGTAAGGAAAGCAACACTCAAGAAATCAATAACAGCGACTCCTTTTTCTATCTCTATCCTCCGGGTACAACATTAGGTACACTTGCGGAAAATAATGGATTCCAATCCAGGCGATGTATTGGACGGGGAGGGGAAATGCCTTTTGAAGAGATAATGTTGAGCTTGAAAGGCAACTCTCAGTTTAATGCATTGCAACACCAAACCACAATAACACTGGTTGAGTTCCATCTGTCCATTTTAGATCAATTGACTTCCAGCCACTAATTCCAAGGGATTGTATTGTTACCGCTCTGCCAATCAAAAATCAGCAATCTGACTAAACTAGAATTCATTCAATTCAAAAGTTAATCTGCATAGTGATACCGTAACTTGATTAATTCAAAAAGTATCCTTTCTTACCATGATATAAATACACTTTGCTACATTGCTGCTTACAACATTATGATATCATAACCTTGTTTGACAGACCTTTGGGTCCCCTCGCATACATCGCTAGTCATAATTGAGAGGAAGAGGGCCCGCGGAAAGCAGCTCAACTTGACATGCCCTTCTTTTCACTGGCAACGCATACTCAGCCACGAGGCTCTCCCAGCGGCCGGGCATTACTAACTAAAGATATGTAAATAGGACGGCGGTGATGCCTTCGTTATTAGATGCAGGCTGCCGGATAACTTCAAGAGTGCTAATTAAGAGCCTTCCCCGTGCTGAGTTGTTTAGCGGTTTACACGCATGTTACGGAACCACCGCGCTCGTGGCTTTGACGGCAAAAGCCTGCATGGCACGCGAGCGTATTTCTCCCAGGGATGCACCCGAGAGACTGGAAACACTGCTCGGGTAATAACTGGAATTATAAAGCTCTTAATATTGCATTGATTTGGAATTAGACGCAATCCAGCTGTACAGGAGCGCTACTACTTCACGATGTTCCAGAGAATGGCCGTTATTTATCTGCTCCAGAGGTCACCGACCTTTCCAAAATGAAATCATCGCTGCCTATGTACAGTTTAGCTGTAT